>NC_080190.1:155644410-156274630 GCF_030028045.1 Hippopotamus amphibius kiboko | reverse complement strand
TAACAAAAAAAAAAAACACTCATAAATCATCCATTACATGTATAAGCACAGTGATAACCTCCTACCTGGCTACTTCTGATGGTGCAAACTGGCCACGTTAAGTCCACCTGTTCAGCTGGCTCCAGCTCGGATATGTCTTAAGTTCACTAGGTGTATATGTATCCCTCTCCCACTGGAAAGAAAAGACCTTGAGGGCAGGGACTGATTTCTTCCTTGTTGTGTTCTCAGCATCTAGTTCAGTGCCTGACACACAGTAGGCGCTCATACAATGATGAAGGAATGAATGAGAATTTAAAAGTTCTCGTAACAGGATGCACAGTGAGTTTTCTTCTCCATATGATTATCCAATTTTCATGGGTAGATTTTTTTCCTCTGCTGTGGGCATTTTTCCAAAGACCACACACACTAAAGCATCCTTTAAAAATTTTTAATAAGTCAATTCCCCCTAATGTACAGTTTTTGCAATGAGTATGAAATGGGTTTACACATGTAGGAAGTTTAGCATTTACATGACATGTACTCAATAAGCTAAATATTACATTATTTATCTATGAGAGGCAGAAGAGTGACTCTGAAGCCAGATTACCTAGAATCATATCCCAATTCTTCCATCATTGCTATGTGACCCACATGTCACATTATTTCTCAATGCCTCATTATTTTAACTCTATAATAGGAAACTAATACAGCTCACTTTATAGCATTGCTGTGAGGCTCACATGAGATGCTATGTTTGAAGATAATGCAAGAAAATGGAATACATGCTTGATGGTGGGGACACAATGAGTACTCAATAAATACTAGAAAATAAAGAAAACCAAAGAAACGTTTGTTAATCATCTGCTTTATACCAGAAACTCAGCTAGCTGCTGTGGAAGAGAGACAAGACCCAGTCCCAACCCTCGTAGAATTTAGATTCTAGGCAGAACGGATCTCAATCTGGGTAACAATGATAACAGGGATAGTTACACTTTCCCTCTGTTGTTCTCTCAGAGCTCTGAACCAGCATACAATTGCGAGAAAACGAGTAATTACAGCAGCCATGTAAATGGACTGCCAAATGGCTTCTAACACTTCAGCTCTTGGATGTAATTTGGATATAAATAATAATAGTAATAGTAATAATAATAACCTGACCATGCTGAAAATTCTATATTTGATCTCATTTGAACCTTACAACAAAATTGCAACATAAGTATGGTGACCCTCTATTTACAGATTGAAGTTCAGAGAAGATAAATAATTGCCCAAGGTCATGTATCAAGTGTATTCCATGACTGCACTAATCATGCCTGGATACTTTCCCTGGCCTTTTGCTGAAACTTGGCAGCTAAGACAATAAGCTCAGCGGGAGTATATTCTCTCATCATGAACATTTCCTGAATCAGGGGCTACCCCGCAGGCTAGGGTGGTTGTTGCTGTGCTTTTGCTCTCCTTTGTATTAGAAATCAGATGGCACAGGGCCAGCACAGCATCTTCCTCTTTGTTCTCCTCACTTTCCCAGGAATTCCATCCCCTGGCATCCCAATCAGGCTGTGCCACAAGGGCTTGGACCTTAATTCTAGCAGCTTTTGCCCTCCTAGCTTTGCAAAATGGCATACTAAGTTCTCCAACTTATCATCCTGTTCTCCCATCTTGTCTGCCAGCCCAAAGCCAGCAGAGCACTGGACACTGCAGGTTCTTCTCCAACTTCAACTTTTCTTCCAACTTTCTCACAAGACCTTCAGCCTCTAGTTAGGCATCAGTGGCCACAGAACTGCCCACAGTGGAGGCCAGCCCACTGCCCAGCCAGGCATTTCGCTTCTTTGCCTTCCTGCAAAGAACTTCTTGAAGTTCCTCAAACAAGCACATCAAACCAGCCAACATTTTGGGGGCACCCCAATACCTGCTTGGTGATCCACAAGCATCTAACATACTGGTCACCCCTCCCCACATAGCAGTCGATGGCCAACTTGGGATTTCCCCTGTGGATGCATCTTTCCCAAGACCCACTTCTTGTCTCCTGGCTGAAGGAATTCAATTGCTGGTTCACAACCTAGGGAGCTTCCTGGGTAAATCTGAAAGTGGCCCCATATAGGGAGGGCAAAGGGAGACCAAAGAAAGTGACAGAGCCCTCCAGATTGGTAGGTGGCAGGTATAATAATCAAGGGAACCTATATACGAGGCTCATGTCCTGGGTGCCTACAAGATGTGCAGGTCTTGGCATCTGCCTTCCAAAATCTCAAAAGTTTATGTAGAGGCCTTAATTGGGTTCAGCCACATACACCAGGCAGATGGTCTCAATACCTAAAGTCTCTCAAGGCTCTGTCCTTGAAATGGCTCCAGTTATGGGAACTTTGGGTGGAACATATATTTCAAGGACAGAGCAGGTGGTGAGGAGCCTCTGATTGTCCAGGTCCAGCTCTCTGGTCAACCAGCAGTCATATCCTCTTAATAACCTCCTCCAAGCTTAAGTGTAACCAAGTCACATATCAAGCGTAACTGCTCTAACAAATAAATTCGAAATTGTGTAATGTCACAAACACAAGAGAAGTTTCTTTCTTGCCAACATAATAATACTGAGTTGGTGAACAGGACAGCAGAGACACAGGTTGCCAGAAGCTCTGTCCATATGTATATTCTAATAAAACCAGGATCAGAAAGAGGATTTACAAGGGTACATGAGAGATTTAGTGGGCTAGGCCTGGAAGTGATGGACATCCCTTCTCTAAGTTTCCAAGGTCTAGAATGTAGACACATGGTCACCCTTAACTTCAGGGAGAAATATAGACGGTAGACCCTGGTTGGGCAGCCACTTCCTGCCCATAAATCTGTCCTACGGAATAGGAAGCACAAATGTTTGTGCATCCTCAGTCTTCTCTAGACAAAAAGTAAGTACCAAAGCCATTATTCCAGCCCAGGTCTGTCTGTCTCCAGAGTCCATGCCTCTAAACACTGGTAATCATAAAGCTCCCCAATGGGCCAGGATTGCCCCCATGTGCTGGCCATGTTTCGAATCAATTCATCCTCAAAACAACTCTGGGAAGTGAGTCCTGTTATTGGATAGACAAAACATGACCCAGAAGGATCAAACAGCTTGTTCTTTCAGAACAATTTGGTGATAGAGTGTGTGTTTGATCAGAACTTAACCACCCCTGTCCCAGATCCCACGACTTCCCAGGACACTTCCAGCTCTGTGTGAAACCCTAAAGCCAAGTTCTGAGATCAGCCTCAAAGGATTTTTTCTACCAGTTATCCTAGGAGCAGAACTGAGCTATCCCCCGGGATGCCAGCGAAGGCCCCTAGACACCCTATGGGCTGTTATTTTGGCCTGTGCGATGCCATCTCTAGATTATCTCACTTTCTAGCTAATCCTTGCTGTGGGTTATCCAGGAATTCGACAGTAAAACACCGTACTGAGAGAAAAAGAGTTTGGCTTTTGACCCAAAGATTTAATGTCCTTGCAGCTTTTGGAACCCAGCATTTCTCCCTAAAAGTTTATCATCAAATGGTAATATTTGTCATGAATAAAAAGCTATAATTCTATTCATATACTACTTTGAACTTGAAAACTAAAATTGCATTTATGGGACATAGATTTAAAAGCCTCTATTTTCAAAGTAACCACAGACCAATTTTTTACGATGGAGCCTCATATCAGAGTAAATTTCACAATGGTTGCTCCTTCTGAGAGGATATCATGGCCTTGTGCTTACCAGCCCAGGCATTGGAGACAGGTTGCACATGCTAATTCCCAGCTCTGTCACTTCTGCTAGCTGTGCAACCAGGGCAAAGCGATTTACTTCCTCTAAGCCAGTATTTCCCAGTCTGTAAAATGGGGACAAATCCAGTGCCAATTTTAGAGTGTTGTTGTGAAGATTAAAGGACTGAGGGTAACTGATGTGATCACTCAGCATAATGCTTGATAAGCATTCACCAGATTGTGTAAGGTAAGGAGGTATTTTATTTTCCCATTTATTTTCTTAGATTTAGAGCCTACATAATGGATTGGACAGAAATTTCCTCTTTATAATATCCTGAGCCCATCAATCAATACAATATGATGCTCAACCTATGGGTAGAATCTGCCTCTCATTTTTTATCAGAAAGATGGCCCCATGGCTCCAGAAAGTGTATCCCCCCAACTAGGTTTATCCTGCTCACCCAGCATGTGATTAACATGATGCTAATTTGTACCTCCAGAACTAAAAGAGGGGAAAAAGGCTTTATAGTACATAAAGCTTAGTTTTGGAGCCGGATAGACACATGTGAAGAGTCCCACATTCTGTGTGACCTTGAGCAAGTCACTGAACTTCGCCACTGCTTGGCATTCCTATCTTTAAATAGGCTCTATAACAATGCCACTTTCAGGGACTTCCCTGGTGGCACAGTGGTTAAGAATCTGCCTGCTAAAGTAGGGGACACGGGTTCGATCCCTGGTCCAGGAAGATCCCACATGCCGCAGAGCAATGAAGCCGATGTGTCACAGCTACTGAGCCTGCACTCTAGAGCCCGCAAGCCACAACTACTGAGGCCACATGCCACAACTACTGAGCACACATGCCACAACTACTGAAGCCCACGCACCTAGAGCCTGTGCTCTGCAAAAAGAGAAGCCACCACAATGAGGAGCCTGCGTAGCACAATGAAGAGGAGCCCCCTGCTCCCCCTGACTAGAGATAGCCCATGCAGCAATGAAGACCCAACACAGCCAATACATTAATTAATTTTTTTAAAAAAAGATACCATTATTATAGGCTTACTGTGAAGATTAAATCTGATGCGACAGACACTGTGCTAAGTATTTTATAAACATAGTAAGTCTTCGGTGAGTACAGAAATCCTTTAAGCCTTGTAACGGATTCTCATTTTTTCTTCAAATAAAGACATGGTCAATATAAATGTAAAATGATGCAATCACTGTGGAAAACAGTTTGGCAGTTCCTCAAAAAGTTAAATATAGGCTTGCTATGTGATCCAGAAACTCTACTTCTAGGTAAATACTCCCCCCCAAAATGAAAACATATGTCCATACAAAAACGTGTACACAAATGTTTGTAGGAGCTTGAGTCATAATATCCAAAATAAACACTCTCAAACACTATTCAGCAATAAAAAGAAATAAAGCGCTAGTACATCCTATCACATGGATGGACCTCAAAAACGTTATGCTAAGTGAAAGAAACCAGACACAAAAGACCACATGTTGTATGATTCCTTTTTTTTTACACTGAAGTATAGTTGATTTACAATGTTCGTGTTAGTTTCAGGTGTATTACAGCACAGTGATTCATTTATATATATATAAAATAATCACACAGTGATTCAGTTATATATATGAAAGTTTATATACACACATGTATTCTTTTGCATATTGTTTTCCCTTATAGGTTATTACAAAATATTGAGTGTAGTTCCCTGTGCCATACAGCAGATCCTTGTTGCTTATCTGTTTTCTATATGGTAGTGTGTATATGTATGATTCCATTTGTATGGAATATCCAGAATAGGCGAGTCTACAGAGACTGGAAGTATCTATAGATGAGTGGTTGCCAAGAACTGGTGGGGAGGAGATGAGGAGTAAACTAGTGAGAGGTTTCTTTTGGGGTGATGAAAATATTCTAAAATTGTATTGTGATGCTGGCTGCGTAACTCTGTAAACACACTAAAAACCATTGATTTATATACTTAAAACAGGTGAATTGTATGGTATGTAAATTACATCTCAATAAATCTGTTTGCAAAGAATATACAGGCACACCCTGAAGATATTTCAAGTTTGGTTGCAGACCACCACAATAAAGCAGATATTGCAATAAAGCAAGTCACATGAATTTTTTGGTTTCCCATTGCATATAAAAGTTACACTTCCACTAGAGTAGTCTAAGTGTGCAATACCATTGTGTCTAAGTACAATGTACATATCTTAATTAAAAACCATTTATTGCTAAAGAATGTTAACCATCATCTGACAGCTCAGGGTTGCCACAAACCCTTAATTTGTAAACAAACAGAAACACAATATCTGTGAAACACGATAAAACAAGATACGTCTGTATGTAATGGTAGCTATATCTACTGTAGGTTCCTATCTGGGATGTCCAACATATTGGTTTGGGTGTCAAAAACATTCAAAGTAGTGTAGCTATTGAAAAAAGAGCAAAATAGAGGAGCATAACTTTTCCTCTGAAATGTTGTGCCATTGCCAAAGAGTCTTCCTTCCCCTGCTAGCCAGAAATCAAGTTGAATCAAGTACCAAAGCCAACCTAAAGAAGTTGAAAGTGGGGACATTTTCCTTGCAGTAGGTTTCGGTGTAGGAACTAGACCCCATGGCAGCTGGCTTTTTGTCTAAATGAGCAATAGTCTCTCACCTACAAATACATTCATTCTCTTTCATACACAACCAAACATTCTGAAGATCAGAAGGTTGCTTCAGCAAGGTCACCAGACGAAAAGATTTTAATGACTTATTCAGCATACTATTGTTTGAATGAATTTTTCCTGTGTTTATAGGTTGTGTAAGAAAAGAAAGATAACTTATTCATTCAGTTAATATTTGTAGATCACCTACACGATGCCAAGAACTATTCCAAGTGTTGCATATACTCAAATTATTGATCTACTTGGACATCATCAAACAGAAGCATTTTATTTTCTCAAGATGACTCTCATGTGCTCAAGAAGATCAAATAGGAATGCAAACTCAATTCAATTAAGGACTGGTCAGCTATCCAGAAAAAGTAAAAAGCGTACTCTAGTGGCTTAAGATTTTCAAGCAAAGAATGATGACACTTGACTGTCCACTGAGAAACCATTTCCTATTACTCTGGTCCTATGTCTTCTGTACACACTGAAGTATGTATCCAAAGAAAATGTTGAAAGGAACGTCTTCTCCAATGAATAACCTGATTCTCCAAACACAAATTTCACTACAGTTTCCAACACAATACAGAGGGAGAAGTGGCACAGAAGGCGACAGCATGACTCACTGAGGCACCAAACTTGAGACCTCCAGCCTCCTCCGTGCTCCAAACTTTACCTTGGCTGTTCCCCTCAGCTTTCAACTGGCTTCAATTACCTCTAGCTTTAGCTTCAACAAACAACCACGTATTGAAAACTCAATTTTCCATTCTTCAAAGCGCATTACCAGAAACAGCGAAATGCAAGGCAACAAAGAGCATTTAATCATTAGGATCTTGCCCCCTTGCTGTGGTGAAACCACACAGCTTGGCCCACGTCCAAGGCTAGAATTAATGAATGAGCAGGATTCTCAGGGAAAGCCTTTAACTACAGCCTGCTTAGCCCACAGAGCCTGCCCTTTATTGCTCTTGGCATGTCTGCCTCTGTTTCTAATGGATCACCTTCCCCGGGGAATATGCACAGAGGGAAAGGTGTAGCCTTATGAATTCCTGTTTCCATTCTTTTCTTCTCCTTAGAAACAAACTTAAGGAGATTTAATTATGCCAAAGCAGAAAAGTCTTGAGTCTTTTTTTTTTTTTTTTGGCTGCGTTGGGTCTTCATTGCTGCATGAGGGCTTTCTCTAGCTGGGGCGAGCAGGGGCTACTCTTCATTGTGGTGAATGGGCCTCTCATTGTGGTGGCTTCTCTTGTTTGCAGAGCAAGGGCTCTAGATGTGTGGGCTTCAGTAGTTGTGGCAGGTGGGCTCAGCAGCTGTGGCTCTCGGGCTCTAGAGTGCAAGCTCTGTAGTTGTGGCGCACAGGCTTAGTTGCTCCACAGCATGTGGGATCTTCCCGGACCAGGCATCGAAACCATGCCCCCTGCATTGGCAGCTGGATTCTTAAGCACTGTGCCACCAGGGAAGCCCAAGTCTGGAGTCTTAAGACTAAGACAGCAATCAATTGTGTTCCTCCCTCTGCCATTTCTCAGCTGTGGGCAATCCGGCACTTGCTTGTGGCCATGGTCTGAGGCTACAGTAGTATCACAACATTCAACCTTCCCTCAGCTCAGACGTCATGGCCCTCACAGCATCAGCATCAGGGATCACTCTACCTATCCTTATCCTTCTTGAAGAAGCAGAGTGTTGTTGTGTCATTGTCAAGGGCAATGTTGGCTACAACCTGGAACTTCATTAGACAAGCTAGGTTAAGAGCTTTGGGGCTTTTATTCTAGGACTCCTCTCCTGATTGCTTCTCTCTGTTGGGCTACCCTAAAGCTAGAGCAGGAAAACAAGCCCGAGGGTGCTTTGTGACATTTATTGTATGTAGGCTACCCAATAACCATATCTTTCTTCTTATACAACTATCACCCGCACCTCCTTTTGGAGAGTCCCTTCTACCCTCTCTAGACACAGCCTGGCAACTGTCAACGAATCACCCTGCCCATCTCTAACCAATGGGTGGGCACACGACATAAGCTGAGGCCACATATGTCCCCTCCCCCAAATGTTAATCTTCGGCAGGATGATTTAAAACATTGATTTTTTTCCTGAGGAACAAGAGTGTTTAGGGGGAGACACGTTATCGGTCCCTGCTATAAAGAGTCGACCCATCCACCTTCTACTGCCCCCAACACACACACAGAGGGCTGCCGTCCTGTTCTTCAGCCTCCCCTCTGTTCCATGAGCAACTCCACAACCTTCCAATAAATTCCTTCTTTGCATCGGATAACTGGAGCCAGTTTCTGATACTTGAAACCAAGCAGCTGCATAATAGCTTCATTTTTTTCTCAGTTAAATAAAGCCAACTCAAGGATGTAACTAAGAACCTGATCTCTAAAGATGGGCTGCGCTTCCAATCTTCAAGGAAATCTTTATAAAAGTGCCTTATACTTTTGTGTGGCACTTTACAGCCTTTAAAGTACTTTCTCTCCCCCCTCCCCTCCCACACACACATGCTAGCATCTAAGTACACACTCATATATACACGTGCATGTGTGTGTGTGTGTGCACCCGTGTGGAGAGGGAGAGAGAAAGAGAGAATCATTCTCAATTGAGACAAAATAAAACAAACAGCTCTCCAACTCTGTGACATAAGCAGCTATTGAACACAGAAAAGAAGTGAAATGTGCTTAGAAAAAGAACAGGGTTGTAAAAGTCCTCAGATTTTCTGGCTCCAACCCAGAATGCTTTTAAGTAAACAACACACAAAAGCATAAAACGAAATGCTTTAACACTTACTAATGAGGTATTATAGATCCTTATCTCATTGAATCCTCTTCATGGCCATCTGGGATACTATTAGACTTATTTAACACTATGAAGTAAATGAGAATTTTAAGTACATTGTCTTGGTCCTCAACTAGCAAATTAGAAAAGCAAGATGATGCAAGACAAGGTCATTTGGACTGTCAAGCCTATGTTCTTTACCCCTCATCATGTCCAGGCTCTACAATGGGGAGGAAACATACCCTTAATGTATTTAAATCAGAACACATTGTTAATACACGTTACTTGATAATCGGTTTAACTATGGGAGGGAGGGGTAAATTTCTACCACTAAACACATATTGACACTAATTTAAGGTAGATTACAGAGTTCGATGTTTAAAAATGAAACAATAAACCAAGTAGAATAAAATCCAGGCAAGATTTTTCTCATCTCAGGGTGGGGAAAGCCTTTCTAAGCTAAACAAAGGAAGCATCTTAATGGACTTTATTGATATATTTGACTGCATACCAATTAAAAACATCTGTAGCACAAAAAGCACTATGAATTGAATCCAAAGGCAAACTGGAAAAATATTTCCAAAATACATTATGCAAGATGAATAGTCTCAGTATATAAACATTTCTTCTAAAACAAAAGTTAATCAACACTTCAATTTAAAAATATACTCAACAGTCATAAATAGTCAAATCACAGAAGTAATAGATAGGGGAAGAACAGATAATTAAAAAACGCAGGTTCCCTAATAATAAAACAGATACAAATTAAATAAACTATAAGTTTCTATTTTCACATACCATATTGACAAAAGTTTTTGTAGTTGTGTCAATACTATTATGACACTGAATGCATCAGGTACCGGGGCAACATAAATCAGTACAACTTCTGCAGAAAACAGTTTAAAAATATGTAACAAACACCTGAAACAGTGTCTATACAACCTATCTCAATGGGGAAGGGTTTTAAAAATACATTAGGTTTACATGATAAAATGTAAGGGTGATAAGATGATTTTTATCTTCTTTGTTTATACATGTCTATATTTTCCAAACTTTTACAAATAGTATCTATAGAAAAATGTGTGTGCATAGGTATATACATATATATTCTATTCATACATACATACATGAATATATATACATACATACATGACTTTTTTTATTTATACACATTTAATTTTATATGTATTTATGTGTGTGCTTATTGAGAATTTTAAACCCAATGGGGTTTATTCTTGAGAGCTTGTTTGGAGGTTCTAGCGGGGGAGCGCAGCTACTCATATACCCTTGACTGAAGAATGGTCCCCCTCTATCGGGGAAGGTCGTCCTCTCCAACCGAGTACACAGCTTTGGGAGGGACAAACATGGAGCGGTGAGGGAGGAAGGGGACACCCGCCTA
Source organism: Hippopotamus amphibius kiboko (assembly GCF_030028045.1). Classification (NCBI taxonomy): domain Eukaryota; kingdom Metazoa; phylum Chordata; class Mammalia; order Artiodactyla; family Hippopotamidae; genus Hippopotamus; species Hippopotamus amphibius. The sequence goes on along the minus strand of NC_080190.1, from coordinate 156,264,129 downwards.
GCCAGCCAGATCAGCCGAATCAACCCTGGCGATCCATGGGGTGACAGATGTCTCAGCAAGATCGCCCTTACATCCCGGGTTTATTCTTTAAATAAGAAATCATTTCATTCTCATCTTATCTTGTCAAATCTCACTTTTCCCTCTCATGCTGATATCCTAGGCAGATTCCGTAATTTGATTCTTTCAGTGATTTGAAAACTCAATCTTTTCATTTTAAAACAGAATTTCTTCTCTGATTCAGGGCTCTCTCCAGCTCCAACCTCAGGCAGTGCTCCAGCTTGGGGGCCCTCAGATGGAGAGGGGGCCGTGGTCTGCTCTAAGTTGGGGTGTGGAAGGGCATGATGGCTCCTGGGTACCCCTTGCTCTCCTTCTTATGGACCCAGCTCTTCCTCTTTGAGGGGCAAGGAGCCCAGGAGTCTCCCTGGTGGGCCCCGCAGAGCCCTCTTCATATGGCTCTGATTTGCAAGATCCGGCTGTACTTCCACCTCTTCTGAATCCCTTCTCCTCTCCCACCACTCTGATGCTCCCAGAGCCTTCTGCTGCTAAGGCTTCTACCCGAGCAACTTAGTCATTCGGGATAGAAGTCTCTGGGGCTTACCCATCATGGGGAACTAAGAAAGAGAGTTTGAATACAGAGAGGCAACTAAATGCCTCTTGGCACATGGGTTGCTCTTCATTCCTGTCCCCATGAGTTCTTGCCCCCAGCTCCCTGCCTCCCACTCTCCTCCAACTCATTCTCTGCCCTGCAGCCAGAGGGCACCTTCCAAACCCCACACCCAATTGCTTAAAAACCTTTCAATGATTTCCTGCACCCTTAAGACAAGGTCCAAACCTATCCACCGGAGATGTGAGGTGGCATCTGGCCTCTCCTCACCATCTACCTTCATGTCCTCCTCCCCCTCCTCTGCCATCGTAGCCGCACCAAATATTCACTCACCTTCAATGAGCCATGCTCTTCCCATTAGGTCTTCACACATGTGTTTCCTTTTCCAAAGTACTCTCCGCCCTGCCAAATCCTATCATATCTGCCTCCCCTCCTTCGCCTAAACACTGTCTGCCTATCCTTCAGATTTCAGTATAATCTACAATCCCTCAGGGAGGTCCCCCTTCTGAATCAAGGCAAGGTCCCCATGGACCCTTTCATCACCTGTCATACACTCATTATACTATTTTGCAATCGAGTTAATTTCTGTACTCTCTCATAGGCTGCGAGTTAGCATTCATTGCATCTGCCATATTTTCAGAGGTTTATATCCTCAGGACCTAGCACCTAGTCACTTAACCCAGAATAATAAATACATGAGGATTTAACTATAAACAAATTCATAAACTCATACTGAAGGCTGCTTAAGGGTATCGGGCATGGTTCTCTGTGGGACACAAGTTGAATAATCAAAAAGAATAAAAGGAGGGTAGGGGGACTTCCCTGGCAGTCCAGTACTTAAGACTTTGCCTTCCAATGAAAAGGGTGTGGGTTCGATCCCTGGTCAGGGAGCTAAGAGCCCACATGCCTCTCAGCGAAAAAACCAAAACATAAACAGATGCAATATTGTAACAAATTCAATAAAGACTTTTAAAATGGTCCACATCAGAAAAAAAAAATCTTAAAAAAAATGAATAAAAGGGTTATTTTTTCAAAACAGTGGGCACAGCCTGTGGAAGGCAGCAAGGGTGGAACAGCATCCTAGGACATGAAGCACTTAGCACCCCAAGGCATAAAGGGGAATGGGAGGGAGCCCTGGTCAGGATCTACTCAGAGATAGGGCTGTACAGACAGGATACGCAAGCAGAAGCAAAGCTGAAATGAGCCTGCAGTTCAGTTCAGGGACTCAGGGAATAAACACCCCAACCTCTCTCTCCTCTCCACTCCCATCTCCTGTTGGTGTCTTCCATTGCCTGAACCAATCCAAAGCCACAGGGTAAGGAAGTACAGTAATGTGGTCCATCTAAACCAGGCTTCCAGGGTTCAGGGCAGGGTGGAGAAGAATGAAGGGTAGATTTGGGGTGGTACCAAGACCGACAGAGGCTTTCTCAGCTCTACATTTCTTTGTAGCCCCCTCGGTGCCCGGCACAGAGATGGTGGCCATAAACACCCATAAAAATGGATCCACTACATTTAATTGAATGAAACAGAATCAAACTGAATTGCTTTGAAGTGAATGGCACCAACCAGACTGCTAAGTAGTTTCCAAGTCAGGAGTTGTCTTATCTTTAAGGTATAATCATGGACCTCGCACCCCTGAATTCCAACATGCTCTCTCTAAGCCTCCTGGTTTAGCAGAGTTTGGAATGCACAACGTCCCGTGCTCTAAGCAATTCCAATGAATCCTGCAGTTCACTGTTACATGACATTTTATATAACTTCATATTTCATCTTTAATGCCTGGGTCTCCCTCCCCCCCCCAAGTTAATAAGGTATAGTAAATTGGGCAAAGAAATACTGTTTCTCTTTGGGGTTTCAAACCCTAAGAGGTAGTAGTAAACTGTTAGAGGTTTATATACATGGATTAAAAAAAAAGGAAAGTGCTACTTTTACGTGGGATTTCCAACATTCTGCAGCAGCATCTGAATAAGCCTCTAGGTGCTGGTATTGGCTTGTACACAGCAGCACCTTGTGAACATGAAGCTGGTAATTTACCTGGTGCCGCGTCCAGAGCACAGAGCCATTTGAACAGCTGCTGATGCCAGGGCAGGTGGTGAGCCCAAGGCGTCACTGGCATGCCATTAGGAGAGCAGTTCACAGAGTCCTAGAGTTAGCAGGGTCACACAGGCCGAGTCAGGCTGACTCTCAAATAACCTGTCCAAAAATCAGTCGTTTTAATGGAAAAAGTTGCCAAACTTTTAAAGGAATAACCAGATGATTAGACAGTCCCCTGTTTACCCAGTCATGTTATTTTACCATAAGCCTGATCCTAAGAAAAAAACCACTTAAACCCAGTAATTAAAGTTGAACACAATGCAAATCCAACGTATCTAGTTGGACTAGAGGGTCGTTTATGACTCCAGTAGGCGAACAGAACCCAAACGATCTACTACAGGAAAACTACTCTTTGTCCGACTTTAGGTATAATGAAAATCATAACAATACATTCACCCACTGTTAAAATACTCTGTGTAATTAAATCATGCTATAATGGGATCATACGGCTACACAGAGGCTGAAAAATCACCTACCTTGATGTCAAGGTTCTCCAAGGCTGTACTGATAGAATGAAAAACCCCACAAAAAAACCCACAAAATTAGTGTTTTATACAGTCAGCTATAAAATAGCACAGTGATGTGATCAATTGTGTAATATGGAAACTCAAAAAAAAAAAGTTATACCATTCATTAAAACCTGCTGAGTTTGTTCATTCCAACAGAGAAGTGATTTTAAGTTAGGTTCAAATAGCATAAAGTGAGGTGGAGATTTGAAAATGGTAAGGAGACCCTTCAAGCCAAAATATAGGTTTTATGTCCCTTTGCTATACAGCAGAGATTGGCACAACATTGTAAATCAACTATACTCAATTTTTAAAAAAAAAATTTTTTTTAAAAAGCTATTCAATGGGACTTCACTGGTGGTGCAATGGTTAGGAATCTGTCTGCCAGTGCAGGGGACACAGGTTCAATCCCTGGTCTGGGAAGATCCAACAGGCCGAGGAGCAACTAAGCCCGTGCGCCACAACTACTGAGCCTGCTCTCTAGAGCCTGCAAGCCACAATTACTGAGCCTGCATACTGCAACTACTGAACCCCAAGTGCCTAGAGCCCATGCACCACAACGAGAGAAGCCACTGCAACGAGAAGTCTGTGCACCACAACCAAGAGTAGCTTTTGCTTGCTACAACTAGAAAAAGCCTGCATGCAGCAAAGAAGACCCAATACAGCCAAATAAATAAATATATTTAAAAAACATAAAAAATAAAAATAAAAAAGCTATTCAAAAGTCACTGACCACCCTGGGAAGTCCTGAAACAGATCTAGAAACAGAAAGAACAAAGGCAAGATGGAAGAAGCCATTATTAACCTGCTGAAAAGTCCAGAGACAGGGACTGGACCCAAGTGAACAAAGAACAAGATGGATGAACCCACTTCAGAGACAATCAGACAAGGCATCGCTCATGTCAAGATCTGAAAACACACGGGGTGTCTCCAGTAAAGCCATCCAGGAAGATCAGGTTAAAATAGCACCAAACATGGGAGACCCTCCTGTTCTTCCCCATCCGCTCCTCCTGGACCCAACAACTGGAGAAGAAAGAAGAGAACCGGATAGGCAGCAGAGCCAAGGTCAGGATGCATCGACCTCTTCACAGTTACATGACCGTGGACCACAGAGCAAGTCTGAACTCGGTGGCAGGAAACCGCTCTGATTCGGGTATGAGATTGAAGTTTCGACTTGGACCAGACTATATTTTTCAATACCCAAAATAAGACTGTTTCTTTCTGTTAAACTGACTTGGCAGCTATGAGATTTTTTCCAAGATATTATCAAGGGACAGGGAAGAGAGAGCCAACGTATCAGAAAAGGCAGCAGGAAGCAGAAAAGAATGTTATCTCCTCTTTGTATTCAATTAATCCCATGAAGAAAACAGTGACTTATGGAACTGTGTTTACAACCCCAAATCACATTAACATCAATGCCTTCCCCCCATGTACACAAAGTACTTTAAGAGGCTCCATGTGGGCTCTGCGCCCTCTCCGGGCCAATCCATTTGTCCAGGGAGAAAAGTCTGTCTGATTAGTCCGTCTGAGTCACTTACACATTCTCAAATTGAAGGAGACAGAGCCACAAGTGTCTGATGGTCCTGATGGTCCTACCAGAATTATGTAAAGGTGGCAGAGAATGCTTCCCAAAAGGAAAGGATGCTGGAAAAGAAAAACAAACAAAAAACAAACAGTAGAGACTTCCCTGGCTGTCCAGGATTTAGGACTCCGTGATTCCACTGCAGGGGGCACAGGTTTGATCCCTGGTTGGGGAACTAAGATCCCACATGCTGGGGGCAGGGAGGAGGAGGGCAAAAAACACAATAGAAGGACATTACGGTACCGAAGTGGAGCACATCACAGCGGCTGGCCTGGATGTTTTGGTTTTGTCTCAGTTGTCAGTAATCATCTCCTTCTGTCTTTTTCATTAATCTTCTTTTTAAACTTCTTCCTTGAATATTAGGATTGATTAAAGGAATCAAAGAGCAGGACATCTGTGAGGCAGAGGGAGTGTTGGGTAGACTTCAGGCCAGTGGGTTCTTCCTGGAAGCTGTACGAACTTGGGACAAATGACCTCATATCTTTAAGCCTTAACACTCCTTTAAAAACTTACAAAATTGACCTAACAAAGGAAAAAAAAAAAAGAGTCAACACTCACACGAATGACCTCAAAAGCAACTTGATTAGGTATTTGGCTTTCCTTAGAGGAATATATGTATAATCTATTTTATTGTGCATCCAGTGGATTTTAAAGATAAGATCAAGAAACATAAAACTCACCTTTTATGTTAAACAATAAAGAGATTTATATAATAAACTGTCCAGGTAATAATAAAGGTCTAAATGGAAGGGAAAGAAAGAGGGTAGAGGATAAATAGAAACAGAAAAAAAAAATTTCAAGGGAAAAGACAGAAGCAGAGACAAACACAATCAAATGAGAAAGACAAGTGGAGAAAACCCAGGCTGGGTCAGGGAAACAAGCCAGCGGGAAATACAGGCTAACGTCCATAGGATAGGAGCGCCATCTCGTGGAAAGTAAGGACAATGCAGCTGACGGCTTCTGACACCTTTTTCCTCTTTGTCAATTGTACAGTAACTGCAAACAGTAACCTCACTGTCTTGGTGCCTTTCCAATGAACCAAGTGAAATTAAATAGCGGGAAAACCCCAATGTATAGACTGAGGTTTCCTAATTCTTCCAAGGGGAAACAATGGCTCATAGAACATTGCAACCATTAAATATTAGAAAGATGAGATACACATGAAAACATTGAGAACAAATCTAAAAATAATGATATCTGTAAGTAAAGTTTTCTTAATATTAAGTTCCCTATGACTTACTTCTGTTTTATTTACCTCAATTAATTCATTTATTCATTCAACAATGAATATTTATTGAACATACATGATGTGCTCCAATCAGCACTCTGGCGGTGGGGGACACAGCAGCTCCTGCCCAAGGAAGCCTCTGTTGCAGTGAAAGATGAGTAATCCAGAAATAAACAAGTAAATATAAAGTGCCAATTGGGATTGGGTGCTACGATGCTAACCAAAGCAGGATGTGGCAGATAGGAAGTCTGGGGGTGAGAGAGGGCATTGCTGTTTTATCTGGGATGGATAGAGTGAAAATGAGCAGAGACACGAAGGGTGGGAGGGAGTCATGTGGCTTTAGGGGGAAAACAGACCCAAAGGGGACTCAGAAACAGAGGTGCTGAGGCTCTGGAGTCTACACCCCAGCTTACCATTTACCAACTCTGTTACTTGATCTCTCTAAGCTTGCATTTCTTCCTCTACAAAATGGGAATTAAAACGCTTTCTTTGTTATACTCTTGGAAGATAAAATGGGGATTAAATGTTGCAAAGGTTATTAAATGTTGCAAAGGTTATACGCATATAAAGTGCTTTGTATAGTGCCTGGCAAGTGACACGTGTACAAAAGGGGGGGAGGGATAGACTAGGAGTTTGGGATTAGCATATACACGCTGCTATGTATAAAATAACCAGCATGGACCTACTGTATAACACAGGGAACTCTACCTCAATATTTTGCAATAACCTATAATGGAAAAGAATCTGAAACACTGTGTGTGTGTGTGTGTGTGTGTGTGTGTGTGTGTGTACATATATACATATATATATATGAATTACTTTGCTGTATACCTGAAGCTAACACAACATTGTAAATCAACTCTCAGTTTAAAAAAAATAAACATTAGCTATCACCTATGTCAGTTTTGATCATATGACACTATAGACACAGATTTGAAAACATCTTGATTCTTACATTTTTATAGGATTGTTCAATAACAACTTACTATCTATCGAGTGTTTACTCTATTTACCTTATATTAAGTTGTCACATTAGTCCAAAAGGGGAAATATAATTTCCATTTTACAGATGAGGAAACTGAGGCCCAGAGAAGTTAACTAGCTCGCCCATGTTCATTCACACAGCCTGTGTGAGCCAAAATTCAGACCCAGGCAGTCTGGCCGCAGAACTTGTGTTCTTAATCACAATAGGAAACTAGCCCTCAACTAGCTGTACATGGAAGGCAAGTTCTGGAAGCCAAAATCTGAACCCAGACTTCTCATTTCTTCCCCTCTGTGCACCTCTCATTCAGAATTACTTGATTTAATCACTATGATTCAAATTTGATCTTTACACCCAAACTGCACTGATATGATGCCAAAACAATTGGTCAGCGAAAAATAAGATTTCAAATCACCTACCCAGTTGTCTTCCCCATGAGGGGAAACGGCAGCCTATTAGGGACTTGTAAAACCAATTTGGTCAACAGCAACCAGCTTCTTTAAAAAAAAAAAATGAAATAGATACAATGTAAAGCAACATATAGGTACACGTAGTAAGGATAAGTATTTTTAAGAAAACCTTCATTTCAGGTGTGTGTGTGCGCATCTATGTAAGTCCTCAGCACTCTGTATTGTGGTGTAAAATGCATTTCTTACAGTGTATCTCAATCTAAACATCTCGGAAAAAAACACTGATCTAAGTGATGGTCTTTAATCTTCTCAAAGAAATGATTAGTTGTTCAATTATACTTTTCAATTTCCCATCTAACCTGTTGAAATCAGGTACGTACATCATTAGCTGAATTACCAAAATGGAATTTTCACACCTTTTTCAGATATGTGGCTGTCATGGACAGACCAAAGCTTTACCTATATGTTGTCAGCAAATCTGGAACATGAGTACAATTTTTACTCTTTTAGTGTTTATTATTCTCCCCAAAGACTTGTTGGATTTTTTTTTTTTCTTTCGTTGAGGAGACAAGTCATTTTAGCATCCAACACATACTGCCTCATTTTGCTAATCATAAAATTTATGTCACACACTGAAAAAGAAAAAACAAATTACAAGCCTTAAAGAGACCAGTAGGTGAGCTTATAGGCCATATGTTCAGCCATCCTCAGGCATTTTTTGAAGTTGGAAATGTCAGGCATTTATATGGTTTATTTGTAAAGCACTAACAATAATTAGAACATTATGGTCTGATTATTTGCTAAAGAAATTTATTTAAGCAATTCAAATGGTTGAAGGTTAAGGGTGTAAAAAAAAATGTCATGTGACACCAAATAAAATTTTATTACTGTTTTTGCACTTACATAACTTAGAAACACCTATTAAAAATAAAAAAGTAAATAGCTTCCTCCCTTATAACAAAAGTTTAACCTTAGCTCACACTTTTAGAGACATGACACAGGGCAAAAGATGTTTTGAGAGCTTTAGAATTTTCTGTACAAAATGTGATTTGGAGCCAAACATATCAATACTCAAAAATAATCAGTACTCAAAATATCAATCAGTTCTGGTAGCATGGACTTCTGAGGCAAAGAGCAAACAAAACACAGAAACCTTAAGTGTGTTTGACATTTTAGTCTCATGATTGGCCTTCCTTGGTGTCTTTCAATCAGTGTTGGAGAAATTTCTGGAATGAAGAACAGAGTTGATCAGAGCGGCTTCTCCACTCACTTTGCAAATCACCACCATCTCTAATTCTACCACTTCCGCCATTACCAGATCTACAAAGTATAGAGCCCTCTGTGGGGAAAGCAATGAAGTCCCTAAGGCTTGTCATCAGCCCACCAGCTTTCATGTAATAATCATTTGCTTCCCTAATCTCTCTGTGTCTCCACAATTCTCTTCACCAACCACAGAACAATTGATTTCCAAGAAGAGACTTACCATTTCTGTGGCCTTGGCTTTCCTGATCATTTCTGATTTCCAATACTTTACCCTCCAATCCTCAGAAACAAGGTTGAAATAGATGCCACACCTCCCCCATGCAGTCTCTGTGACAGGCGTCACGTATCATCCTTTCCTGCGGAGCCCAGGCACAGCTCCAGAATCCTCCTCCACCCTGCAACCTGCACAAGCAGCCGAGCAAAGCTGACATGAGACTGAGCGTATTCACCCTTCCTGTTATACACCATCATAATGTCCAAAACCAGCACTTGGAGGTTCAGGACCATCCCCGGCACTTGAGGGGGGAACAAAAATCAATGTCAGACAACGTGTTTGATTTTCAGGTTTGGAGGGAAGGGTTGCAAAATTTTGCATAATGAGGAAACGAATAGCTTCCAGGGAAGCAAATGGTCGTGATTAATATGACCGAATAATGGGAAATCTAGTTCATCCCTATGTCTAATATTTTGCCCCACTGATCAACCCAAAATCAAACCTTTTGTCAAATCAAGAGCTGTTAATTTTTAAACAAAATTGACACTATAGCTATGACAATGTATTCCCTTTCTCGGGGACCTTTATAGTAGAAGTTATATCTCAAAGGGGAACCAAAGGATTTCACTTTAAAAGGATTTCGCTTTAAAGAATTTCAGCCAGGAGAAAACAGGACATTTTGGGTTATGGCAAGATAATATATGTAATATATTAACTTATGTTTTATACTAAAGCATAAGGTACTTATCTAAACCAAGGTACTTATCCCTCTCTGGACTCAAAAAGGAGCCATGCTTTCATGTTTTATCCCATGGAAAGTGGGCAAGATCCCCACAAAAGACACCGTATCATCTGAAGAAAGCGTCTGCTCTAACCGGACATCAGCATCATGCTGAGAAGAAATATTATCTGAGTTTCTCTTAGAAGGGATAGGTTTAGTTGAAAGAACATATGTTAGATGCTTGCTTCAGCAGCACATACACTAAAACTGGAACAATAAAGAGAAGATTAGCCTGGCCCCTGAGCAAGGATGGCATGTGCATTCATGAAGCATTCCATATTTTTAGAATCTGAAAAAGAATAGATATATATGCATATGTGTAACTGAATCACTTTGCTATACACCTTAAGCTATCACAGCATTGTAAATCGACCAGACTTCAATTTAAAAAAAAAAAAATGGTGAGGTGGGTGGGGGGAAGCAATTGGATCCCTTTCCCCCAATTAATGACATTAAATGCAGGAAACTGACAGCCTTCTTTAGTAAAATAAACATACCTGAGTTAAATAATAGTTCTGCAACTTAACACTCTGTGTGTTTGTAATCAATGCATTTAATGCATTTGATTGGTGTTTTTGGAGTCTTCCTACTAAAGTGGAATAAAAATTATTTTGAAGATTAGCGATGGTATACACAAAGTCACTAGCACATAGTAGGTACCCATGTAGTGCAGTCAGGGCAGCTGCACTGGCTGATGTCGTGTTGGTCACAACATCCTTTGTTTACTGATATAGCAGATGGCATTATTTGTCCAAAGTAGAGAGAAAGGAAAAATATATTGGTGACATGCGGGACTGTTGAGGTTGTTTCCTCGGGAATTGGTGGGTATTGATCCTACTCTGTGCCTGCCATGAAAGAAACTTACTGTCTTCAGCTGATATGAGCGCCTAGTGGTTAGTTGGCATTGCATTCACACAGGGTTATTCTTCCCAAAGATAATGGGCTCGAAATGCAAAGCTAAGAAATCAAAGCCCAATGTTGGTCCACCAGGCACCAATCAGTGGATACAAATGGTGTTTTGAGGGAGTTTCCAGCTTTCCTATCACCCTTTAAGTCACATCATATGATCAGTAAGTCTAAGGCTACCGGTATTCCAGGGAACAGAAGATCACCCCAGGTCTGTCTTTACTTCATCCTGCATTACCATATGTCACCATTAGATGGCAGCAGTGGTAAATAACTGTGTCCTCCAGGCGGGGTGTTTTTTTTTGTTTTTGTTTTTTTCTTTTTAAGCAGAGTGGAGCCACACTTGGGAAAGTAAAGCATGGAAGGTAACACGAAATAATCTTTCAATAGGCTTAAATTTTCATTTTCCTCCATTGTTCCCCATCTGATTACCCACTTGGAAAAAACTGCCTCTGGGTATTCAATGTGTGAGGATTCCAAAGAACAATACAACAATATCCCCTGAATGCTGTCAAAGCGTTCTTCCATTGCTGTATCACAGGCCTTTGACTATTCAAGTGATATTGGAGGTATAAAGAAAGTACTGTAGCAAGTATGGCCTTGTAGTAGAGCATGCATCTGATTTAAGAGGAGGCCGGTAATGCTTTTAGGTAAATCAAGGATACAGTTGGTGAAAGCGTTTTACCTAAGTAACATTTTGACATGTATAGACTGAACAGGACTTAAGTTTGCTCCCTTTGAGTGGAGCCAAGGATGATGTCATAACAGGAGAAGGGAGACATTTTCAAAAGTAAAACTGGAAGGAAATAAAATAAGCCCCCCTTGAAGAAGAAAAACTGCCAGTGTAAAAAAAGAAAAAGTGCTTTATCTGAAAGATCAAAATTTAGTAACTGCTACTTCACTGAGCCTGGCTGAGTTCTCTTAGCCAACGTCCTGCTCTAATTGACCAATCACAACCGTCCCTCTGAAAGAGAAAGGAATATGCAAATAAAGCCCCTGTAGTGGCCTCCACAAAACCCCTGGCTCCTATTCTCTTAGAATGAAGAGATCCACAGGTTGTCTCTGGCCTTGGGGAAGCTCTCCAATGTGCTAAGCACTTGAATTACCTCCTCGCACCTGATATTCCCAAGGACACCATGTTATCATCCTCATTCCGTAGAAGAGGAAACGACTCAGAAAGATTAAATAATAGGTCCAGGGCCCCACAACTACTAAGGGGGTGGAGAAACACAGGGTGCAAGACCAAGATTCTTTCCTCTTCCAGGGCAAGACCTGACAAAGTGGGAGGAGGCAGCGCCACCCACTGAAGGCTCTGAATTCAGCCCAGGCAGCCTCCCCTCTCCTTCCATAGGTGGTTCCCCTTCCAGTTCAAGCTGATGGAAAGAATCAGAAGACAGGGAGGTGGAGAAACATGATTCCTATCCGCTGCCAAACTCAGACCACAAGTCTGCAACTACTCCTACCTCCATCTGCAGCGATCGGGCAGATTGCGTCTGTGTTTACAATGGAGACAGCTATTTCTGTGCTGCAACCTTGTCTCTTGTAGTATTAAAATTGCCCGCTGTTTTTGTTTTGAGCACCACATGGCCACTTCCATTGTAAAGTTTCTCATAGGTGTTCACTTAATGGTTTGGGCAGACATTGATGACTGGAATGGAGTCATCAGAATGGAGGGTTTTTGGGTTTTTTGGGTTTTTTCCCAGCTTTATTAAGATTTAATTGACATATAACATTGTGTAAGTTTAAGGTGGATGCCTGTTGCGCTGATACATTTATATGACGCAGAATGATTACCATCAAGAGTGGAGATCTTGGGACTTCCTAGGTGGCACAGTGATAAAGAATCCTCCTGCCAATTGAGGGGACACGGGTTCGAGCCCTGCTCTGAGAAGATTGCACATGCCATGGAGCAACCAAGCCTGTGCATCACAACTACTGAGCCTGTGCTCTAGATCCCGTGAGCCACAACTATTGAGCCCGTGTGCTACAACTATTGAAGCTCTCGCACCTAGGGCCCATGCTCCACAACAAGAGAAGCCACTACAATGAGGAGACCACGCACCACAATGAAGAGTAGCCCCCGCTCACAGCAACTAGAAAAAGCCTATGTGCAACGACGAAGACCCAACACAGCCGATAAATAAATTAAATAAATTTATTTTTTAAAAAAAGAAATCTGTAATAAAAAAAAAAAGAATGGAGATCTTTTTAATCCTATCACTCCTGCATTTATTAGCTAGAATTCTTCAATAAAGAATATTCTCTCAACATTTTTTGGATTACCTGAAACAAACAAAAGAGGCAGGGTAGATGTTTGTTTCTTACCATCTGTCTATTTTCAGAATAGCGAGCTGGTGCCCACACAACCTCAAAACTAACTTGTGGATTTTATATATACTTGATATGTTTCAAAGTGTTGTAATCATTATTTCTTTTTATATTCTTCCCAAATTTGGTCAGTGCGAGCTCCTTCAAGTTGGCTCATGTAATCTTGCTTTGGGGCATATTATTACACCCCAAACACCTAGCTTATCTCAAACACCTTCTTCCCCAGGAATAAAATTAACCAATTTTCTAAGGATCCCTGTTTCCTTTAGGTTGGAAATGGTACTTAGATTTTACATTCTGGGTACCCAGAGCGATCATTTTAACTGAGCTGGTCATGCGTCTAGGCCTTTTCAGTGGACAGGACTAGGAAATTTGTAGTTTTTAGAAAGAGAAAAAGAAATCATAAATAAATACTGATTTCTAATGCCAATCAAAGATTACAGAATTTTTACTCCGATTCTTTTATTTGAAATTTATCTTTTTTTTTTTTTACTCTGAAAACCTTATCTCTAAGGGTATTAATTTAATTACTTAGTTGCTTTATCCTGTTCTCTGTATAATGGTATTCAAAATAATAGTGTGAATATCATCACTAACAACTGGCGAAAAGAATTCAGTCTAAAAGGTCTTTTTTTTTAATTTATTTTATTGAAATATAGTTGATTTACAACGTTGTGTTAATTTCTATTGGACAGCAAAGTGATCAGTTATACATACATATATACATGCATTCTTCCATATTCTTTTCCATTATGGTTTATCAGAAAATATTGAATATAGTTCCCTGTGCTATACAATAGGACCTTGTTGTTTATCCATTGTATATATAATAGTTTGCATCTGCTAATCCCAAACTCCCCATCCATCCCTCCTCCACCTCGGCCACCATACATCTGTTCTCTATATCTGTGAGTCTGTATCTCTTTCATAGAAAAGTTCATTTGTATGAGAACTCTTTATACTTCTTTTTGTCCTTACAATATATCTCCCTAGGAATGTAAAATCTAAATATGTGTTTTAAAATCATTTGAAATAATTTTTCAGATGGTTATGCCACAGAATTGATGTAAATTTAGGTTCGCTTCTTTCCAGTTTATTTATGTTTTGATGTGCTCTTCTCTTTGTTTTTAATTATGTACAATATTTACACGATTCCAAAGTCAAAAAGCAAAGTGAGTTTCATAGAGAAATCTATGTCCCCTTCTTATCCTCTACTTCCTTGTTTCCTCCATCTCGTTTGTTAATTTTTGGTTTATTCAGCTATTGAAGTTATAAATAAGTGTGTATGTACTATGTCTCCTCCTTTTTTTATATAAACTACAGCACTGTGCAAACACTATGAAGAAGTTTGTTTTTCTTGCTTAACAATACATCCCGGCCCTCACTCTGTATTAGGACGTAGGGGTCTTTCTGATTCCTTTTCACAGCTACGTAATATGGCATTGTGCGGATGCTCCGAAGTTTACTTAACTAGCCTCTCTTTGATAGACATTTGTGTTGTTTCTAGCCTTTTGCTAATTGGCTCTCTGCATTTGTCTTATTTTGCCTTCCCAAGAGTCCAGTTGGTTTGGCTTCATCTTATTTTATAGAAAAGGAAACTAGTGCATAAGCAGTTAAGGACTTGACCAAAGTCACAGAGTTAAGTGGGGAGGAGGGGACCAAGGATTCTCCTGCTTCCATAATTTCTGTTCTTTGCACAAATCTATATCATTCATACTGTGGTGTAAATAGCTGTTAACACCTTTATTTTAGAGTTGGGGGAGGAAGTGAGAAACACGTGCTTTAGGGTAGATTGTGGAGGAAAATTTAGTCTTAAGTTCAAGGCTGGAATTTCAGGTCTCAGCCAGCCTGTGGGAGGAGTATCTGAGGGAACAGCTGGTCTTTCTGGCATTATCCCCAGTCAAAGGAATGCCAGACATCCACAAGCAGGTGGGTCTATTTTTGGCAGAAGGACCTTCTCAGTGCCTGCTAAAATCACATCATGTCCCCTTCTATCACAGGGCACTTTGCTCTCCTGGTAAATCCAGTCAAGACTCCCTTTAAAGGATATAAAACAATCCCTTCTCAACTCTTCCCTCATCAGTGACTGCCTCCTTTGTCTTCTTTCTTACTCTGCAGACCAGGGGGAAAAAGTTATATATACTAAACCACCTAGAGCAAGCAGAGTTCTGATAAGTAAACATCATTTTACAGAATTCTTATGGGAGAAATTAAGCTATATTTACAGGAAACCTTAAGACTTTGACCAGAATCTTTCATTAATTTTCCTTTTTGCCATCACTCTGTTTTTTTGAGGGACAGTGTCAATTCTAAAGGGACATAAGTCCATATCATTATGTTATTTTAAAATGAGCATCTCAAGGTAGCACCTCATCTCAGAATACATTTAGCCCAATCTCCTCGCACATTCTCCTCTCCAAGATAATCACGTTTAGAATAAATCACAGAAACCACTGTAAGATAGGAGTATCAGCAGCTTTTCAACCTCAAGACACAAATCATATTCACTGCACTGTCCTTACCAAGGCGGAACAGAAGGCCACTACATCTTATAGAGATTTTCCAAAAGAGTTTAAATAAAGCAGCTTTCATTTCTGCCCTGGGTAGTCAGAATATGCCATTCCCTCAGTAGTCGTGTTAATAAAGGTTGTATTGTGCCATTGCTACACTTCTGAAACCAAACAGCACAAGTAAATTAGCCACATTTTCATCGTACTGCAGACAGGCAGCACGGGCTGATCAGATCTCACCTGGGGATCTGATCTCATGGTGGCTCCGACCAGCTTTCCAAGTTAGTCTGGCTCAGGCCACTCCCCAGCTCAGCTGGGTGGACCCACTCAAGTAAAACCAATACCCCAAAACTCTGGCCTATGTCTTGTCAAGACCCAAACTTTGACATGTGACTCAATGCCTGAAAGTTCACTCATTCAGCATACGTGAATTTACTTTCTGCAATGTGCCAAGGATAAGAAGAGAGTTGTAAGCAAGATACACACACCCTGCTGTCTGAGAGAAAGGTGGAGAAATAGGAATATGGAAAGACAAATCTGTACAAGTGGTGCAGTATGACTTTGGCTATATTCTTAAGCTCTTTGTGCCTGTATGTATTTACTTGTAAAGGAGGATGACAAAAATAACTAAATTACAAGGTTGTTATGAAGAGTAAAACACCTAGTGTCAGGCACAGGCACAGGGTCGGTGCTCCGTAGATATTCGTTAGAGTTAAGTATTAAGGGAATTTAAAGTTAATGTAAAGCTAGGTCTTCTCCCTATCCTTTCTAAAGTATATCTTTCTCCTCCGGGGTTTCATTTAATAAACCCAACAAGCCTGTAACCTAGATGCTACCCACATTTGGAGATGTTGAGGCCACAGAGATGAATGGGCTTCTCCAAGTCTTACATCTCACATGAAGTATAGGCAGAACTCAGACCAATTCACATCAACTCAGCCCCCAAAATTCCTTATGCTTGTAACCCATATCTTACGCTACCTTCCCTGTGAGAGTCAAAAGTATGAATAAATACCCAGAAGAGAGAGAGCTGAATTCCATCAGGAGGCATCTAGAGAGGTTTCTTGAAGAAAAAAAACTGGAGCATACACTGCCCTGCTAATCCTCCCATGGCTCCCCTAGGGAGAGTACAAACCTTTTACAATAAAATACAAACTCTTTACCAAAGCCAGAAATCCTTTTTTCCCTTCAGCTCCTGTATCTAAGTCACTAACTAGTCCTATAAGTTATAGCCATGAATTTTATCCACTACACCATTTTTCTCTGTCTACTGCTACTACCCTAACCTAAGGTACCACCATGTCATGTTTGGTTTGGTTTCCCTCCTGATCTCCCTGCACCCCTCTCTGCCGATCTAAAATCCATTCTCTGGACAACAGCAAGAGTAAGCTTAAAATGCAAATCAGACTGTGGCCCTCCCCCATTTTAAAGTCCTCCAGTAATTATCATTTGTATTTAGATTTCAATCTAAATTCCTTCCGGTGGCTCTAGGTATACATGATCTGGTGCCTGCTTATTTTACCTGTTTCATCTAGTCAGTGTCTTCTCTCCACTCATTATCTGCAGCCATAAATGCCTCCTTTATTTTATCCAGCAGAAAACATTTTTGATCCCATCACATGGCTTTGCACTTGCTGTTTTCTCTGCCCAGGATGCCATGGTCTTTTCTTCCAGACTTGTTCCTTCTTATTGTTCAGATCTCAAATATCACCTCCTTAGAGAGATCCTCCTGAAACACTCCAACACTCCATCTAAAATAGGGCCCCATGCCTGCCCCTCCACACCATTATTTTCTATTACTGCACACATTAATTCCTTTAAGGAGCTAATCACACCCTATAATTTTAATTACTTAGTTACTTATTGATTGGATCCTCCACTGAAATGTAAAGCTCCAAGAGGATGGGGATTTTCTCTATATTGCTCCATATGGTATCCCAGGCTTAGAATAAGACATTCATAACATATTTATTAAAAGGATGGAAGAAAGGGAGGAAAGGAAAATTCAACTGTGTTTTTCAGAAGCATAAAACTTGAGCAGATAAATGTATAAGGAAAGTAGGGAGGCAATGCACAGCAGATTTGAACACAAATCTCAAGTCAGATGAGTTCAAGATTTGTTTAAAGAAGAACAAGTGTATTAACGTGCCCAGAAAGTAGCTGTATAAGGAAACTAGGATCATCCGCCAGTTTACAAATACTTGTCAAATGCCTGTGATATCACAGATACTGCGCTGGATGTTCCCCTTACTTACTGCTGCAGAGCAGATTATCCTAAAACTCAGTGGCTTAAAACAATCACAATCGTTTATCTTCCTCACAAAACTGCGATTTAGGCAGAGCTCAGCAGGGACATCTCATCTCTGATCCACGAGGCATTGGCTTGGTAGACTCAACTAGGGGCTGGAAGATCAATTTTCAGGACGGTTCAGTCCCATGGCTGGTTAGCATTGGCTCTTGACTAGGAACTTGACTCTGACTGTGAGCTGGGGCCCTTGCTTCCTCTCCATGTGGGCATTTCTACAGATTGCTTGAGTGTCTCCACAGCATAGTAGCTGGATTCCAACAACAAGAGTCTAAAAAAGAGAAGCAAAAGTGCATGGCATTTTTGTGAGCTACCTTTGGAAGTAACATAGCATCCCTTCAGCTCTATTGTTTGAGACAGTCACAAAGTTCCACCCAAATTCAAAGGGAGGAGACAGGTAATCCACCTCTGAATGGGGAAGTGGCAAGGTTCTAGAAGAGTGTTTGAAATAAGAGATACTGTTGCAGCCATCTTTGTGAAATACAATCTACCACTCAGGGATATAGCAATGTGTTGGGAGTTACAGTACCTGCCCTCAGGAAGCTCAGACTATAATGAGGAAGATAAACCCATATGGTTTTGTAAAGTGTAAATTCAATGTTGGAGGAAAAACAAAGTGTTAAGCTGAGACCATATGATTTATTTACTGCACTCAGAATTTAACAGCTTAAAATAATAATCATTTGCTTTCTTGCATCTCACTGGGTTAGGAATTCAGGAGTGACTTAGGTGGTTCTGGTTCAGAATCTGTTGTGAGGCTGCAGCCATGACATCAGCCTGGACTGTAGGCATTTTTTTTAATGTATTTATTTGGTTGCACCAGGTCTTAGTTGCAGCAGGTGGGTTCCTTAGTTATGGCATGCTAACTGTTAGTTGCAGCATGCATGTAGGATCTAGTTCCCTGACCAGGGATCAAATCCAGGTCCCCTGCATTGGGAGCACAGAGTCTTAACCACTGTGCCACCAGGAAAGTCCAAACTAAAGCCATTTAAACTTTTCACTGGGGCTGGAGAATCTGCTTCCAAGATGGTTGTTGGTAGGAGCCCCAGTTTTTTTGCTATGTGGACCCCTCCATAGTGCTGCTTGAGTGTTCTCACAAAATGATAGCTGGCTTCCCCAGGCGTGGGTCATCCAGAGAGAGGGCAAGGAGGAAACTGCAACTCCTTTTATGACCTAGTCATGGAAGCCACACACCATCACTTCTGTTATATTCTATTCATTGAGCCCATACTCGAGATGAGAGAATTAAGCTCCACCTCTTAAAGGGAGAAGAATTTGTGAACATGTTTAAAACCATCACAGACCTTACCTATTATGCAATAGAAAGATATTTAAGAAGGAGTAATGACTGGGTCAGACGTATTTTAGGTAGATCACCCTGCTGGATCACCCTGCTGGTGATACATTGGGTAGACTTGAGAAAGGTAAGACGGATGGCCTGCAGACAAATTAGAAGAATCCTGAACTAGCCCAGGGAGAGATTAAACAAGTCTAAGTGAGAGTACTGAGCAGTAGCAATAGAGGATAAGATGGGTTTTTTAAATTGCTAAGGAGGCAAAATTGTGTTATGCGAGAAATAAAAGCATCCAAAAATTAAATGTCATGTTTTAAACTTGAGTGTCCAATTAGAGTGATGGTTTACCAATCAAGATGGAAAATCCATGAGACAAAGCAGATTAAGGAACAAGAGTAAATGCAACACTGGATATTTTGAGTTTGAGCTTAAGGTTTTACTGAATGAGCAGTTTGGGCTTTTGGTTTTTTTTTTCTTGCCACTTCAGCACTTACTTTTGCCTTATGTTGATAACAGCCTCACCTACTCTTCTTGGACTAGGCTATACCCAGTGATGTGCTGGTAAATGAGCTCTCCAAAATAAGTAAATAAATAAAGCCCTAATCTGTGGTGTGAATACTCCCACCTTTTCCAATTTATTGCTCCCAACAGTATAACAACCAACTCAGAAAATTCCTGAAATATTATAATCAGCTGGCTGTAGCATACCAGAACTATATCTCTGGCTTAGCAGTGAATCACATGACCCAGATCTAAGCCAGTCAGCACACTGGATTCCTTCTCATCATGGTGATTGGTTCAGAGATGGACATTGTAGCCAGTCAGAGCCAATGAGATGCAATGAGATTCTAGCTATGCATCTTGGGAATATATTTATGTTTTCCCTTGACCCTTGTAATTAAGAGATAAAACAACAGCACTTTTATATCATATGAAGTTGCAGAATGCAGTCAACCTTGTGCAAAACAGAACTGAGAAATGGAAATAAAGTAAATTTAGATGACACTACTTAAGCCATAAATGTAGCTACAGCTAAAACTAACTATATTCATAGACTTTCCAATTAAGTGAGCCAATAAATTCTATTTTCCTTTTTCTTCGTTTTTTTTTTTTTCTTGTGTAAGTAAAATTTGTTTTGCCTTTTTCCTTTACATTCAGAGTTTCTCAGCTAATATACTGTTTTGACATCCAGATCCTCGGTTATATAAATCTGAAGCTCAGTATCGAAGTTCAGGATTGACAGAATTTAGTGAAAATTTAATCTGTGAGAAGGAACAAATTCACCAAGGGAGAGAACTATTCTACTAATCATAACATTCTTAAAATTCCATAGAATAAGAGATACAGGAGCAACATTAGAGATTATCTAATCAAACTCCTTCACTTAACAATTATGAAACTGTGTCTCTAAAATGTTCCATACTTTGTCCAAGTTTACTTGGCTCTTTAGTCTTTAGAGCCAAGACTAAAACCCTGATTTCCTGACTCCTATATATCCCTTTACCAAATCATGGCAAATTCTGAGTTAGTAGGATCTAATTTAGCTCAACAAATATATATTGTGTTTATATTATGAATAATGAAATGTATCATATACCATTTTTCAGTTTTGTGGATAGCACTTTACTATTTCAAAGCACGTTGTGTAATTTAACCTTCTTGCCAACACTGTGAAGTAGGTGGGACAAGTATTTTAGAGCTATGAAAATCTAGGCTTGGACTACTTGAATGACTTTTCCAAGGTCAAATAGCCAGTGAATAGTAAGGCCAGTAATAGAATCCAGGACACTTGATTCCTTCCTTCAGTGTGCTTCCTTCTGCCTCTTGTTTCAACTTAATGATGTTTCATTGCAAGTGCTTAAGGTGAAAATTAGACAGCAAACTTCCCCAGATTTAGGATGGCTTCTCATAATCTTCAGAAAAATATCTTCTAATAAGTTTGTTCTCTGCACTATTTCTATAATTCTGCAGGCTGCTAAGACTCAATCTGCTTAGTAATCAAGGTGTCAGCACAGATGGTTTCATAGGAAATGTATTCATTTCCAGGGCCACTGTAACAAATACCATTAAACTTGTTGCCTTGCAAGAATGGAAATTCATTCTGCTACAATGCTGAGGGCCAGAAGTCCACAACCAGGGTCATACTCCCTACAAAGGCTCTAAGGGAGAGTCCATTTCATGTCTCTGCTGGCTTCTGGTGATTCCTGGCATTCTTGGCTTGCAGTCACATCACACCAATCTCTTCCTCCATCTTCTTATAGACTTCTCATTGTGTCTGCCCTCTGTATGTCTCTTATAAGGATACTTGCCATTGGATTTAGGGCCCATCCGGATAATCCAGAATGATCTTCTCATCTCAATACCTTTTACCTTAATTACATCTACGAGCACCCTTTTCCCAAGTAAGTTAACATGCCCAGGTTCTGGGGATTAGGTCATTGGTATGTCTTTTGGGGGCCACCATTCAGCCCATGGTGGGAGGCAAAGGAGGATTGCTATTTATATATGCATGTATTTATAGGAAAAGAGTGATTTATACAAAAATCAGAAGTTTTACAAGTAGAGTAAATCAAAGATCTGCTGCCCCACCAGTGATGACAAAGCACCTTTTTCCAAAGGTGACCTTTAACTCACAAATTTTGAAAAGGTCCAAGTGGTCCATAACACATTCTCTGAAGGGATGCCTTGCCGTCAGCTTTGTCAGCTAGCTGTGGGTCATGGGCTAGAGGATGAAGATGTGTCCAAAAAGTAGTGACTGGCCTACATGCTTGGGCATGTGCCCTGTTTATATGATACCCTCTGCCAGAGTTAGCTTCATCCCAAGAGGCAAACTTGAAAAGCCACTATTGAAACAAGAGCTCCTGTTTATGCCTGACCAGCATAGCAAGTTCCCTGCATCATTCACTCTCTTGGAGAATCAGCTACAAGACCGTCTGTGCTTCTCCCATTGTCCTTTCTATAAAGCTTGATTTATGTTTGTTTCCCACTCCAGAGCTAAGTCTGTGATGTATCATAATCTACAGAGCTCATATATAAGGCACAGTCTTTCAGAGACTAGTAACAGCTCTACTGTATGCTTATTCTTCCAAGGGAAAGATACCCTCTTGTCCACACTCTCAGAAAGAGAAAAAGAAGAGAAATAACACTTACTGAGCATGCTGGATATGTTCAACTTGCCCCTAGATTCACTCTCCATCCTTCTCCACTCTTCTCCCTGGATCACTTCCTTTGGCCTTAACGGACTCTCTTATCAAATGGCTTCAAGTTGGGCTTGGTCAATAGAGGACTCTGAAGGAATTGGAGGGAGAAAAAGAAAGAAGGAGGAAGGGAAGCTGCACTCTTCATTTCCCAGTCCCCCCAGGGGTTGCCAAGCGCTGCCCACTCATGCCTCTCACGGAGGTCCCAGCACCTCTCTGGTAGCTCCCTCAGCACATCATATTACGACACTATTGAGTGTATCCACCATGATGTACAATACAACCCATGACTTACTTATTTTATAGCTGGAAGAATGCTTCCTGGAGAGAAAAGGAGTTTTAAGGTACAAAAATGGCTTAAATGCTTTATTCAAAGTTAAACGTTATAAAGCGATTCTGAGGGCCCATCTTTCCCTAGTATTGCATAGGGGGAAAAAAATCCCTACCCGGTGGCCACAATAATTGGAATGTGATTTACATCTTTACTGTATTCTTCTAAAAGAAGGCCAGGAGTAAACTACATTCACAATGCAGAGCCAAACTTCTTCAAAGCCTCTCTCTGCCCTGTATCATTCTTTCTTGTATTTCATATATGGCAGCTACTCACAAAATCTTTTTCCAGCCCATCCCCAAGCTCTCAAGATCTCTCCCCAGAGGCTCTCTGCCTCCATCCTTTCTGGGTTCCTTTATCCTTTCTGGATACTTTCCCTCCTGCCCATAACTGCCTTTTCCAATGAAAATCCCTCTTGTCTCTTCCAGGCTTTTCCAGATTTTCCTTTGGCACCTAGTTCAATTAACACCACTAAAGAGGTAGATTGATTTACTAGAGCAGTGCAAGCATCTTCTGGGGAGACTGGAAGTTATGTTAATATTTCAAATAATTTTTTCTTTACATAATATAGATTTACTCAGTTCTCAAGGAGAAAAGATTTTGGTATCACATTTGAAATCCATACTAAGAATGAAGTATAAACTATTAGTACCCGGAGCAAGGGGAGGGTAATGATAGAGGGTAAAGAGAGTATTTAATTCACATCTTATTCATTTCCTCAACTTCCCAATGGGCCGCACGTAGTACAAATATTTGTTTCAATCAATTGTGTGAAACTCCAGATATATTTTCTTGGAGAAACAGTATTATGACTACATTTTTTTATCCATCATAAATTGTGTGTGCACCTAGGCCCTGTGACTTGCCAAACTCATGAAACTTTTTAGGGAAAATCAGATTCAGAAAGATAATTATACCATAAAGCTGAGAAGTACAGACATTATCCTTTTTGTATCATAATACCTTATTTTTTGGTAATTCTGTATTGTTTCCATAGCTGTGCAATTGACCCTAAATTTAGTTTTCCTAATTAGACTGATGGCTATAAATATATATTTCAGATCCTGAAGGTACTTTCTAACTTCAACCTGAATTCGTATGATTTCACATAACTGCCCAAGGATATTTCCATTTCAGCAGAGGCAGGATCAAATGGATCAAACTCTTAGATATCACAGTAATGGCTCTTAGTGGAATTTTAAAATAAATATCTTTTAAGAAATTATAACCATTAATTAATAATGACATTTATTTCCCTACCAATCAATTTACCATCTGTTCTTCTATGTCCTGTCTCTAACCAGGTAACCACACAGTCATCCTAACAGCATCCCCAAAACAAACTCTACCTCCCAGAGAATGACTATAAAATCTACTACCTTTCACAGCTTTCCTTAAACACCTAAACTGATGGAAATTCAGGAGAAAATAAGTCTACAATCTAAACAAGCTATTTGCAGTAGGCATTTTTTTTTAAAATAGCATTCATGGGCTGAAAGTAGTTCATCTGGAAGTATTCTCTTCGGCAAGGCAAAATGAAAAAAAAAAAAAAGTTGATTAGCTCTGGGACTTAAAAGGCAGACCCTCACAGGAACATTAGACAATAATCCAATTCATCCTGAATCCACAGTTCATAGGATGACAAGGATCTTCATTTTTCTGGCACCCAAAAAGGCATCAACCAAAACTGAGAAGTAGACAGTTTGTTATTTTTCTAAGGCCTTGTAGAGTAGGTAGTAGAGAAGGTGAGAAAATTATCATTTGCTGAGTCCTACTATGTGTGAGGCATTATTGAATAAGTTAATAACTTACCTTAGGTCACCAAAAAAAAAAAGAAAAGAAAAGAAAATACAGAGACCAAGATTTGAAGAATATTTGTTTATTTTCTGGTCTCTCCACCTCCGCCATCCTAGGCAGTTGTAACGTCTATGGGAGCAAGTAGCTTGTCAGTCTGTTTCTGAATCCCTAGAGCCTCACAAAGGACTTGGCACATAAAAAGGAGCTCAATGAAAATATTCTGAATAAATGAACAAATGAATGAGTTCTTTCTGACTTCAGAGCCCAGGGTTATTCTACTCCACCTTACTTGTGGCTAGAAAAACAAAACTCAAACAGCACTTGCTCTTAGATTTTGAGATGTCTGCTCTGCGGTGTATTGATATCAGGATAGAGTTTCTTTCTTCACAAACCAAACATCCCCGTCCATATAAATTATCATGGAAAACGGCACAGTGTCATCAAATTGGAAATGAAAACCACAATTCCTGTTTACAAACAAACCCAGTAACCCTTAACAGTGATGGGACTACCTAACTTCAACCCCCATAGTCAACTTGAAAGCAAATTGTAAACCATAAAGAAAGCTTAGCAGAAACAATTACATTATAATGAAAATTCCCATGAACTAATGCTGCTTTAGGTTTGCTTTGGCTGTATTTGCAGCAAAAACCCAGTCAATCAACCAATTGTTCACCCTACACTACACCAAAAGAGTGGCTTGTCGGATTTTCTCTTTCTTTCTTTCTTTCTTTTTTTTCTTTTGTCATTGAATTGATGAATTGCTTTGGCATCAGGTAGCCAGCTTTTATCTTGGGAAATAATCATCTTCTACTAGGAGAGCTATTCAACTGTGTGGTAGTACTTTATCACCAGCTGCGCATAAGTGGTGCTGTTTGCAATTTGATAAACGTGCACAGAGGCTCAGAAGTCCCCAAACACAAGTCTGATATGTAAACATAATCAAATCGTACTATTAACCAGGGGACCGAGTTGTGATTGCTCATCCTTCTCTGTCTTTTTCAGCTTCTCGGTAAAAAATCCTCATACCTCGTTCTGCACAGGAGAAGGGAGGGACGTTTTTCAGTCTTAGGTGGCACTAGAATGACTGTTAAATATTTTCCACCTGTTCTAAACTGAATTTGTGATTGGAGAAAACCACATCAAAACATTTTCATAAGAACCTGGAGCACTTCCAAGGCTTTTAAGCTCATTTCAAAATACTGAGTAGTACCTAAGGAATGCAGAAGAATAGATTATTCTTTCAAGTTTTCTCTACCAAAGACTTTGAAATCATAGAACTTCAGGTTAAGAGGAACTAGAAATGTGAAATACACACAGACACACACATATATCCCCTTTCTAGACAACTAAGAACTAAAGTTAATTATTTAATTTGTCTTGCCAACAATTATGTCTTTTCTCCATTTTAAAGATTATGAAACTGAAGCATAAAAATGAAGCAACTTGCTATATATCCTATATTTGGTAAGTGCCAAAACTGGAACTCCCTTCCATCTCTGAATCCCAACTAATACACTGCACCACTTTGTTTCTATGATATTGCTGCCAGCCTATGCTTGACTTCCTTTTTTGGCCAAGAACTCAGCCCATCCAGTCCTCAGACATCTCTATTTGAGTTACCAGCTCTTTATTAAAAGTTGCCTTTCTGTAACTCCTACCTACTGAACCTGGGGCCATACTGAATAAGTGAAATCTCTCTTCCAAGTGACAGGCTTTTGAATATTTAAAGCTGGCAATCGTGTCACCTAGAGCTCTCTTTATTGTGGGTAAATATTCCCAGATCCTTCAGGCATCTTTCATATGGTTCACTCACTTAATTGCTTTCTACTTTATATATGTTCCTCTTCAACTGTCATCTGACCTCACCAAGAAGACTGTAAATCTCACCATCTTCAATCTATTAATGCAGCAAAAATCAAATTAAGATTTCTCTATTCTGCACCAATCCTATGTTTTGAAACCTCCACTTTACAGGCATCCAACCTTGCCTCAAAGTCCCCCCACCCTCACACACAGTGTAAAATCTCTAATAATGCTTTCCAGAAAATACTAAGTAAAACCTCTGTGAAATTAATCAGAGCACCCAATGGGACTCTGTATTATGAATCCTAATCCACTTAAATGTCCTGTCTCCCTCCTCAAAGCCCCATGGCCCAAGGATACCCTATCTCTAAGGAGTTCATAAATTCTTAAGTGCCTGCCATAAACCAGTCACTCTTCTAGGAAAGTGGTCCCAAGTGGCCTTCCTGGCCAGAGTTGTCATTAATGTTAATAAGATATAGTCACCTGCCAACCTGGTCATCACTGACAAGACTGTCCCAAGGGTCTGTACAAGGTCTGGTTACCTCTGGAGTAACTATCATTAACTACAGGCAAAAAAGACAGGATTCTTACCAAATGGTGTCAAAACAACCTCATTATATATTCTCTTTAGAAAATATGTTAGAAAGGTATTCTCCAAGCTCAAATGTGTGAGAAATATGTTTGTTTTAATTTCTGAACTTTATTTCTATTACCAGTTCCCAGACTACTAGAGGTTTAATCTTAAGGAATTGAAGAGTCCCTTTCCAGGGGTTCCCCCTAATTTCAGGGGTCTTATGGAGTGCTACTGCATCCTTCATGGTTGGGATGAGGGCGTCTGATTTGGTTTGTTATTTAACCTCACAGGCATCAATTGAGCTGTCTCCCTTTTTAGGACCCCTTCCCTCTCTTCAATCATTGATTCATTCACATTTGGAATACATGGTCTCCATTCTTTTTTTTAATTAATGATTTATTTATTTAGGCTGTGCCGGGTCTTAGTTGCGGTACGTGGGATCTTCATCAGGGCATCTTGGATCTTCAGTTGCAGCATGCGTGCAGGATCTAGTTCCCTGACCAGGGATTGAACCCAGGCCCCCTGGTTTGGGAGTTTGGAGTCTTACCCACTTGACCACCAGGGAAGTCCCTATGGTCTCCCTTCTTGACTATAGGCTTTCTCCTAGCTAACTTCCTAAACACTGTGGGTCATTCTTTGTACCTATGCCAGACAGAACTACAGGAAACTCAGTAGGGCTGTTTCCTCCTTTGCATTTTCCCAAACTTCTGGGATAGTCTATTCATATGCATCCTTTCAGATTCCCTCTGAATGCGAGACTTTTGAAATACAAATATCAAGGAAAAGTTATTTATTTTGCCTTCTGATGTGTCATCATTTCTTGAGACAATGAGCTCAGAACCTCTTTTCTGTTACATAATAGCAGAAAGAAATCCTAGGAATAAAAACCTTTAAAATGACATTCCAAAACGCATTAGTCTTTTGCAAGTATAAGATGAGGGCACACAAAACAAGGGGAAAATCACTCAAACTCAACAGCTGCCCCAAATGAGAATATAGGAAGTCTTCTGGTTACCATTATTACTAGCCTTATTTCATAGGTGACTAAACTAAGATTAAGAGAGGTTAAGTAACATGCTCAAAGTCACCTACCTAGTAAGTAGTAGACCCTGGATTTGAGCCCAAAAATCTGACCCCAGAGGAATGCCCTTAAGTACTTTTTGTGACAGGGAAAAGATGCAGAAAGGAAAACCATAATGGAGGTCATAGTGAACCAATGTTATGAAGAAACAGAAAATGTATAGTGCCTCAAAAGTGTGTAAAGAGGCGCAAAAGAAGAACTGGGGGATCTGATCTAATCTGAAGTTTAAGAATAGATCTCTCTGAAGAAGGGACCTTTGGGCTGAGATCTGAAAGTTTGCATAGGAGCTAACCACCACGAAGAAAGAATAGCCCATGCAAAGGCCCTGAGGCAGTACAATCACAGCATTTTACACCTGAAAGAAGCCCAGGATGCCTAGAGCGGGGAGAGTGTCAGCGAAATTGGTGAGTGATGAGGTTAAAAAAGGAAGCAGAAGTCACCTCTGGCTGGGCCTTTGAAACTATGTTCATGAGTTTTACTAGAAATGGCCATCCCATCAGAAAAACCTCAAGCCCTGCGTTTATATTATCTCTTCAAGCATTCATCATGAATGAATTAACAAGGTGTAAAATCTGATCGGTTCAACTTGGCCGAAGTAGTTCCTGCTTATCCAATCAGCAGGAGGGGCAGGATCCCATGACAGTCAGAGCCGACCTTTGTGAGAAGAACTGGTGTTCTGAAACAAACAAACATATGTTTCTGGCCACAGATTGCTGCACTGACCAGCATCTCTGAAATTACAAGATTTCCAAACATACTCAGAGTTACCTTGGGCAGTGGGTTTTATTGTAAAGATAAAACGGGACATTAAGAAAAACTTGATGTTCATTCGGAAAACAACATTAGCTCTAGCCATCCACTGTGCACAGCAGAAGCACTAGCCATTCCATTACGTGATCAGCCTCTCAGCGGCAGGCATCCAGTTCAAATACTCTGCCATTAAGCTTCCTTGAAGAGTCTCAGGTTCTGCTTCTCCTCCTCCTGTTATTATGGCGTAACTCTGTCTTCTGGTCCAATTCCACAAGCGCGAGGCTCTGATGGAGCTGAGCAGTCACCTTCTACTATTCTGCTTTGCTGTTGAGAAGTATGCTTCCCACGGGTTATTTCTGGGGAAAAGCTAAAAAGAACTGCCATCACCTCAGTGGCCTTCCGTCTCCAGTTAGCAGAAGGCGACACAGCGGCGTGAAGCACAAAAACTTTGTGCCGATTGCAACAAGGAGGCTGGAACCAGCCACCGATAGGTTTGGTTTGATTTGCACAATTTTGGCTCACACAGTATTGTTTTTAATTTAATGTTCAACTAACATTTTTCAATAGGACGTTTTCATCTGAAACTCCAGATTTCCAGCTGCCCTTGAAAAATTGGGATAGAAAACACTAGCTGCAGTCAACAGATACGGAGTAGTGAGTGACCCCTTTAAAGGCCCATAAGCTCTCAGTCCAACACAGTCTCCAATTTCCCTACTGTCAACCAGCTTCACTCATTTCCTCACATGCCTGACCTTTGTAGGCCTCTGAGTTGGCAAACGCTAAAGTAAGTAATTTGTACGCTTTTCTCAAAAGAGGGTTTATGGTGAGGCAGGCACTTAAAGAGTCATTGATGACAGGACTGTCACAATTTCAAGTTCAGAAACTCTACCCTAGTATAATTTCACTGCTACGGGCAACCCCTGAAACAATTTTGAGTCTCTGAACACAGTTAGCTGGGGTCCCTGCCAATTGCTGCCTATAAAGCAAGTGAACCTTCACTCTACTAGGATAGCCTAACGGGACTCGACCTGAGCATTTTGAGAAAGGAAAAGGATAGAGGAATGGCTCCTAAACATTGGACCAATCCCATTCCACATCTTAGGTCATCCTGCTCTGCCCTAATAATACCTGCTACAAAACACAGTAATAGGATCTCCTTGCCAAGCTATGTGCTCCTCTGGTTATCAGATGGCCCAGAGGAATGGATACTTCATGCTGGTAAAATTGGGCACTTATACCGTAACTAGCGCATTCAGGCTTTGGTTTTGAGAAGAGATGCTACAGCTTGTGGTAAAAATACATCTTACAGGCGAAACTGGGGTCCACCCAGCTGCCAACCACATGACCTTGGGCAAGTCACTTAATCTTTTTCAGCTTCAATTTCTTCATCCACAAAAGGTAGATAATAATACAGACCTCAGGGAATATTCTGAGCATTAAAGGCAGGGATGGGTGTACACTTCCGTCTTTACACATGTAGGGTATAAAATAACTTTAAACCCAGCTGTTTGAATATTTGAATTAAATTAAACCTCCCTAGCCCTAGCCCTCACCCTATCATCTTAAGAAGTCTCTTCTTGCCCCTTTCAGGGTACCACTCCTCTCAGGGCTTTCCCCAGTTCAAATATTTAGCTCTGGTTTTATGGAGAGAAGAGACGCTCAGTCCCACAGGTGGCTGTATACTTTCAATGTGGCTGCACCTGCCACTGTTTCAGAGCAAAAGGCATCTGGCCTCCTTCGCTCATTCACTACCAAAGCATCCTCCTGTGCTACCACATGCCCCCGACTAACAAACCCATGAGGCCAACAGGCCCAGCTCAGTGCAGCTGCTGTGGTCAGTGGGCATGCGGCGTGGGTGCAGAAAGCAGCTCTGTGAATATAGGAGGGGCCTCTCTCCCCTGGAGGCATATGGTGCTATGGAAGCTTCACCTGCTTATCCTACGTCTTGGGTCAGTTTTCACATTGCCGACTGACACACACTCGCAGCCACTTTCCCAAAGCAGACGTTGCATCCAGCACGACTGAACCAGAAAGCATCTCTGACACAGCAGCGCACTGTGACAGAACCGTTCTCTTTCACGACTTCCTTAGTCCCCCAGGTCCCCTGGAGGTAGAGAAAGACCCTCCATCTCACCCTCTCAAGCCCGTCTCCTACAACTGGATGAGTTTGTTCCATCCATGGGAAAACCACTCAAACGGGTAAAAGTTCTGGCCCAGCACCAGGCCCAGCGTGGATGCTCCTCTTCACCTTTTGATACTATTGGAAAATTTAACCATTAGCGTATGCTATTTCCTGACTAAAAAATTACTATCATTAGTGTCTAATTGAAGCTTTCTTCATTATGTTATTAGAAACAAGCAACAGAGCACTTAAAGGGAAATATATAGCTATCCCAAGTATTTTGTGTCTGAAATGAATACTTCAGGATTTGGAGGAGGAGGAAATGTAGATTCTGTTTCCAATGAACACAATGCTTTACTAAGCCATAGAATTGAGGTTGTAAGCTGTCAGGACTTAGACGACTTTAATCCCATTTTGGACACAGTGCCCAGTATGTTTTTGGCCTTCAACCTGGGCAAAAGGCAATATCTGTGACCCATTTTTGAGTCTCTACAGCTTATTGGCTGAGACTGAACAATGTCTCTTCTGTTCTTAAAAAGTGGATTAATGTGGAATTTGCTGTCTCTGCTATGATCCCTTAAAAGGGCTATGATTACAGAGCCAAGCAAGGCCATCTGAGGCAGAGACTCATTCCTGCTGTTTGTGCACTTGACACTTTCCTCTGAGTGGTTCCCCAGTCCCATCCCTCTAAGGCCACAAGTGTGTCATCCTGTGGGGCCCAGCCAGAGAACTACAGGACATGCCTTTCATCAGTACATTGAAGGCCAACGCCACACGGAATTTATTTCAGCTGTCTCCCAGCTCAGTTCTCACTTCTACAGAGAGAAGAATCCACTAATGCAGACGTTTGGTTTCAGTGTCAGTATGAGATTGTGCTGAAAGAGGAGATTTTTTTAATGTAAAAATAGAGAGAAATTATCTAATTTGCCATCAATCAGCAACTTTTCTTTTCTCTAGGAGTTCACTGAGAACTTGGCGTGGGGGCGACACGTGAGTGCAGTGATGAATAACATGGGCCCAGAATCAGAAAGACCTGGGTCTGAGTAGTGCCTCTGTCAGATATTTAAGGTTGAGCCACACGATATTTCCAGCATTCAGTTATTCCGAAATGTAACTCAAGGCATTGAGCAGGCATATTCTCTCTTAGCATAGCAAGACCAGATGATTCATGTATATGAAATGGGTTCTGTATTATGATAATAGGAAGAAAACTAACCTCTCATGAAGGATAATAAAAAAATTTTTTCTGAATGGACCTTTTTACCTGCCTGATATCTTTGAATATCCATTCTATGGTATTGTTGGGGACCAGGTTTTTCTATCTTCTGGCCCCAGCATCCTTGTGACATGACTCTCATCCTCATGATGGCAGGAAATCTGTTGCACCTTCAGCCATCATGGCCGCTTCCCAATCAAGAAGAAAGTAGAAGGACCACAGGTCTTCTACCTAATGGAAGCCCTTCCCATCAGACTAAACTTACATATCGTTGGTCAGAACTGTGTCACATCTCCATCATTGGCTAGATTGCAGCTAGGAAAATTGAATACTTAGCTTTCTTGTCTCTTATGTTAGAGCAAAGCAAAGGAGAATCAGTGTTGAGTGAATCAGTTCTTGATTAAAGCAAGGATGGGAGAGAGAAGACATCAGTCATTTAATAAGCTATTCATTTATTTTTATTTCCACAATTAGATAAGGAACTAGGGTTCAAGGAAGTTGCAACAATTACCCGAAACATAGCGATAGGAGTCAAGCCCCAATCATTCCAACGCCAAAATTTTTGCTCTTCCAAAGAATTTTCCTTGTTTTGGACAGGAATCTAGAGTTTCCCTTTAGCACCTCAGGCCAGAGTAATGTTCTTCATTACAATGTAGAAGTAACAACTGTGTTTGCAATTGGCAAGATACCACTTTCACTGTCTTCAGGACAAAGTGAGATTGTCAATTTAGTTGATGATTCAAGGTAGAGATTTGGAAACACTACTAGGCATTGCAACTACTGATCTCTTAATACAACAGGTAAAAATACATCTATTTTGTGGCCAATGATGAGGTCTCCAACTTGATTTAAGTACCAGTAACTTTCTCCTCCTCTTGTAATGATTTAAATGGATGATGTAATACGCTTTTTACAGTCATTTTCTTTTGAACTGTAAGCAGAAGGATGTTTAAACCATTTCCTCAAAAAGTAAAAAGCAAAAAGATATGGTTCTTGGGGTTTCTACAAAAAGGTGATCGACCAGGCATATAGACTATGGTTGCCAAGAGGTTAGTGATAGGCAGGGTTAGAAGAATTTGGGCTGGATTTCTGATGCTGTAAACTGTGAGTAAACTGGGGCACAAAAAGTATGTGGAACAGAATGTTAGATAAAAAATAA
Organism: Hippopotamus amphibius kiboko; assembly: GCF_030028045.1. Lineage (NCBI taxonomy): Eukaryota > Metazoa > Chordata > Mammalia > Artiodactyla > Hippopotamidae > Hippopotamus > Hippopotamus amphibius. The sequence continues at coordinate 156,231,089 of NC_080190.1, read as the reverse complement.
AACACAAGTACAAGAGTCTGCATGTCATTCAGGGGACAAAGTCTTCTGCTTACTCCAGCGCCTGGTTATTGAGATGGAAGGTTTATCTTCAGAATGTGTTGCCAAAGGGTGAGGACTGGACTTCATGGAATATAGAGCTGCATCATTTCAAGATAATACCTGCCTTCGGAAGGCTCTGCATCACCACAAAAGGTGAACCATGGACAAAAGCATAACACTAGGGTCCTTGAAAAGAGACGCTAAACTGCATGGCCCATAGAATAAGGTGTGCAGCTATAGTGCTGCGTACGTAAGTGACAGAATCAGAGAATTGCCTTTGGAAATTGGCCCATGGTAAATGACTCACTCATTCATTTCACAAACCTTTGTTGATCACCTACTGTGATCAATCGTTGTGACCCTATTTGGAATAATCTGATCACAGATGAAAGGAGACAGTGGCCTGCTTTATTATGAGTGTCAGGTTAAACCAGGCACCATCTCACTTATTGAGAGCTACTTTGAGAACAAACCTATGTCATCACTCTTCCCAGGAACAAGGGGGAAATGAGCCGACTATGACTAAGGGCATGACAAACTAATTCTTACTAGGATTTTGGAAGGTTTTGAAGCCGTAACAGGCAAGAACTTTTTGTTAAATAATCAAACAATTAAGAGATTTCTGAGAATCACACAGGGCTTATTCCAAAGTAAGCAAAAAGCTATTAGTCACCTGCTGGGTTAGTCAATTGTTTATTCAATGTGGTCTTTAAAGTATCCAAATGTGTACACATAGAACTTTTGGAGATATCAATGGTCATGAGGCATGAACTGATGACCAACTCCACTTAGCACTTTTCTGAATTGAGCTGTTGAAATAGGCACCAAATTCATGACTTCATGTACCCCAGCACTCATTACACCTAGTAGCAAATTTTGTATTATATTTAAATATTCTCCTGCACTATATGTTCTCTAAGGGCTGAGAATGTTCCTTATTCATCTGTGTATACTCAGCAGTTAACACAAAGCCTGGCATATAGTAGATTCTCAATTTGTTTTTTAATATATAAATACATAAGCTCATTTTTCTCTCAAAGGTGAAATTCTCAATTGGTTAGGAAAATCACTTATGTCAGAGGTATAAAAATAACTAGTCTTAAATCACTTTAATAAACAGACAAAACAGATAGATGAATATATTTTTATTTGAAGTCTGGTTACATTCTTCCTGGAGCAAAAACAGCAGCAGAATCTCTCCATGTATTTATATGAAGAGGTAAAACCACATCTTACTGTCAATTTGTGCTGCTATAACAAAATATCATATTGGGTGGCTTAAACAGCAAATGTTTGTTTCTACAGTTCTGGAGTCTAGAAAGACCAAGATCAAGGTGCCAGCAGATCCATCGTGAAGGTACTTTTCCTGGTTTGCAAACAGTATATCTTCTTGTTGTATCCTCACATGGGAGAAAACAGAGAGTGGATGCAAGTTTTTCTTTTTTTATAAGGGCACTAATCCCATTCAGGAGGGCTCCATCCTCATTACCTAATTACCTCCCAAAGTTCCCCTGTCCTAATACCATCACGTTGCGGGTTAGAATTTCAACATACAAATTTTGTGGACACAAACATCCAGTCCATAGCAAACAGTTTTCTAAGGTGAAGTTTTGAGTGGTGCCTTTGTTCCTAAGAACAAGTCCACACTACCTTTTTCTATCATTTCACTGCTTACTTGATAGATATTATGCAGGTTCACAGCAAGACATGCAGACACTCTCAGTAGATAATAATTTGGTGTTGTTTCAAACAAATGTTCAATAGTTACTTCTTTGGGCAAGGAGAAACAGATTTTTCTCTAAATAAAATTTGTGCTGAAATAGATTCACTTACTAATTCAAATTCACTTACCAAAGCACTGAAATAATTTGGCAAAACCTTTTTATTTCTCTGCAATTCTTGTTTCTCTTTCATTTTCTTGTGATACTTAACAAATGAGTCACCTTCTTGGGAGGCATATTAATGTGTGCAAAATTTAGATAATAAAACAAATTCTGGGACACAGTACTATATCACGCATTATTAATTTTAGAATTTCAACAAACTTTCAGCTATGCCTGGACATGTGAGTCACAACACTCAACAGAGATAGGTGGGTGATAACAAGGAGAGCCTTTCTCTTTTTAACTTGAGGAAGCTCTCTATTTTGGCAGGAGCAGAACTAATTAAGCCTCCCAAGTTCTGTGAGGTAGAAACTTGAGACACCATAATTCTGATTTATTCTAAGGGTACTTTACTCTCCCTGACCCCCAACCTTGGACTGGACTCTAAGACATTGTATTTTGGGCATGATTCTTTAAATTCATTAAGACCTCGGAAAGATCTAAGACAATCTCATTTAGTAAAACAAGAGGGCTTTAAAGGAATTGAAAGCCCACAACAGTCTCAGCAGAAGCCTAAAGGAGAGAAGACGTTATCATAAAAATATTTGTAGAGGTAGCTTTTGCCTAATCAAGTGAACACAAATAAGATTCCCAGGAGATTCACAAAGCTTTCAAGAAAAATGAATTGGCAGAAATAGCAGCATCTTGGATTGAAAGGAACAGATAGAGACAAAAAAGAGATCTTTAGAACCCCAAGAAAGCTACAAACCTGAAAATATGGCTACCTTTCATCAAAGAGAGAAAGATAATTCAGAGGGTAGAAACAATAGCCCAGAAAGTGGAGCAAAGAGTCATGAGGAATTGTTTCCAAGTCTCTACTCCCACTCAAGCCCTGCTGAATCTACCAATCTGCCCTGCTGAATTTCAGAATTGCTATGAACTTAAAACTCCTGTATGCCTCCCATTTCTTCCTTTTGTGAACAGAAGCATTTATAGCAGCTTTAGAGTAAACATAAACAAAATACAGAATAAACAAAACCCAAATTTGGTTCTTTCAAAAAATCAACAAACCTTGACCTAGACTGACCAAGAAAAAAGAGATAATACTCAAATTCCTAAAATCAAAATTGAAGGTTGGGATATTACAACTGACCCAGCATAAATTACAAGATAACAACAAATTAGATAATCCAAAAGATATGGACAAATCCTAGAAATATACAAACTGCCAAAAGAGACTCAAAAAGAAATGAATAGAAAATCTGAATCGATCTAAAACAAATAAAGAGGTTGAATCGGTAAGTGAAATGCTTCCAACAAAGAAAATCCCAGGACCAGATGGTTCTACTGGTGAATTTTACCAAATATTTAAGGAAGAATTAATATTACTCTTTCACAAGCCCTTCCAAAAATAGAAGTCAAAGAAACACCTTCTTACTCATTATATGAGGCTAGCTGCTATTAACTTGTTACCAAAGCCAAAGACACCATAAGAAAAGAAAATAACAAACTAATACCCTCTATGAATATAGATGCAAAAACCCTCAACAAAGTGCTAGCAAAGCAAACCCAGCAGCACACTAAAAGAATTGTACACCATAACCAAGTAGGAATGCAAGGTTAGTTAATATCCAAAAGTCAATATGTTACACCAATAGAATAAAGCTACATGATCAACTCAAAAGACGAAGAAAAATCATTTGATAAAATCCAACATCAGTTCATAATAATAACATTCAAGTAGCTAGAAATAGAAGGAAACTTTGTCAACCTAATAAAGAGCACCTATGAAAAATCCACGTCGCTCATACTTAATGTTAAAACTTTACATCTAAAATCAGTAACAAGATAAGTAATCAACACTTTACTAGAAGTTTGAGCCAGAACAATTGTTGGGGGTGGGGGAAAAGAAGGAAGAAAAGAAGGAAGGGAGGGAGGGAGGAAGGAAGTAAAAGGGTATCCAAATTGAAAAGGAAGTTGTAAAGCTATCTTCAGATGACATGATCTTATATATAGAAAAACCTAAATAATTCATAAAGAAGCTATTAGTGCTAGTAAACCACTTTAGCAAAGTTTTGGGATACAATATCAACATACAAAAATCAGTTTTATTTCTACACTCTAGAAAATGAACAACCCAAAAGTGAAATTAAGAAACCAATTACATTGATACTTATAATAGCATCAAAATCAGTAAAATACTTAGGAATAAATTTAACCAAGGAGGTGTAATACTTATACATTGAAAACTATGAAACATTGTTGAAAGCTATTAAAGAATGGCTAAATAGACATCCTGTGTTCATGGACTGAAAGACAATATTGTTAAGATGTCACTGCTACCAAAAATGATCTACAGCATCAATGAAAGTCCTACCAAAATTCCAACTGTCTTTTTGCAGAAATTGACAAACTGAACCTAAAATTAACGTGGAATGGCAAGGGACCCTTGATGCCAAAAGAGTCTTGAAGAAAAGAGAGAAGCTGAAGGACTCACACTTCCTAATTTCAAAACTTACTACAAAGACATAGTAGTCCAAACAGCATATTACTGGCATAAGAATAGACTTACAGATCCATGGAAAAGAACTGAGACTCCAGGAACAAATCCATACATCTATGGTTAATTGCTTTTTGACAGGCACACCAAGATATTCAACGGGGAAAGAATGCAAAAGATTAAAGTTGCACCTCTACTGCACACCATATACAAAAATTAATTCAAATAATGAATCAAAGATCTAAATTTGAGGTAAAATGCTAAAACTTAGAAGAACAATATAAAATTAGTTATTTGTGATCTTAGATTAAGCAATGTTTCTAAAATATAATACCCAAAGCACAAGCAACAAAAGAAAAAACAGATAAATTTGACTTCATCAAAATGAAAAACTTATGTACATTAAAGAACACTATCAAAAAAGGGAGAATTCGCCCAGATAACAGGAGAAAATATTTGCATTTAGCTGTTACATTGAAATCATATATCTGATTGATAAGGTATGAAGAACTCTTACCACTCAACAACAAAAACACAAATAACCTAATTAAAACTTGGGCAAAGAAACTGAATAGGCATTTCTTCAAAGTAGTTCTACAATTGGCCAATAAACACATGAAAAGATGCTCAATATCATTGCCATTAGGGAAATGCAAATCAAAACCATAATGCTATGCACTTCACACCCACTAGAATGTTAGAATTTTTTAAAAAACAGAAAATAATACGTATTGGTGAGAATGTGGTGAAATTGCAACTCATACATTTTTGATGGGTCTGGAAAATATTGAAGTCACTGTGAAAAACAGTTTGGCAGTTCCTCAAAAAGTATATAAAACATAACATTACTGTATGATACATCAATCCCATTCTTAGGTATATACCCAAGAGAACTGAAAGTATACGTATAAACAAAAACTGGCATATGAATTTTCGTAGCAGAATCTCTCATAATAGCCGAAAAGTGAATCAGCCCAAATGTTCATCAATTGATATATAAACAAAATGTGGTATATCCAATCAGTGGGATATTATTCATCCATAAAAAGAATGAAGTACTAACATATGCTACAACAACAATGAACCTTGAAAATATCATGCTAAATGAGGGAAACCAGAAACAAAAGGTTACATACAATATGATTTGAAATGTCCACAATAGGCAAATCCATAGAAACCAGAAGCAGATTGGTGGTTGCCGGGAGGAGTCGGAGGGGATGGAGAGTTACTGCTTAGTGGATACATGGGTTTCTGTATGGTTGATGAAAAATGTTTCAGAATTAAAAAGTGGCAATGGTTGTACAACATTGTGAATGTACTAAAAGCCACTGAATGGTAAAAGTGGTAAATGTTATGTGAATTTTACCTTAATCATTGTTTTTAAAGTTGACAAGTACCACAAATGTAACAAAATCTCAAAAATAACACACTATGTCTCTATTATACTCTTTTCCTATATTTTTGTCTGTATACTTTTTGTATCACTCGCTCTTCACATAACAATAATTTTATACTATTATTCTCTATGGAGAAAAGAGAAAGCAATTCAAATGCATTTTTAAATACCATTACGTTGTTTTGAGTCGCATAATTTTTCCATCACATTGCCTTTATACTATGCACAATAACTTACAGATGAATATGTGTGGGAATTTTTTCACAGGAATATTTAGGCTGCTTGGCTGTGATTTTAGCAATTTAAATGCCTTTTTTTTTCCCTAGAATTGCCAGACTTCATCAGGACAAGGTATATTAGATTAAGACCAATTCAATACCTTGAAGGCATAAGAATGCAACTTGGATGCATAAAAACGGTACTTCACAGATTGTAATATTGCTTTAGGTTTGTGCCCTATAAACACAGGAATTCTGATAACCTCTATTACGCATTGTTTCTCATTTAACAAATATATTAGTGGGAAAAAAACAGTGGGGAAGGAAGGAATTATATAGACCAGTATTCCATAATGGCAAGAGGCAAAAAAGAGTATTGTTAACCTATCCATGGCTCTAAAGTTAATAGGACTTAAAGATGAAAAACATAGAAAGCATGCCCTCAAGATGTTCCCTGTATAATAGAAAAATAAAGAAATAAATAATGTGGTTGACACCCTACAAGAGGACCATAAGAAGTACTATTAGACTAAAGTTCAGTTACCCTTAGCTGGCAGATAGTTTAGGTTAGACAGTGACTAGAGGAGATTTCACAGAGGAGATGATACCAGAACTTAGAGGGATGAGCTGGATTTCTCTGAACACAATAAAAGTTAGAGAATATTACAATCAGAAGAAAGTAAATATATGGGCAACACACAATAACGTGAAACAAGATGTTAAATTCTTGAAACTGCAACAACTTCAGGACACTCAAGTACATGTAGTAGAGTGATGAGAGATGGAAATGAAAAAACAAGCAGAGACCAGACAAAGCTCATTGCATTTCTCGGTCCATGAATAATGAGATGCATAGATTCATCAGGAAGAGATATACACATGTATTCTTCCTTTAGCCCAGTTATCCCATTTCCAATAATTTATTCCATAAAAATAATCCAAGAGAAGAAAGATACTTTATGCATGAAAATGTTTACTTCAGCTTTATAAGTGCCAAAAAAAAAAAAAAAAAAGACCCAAACCTATAATAAAATTTAAAGTCTAATGCGAGGAACTTCCAAGGGGGCAAGGATTTGATCCCTGGTCCGGGAACTAAGATCCCACATGCACCGAGGTATAGCCAGAGAGGGCGAAAAAAGTCTAATGGGAGATAGAGTGACTTAAAAAGTCCTCCAATGCAATTACATGCAACTATTTAAAAAGTGAGAGATATAAGACTACAGAATATAGAAATATGATACAATATTAAATGGAATAAGCAGATGCAACAGTATATACAGTATGATCGCAAATATGTACAAAAAAATCTGTCCCAGATATGGTAGGTTTGGCATAGGACAGGGGTCGATTTCTTGACAGACAGAAGCAGCCTCATTAGTAAAATGCTATCTGTGCCTACTTATTAATGTGCGTAGTTATTCATCACACTCCCCCTTCCATCCTCAAGAGGATCCCAGAAAGCACATGATATTCTATGGTTATCCTCTTCATGGGAAGAAACTTTACCCCAAGTAAAGAGAGGATCAAGTCCCATGGTTTTGGCAATGATTATGGGTCATTAGAGCAGGGAAAGGGTAATTTTGAGCACAAAATGAGGTCGATTTCTCAAATTGTCTTTTAGTCCTACACATCACTCCATCTCCCAAACTGTTGAGGATATTACACAAACAAATTAAATTTAAAATTAAAGATTAAAAATGTGTCTCTAGTAAATTGAGATCACAAGGCAAGTTATGGTTTAGCTGTCACGACGCATAGCGCAAGAGCGTGGAAGGAATATTTCGCCCATTTCAGCGATGAATATCAGAGCAAGAAATAGACATGCCAAAGGTCACCTCACCTGGAATGGAAAACCAGCAGAGAGAACATCAGATATGAGGTGACCATAGAAATGGGAGAGTTGGGGCAAAAAAGAAATTGATACGTGGGGTTGCACAAGTTTTTTATGTACTTGTGTTTTTGTTTTAATGTATCCTTGTGGAAAAGGATGCGAAGGTGATGTACAGAAGTGAAAGGCAGTTGTTTTAAGGCAAGGGGAATTTGTGTTTTTCCCTTTCTCTAAAAATTTTTATGTAGTTATTCATTTGTCACTTCCTCATAGTAATACTTTTATCTAAAATGTTGGCAGTTCTATTAGCGCACAATTAGAGAAGCAGAACCACTAGCGTGTGTGTGTGTGTGTGTGTACATAGACACATGTGCACACACACTTGTTACAGGAATTTGACCTTACGCAACCGTAGGAGGCTGTTAGGCAGTCACTGTAAGGCTGTTGTCTTTGTGTCTGATGCTGGAGCTTTGAAGTCCACAGGGTAGATAGTCAGGAAGAGAAGATGAACGTAAAGTGAGTTCCAGCAAGATCCAGCTGGAACCCACAAGCTTTGTAAGCTGGAGCCCAGGAAGAGAGGCTGAAACCCCTATCGGTTCTTATCTGCATGGATGTTCTGTAGGCTCCAAGGCCCTTTCTCGCAGTTAAACACACACAGCTGACCTGAGAGTTAGAGGAATGAAAGGAAGATTCAGGGGAAGCGGAGGAGCCAGGTGAGCTGGCGGACCAGTGACAGCACGTGTGAGCTACAAATTGCATCTACGTCACGTCGCCGTCTATCTGTCACCCAAGAATATCTCTTTCGTTCAACCCTAACCACAAACATACAAGAAATGGGAATTTGGGGAAATGTAGGTCACTCTAGCCAAGGTGAAATATGACAAAGCCACCACAAAGTCAAATTGTGCTTTTTGTCAAGAACACCAATAGTTTTCTTAACAAAATTGTGAGAATCTGAACTCAAAGGAATATCTCTTTTTCCAGGCTATCCTTGGTAGTATTTATTTAGAAACATATTATTTAACCTCATTCAGTCTCTTCCTTCATTATACAATGGGGTTAATAATATCACCTGTTTTATGGGAATTCCCTGGTGGTCCAGTGGTTAGGACTCCAAGCTTTCACAGCCAAGGGCCCAGGTTCAATCCCTGGTCAGGGAACTAAGATCCCACAAGCCTCGTGGCGCAGCCAAAATAATAATAATAATAAAATAATAATATCACCTGTTTTAGACAAGTTTCTTAATTATAAGCCACAGAAACTAATTCAGATGCAGAATTTCTCAGCCTCAGCACTATTGATATTTTGGGCCAGATAATTCTTTGTGATATGGAACTGTCCTGAGCATTGTCGAATATTTAGCAGCATCCCTGGCCTCTACCTGCCATATGCCAGGTCCCTCCCCAAAATGTGACAACCAAAAATGTATTCAGACAGTACTAAATGTCCCCTGGGAGATGGGGGCAAAGTCACCAGCAGTTGAGATCCACTGGTCTAGTGGATTTAAGCAGGAAGGAAATGACAAAGATTCTTTGCTCGGCCAAACTTTAGTCAGGCTCCTGAAACTTCTCCTAGCCCCATCTGTCACTTTCTCATAAAATCTAGTTTTAATAAGAATTCTGTGAAGTCAGTTTAGCCAAAATCCCCCATCGTCACTACCTAATTCCTTTCCTCACCCTTCACCACCCCCCAGGTTATGTCTGATCACTCTGGTCTGTCTTCAGAAGAATCCTTTTAGGTCGGCATAACCAGAATCCCCTTTACCCTCCACGTTTCCTCTCAGTAATTTTCCACCTATTGAGCCCTACCCTGGTCCTTGGTTGTAAATTCCTACTTGCTAATGCTATAGTTAGAGTTAAATCCAGTCTCTCTTACCTACTGCAAAATTCCATCACAGTGGTCCCTAAACCTATCACGATAGCCCCCCTCCTTAAATAAAGCTTTTCTTACAGCAATTTAAGTGTCATTGAATACATTTTTTTTTTCTTTAACAGGAATTAATATAAAAAGATGTTGAATAGCTCACAGACTTGCTGGAACAGTAGATAACTAGGTTTGCATCTAGACAGCAAGGAACAGTATGTCCAAAATTATGGCACAGAGTTTCCTAGAGAGGAAATTACTGTTGCTGCTGCTAGGCTCTGCCCACCACAGTCTGCACTACAAACTCCACTGACGCTTGACGTTGAAACCCCCCATAATCCCACTACCTCTGCTGTTCAAGGTTAGTCTTGCTGCTACCCCCCAAAACTCCCTTGTGGTCCCCATTTCTTCCGGTTGCTAACTCTTTTTACGAGTCTGCAGAGCATACATGTGATCAGAGAAGGTTGAATGTATGCCCACCCCCCTCTTAGCTGTATAAGAGGATGGGGAAATGATTATCCAGTATCTTTTTGAGTCTCACGAGTGGGAAATTCTTCACACATAGGATAGACTTCTAAAGCTGGGTGGACCAAAAGGATGACAACATCCACCAGACATATCAAGCCATTATCTGTGACAATGACTGTGAAGGGTATAGCAAGTGCTTGGCTGTAATCATAGGGCATCAGCTGTTTGCCTAGCACAATACCAAGTACTATGTTGGATCCAAAGAAGTCAGGGTTCCTCAGCTCCAGGAAACGACAGTCAACCCCAACAATGGTCCAGGTTTGACCTTGCCATAAGGTCAATCCCTTTAGCTGTCCTGTGTTTAGGGAGAGCAAACTCTGCCTTTTGGTTTCAGAAGACCTCCTTACTGTTATTGGAAAGAACATTTTGTAGAGATAAACAGTGTTTCCACTTTCTTGTTTGGAAAGCTATTTAGAGAAGGGGGAAGTGAGTGAGCAAGGGTTTCTGGTGATGTGATGGATGACAAAAGGCTTCATTCCATGCTGCAATGGCCCAGAAAAGGCAGCAGTCACACACGTAATACTCGTTACTGCTAATGGGAGTTGGGTCTGGCATCCGGAGAAGAACATGCCCTTGAAGCTATGCTTCCCTCTGTGGACAAATTGACATTGAGGGAACCTTTGTCATAAATAATGCCTGCCATTCAAGAGAACATTTAGCCCATTGCTGCAGAGGGAAGACAAAAGAGTCACCGAAGTTTCACAGACTCTGGGAGTCTGTGAAACTTCGTTAGGAAGATGAAGGAAAGCACAACAGGCCTCAGAACTGCAGTGGTGGATAAAAGAATTAAAGAAGGGGTTCTGAGTTGCTGGGACTTGTGGTGGCTGTACTATACACATGTAAGTCAAATATCCAGGTACAAAATGAAAAATTCAGTTCCCATTCCCAAAGGCTGCAGTCTCCTGCTTTGTGTTACATAATTTTTAAATAGACAAAAAATAAAATAAAAAATAAAACACTAATTCAGGGTTGTAGTCCATTCAACCAAGAATTCTATCCTCAGAAGACTGTTTAAAGGTATTTTGGTGAAGGGCCCATGTTACATAAATTGACAAATAGATGAGTGAGTAAAGGATAAATGAATGATAAATAAATAAATACAAGGTTTAACAACCAGCTTCCTTGAACCACTTTGCCTGTCACCCATCTCCAAGAACCTTCCAGAGAGTTCATTCAAAAATCTTCCCAGAAGTGAGAGAGTAGCCCAGACATATATATACTTCCAACTGTAAAATCGATAGCCAGTGGGAAGTTGTTGTATAACAAAGGGAGTTCAACTCGAAGATGGAAGATGCCTTAGAGGACTGGGACGGGGAGGGTGGGGGGGACTCAAGGGAGGGTGGGGGGGGAGTCGAGGGAGGGAGGGAATATGGGGATATGTGTATAAAAACAGATGATTGAACTTGGTGTACCCCCCAAAAAATAAAAAATAAAAAATAAAAAAAAACCTTCCAAAAGAGTTAACGACCAGTGGCCTAAACTTTCCTCAAACCTAACTATTCAGTTTGGATGGTACATCTCAGACTGATAAGTACTATAGTGAGTTCTTTCACAACACCTTGTTTAAATGGAGTCCAGCTTATTGGAAACTTCAGTTCAATGATCTGTACCAATCCTTTCAGCATCCCCTTGTTGTGCCCCACCCCCCTCCTCCACCTATGCTCCTTATGCTCTGACCACATTGGGCTTTTTTCCATTCCCTAAATAGCCCCAGCTCCTGTCTGCCTCAGGGACTTTGCACATCCTGTTTCCATGGCTGTATTCCAGCCGCACCACCACGGCTCAGTCTCTGAGCCCCTCACTAATGAGAAGACCAACTCTGGCCTCATTCTAAGTGCTACCACCCCTGACAAAACCCCTCTAATCACTCCAAGACAGTAGACCTTCCCCCTCAGTCTGGTCCTTTGTTTGTCTTCATAACACTTCTAATCTCTTGTATTGAGGGGGTTCAGAACCTGCCACCCTAAAATAGGCTTTTTAGCCTATGAAGTGTTTTGAGGTAAAGGTAATCAGATCTAGCAGATGCAGGAAAAGCTCTTTATCTTCCCCTTAAGTGCCTAAAATAAAGTACAGATCTCCCCTTCTGTAAAGGAAATTTGCATTTATGAAAGAATTTTCCATTAGTAAAGGCATCTGTATCAGGAGGAAAGCTACTCCCAGAGAATTGTTTTTCACCCAAGAGACCCTTAACTGCATAACAAGGCAGCGTTTATTTACCAGATATTTCCTCCCCCACCTCCCCTAATTCACTCCCCTACTCAAGTGTCTAACCCATATTCCTTTCTATAACTCAGGATAGTATATAAGTCTCAGCTGGACGTCTCCTTGAGTCTCATGCTTTTATAAAACTCTCCTGTGTACGTATGTAATTAAAATTAATTTTTTTCTCCTGTTAATCTGTCTTGTGTCAATTTAATTCTTAGACCAGCTACAGAACCTAGAAGGATAGAAGGAAATTTTTTTCCTCCCTTATGCCATCCTTATTTGTATATGTTCTTGCTTTTTCTTTTTGTTCTTCCAGTACAATTCCAGCTCCATGGAAACAGATGCAAGGTCTACTTGGCTCCTTATCCTCAGGGTTAGCAGAGTAGTTATCACATGATATGAGATAAATAAATGCTGAATAAAAAAATGAATGCATTCCCACCCCTCTCATTACAATTTTAGGAAAATGAGGAAAACAAAAGAAAACAAGGTTATATTCAGAGAGACCTTCAAAACAAAAATTTCCAGAATATGTCTGTGGGCAACAAATATTCAACCTAAGTATTACCTCTTTTACATGTGTAAGCAGACAAAACAGCTCATTCAATAAGAAAATCTTGAAAGGCGGTGAGGAAACTAACATTTATTTCTCTCTCACATATTAAAAGATCTATGTCATTTCTTGAAGTTCCTCCAAAAACTCTGGGATAAATATAATTAGAAAAACAAATCGTAGTGCTTTATTGTCTTACTCATCTGCAGATGTGAGACATGTAAGAAATGGTATGTGCAGATCTCATACTTCAGGGAAAAGCAGAATTGCTACAGATTAGGAGGGCCAGAAGTGGCTTTATAGGAGACGTGGGGCTTACCCTGAGTCTTGAAGAACGGGGGACATTCAGAAGGTAGAGAAGAAAAGGATGGTAAGTCCATGAAGAGAGCAGAGCTTGAACAAAGTATAAATAGTGCAGGAGTCAGCACAGAGCGTTGGAAAAGAAAAAAAACAGTGGAAAGATCACAATGGCTGGTGGGTCATGACAGGCAGATGTTAGAAAGATGGATTCTGTCTGCATCCTGGAATTCCATGAAAAGGTTGGTTATGATGAAAACTGCACTTAAGGAAATTTAATTTGTTTGTGAACAGATACACTGTCATAAAGAGAAGCTGGAAAAAGTTATATAAGATAAATAAGTACTGGGGATGTAATGCACAACATGGTGACTACAGTTGCTACGTGGTATGTTTGGAAGTTGCTGAGAAAGTAAACCCTAAGAATTCTTGTCACAAGGAAAAAATTTTTTTCTTTTTTTGTTTTGTAACTATACGAGAGATGGATGTTAACTAAACTTATCATGGTAATCCTTTTGCCGTGTATGTATGTTTAGTCATTTTGAGGCACAGCTTACATTAGACAGAGCTGAATGTCAATTACATGTCAATAAAACTGAAAAAAACATTGTCTTCCAATCCAGAAAAAAAGAGAAGCTGGAAAAAGGGAGGCTTCTTAAAGATCTAATGTTCTTATCTAGGTGCTTGGCAGCAGAAGTAAAAGAAAAGTGTTTAATGGTATCTGTCAGGGTGTTATAGAGTCCCAGCTCTCTACGCTCACTGCAAGACCGGCAGTAAATTGGGAGACAAGCTGTTGAGGCCAGGGGTAGCAACTTTATTCAGAAAGCCAGCAGAGAAGATGGCAGACTAGTGTCCCCAAAAACCATTCTATCAGGGTCTGGATGCTAGTTTCTTTTATAGAACAGAGATGGGGACAAGGTGAGCAAGTAAAGTAAAAGGGCCATTAGTCTTGCAAAATATCTCCTGGCTTGGCCAGCATCAGGGAGGGAATGTGTTAATTTCTTCTTTTCTGCAGCCATTCACAGGTGGGCAGGGTCAGATTGTCTCCCTGTGAGCGGAGCAGAGGCACTTTAGTTTAACATTCAGGCAGAGGGGCAGGGTTCCCTGAGGCAGGCCATTACGTATGATTATAAGAACAAAAGCATACAATATTTGTCCTTCTCTTTCTGACTTACTTCACTCTGTATGACAGATTGTAGTTCTATCCACCTTATTACATATAGCTCCATCTCATCCCTTTTTATAGCTGAGTAATATTCCATTGTATATATATGCCACATCTTCTGTATCCATTTGTTTGTTGATGGGCATTTAGGTTGCTTCCATGTCCTGGCTATTGTAAAGAGTGCTGCAATAAACATTATGGTACAAGTTTCTTTTGGGATTATGGTTTTCTTTGGGTATATGCCCAGGAGTGGGATGACTGGATCATATGGTAGTTCTATTTGTAGTTTTTTAAGGAACCTCCAAATATTGTATGCTAACTCACATATACGGAATCTAAAAATGGTACTGATGAACTCAGTGACAAGAACAAGAAAGCAGATACAGAGAATGGACTGGAGAACTCGAGGTATGGGAGGGGGCGGGGGGTGAAGGGGAAACTGAGAAGAAGCGAGAGAGTAGCACAGACATATATATACTACCAACTGTAAAATAGTCAGTGGGAAGTTGTTGTATAACAAAGGGAGTCCAACTTGAGGATGGAAGATGCCTTAGAGGACTGGGGCAGGGAGGGTGGGGGGGACTCGAGGGGGGGGCGTCAAGGAAGGGAGGGAATACGGGGATATGTGTATAAAAACAGATGATTGAACTTGGTGTACCCCCCAAAAAATAATAAATAAATAAATAAAATTAAAAAAAAAAAAAAAAAGAACAAAAGCAGAGAAAAGCCAAGGTTAAAGTCAAAGAAACAGATCCAACATGGAGTCAGATTTTGTTCTTACCTGTTTACAAGGGTGCATTCAGAAAAAGAGAAACCACTCCAAGTATTTTAAGCAGAAGGTATTTAATGCAGAGAATTGGCTACACAGATGATATAAGAACTGAGAAGTAAAACAGAGGGCAGTGAGGCAAACCAGGAATTAACAACATCAGGAAGCTGTTACCACCCCCAAGGTTGGTGCAACAATGGGAAAAGGGTCTTACTGGAGTCTAGGCCTGGGGCTCTCTTAGAAACTGAGACAAAGACAGCCTGCCAGGATGTAGAGGTTGTTTATCAGAACCTGGAGCCATGCAGCAGCTCTATCTGCTGATGGAGATGCTACCCATGGAGAGAAAACACAACAAATATCATGGTCTCTCCTTCCTTCAATCTTCCACTAGTGTTTCCTTTGGTTGAATCTAGGCAGAAGGCAACTGGCCAAGGTATTTTGAAAAAATGTGGTTTCCTGCACTTCAAAGCAGAAAAGGAGGCTGGGGAATGTTTCTGAGAGTTCACAGGAAGAAAGACCAGCACATCAGTTAATGAAAAGAGAGGCTGGGATTTTAGGACTAGTAAGCTGTAAAAGGTAAAGAAGAAAAAGTGTCCAGGTACATGCTTCAATCATGCCATGAAAAGGAAAGAAAGAAACTTGGAGGAAAGGTTTACAAAGAAGAGCATCATTTTGCAGATTATGGCCTTGAAGACCAGAAAAGTGAAGGTATCCGGCTAACATTATGCAGCTTTTTATTGAGTGAATCCTAGGTTGAAATTGAAGTTTTCTTCTGGGTAGGGTAGTACTTTTTCCATTATACACTATTCAAATTTTGTACATGTTCCTCACATTGTAAGATTTTTTTTAAATGTAGAAGCAAATACAGTAGGTAATTTTTAACTGAAAAGAGAATTTATCAAACTTGTCAATCATCCAAAAAAATTTTTTTTTAATTTTATGCAACAGGTCTTAATAGAAGTTCTCCTTTATCCATTTTTGAATGCATAATTCTATCCTATGTGGAGAAAATGATGGTTTCTATGAAGACCAAGGTTCAAACTGCGTGCTAAATGCTTATAAAAATAATTACCACCTGAAATCAAAGTGACATGCATCGTGAGGGATGCCTTTCCAACTTGGCTTCAGAAATTTTTTCAAAAAAGTCTATTTCCTGCTGTGTCTTTATGCAATTATATACAGCATGATTAGATGGAAAAAAGATTCCTTAAATACCATGTGCAGCTAGAATAAAGTTCTAATCAATTCACTGATTTTAAATTGTTTCAAAATATATCCTGGGTACTAAAACGATCATCTTTAACTTTCCTTATTTTAGTAGAAATTAAGTTCTGGTTTTTTGACCAATATATTTCTGCTTAAGATAAAATATTAAGAGCCTTAAAATCCTAATCAGAAAATACAAATTAAAGTGAGATACTATCTTTTACCTGTCAGGTTGGTAAGGATTAAGAATGAAAGTATCTAGTTTAGCAAGAATGTGGGGAGAGGCAATCTCATATTCTTCCAGAGCAAGTATAATCACTACACTTTAGGGCAAGTGTATGCACTATAATCGTTTTGCAGGCCAACTTGGCAATATGTATTTAGAGCCATTAAGAAATGTTTATGCCCTTTAATCCAGTAGTTCCAATTCTAGTAATTTGCCCTAGGGAAATTATCCAGCAAATACAAGAATGCTTATCATTATGTATGGTTGGGAAAAAAAAGGACACCACTAAATATCAAAAAACACAGTGTGGTTAAATAAATCAGAGATGGCATATATGATACAATATTTTCTGACTTCAGTGACCAAGAATAAAACATTGGCAAATAAACTTGGGTATATCAGTATGATAAAATACTTAGGTTGCCATTTTATAAAACACAGAAAGCTATTACAATAGTGTAATTCAATTCTCACAAGCTCTGTATAAGTATATGTAGCTGTGTACACACATACAAGCACACACACATGAATAGAGAAATGCAAATACTTTAGAAGTATATGCAACAAAAATATTTGTAGAGCTTAGCTCTGCCTGGAGATAATATCAACTTCAGAATGTTGCTGTCAAGATTCAATTACAAATATATATATAATTGACATATATAAAATAAAAGGTTTTTATTTACATTAATGAGTGAAACAACTTCTTTGTATGTCAAAGAAGTTGTTTGGGTAAATCAGATAATAGTTTTCACATAATGGGAGGATATTTCCTCAAATTTTTGTGCTATTCACAACCTAATGGCCTCAGGTTAAAAATGTCAGCATTCATGTCAGAACTGTATAGGTTGGCTACAGATACAAGAGCTTGATAAAAATCAGCAAAAACACTTTTGAGAATTAGTTGGCTATATGGAATTTACAGTAAAGAGTATTGTGTATTTTATTATTACTTGTAAATTGTGCATCCTATATCTTTCATACTGGTAAAAATAATAAATATACACACATAAAAAGATATATTTTATTTTTATATTTTATTATATATTATATTCATATTCATATATCATACTGTATATAAACATATAATATTATATATATTATAATTTGTGTATTATACATATATATGTGTGTGTGTTTGTATATATGTACACACAAAATCTCCCTATCAGAGGGCCTGAGAAATAGAAGACCTTCAAAGAATGCCAATTACTTTCTTGCCTTTACAATATTTTCCATATGTAGCACCCACCCCACACTATTCTATGTCTAACATGATTTGGCTCCAAGAACACAATCAGGGATAGAGTAGTACCTTGGGAGAGGAAATAAATCAGGCAGAAAACGAATAAGCTTCTAGACCTCTTTTCAGTGTCTCTGCACATATCCTGTCAAGCCAAAGCTTTAAGCTGATGCCAGTTTTCAAATGACAGCAGGATGACAGGGCTTCATCACCCAGTGCGTGATCTTAAAGCCTACCTTACTGATGAACATAGACTGAGGATAAACTCTTTTTCAGAAAGTGTTCTCTTATTACCTTTTAAAAGCATGAATCAGACCCTGGAAAGGCTCAGGTTCATTACTTTAAAATAACCACGTAAAGGAACTTATAACCACATGTCCAGGCCTAATGTATTCTGCCCTCTGAAAGAGGATTAATTTTGGACTCTCCTTCTAAGTACTTGTTGGGTTTCCATGGAAACAATTGTCTGGGAGTCAACTCTACTTATCTTGGGGTTGGGGAGCTGTATGAATGAGTAAGAGACAAAATCTGTCCCCTTTGGGAGCTGATTGGCTCTAACTATGGGCATATATTTGGCCATAACAGAGGAATGAAAGGGCTTGATGTGATATATGGGATTTCAAGGCTAGAGCCATAAACATTTCACAGAACTGTGACATAATCTGGCCCCCTGGCACGCTGTTCCCTGACCACCTTTAGTCTACTTTCTCTTTTGTTCAAGTAAAGGGTAGATGTTATCTTTTCAGGCTATTCAAAACGAAGGGAGAAAGGACTCTCGGATCCCATCCTACAATACGATTTAATGGAAATGAAAGTCAAACTGAATGGAACACCATCTGGCATATAGTAGCATTACAACAAATACCTATCAAATAAATATTTACAATGTATTATTAAATGAAAAATAAAGCTCGCAAGCATTATGCAGTATATATTTTAAAATATACACATATCAACTAAAGTATAAGTTCCAGTTCTTTTGCTTACTGAGTAACTTTGATCAAATCACTTAATTTCTCTGTGACTAAATGTCTTCATCCTTAAAATGGGGAAAATATATAGTAACTACACAGGGCATTTTCATGAGAAAGAAATGTGAAAATTCACATAAAGCATTTAGCATAATCTTTAATATTTAGTAAATTCCAATATATGTGAGCCTAAAAATATGCATATAACTGCTATATATTATTGTCATATAAACATGGACAAAAAAGTACATTAAGGGTATAGATTAGGTTGAAAAAGAGAATTATTTGGTGGGTATATGAAGAAAAGAAAGAGGAAAAGGTAACCAAAAAGACAAAAACTACACCAGAAAATCAATAGATACAATATAACATTTATGAATTGTAAAATTATGTCTATATATACATTTTAAGACATATTTTCAGTAAAAATAAATGTCATTTTATACATTTATCTTCTTTATGTATGCATATTTTAAAATATTTTTATAATGAATATATATGTTGCCTATAATAAGAAAAAAATTAATTTGAAACTACATCTTATGTTTCACGTTCTGCAAATATAAAGAGCCCTGAAGAGTCCATTTTCGTATTCAGTGATTCTGAAATTTTATTCTCTTAAAACCTAATCTAGCCAATGATGCCACCTTGTTGTCATAGGTAATTTCCCTAGATTTGAGGGCACTAAAATGTCCCCATAATTTGGTCCTTTTTTCTGCTTTAAACATTCAAAATCTGAAATTCAAAAAGAACTTCAAATGCATGCATGTATTCAACCATAATGAAAGGAGTACAATGTTACTGAAGATGGTGGCCAAAAAAATCAACAAATAAAGAAGACCTTTGTATTTAAGCAGTGTGAACTCAGAGTCAATGGCAGATAATAGCCCCCAAAGCTAATTTATGTAATTAAATAAGAGAAACTAGTCTGTTATAATTACCCCTCTTTTTTAATCAAAAGTACTTAAACACAACTTCCCAAAATACAGTGGAAGCTTGCTTTAATACTGCATTATGCAATTAAAAGGACAAGTAGATGGGGGAGAAAATTAGGAAACATACAATATTGAATTCGTCATGTTATTTCCCAAAGCGGAGAAATCTTAGGTTCATGAAAACATATCTAGAGATGAAGAATGCAAGCAAGCAATCTGACCATAGAAACTATTTGGAAGAGGGACTTCCCTGGTGGCACAGTGGTTCAGAATCTGCCTGCCAGTGCAGGGGACACGGGTTTGAGCCCTGGTCTGGGAAGATCCCACCTGCCGCGGAGCAATTAAGCCCGTGCACCACAGCTGCTGAGCCTGCGCACTAGAGCCCGTGCTCTGCAACAAGAGAAGCCACTGCAATGAGAAGCCCACGCACTGCAGCAAAGAGTAGCCCCTGCTCGCCACAACTAGAGAAAGCTTGTGCACAGCAACAAAAACCCAACATAGCCAATTAATAAATAAAAATTAAAAAGAAAAAAAGAAACTATTTGGATGAAAGAAAGCTGAGGTTATATACTAAACTAAATGCAGGTCAAGATAGAGTAGAATAAAATCAGGCTTTTGAACCAAAAGATTCTTTAAATAACAGCTATATTCTGGGTAGTGTACTAAGTCATTACAAAGATTATCTCACAAGCAACTCTTTCCATTTCATTATAGAGACATCCAGAGACAAAAAGGTTAAATGACATACAAATTAGGTTCAACTCCTTGAACTTTCTCTTTGCTCCCATGGTATGCAGGTTGGCGAAGAGGAATCAAATTTCAGATTTCACTTGAGAAAATCTAAGCTTGAGTGGAAAGACAGAATTAGAAAGTGATATTTAGAAGTATCCAACCATCCCTTAAGACTGGATGACTTCTGAATGACTTTTTTTAAAGGAAAAGGTTTAGATAATAATGCTAGTGTGATAAAGTTTGAACCCTCACTGATGTTTGAGCACATCAGTTACATCAAAGGATAGACAATATACGCAGAAAAAGCATTTGACAAAATTCAATGCCCATTCATAATTTTAAAATTTAAAATAAACTCTCAGCTAACTAAGAATAAATGAAAACTTCCTTCAACTGATAAAAAGTGTCTACCAAAGAACCTACATAAAAATCTTAGCAACTCTGAATTCAACAAAGATTAAATAGATTTAATATGACCCCAAAAGCATGGAATATAAATGATAAGGACCTACTATATAGCACAGGGAGCTATATTAAATATCTTGTAATAACCTAAAATGGAAAAGAATCTGAAAAAGAATATATATATTCTTTGTGTGTATATATATTCTGTGTGTGTACAACTGAATCACTTTGTTGTACACCTAAATCACTGTAAATCAACTATACTTCAATAAAAATAAATAAATAAATAAAAATAAACACTTCCTAAATAAAGTCTTACCCCAAGTTCAAAAAAATTTTGACAGATTTGACTTCACTGAAATTTAAACTTTTTCTCTTCAAAAGATACTTTTAAGACTTAAAAAGGCAATCACAGACCAGAATAAAATATATACAGTGCATGTATCTGACAAAGTACTTTCATCCAGAATACATAAAGAATCTGTACAATACAATAATCAGAAGAAAAATAACCTGATTTTTTAAAAAATATGTATATGCAAAAGTTTATACTTCACAAAATAAGGTGGCAAATAAGCCCATGAAAATATGCTTATCATTCATTATTAGGCAAACTAAAATCACAACGTGATACTATTATATACCTATTAGAATGGCTAAAATCAAAAAGATTGACAGTACCCACTATTGACAAGCATGTGGACCAATCAGAGCTCTCCTACATCATTAGTGAAAATACACACTGGAAAACAGTGGGAATTTTGTTTAAAATTATGCTTAATCTTACCAAATACACAGCAATTCCATTCCTGGGTGTTTATCCAAGAGATATGGAAACATTAGTTTACACTTATGCTCAAAAGCAGATTTATTCACAATAGCTCCAAATTGGAAAGAATTCAAATTTCCATCAACATCTGAATAACTAAACAAATTGTGGTGTGTGTATATAAACAATGAAACACAATTCATCAATAAAAAGGAATGAACTACTGACAAAAGCAATAACATGAATAAATCTCAAGAACCTTTTTGCTAAGTAAAAGCACCCATATACAAAAGACTACATACTGTATGATTTAATTCAAGTAAAACTCTAGAAGAGCCAAAACTATAGTGAAAGAAAGAGGATGTATATTTACCAAGAACCAGAAGTCAGGAAGAGAAAACTGCCTTTAAAGAAACATAAAGAAACTTTTTAGGATGGTGAAAATAACATGATTACTCCAGAGGTTACATAACTGTATTCAATTATCAAAACAAGACATTTTGCACTTAAATTAGTGAATTTCATTGCATGTGAATTACACTTCAATAATGTTTATTTTTGAAAATAGAGTGCAGGAAAAAATTGCCTGTGGCCCTAGTGATTTAATTGTCAATGGAAATTTTTTGTTGTTGAAATTTAATTATCAATAAAATTGCTATAGCTATAATAAGGTAGCCTTTCGCTGATTAATAAATTACATGTAATCTGACACATGCTGTGGTAATGAAACAGAGGGTTCAACATACAGATTATTCTAAAGAACCAAGGTAAAAATACCAAGTATCATTGACAATAGAGAGCAACAAGAACTCTCATACACTGCTGCAGGAGCGTAAATTGGTACAACTGCTTTGGAAAATTCTCTTGCATTATTAACCCTGTTTTGCACTATTAACCCTACGACCCAGCAGTTTTATGTGTGTGTATGTATCTGATAAACATAAGGTCTATGTCCATCAAATAAAATAGACAATAATTTCATAGATGCTGTATTCATATTTTTCCAAACAGGAAACTCATGAAATGTCCATGGAGAAATAAATTGTGATATACTCACAAAGGAATTCGATTGAGAAATTTAAAATGAACTCCTGCAACCCACAACAATACAGATAAATCTCATAGACAATGTGGAACAAAAAAAAGCCAGACCCCAAATTCCATTCAAATGGTGTTGGGATAGGCAAAATGAATCTAAGTTGGTAGAAGTCAGAGTGGTGGTTCTTCAGTGAGGAGTCTTATCTGGGAGGGCTATGAGAGACTTCTGGGCTGCTGAAAACATTCTGTCGATCTAGGTGGTGGTAACATACACACATGCAAAAATCTGTTGAATTGCATACTTAAAATCAGTGCACCTTCCTGTGTGTAATTATGCCATAATTTTAAAGTTTTTCAAACTTTAAATCACGCTTTAAAAAATTATGGAAAACATAAAATAATTATGACGTATCACAGCCTTAGAATACTAAATACTATTCTTGTTCTGTGGGTGAGAGACTGGGAGGATGCTTTTAGAACATTCTCCATATAAAAATCCTTCTGGAGGGTATCAGGGAATTCTCAGGATCAGATAAGATGAAACTTCAAAGCCGTATGAGAAAAATGTGAGCTCTCAGTTTATTTAAAACGTCAACACTTTCCTTACTCCTCCAGTGGTTATTTCTTTTTAGCTTCCTGTAAGGGTTGAGGACACACCTGGCTTGACTGGTACTCAGCAGGTTACACTTTCGGCCCCCTCTGCTTCTGACTGGTAGTGTGCACTTGGAGGAGTCAGGTACCCTGCCTATGATTTCAGATCCCCAAAATACTATTACTAGCAATAATGAGAATGGCTCCTGTCTGTTGAATATTTATCATGAGCTGGACACTGTGCCTTCCATTTTGCACACAGTATCTCCAACGTTGTGTGTTGGGTCTTATTGGGAAGTTACGTAAGAGTGTGTTCTCTGGAGTCGGATTCTGAGTTAAAACTTTGGCTCTGCTTCTTCTCAGCTCGTAAACATGGGCCTCAGTCTCTTCATCTGTAAAATGGGAATTAAAAAAATTTCTCACAGGATTGTTGCTAGGATTAAACAGATTTCTATGTATAAAGCATTGAAAATATGCATGGCGCATACTAAGGGCTATAAACATATTTGATAAATAAAAATGACAAAAATAATTTTAAAGATGAGAAAGCATAAGCTCACAGTGGCAATAGCAGAGGTGGAGCAGCGTGCCACCCTCCAGGTGCAGACAATGAGGGGTGCCATTGTATGCTGGGTTTTTTTTAATAAAAATAAGACCTTTTACTCTCATAATGCCCTGCCAATTCAAAACAATATCAAAGATAAAATACGCTCTGACTGCTCTTGGACCACAGCCACTTTAAACATCCCTGCCTGGAGGTTAAATAACTTGCCCAAAGTCACAGAACTACAGATGAGGTATTGAGATTCAAACCTGTATTCATTAAATTTCAAACTCTACACTGACGAAACCTCCTCTAAGGGTCATTCTTGTTCTTGGAAGACATCTCTTAGAATCCTTATCTGCTGTATATAGTACTGAGGTCTTCTCTTTGACATATTTTTTATTCAAGAAATAAATAGCAATACCTACCATGTATGGGGTTCTTTTCTAGCCACTGGGCATACAGCAGGGAACCAATGTCCTTTCTCTGTTAGAGCTTAGGTTCTAGTAGGGTGAGACAGAAAATAAATCTGAAGTGTATTATTTTCAGATGACAATAGATCCAGTTGACCCTTGAACAATGCAGAAGTTAGGGGTGCTGCCCCTCTGTGCAGTCGAAAATCTGAGTATAATTTTACTCTGTATCCAGTTCTGAATTCTCAGATTCGACCATCTGCAAATCCTGCAGTACTGGAGTATAGATTCATTGAAAAAACCCGCATATAAGTGGACTCAAGCAGTTGAAACCCTGTTGTTCAAGGGTCAGCTGTAATTGAGGAAAGAGACCAGGCTGATGGACCAGAGCTGGACTGCCCAACGCAGCAGCCATTAGCCACATGTGGTAACTAAGAACTTAAAATGTGGTTAGTCCAAGTTGACACGTGATGTAAGTGTAAAACACACACGGATTTCAAAGACAGTACTAAAATAAGGTGTAAAATATCTCATTAATAATTGTACATATTTACTACATGTTGAGGAAGAGTCTTTCAGGTATAAAACACAATATTTACCATTTCCAGGGTTCTTCGTTTTTTTCAAGATTTAAGTTTTCATCTGGTACTATTTTCCTACCACATTAAAAAAAGCTTCTAAAAATATTTTTATGGTGCAGGTATGATGGTGATGAAATCTCTCAGTTTTTGGTCATCTGAAAAAGTTTTTTTTCTTTTTTATTTGTAAAGGTATTTTCACTGAATAGAGAGTTCTGGGTTGATAGCTTCTGTTATTTGAGCACTTTGAAGATGTCATTACGTAGACTTCCTGCCAACATTGTTTCTGATTAGAAGTCCACAGATTCTTATTTTTTACTCTGTATGTAAATGTGTATTTCCTTTCTTTGGCTGCTTTTAAGATTTACTCTTTATCATGGATTTTCAAAAATTTTATTATATGTGCAGTTTTCTTTGCTTACCCTGACTGGGATTCTGCTGAGTATCCTGAATATGTAGATTGATAGTTTTCATCACATTTGCAAAAAATTTTGCCAGTGTTTCATCAAATAATTTTCTGGGTTTTTTTTTTTTTTTCTGCTCTACTTTTTATAAAATTCTAATTACGACAATGTTGACATTTGATAACGTCCCCTGGCCACTAAGTTTCTTCTGTTCATTTTGTCTTTTTTCCCCTCTGTGCTTTAGTTTGCATAGGTTCCATTGCTATGCTTTCAAATTCAGTGATTTTTTTTTCCTTCTTAGTGTCTAATCAGTTGTTAATCCCTTCCAATGAAATTTTCCATTGCAGATATTGTTTCATTTCTAGAAATCCCATTTTTTTAAAGTCATCGTTCCTCTTCTCATTTGGCTTATATTTCCCTTTAAATCCTTGAAGGTATTTATATTAACTGTTTTAGGATCCTCATCTGCTAATTCCATCACCTTTGTCGTTTTTATTTGGTTTATAATAGTGGATGCTTCTCCTTGTAGTAGGTTGTCCTTTTTCTATTTCTTCACATGGCTAGTATTTTGTTTCTATTAGATCCTGGACACTGTGCATTTTATAATGTTGGGTGCTGGATTTTCTTTTAACACACATTCCTTTAAAAGGCATTGGACTTCATTCAGGCAGGCACTTAAATTACTTGTTATTCAGCTTGAAATTTGCCAAGTTTTCTTATAAGCTTTTTAGTGCAGTTTTCGAGTGTCCTTAACTCTAGAGCTAGTTTATTCTCTCTCGTAAGGCACGACTCTCCAGTGTCCTCAGGGCTTCAACAAGAACTCTTTACTATGGTTGACCAAAACTCAGACATCTCCCAGCCCTGCGTGTGCTCTAGGAACCTTTCAGTTCCTTGGGTGTTTTTTGCCCAGCCTCATGGAGGCTCACCCTTCACATCTGTAGGTTACTATTTAACACAATATTCAAGGGGACCTCTATGCAGATTTTGGAGTTTTTTTCTCCAGGCAGCTGCCTCCTCCCTGGTACTCTGATCCTTAAATTCCAGACACTTCACTTCTAAAATTCCAACCTCTGTCTCCTCCTATCTCTGCTTGAGTTTCCACTCCCTTCACTGCAATCTGGGAAGTGCCTCTGGACAAACAGCCCAGATGAACATAAAATTCACATTGTTTATTTCTCTTCTCTCATGAATCACAGTCTTGCACTGCCTCTTGTCTAATGTCCAGGAGCAGTTGCCTCATATATTTCATGCAGGTTTCTCATTGTTTACTATGCATGGGTACGTCCCATCACAGTTACTCCATCACAGTCAGAAGCAGAAATAAGCCTGTATGAAATTTGGCCATTTATAAAAATTAAAACGTTTTATTTTTAAAAAGTAAATGTATTCCAAGGACATCTCATCATAAGAAGCATCTAATCTAGTATATCGATTTTCAAACTTGGTTGTACTTTGGAATAACCTGGAATATCACTCCAAGAGTTTCTGATTTAAATGGTCTGAGATGTCAGTTGGGCATTAAAAATTTTCAAAGCCCCCTTGGTGATTCTATCCCTATGCAGCCAAGCTTGAGAACCACTGATTTAATATACTGAAGTATTTAGTGATGATCTTACACTGCAAAGGAGTGGATGCAGTGTGTTTATGTTTGTGTGCACACACGGCTGAATATACATACACACGCGGAGTATACCCTCCACCTAGCTGTCTAGATCAGTGGGTTCTCAAACATTATTGCTGGAAAAACACTGCTCAAGATAAATGCCTAGCAAAGGATAATTTTCCAGCTCAGGATGTACCTAGCTAGCCCTGAGAGTAGAAAATGATAACTGATGTTCAAGTGGGTGAAGGCCAACAGGAGCGGCTGTTTGTAAACAGGTGAGAATCTATATTTCATGCATTAACCATTTGATCATCTGCTCATCAACGTAAGTCAGAGTGGCTACACATTTGTATTCCAGAGAGAAGGCATATGTTTGGCTTGCCAGGGCCCAGAGTGGAACTCATATCCCTCTCCTGCTCTTTCTAGTTGTTACAGTTAAACTGTTTTACTAAACACAAGTTCACGTGCCTGACACACAGTGAGGCCAAACAATACTGAAACATCAGAGTTTGGAGCAGAAAAGGTTTATTGCATGGCCATGCAAGGAGATGGGTGGCTCGTGCCCCCAAGAAACCTGAACTCCCTGAAGGACTTCAGCAAAGCATTTTTAAAAGCCAGGTGAGTGAGGGAGGTCGCAGGGTATGAGATCAGCTTGTGCACAATTCTCTGATTGATTGATGGTGAGGTAAAAGGATGGTGTCGCAGGGGTTAACGTTATGGATCCTTAGTCACCAGTAAGTCAAGTAGTTAATTTCTTCTCTTTGGTAGTGGTTTTTAGCTTCTGTAAAACAACTCAGGAAGTGTGCATCATATACTATTATCTGGGTACTTCAGAGAGGAGCTACAGCAGAGGATATAGGGGAGGGATCTGTCCTGGGAAGGCCACACACGGTCCTGCTCAGTTACAAGACCAAAGCCATACTTAGGGAATTATTGGTGGTTAAATCTACCTGTACTGAGTCAGGTATTGAATTGAAAACTTTCACAGCCTAAATTGGATTTTCTTCTCTGGATATACTCAAAAAGAATGAAAATATGAAGAAAATATATATTTATTGAGAGCCAAGTATTTTATATGTGTGATCTCAATAATAGCACCAACCATCTTATGGGATAGGACAGCCTCATTTTAAAGAAGAAACCAAGGAAAGCTTTAGAATCTTCTCTCCTGTAATTTTATTTGGTGAGCACAGAGGGAGGAAAAAACAATAAAACTGATTAAAATATATGTGCTCTCAATGAAACAGATGAGCATGTCTAAGGCCAACCCACATACATCTCTTCACTCCTCATGGAAGCCTAGATGCTTCTGTGTGGAACTGCTAGGGCTCCACTGAGCACAGGGTGAAAACTCTTTACAGGTAAGAACCATCCCAGGTCTAATGTCCTATGATCCTACAGTTACGATATCTTGCCCAGGTTAGGCAGTCAGTTAACATATATAGAACATAATTTTTTCTTTCTTCATCTCATAGTGGGATCCGTCCCAGCTAAAGATACTGGTCCCCTAATTTCCCCCTTAAATACTCATACAGCCTGGCAGAATGCAAAGGACATAGGCGTTGGACACACCTAGCTTCAAATCCTAGAACCAACTATTTCTAGATGTGTGAGTGTGGGCATGTTACATAAAAATCTCTAAAATCCACTTATCCCATTTATAACAGAAGAATAAAAGCGCAGTGCCTGGGTCAATTAAGGTAACAGCAGGATACTGATGACATCATAAAATTGGTAATTGATGAGAATTTAATACAAGGAGTATTCACAAAGGTGTGGGCAAGGTATGGAGGAAACCCGCATCATGAAGCTATTATAAGACTAGGCCTGAAGGGACAGGGGAGGTACTGGGACCACACTGTATAAAGAAGATTGAGGGATGCAGCCAACCCACAGTGACCCAGAGAAATGAATACCCTGACCTCACTCTCCTCTTGCCTTCCAGTTACATATCAATGTCTCCCATTGACCAAACCCAATAGGAAGTTAACGGACAAAGTAGAAGGCAAGGGAAGGGTAGAGAGTAAATCTTTTTTTGGGGGGAGGGGTTCATATAAATGTCATAGTACCTACATGATGTGCTCTGATTATTAAATGGAATAGCCAGGCTGTAGAGGATGCATATGTGTCAGCTCCCTTTACCCTTCTGGCACTTACTCTCATTCCTCTCAGCCTTTGTCTCCTGTCATTTATCTCCTCTTCTGTATCTCCCCAACTCCCGGTCCCGCTCTTCCCAAAGACCTGGCTCAAGCCCTGACCACCCAGCCTTTGCTACCTCCATCTTTTCCTGCCATACTTGACCCTCTAGAAGAATTGTTACTACTTATATTCACTTATCTGGAGGGTCAGTCTGTCTCTGGCTAAGTCCCCCTCCCTCGCTACCTTGAAAACATCCAAGATTGAAGTAAATGGGAAAACAGAGTAAATAGCATCCTTATTATAACTTGCATTTTACTCCATAGACACGAGACCTTGGCTACAGTTTTAACTTGTTCAAGTCGTCTGATTTTTCAGGCCAGAAAGAGTAGCACCAGAAAACAGAAGAAGAAACCGAGAAAGAAGAAGAGAAAGAAAGGATTCACAAACATGGCAGGAGTGATAATTGGCTCCAGACTAAGAGGAAAGAGAGAGACAGAAGAAACAAACCAAAGTCCAAGGACATTTATGAGCAAAACAATAATGTCCCAATCTTTGAGTAAAGGTAAACTTATGTACAATGTTGTCTGGTTAAGAATGCAGAAAGTAATACATTGTCCTAGCATATGATTTCTCACCATAAAAAGTGATGAAAATCTAAATTGTATTGAACCTTGCAGAAGCATTACCTCACCTACCTGGAAGATTTATTCATGTGGCATGCCTCATTCTGGTGAGGGGAGATAATTAAGGAGTTAATACACTGTCTTACATGGGTCACTATTATTTCTTATATTTGGTCCTGTCCCCTCTGTTCTTTGAGTGTAGACTTCTAAAGACTTACATTTATTGGGTCCCTTCTGAGGCTACCATGGATGTGGATATATGGTAGGTGTTCATAGCAGAAAAAAGAAAAAAACAGATATGGAATCAGGCAAACTTGAGTTCAAATCCCAGGACTAAATAATATCAATTAGGTCAGATTATGATTGTCTGCAGGTTGGTCCAAACTGAAGGGCAGGATGAGAAAGAAAAGAAGATAAAAACTGTTTTAAAACATCTCTTTACAATGTGCATAAGTCACCCCCACCACACACTGATTCATTTGGAAAACCATTATTGGAAGTCCCTAACATTTAGAAAGGGTTCTGGCACATACAGTCACTTAACAAGCATTGGGGCATTGTTCAAGGACAAGTATGGTGGGTCACTGCTATCACTTTGGAAAGCAATGAGAAAGTCTTTGTTTGGATTACTTCCATCATTTTTCCCACCCAGAGTCCTGACTATCCCCCCATCTTTCCTTGTAAGCAAGGCTAATTGTGGAGCCAAATGTTCCACAACCCCTAGTCTTTAGAAGCCTTAATTATTTATCAGCATAATCTAAGGGTTTATATCTTCTTTTCATTGACCTGGTTTATCCTGCTAATATGTGATGAGTGCTTTTTATCAGTCACTTCTAGGGTATGTGATCATATTTAAAATTCAAGAGATAATATTATGCCCTAGGAGATAATACTATTCCTATTTTACTGATCAGAAAACTAAGGCTCAGACACACAACCAGAAATAATTTTTCAAGTCACACAACTAGAAATAATGGAACAAAGATTCCAACCAAACTATCTGCCTTTCACATATTCTAATGTTCATATCATGGGCACAGCAGAACAAACCAACCTCTGGAGTTGGGATCTAAGCATGGCCCGTAGCGTTTAGACCAGACCTCCAAGATTTCTTCAGCTTATTCAAGTCCAGATGCCAAACAAGATGACTAAGACCATTGTGACCAAAGAAGAGCTTACAAAAGTATTTGGATCCAATCAAATCCCAAGGATGGGAGCCTGATGGAACGGAAAGAACACTGTCCATAGAGTTCAGACACATGATTCTTAGACCTGACTGTTTCAAGTAAGGTTATTGGTGGTACGACTACTATTATTGTATTTGCTAGGAAGCTCACATGAGATGATGATGAACAATTCACCATAACCGCATAATTAACTCCTTTATTTAAAAAAGCAGAAAAGATAAGAAGGTGTTCTTTAGCCTTTTAAAAAAAAGATTTGTTGGAAGAGGAATTTTGAACTGTTATACAGTAAAAGTTTTCACCTATCTTCAGTTCGCATTTATCCTGGCTTTTTTTCCCTATCACTCATCAACAAGAATTGTTAAGGTCTAGTTCAAGGTCCTGCATAAACTTGTATGTTCAGTATGCTCACACTATATTAAAAAAAATAATAAATGATTCATTTTTTAAAAAACTGGAAGGAAATACACTCAAATGTGAACATTAATTATCACTGAGTGATGAGAATATAGATAATTTTTTTCTTTCTGTAAGAGTATTTTTTTTTCAAAATGAGCACATATTATTTTCTGAGCAAATAAGACCTGCTCATTTGATGCCTTGCAGTACTCACCCAAATGTGTACCTTGAGGCAAACAGCAATGACATAATTAAACAAGAAAAGAGTATCTCAAAAAGTTATTATCCATAAATATATGACCATATATGATCTACTTAGAGATAAATAAAAAATGGTGGGAAAATTACTCTGCAAAATGTAGCCATAATTTTTTATACTCATGACTATATTTCTGCGAGTGATATGATCTGGGAGTAGTATCAGTCCTTGATTGTGAAAGCAGAGACTTTTTCATAGAATACTTCAACACTGTAAAATATCACAAACTATTACACCCAGAATTGTGACCACAAAACAGAAGGACCCATAAGAAGCACAAGCTATACGCTATTCAGTGGACACATCTGAATATCTACCTTAGCCTGGGTTTTCTTGTGGGTATCCATTGAGCTGGGCAACATCAAGTTGGAAGAGCTCATGTTTGAAAGCTTCACATATATATTTCATTTTCTTGGAATACAGGAAAGTATTCACAATGCAATTATGGGGACCAAGTTCAATGTGCACCCCTGCCACACACACACACACACACACTCACACCATTGTTTTAATACTCAATATTAATTGATGCCCATCTTGTCAAAGGCTAGCTGAAGTTCTTCATCTATTCACCACACCTTCACTCACTTTAAATATTTGTTCAGTCGCCACCTTTCAGCTTAAGCCATTTTTCCAAGAAAAAAAAAGAGTGCTTGGATTTAAACCTAATTGTCAAATGTTCTGGACACTACAATGGCCCAAAAAAAGAAAAAAAAAACAAACCCTCAAAAGATGGGTAGTCGCAGTTGACCAGGAACACACTTCATGAGCCCACCATATTTGTAGACAATTTACCTTTCTACAAATTAATGATAACTCATTGGAAATTTAGTGTCAATTCATCATTACATCATGAGACATAAAGGGGTTTCATAATCATTTGTCATTTTTTATGTTTGACAATTGGTTTATTACTTTTCCTCTGACTCGTGTTCTTCCTGACTGAGTATATGTTCTCAGCAACTGTTTTGAACAAAGCACTGTTCTCTGTTGTAGTGAAGAGAATTAAGGCCACTCCATTGGCACTTTTATCTTTGCTTCAGCCTCCTACAGGAGTGTGAGGCGTGTGTGATTCCTCTTTTAGAAGGTTTGCTTTACTTGTTATTGCTACAATCCATTTTCTAATAATGACAATTATGTAAAAAGATTTTTTTAAATGTTTCCCATCATTTTTTCCTGTAACACCCAAAGGATTATTATTAGTTATGTTTTATGATATAGAGATGTTATAGATGCCCAAACCAGGCCTATATTTTTCTTTCATTCTACGAACATGTGAAATGCTGGTGAGTTAAAACCCTAGAGGGTGAGGGGTGACCAATGAAAGACAGGAAACAAGAAGGAACTTTGTCTAAATGCATTCCACAAACATGAAGTGAGCACCTAATATATTCCAGGCACTGTACCTGCTTAATGATATTACATGAACCTTTGACATAGACCTAGAATCTACTTTAAAACTGGAATTAGTGGAAATAAAATAAAAGAGCTTGCATATACAATGTCTTTCAAAAACAGCCATTTCTTTTAATGACAGCAAGTCTTGGAAATTTTGCTGGAAGCTATACGACTTGTTTAAAATAAACGAGAGGGCTTCCCTGGTGGCGCCGTGGTTAAGAATCCGCCTGCCAATGCAGGGGACATGGGCTCTAGGTGCTTGGGCTTCAGTGGTTTCAACATAGGCTCAGTAGTTGTGGCACACGGGCTTAGTTGCTCTGCAGCATGTGGGATCTTCCTGGACCAGGGATCGAACCTGTGTCCCTTGCATTGGCAAGCGGATTCTTAACACTGCGCCACCAGGGAAGTCCCGAAATCAATATCATAAGAAGGTATCTGCACCTCCACGTTCATTGCAGCACTATGCACAATAGCCAAGATATGCAAACAAACTAAATATCCATGGATGGACAAATGGAAAAAGAAAACGTGAGATATATATGTAATGGCATATTATTCAGCCATAAAAGAGAAGAAATCCTGGACTCCCCTGGTGCTGCAGTTGTTAAGCATCCGCCTGCCAATGCAAGGGACACAGGTTCGATCCCTGATCCAGGAAGATCCCACATGTCCTGGAGCAACTAAGCCCGTGCACCACAACTACTGAGCCTGCACTCTAGAGCCTACAAGCTACAACTACTGAAGCCCATGTGCCTAGAGCCCGGACTCCACAACAAGAGAAGCCACCGCAATGAGAAGTCCATGCACTGCAACCAAGAGTAGCCCCTACTCACCGCAACTAGAGAAAGCCCTCATACAGCAACCAAACCAATACAGCCAAAAATAAAATAAATTAATTAAAAAAATAAAAAACCAATAATATCTTTAAAAATAAGTAAAGGAAATGAGATCTCATCTTCCCACAATGATCATATCAGGTGAAAAAGAAATCTTAGAGATCAAATAGATTACAAGAGCCAGAGACATTTCTGAAAACTGTGAACAAGCACAGAGACGCAAATTTCCAATTTTTTGTCTTCAATGACAGCATTCAAAAATAAATTCAAACTACTATTACCATAATTTCATAATATAAAGAACATTTCAACACCAGTAAGAAGGAAATTATCTCCAAATTTTTAAATTCTGCTATAAACTTAACATTATGAAAGTCTCACTAAATATTATTTTTCTCAAAAGCTGGTAGGACTCAGGGTTCCTCCTGTCCTCCTTTAGTAGTTCATGCTTTAGTTTATTCTTCACGCATTTATTCAACAAACCTATGTTGAGTGCCCACTATGCTCTAGCATTGCTAGCAAAAGATCTCTAAATACTGGCAAAGTATGATTTTCAAAAAGTTAAAAGTATGACTCACATGATCAATTTATTTAATTAATTTAATATGGAATGATCAATTTATCTGACTAATTTAAGAGGGAATGAACAGAACTGTAAAATAGTATCAAAGAGCATTTGAGGAACTGAGAATTTATAGATTAAAGAAAGAATATTGGAGTAAAATTGCTAGATTAGATAGGAAACAAACTATCCTCTGCAGTTAAATTTTCTATGAGACAGAAATCTGCATCTCTATTAAAGAAAAAGCTACCAGTTAGATTTTTTTTAATATGAGAGAGTTAGGGCCCTGAAAAAATACAATATCAAATACAGGCATTTTCTCCTTAATTATTAAGCAGTCATTGGGTAGGTCTGTTAGTTAATGTTCCAGAATGACACTGAAAGGACACGCAGTCCTCTTTGCCTTGTTTCCAAGTATCAGATAATTCTGAGAACAAGCAGCAGATTCAATGGGCTGGTCTATGACAACTACACTTCCCCAGCTGCTAGAAAGGAAAAAAAAAAAAAAGGATTAAAGAGAATTAAGTCCTCAGAATATATACCTAGAACTTACATGTGACAATTTAATTAATTCTCACCCAACTGAGCAAAGTGGTTATCAAGCAAATTTTTAAAATGGAAAAATCAAAGCTGAAAGCATTGAGATCACACAAGAGGAGCCACTATTCTCAAATCCATACCTGTCTTTTTGAACTATCAAGCACTATCTGTAGGCCGTGTGGCCACACATGAAATTCACAGATTTGCTGAGCCAATTCATTCGCTGGTTAATTCCATGGTTTTCATTGATCACCTCCTACACACTCAGTATCTCAGGCCTGGCCCTGAAGCAGGGAACTAAACAGGTTCTACCTTCATTTAGTCTCTGCCTCATCAGCTCACTTTCTAGGGGGCCCCAGGCCTTCATTTTAACCAGTTGTCACACAAGATTTCCCTCTGACGTATAAAAACAAAACAAAAATTAATTTGAAGTCTTTCTCTTTTCTTTTTAGAAGCATGCCCCTCTTTTTGCCATCTCAGCCCACAGACGCCTGCCTGTTTCATCCGGCGGCTTCTGCCCTTTCCTGCTCCCTCTCATCTTTCCCTTCCAAAGCCATTTCATTCCCTGAGTTCAGAGCTGCCAAGCTTTCCGTGTAAGTCAGACAGACACCTCACACGTTCTATTCAAAGGTTTCAGATGCCTAAATGACCAGCAGCTGCTCTTGGGAAACCTGAGCCCAGAGTCCTTTCAAGCGGCAGCTTCAGAAACACCCCTCCCCTCTGGGCCTGGGATGGACAGAAAGTCAGCCCAGGCTAGAGCTCACTTTCATGTAGGACACACGTCTGAAGAAGCCAGGCTTTATTACGAAATGTCACAGCTACGTGGCCAGTGGGAGCACATTTCAGGCCGCTCTCTTGATGGTCACTCACAATGGATTAGGTCACTGGTAAAACAGAACCCAAAGGTCCCCAGCGTAGAAGGGCTCCCTTTGGTTTTAGCAAGCTAGAATGCAAAACGGCAAGAGCGTGTACCTTTACAATTCATGGAGACTATTCTTCACTTCCTTGGAAACTGGGGTAAAATTCATTTCCTGCCTTTGAGTTGCAGTGATGTGACTGTGCAATGCTTAAACAGAAGGTCACAGAATCCTAATCTTTTAGTCCTATAAGGACTCTACCAAAAAAACAGAAAGAAAGAAAAAGAAAGAAAGAAAATGGTACTATTGAGGTGATAAATATGTTAATTAGCTTGATTATATTATTTCATAATGTGTACATATATCAAAACATCAAGTTATATGCCTTAAATATTTACAGTTGTCATCAGTTATACTTTAATAAAACCAGAAAAAAAATTCATATGCCCCATTCCTTGGCTTTCAGACATGACTCCACCAGACCCATAACATTCAAAGCAGAGAAATCCAGTTAGAGCCCAAGGGAAGAGCAGGTGGAGCTTCCCACCTTTCCCCTCAACCACCCAGTCCAAGGTTTAAGGATACTCTGTTCCCAAACACATTTTTCCTGGGGTATAAGTGAAATCCCTCAAACCAGAGCCTAATCGTTTCTCCTTCTTCTTGTTCTGCATTTTTAGAGGTGACCTAAGACTGGTCGGTATCCACTGAAGTATAACCCATTGCAAACACTTAAGACAATCTTCTTTAAATATTCCCAACCCCTAAATGTCTGAAATTATGTGACTGTTACAGGTGAACTGTGAGATCGAACTAGAATCCAGTGAACTTGTCTCTGTAAAGTCCCTGGGGTTCTGAAACAGGAAGCTCTAACTAACCTGTTGGAAAAGGCATTTTCACTTCCTCCAGAAGGACTGACAGAGCCAGGCCCATGCTTATTATTCCCAGACCAAAGGCCAGGGGACAAATAGAGGCCCACATACCATATAACAATATATTTTAAAGGTATAAATCAAGCTGACAAGCTGTTGGTTAAAATATGTTCTATCCTCCTTCCTTGAGAAGTATACCTTCATGATGACAAAATTGAAAACTATTTTTAACACTGTTAATTTTAAATGATTGAAAGTCAATATACTATCAAAGATAACCGAATTGAATTCAAGTTACAGTGTGTTGGTAAGCTGCCAATGACAGAATGAGTTCTAAAGACATGCCATTCATAGATTATTATATTTTTCCATAAAAATGTCTCTTGCCTTTATTTTAGCACATCACTAATTACATTGTTAAAGATTTTTCACGTAATTTGGGTTCTGCTGACAGCAAAGCCAAATTAGACAAACTTTCTTGCATCATTGCAGCTCTTCGTTTTTTAAATTAAATTCAATGTAGAGAAATTTCCCTCTTCTGAGGCAATAGCAATTAGCATTGTCAACGAACTCTTTAAGCAAAACTTAGATTCAAAAATTAACCATAATTTTACATATCATTTAAAAAATTGTAATGTGGTCACATATAATAAATTACTATCACAAAAATGTCATAAAATGTCTTAATTTTATCATATAAGGCACAAATGCACTGTAAATTTAGCACCTCTTTATGAAATATTGAAATTCATAAGAACTGTGTTTCATTTTTCTCTTCCAGCGAATGTCATATGTTATCTGAATTTAATTTTGTTGCTCTAAGAATAACGTAGTCATTATTCTCAGCATGTGTCTGAGAGTAGTTATGACATCAGACTTGATATGTGCTTCATTAAGATGTTCCTCCATTGACTAGATCCAGAAAACATACATAAATCTCTGAATTGTTCCCAGTGTCATTGCTATGAACATCAGAGACAATTCTCTTAGTAACAAAGTCAGATGATGTACCTTACATGGCACACAAAGTATTTCTGTATTTCTGCCAACATTCTACTTTGCACACTACTTTATCTTAGCCACTCTTTGGTGCCATTATCTTAGGCCTTTCCTGACTGATCTTTTAATTACCTAAATAAGCTGAATTTCTTTTTGAGAATTTGTTAAATTATATTCAACATTTTTGTAAAATAAAACCTTTGCAATCCTAGCTTTGGTACCTATCTAATTGCCAATGTAAAAAATCACTATCATAGTTCACATTCATTACATCTAGACCAATGCTATCCAAGAAAATTTTCTGCAATGATGAAAATGTTCTCTATCGGAACTGTCCAATATGGTAGTCCCACTCCACGTGTGGCTAACGAGCACTTGAAATGTAGTGAGTGGGACAGAGGACCTGGATTTTTTTTTTTTTTTAAATAATCTTTCTCTTTTTAAAATATTTATTTATTTCTTTATTTACTTGGCTTTGTCAGGTCTTAGTTGTGGCACATGGGATCTAGGTTGCCACACGTGGGATACTTTAGTTGCAGCATGCAGGATCTAGTTCCCTGACCAAGGATTCAATCCAGGCCCGCTGCATTGGGAGCTCAGAGTCTTAACCACTGGGCCACCAGAGAAGTCCCAGGACCTGGATTTTTAATTTTGTTCAATTTCAGTTTATTTAAATCTAAATAGCCACCATATTGGACAGCGTAGATCTTGACTTACATATAAACAAATTTAAAAGTAATAGGAATTTTTCACATTGCAAAATATGTCTCAGTTGGCACATTGTGCCAATTAATGAATGCCTTCTTGTTCCTACCTGGAAACCCTATCTCCTTATGTAAAATCTATTGATTTCATGCTATCTGAGAGGGAGAATTTGTTAATTAATTTATCTTTCTCTTATTTAAGAGTTCTGCCACACAAATTATTTCCATGCTCTGAAATAGTGTCTGTCTCCATTACCTTGTCCAATCCAGGAGAGAGAAGTGGAAAAGTGTTCTGTTGAGACCTGAGCTGTGTGTGTTACGTGAGACTTTCTAAAACAGAGTCTTAGGTCAAAGGTTCCTGTTGCCCAAATCTAGGATGAGGCCTGGGGGTGAAAAGGGAAATCTTGAGTTGAAAAAGGTGGTGGGGAGAAGAGAAGAGAAAGTAGGGCACATAGATTGGTTTATGCTCCTTCTCTTCCTTGCTTTCTCTACTCAGGATGCCCAAATGTGGAGAAAAATGGTAGTTGGCAGTTTCTGACCACAACTTTCTTTCCATGAAAATGTTCACTATTCTGAGGGAGGAGATCAGAACTTTGTATAATCAACACACAATAAGTAATAATTGATTAAATAGTCAATAATGCCCACATCTATAATACACCACCCCCACCATCACTGAGAGGGGCTTTGCAATCAGCCACTCTTTGGGGTCCAACAATTTGACACATTTAGCTATAGTCCTGAGACCATCTTGGCAAACTCCATCCCCTCCCTGGGATTCAGTTTTATCTCTAAATCAAGAAGTTTGTGTGTTGGAAAAGAGAACCCATCTTCTTGATCTTCACTAACGTGCTATGTTCACTGCCTGGACTTCTAATGGAATTGTTGGATCTGTCACATGAGATGACTACAAAAATGGCACTTCCAGGCAGTCCTACCATTTCAGGGATACTGTATTTGTTTGCTAAGGATACACAGAATCCATAACAAAGTACCACAACCTGAGTGATTTAAACAATAGAAATTCTTTGTCTTACATCTCTAGAGACTGGAAGTCCAAGATGAAGTCGTTGGTAGGACCATGCTCCCTCTGAAGGCACTAGGGAAGGATGGACTGCAGCCTCTCTCCTAGTTTCTGATAGTTCCTTGGCTGTGGCTGCAAACTCCTATCTTCACATGGCGTTCTCCCTGTGTGAATGTGTCTGTGTCCACATTTTCCCTTTTTATAAGGACAGCAGTCATATTAGCTCACAGCCCACTTTACATCATGATGACTTCATCTTAACTAATTACAACTGCAACGACTCTATTTCCAAATGAGATTCTAGAATGAAGTTCTGGGGGTTGGGATTTCAACCTATGAATTTGGGAGGGATGTATATTAACCCACAACACACACATTCACATATTCCAGATTTATCTATTTTCAAATACATTGCTCTGTTGCATTCACATAGTACATTTTTCCTTTTCTAAACATTTTATGTATTTTCCAAGTAGATCATAGATCATTTTCATTTTATAGGTGTGAAGTAACAGGAGCATAAAGAAGATAAGTGACATTCCTAAATTTATACAATTGTTTTCAACACCAGTTTCCAAGTATCCTGATTTCTAGGCCAGTGATTTTACTCCAAAATTAGATCATATTTTCTCTTCTCCATACATGATTTATTTTTCTAAAGCAACCTTTACCACTATTGATTTAATTCCTATCCAAACTGAAAGTTTAAAAGCCATTTAGTCTTGCCTGTTTTCTGTGCCTATAAAAATTCCTACTTGATTCTTTGTTATTGTGTTTGGTCTGAAGAACAAGACAAATTAGTCTCAGAGACTCATGCTGGATTCTGCGTCTTCCTGCAGGCAAATGAGATGATTTGTAACTCTGAACCTAAAGCCTTCCTTGTTCAGGCTTGGCATTACAACTCTATCTTTTTTTTAAATTTATTATTTATGTATGTATGTATGTATGCATTTTTGGCTGCGTTGGGTCTTCGTTGCTGCGCACATGCGGGCTTTCTCTAGTTGTGGTAAGTGGGGGCTACTCTTCCTTGCGGTGCGTGGGCTTCTCATTGAGGTGGCTTCTCTTGTTGTGGAGCACCAGCTCTAGATGCTCAGACTCCAGTAGTTGCACCACATGGGCTCAGTAGTTCTGGCTCGCAGGCTCTAAGGCACAGACTCAGTAGCTGTGGCACACGGGCTTGTTGCTTCGAGGCATGTCATATCTTCCTGCACCAGGCATCGAATCCATGTCCCCTGCATTGGAAGGTGAATTCTTAACCATTGCATCAGCAGGGAAGTCCCTAGAACTCTACCTTATCAATGCAATTTTTCACTTCCCTTCTCCTCCATACAATGGAATCTTCACCTAGTCTAAAGCAGAGAAAGTTTCATTATGGTCTACAGAAGTTATGAAGGATCAAATGATCTTCTAGTTCTTTCTGAAATTTTCAAAGCTAAAGAGTCAGGAGTTTGACTACTCTTTTCTTTGCTCCTCTCTGTTGATTTGCCTCAAGTTAATAGATGACGCATTCGTAGATGTCTGGTAATAGGAAAGGCTTCAAGTCTCGAAAGGAAAGTGGACTGGGCAAAACATATATATCAACTCTAAAAACTATTATTATTATTCGAATTCTATTCAATGCATAATTCATAGTGGAGACTCCTCTGCCCCATTATAAGGCAAAGTTACAGGGTCAAATTCACTCTATGAAGGTCATTTAATATAAAAGTATTCAAAGAGGTTTACAAGGAAAAGCAGGGCCCCGGGTACCATCTTGCTCTGTTAGTATCAGCTGTGTGATATGGGGTGCTCCCTGAACACCTGGCTGAAAGATGGTTCCCAAAGATACCAGGTCCTAATATCATGTGCCTGTAAATGTTACCTTATATAGAAAAAGAGTCACTGCAGATGTGATTAAACTAAAGATCCTGAGATGAAGAGATTATTCTGGATATTGAGGTGGGCCTTGTTTTGTTTGAGGGCTGGCAAATTATACTCAGGGGCTGAGATTGTCTTTGCCCATAGTTTATTTAACACAGGCTCCCTACAGGAATTTCACAAGCCAATAGCATACAGGGTAATATCTCTTAATAAGACAATAAGGAAATAACATACTCTAACCCCACGATAGATTAACTACACTATTGTTCCAAGCAAGGGGAGATAGAAATAAAGCCCAAATTCAGCTGAGGTGTATATTTTTCTGCAAGGTTGGTTCTCGGGAGATACAGCTTGACCAACCTAGAGCTGTCAGCGCAAGAGGGAAATCCTCCCGTTGCCAGAGCACGTTGCTAGGGAACGAAGATGCTGGTATTGGAGGGCAAGATGATCTTGGCAGGACCGCTACACAGCTTTCACCACTGCTGGTAAGCGGTGCTTTTATAGGGGCAGGACTAATGTACCAAAGGTCTTCAGAGAGCTGTTTAGGTCAGCAAAGCCAGAAACTCTTGGATATTCCTCATAAACTCTGGGTGTTTATAGTGTAAATGTCCACAGACTATATTTGCTTTTTCATATGTTTTTATTGATAAGCCTCCCTGCAGGGCCCTGAAGCAGCTGACTTCTGAGCGTTTATCAATGACAATAGATAAGATGATGACATCTTGAAACAACTTTCTTCATTTTTATATCAAAACAACTTTCCTTCTAAAGAAGGAAACTTTTTTTTTGTCTTTGTCATAAACAAGTGGATTAAAACAGCTTCACTTAAGTCATAAACAAATGTATTTGAAATCATATAAGACCAATAGACAACAGGTCTTAGATACAATCACAAGTATCTTTATAAAAGGCAGGAAATTTCAGATACACAGAGAGGAGAAGCTAGTGTAAA
This sequence comes from Hippopotamus amphibius kiboko, assembly GCF_030028045.1. Taxonomy (NCBI): domain Eukaryota; kingdom Metazoa; phylum Chordata; class Mammalia; order Artiodactyla; family Hippopotamidae; genus Hippopotamus; species Hippopotamus amphibius. The sequence goes on along the minus strand of NC_080190.1, from coordinate 156,189,042 downwards.
GGTGGAGCAGAGAGCGATCTGAAGAGGCTACACTGCTGGCCTTGAAGATGGAGGTCGACGTCAGCATGAACCAGTGGAAGGAAGAAATGCCCACCGCCACCAGATACTGAAAAAGACAGGGAAAATGATTCTTCCCTTGACCTTCCAGAGAGAACACGGCACTGCCAACACCTTTGATTTTGGCCCAATGATACCAATTTCTGACTTCTGGCCTCCAGAGACCTGAGAGAATATGTCTACTGTGTTAAGCCATGAAGTTTGTGGTAATTTGTTACAGCAGCCATGGGAAATTAACACAATACATCTGAGTTCAAGTTTTTCATCTGTTGACTTGGGGATGGGAGGCAGAATAGATAGGTAGTTTGCAACTCTTGCTACATGACGGCATCAACAGGAGAGTTTAAAATTATTCTGATGTAGGTCTGGCTCCAGAGTTTTGGTTTAATAGTCTGGGGTGAGGTCTGAGTATCAGTACTTACAAAAGCTCTCCAAATAATCCCAGGATTCCGGGAGGCGTAGAAGCCACCAGACTAAATGATTCTTCCTGAATCTAACATGCTTTCATTCTATGTTTTTGTACTGTAACACAATTAACTGTTTGAATGTGGGATAAGAGACACCCAGAGAGAACAGGAAGAAAGAAAATCTCTAGGAGAAACCAAGACAAAACTGAGCCATGTAAAAAGAGAGCTAGAGCGACATCACAGCGAATTTCATTACACCCCTTTGGTGTTCAACAGCCTTCCTCTCCTAGGGAGGGTGAAATCATCCCTAGCAGTGAAGAAATACTGTAGAAGTAGGTGACTTTCAGAAAGGCTACATCAAATGGCAAGCCAATTTACTTCTGTGCTCCTCCAGAGTGGAAATCAAAGGTCCAGCGGGAATTCAAAGGACTCCCTTTCTTAATGATTCACTTATTCGTTTACAAAATATTTATTACAGTATTTTTTTGGATGCCATCCAACCTTTAGTCATTCAACAAATGCATACAGATTGCATTCTGTGTATCAAGCACTGTTCTAAGTACTGAGATCCAGACAATATCCAGAAAGACCCTATCCTTGATGAGATGCTGAGGGGAAAAAAAACATGCTGTGATAAAAAATAAATCAGGGGTGGGGAACAGGAAATGGGAAGGGAGGTAGTGCACATGTTTGGACAGGGAAAGGCTCACGGAAGATATATTTGAGCAAAGTTCTGAAGTGGATGGGGGAAGATCCTTGGGCAGTCAATTAAAGAGCTTCTCCAACAAAGGGAGGAACAAGAACTCATGGCTACTTTAATAAATCTAGAGAATCATCTGTCCTCAGAATATTTGATTCAAGAATCAATATATTCTCTTCTGCTTTGCCCTATTTCAAAATTATCTGGAAACAGGAAATAGGAGAAACTGTTTAAGGAAAGCTGAGTATGGGGGACACTACATTGGTAAAGAATTGGTTCTATGAATAAGACCCTTTTATACTCTTTTTAGCAATAAAGAGAGCAAAAAGAAGCTTTTCAGGCAAATACCCCAAAAGCAAAAATTGAGCCACCATATGGCTTCAGTCTCCAAAGGGCAAATTCCTTGACAAGAAGCTCAAGGGAAGCAGAGTGACCAAGGCAGCAGAAGCCCCTAAGCTCCACACTGATTTTCAGCACTGTGATGTGATTTCCCTTTATCATTTTTGGACCAGTCCCCTTTCCAATTAGGGATCACAGCTGCTAAGAATAAAGTGGTGTCTGTTCTACTGGCAGAAGGCACAATGGCCCACTCATGTCATCAATGGGAGTCATTGTTTGGGAAATGTTGCCATTGAGATATTTTAAAATGCTAATGAATTAATTTCTGTTCCAATGCTGATTGCCACTCAGTTCCTCTTGTTTTCAAAAGCAGAAGGGTTTTTGTTTTTTTTTAATTGTTGTGGATCAAAAACATTTCTCATTAATATATAAATTCAGAATTTCAGGAACCTTTAATATTATTTCTTTAACCAACTCACTTACAGAAGAGAATGCAGCCCAGAAAAGCTGAGTAACTTGGTTAAAACAACACTGCTAGTTAATGACAGACCTGGAAGTAGGAACAAGTCTCTCCATCCAGCATTCTTTTCACTATAGCAGCCTGTGCCATCAGAAATATTTTTGTTAGAAGGATCTGTAATTCATCATTAAATTTTCTTACCAAATAAGTATATTCTCCCAGCAATTTTTTTCTTAGTACTCAAATATGAAGTCCAGTCAAATTTCTTATGGCCTTCTCATTGAATCGATGCTATTTTTTCCACTCAAGGAAAAAAAGTCTTGTACACTGGACAGCCTCATGGAATCAAAGGAATGTGTCATTCTTTCAGATACAGGCATGTTTCCGAATGTAGCCTGTTCTGTGATTCGTGTGGATATTAGCTATCAAGCATCTATCCCCTTCGGGTGACCTGGCCAATGGTTTGTTGCTGGTAAATCACTCTTTCCAGAAGCTGAGGGCATACTCAATGAGCTTCATGGAAAAAAAGGGGATCCCTCTAACATTCTGGAGCACATAAGTGTGATTCAGTTCACACTTAGATTAAACACGCTCTGCTTTAGCTGCATACCCATTATTCTGCTGTCATTAGAAGAAAAGAGGACCCTGGTTTAGATATGCAGCTTGAGCACAATAAAAATAGCAATGAACTTGGAGTTCAGAGAATTTTTGCTTCTGGTACTTCACTCAATCATTTATTCAACAAAAATGTTCTTAAGACCTATGAAGAGCCAAATCCCATTCTAGGTGTTAAAGAAAAAAAGTTATTCATGACACTTGTTAAAGATGAAAGGCAGACTTCATTCAAAGAGGGGCTATTGAGATCAGTATGGGCACCACTGTAATAGGGTCTCGTAGTGGAGAAGAGAGATTGGTCTCAGTTTTGAACACGGCCTGGGCAAGTGGGAATTTATAGCCAAGGAGCAAGTTGGGAGTCAGTAGATAGAAAATTACTAAGAGGAAACATCTAGGGTGAGGGAAGATTCTTGCTCAACCAACCTAACAGGATTCTTGCCGAAGGCAGGCCAGGGTGATCAGACATCACTGGAGGGATGCTGGAAGGTGAGGAACCCAGTTAGATATCAAGAGTGATTGGATATTTAGGTTGGGGGATTGTGGCTAAACTGACATAGTAGGATTCTTGCTAAAATTAGACAATGCAGAAACAAACATGGATATCCAAGAGTGAAAGCCTACTTGAAAAAGAGTTTGGGAGAGCTTGAATAGTTTGGTCAAGAAGAGAATCTTGGTTGTAGGTAATAAGGGATGATGTTGAGCTTAGGCAGTTTTCCTGTTCTGCCATGATTTGCAATGTGAAGTTTGAAAAATCCATTTTATGTCTCCCAGCCTTGGTTTTCTCATTATAAAATGGGAAGTCGTAATACTTGCCTTGAGATTTTCACACACAAAATATCAATATTTTATAAACTGTGAATCGCGTTTCAAATGCAAACAAAGATTTTAAAGACAGTGCTTCTGGGGACTTCCTTGATGGTCCGGTGGTAAAGAATCCACCTTCTAAGGCAGGGGACGCAAGTCTGATCCCTGGTCAGGGCACTAAGACCCCATATGCTGCAGGGCAACTAAGTCCAGGCACCACAACTACTGAACCCTTGTGCCGCAAATTACAGAGCCCACATGCTCAGAAGCCTGCGCACCGCAAGTAAAGTCCTCGCATGCCAACAAAGATCCCACGTGCCACAATGAAGACCCGACACAGCCAAAATAAAAATAAACAAAATACATACTAAGAAAAGATAAAGACAATGCTTCTGAGGGATGATAGTAATAATAATAATGTGCCAGTTCCTGTATTAGGATCGTTTAATCATTCCAACATCCTGCCAACCAGGCAGCATGATTTCCTTACTAGCAGCAGTAACTGAGGCCCCGTGAGGTGAAGTTTTTGCCCAAGCTCCCAAGCCAGAAGGTAGAGGATCTGGGATTCACACCATGTCTGTGACTTGAAAAGTTCTGAAGGGAAGGCCATGCATATGTGACTTCCACAAACAGACCTGACTTCAGTTTAGCAAGAAAAATCGTAAGTGGCTGTAAAGCTCTTGGAGTAAACTAACCAAACTGGTTTGTCACATTTCATGTACTTCCAGTGACCTACATGCCCCACCCCCAGCAGTAGAAAATGTCTCCCAGAGTCCGATGGCTTATCTCTTGATACAAATTCCAGAACCATCAAACGCAATAATTGAAATCATATCTCCAGGTCAATCAGTCTACAAATTTGACAGTTCAATCAAGAGATGTGTGGTCACCACTGTCAAAAAAAATTTTTTTTGTATCTAGGCCCAGGAAATTTCAGTACAATAAACTCAGATAAATAATGTTTACCTGGGGCTCATACAAATTTCAGGAACTGACCTTTGCAGGCCTAGACACCTCTTCTTCTTCTTCTTCTTCTTTTTTTTAACCACAAGCAAAAAAAATCAATAACAAAATCAAAACAAAACAAACTGAAAAAACAAGCCTGAAAAATTTCCAACAACAATTTCTAATTCAGTAACTGTTCTATAGAAATTTAAACATCTAGGAAGAATTATCTAGAAACAAAATTTCCTGTGGGTTTGCTCTCATCTTTCCTTTAAGGTGTCACCATTGGTTCTATCTGCAAAAACGGATTGAAATCTACTTCGCAAGCAGCCTTGATTTAAATCAAGGAGACAGTTAGTTCCATCATTGCCTGGCAAATGTGCAGCCACAGTCCTGCTCCCATGTAATAATCCTAACCTATGGCAAACTTTAAATGTTAGTTACATATGTTTTAGGTAGACGTGTGTTAGGGGAGCAAAAACAGCTCATCAGATGTGCTCATCAGCCAGCTGGCTTCCTCAGGGTGCCCAAAACATCCCTCAGTTAAAAACACACTGGATGGAAAGAAAAAACAGCAAACAAAAAGACCAAAGCTGAAGGCCAAGGCCACAGAGCAATAGTTGAACTCGATTCCAAACAACTGTCCAGAACCAATCTTAACATCACTTTCCAACTCTAAAAGTGGCTTTTAATTAATTCATTTAAAAATTTAAATTATATCATTTTAAAAATTCGTATTTTCAAGGTTTTTTTTTTTTCCTGTGTTTTGTGTAGTCCATCTGCCAACTGCAGAGAGAGTGCTCACTTGAGCACAAATCTTCCCTTGGCCAGCACATATGTCACATGTGTGTTATATTTATCATGCCACATAGTCCAAAGTTGGATATAAATGTGCTCATTACTGTGCCATGAAATGTATAAAGACATCTGTGTTGCTTTTCACTCATAGCAAACACCTTCCATGTCCTGTCTGTTTCTGCTTAGCCTGAAAACAATCCTGCAAAGTAACAAAAAAGGACCATGACTTGCATTTTACAGATTAAAGAAACAAAGTCTCCAAAAAGTTAAATGACTCGCCTGATAAAGGCTACTAGACTCAGTGTCCTGTTGCAGGAAGAACAAGGACCCTGGAGCTGAGCCGAGGAACCACTAGTACTCACCACCTGCTTTCCTTCCCTTCTCCCTCCCTCGGTCCCTTCCCCCTCTCCCTCCATCCTTCCCTCTCTCCTTTCTCCTAGTGGTCAATAACTATTGAACTCTGAAGTCAGCCAGGCAGACATCACGTTCAGTCACTGACTGGCAAATGTGTGGCCGTATTCCCACTCCAGGCATCCAAAAGGCATCCCAAATCTGACCACCAAACCTGAAATTGTGGCTCCATCATGTCTTCCAAAACCTGACCTTTCCTTCCATCTTAGCTATCATAGGTATTTTTGTTGGATAATTGGGGTAAACAAGCATACTGTTTAACAGCCAACATAGTTTGCAGAACTGTGTCTGTTGTGATCACATGAATATTCTTTTGTCTCCAAGCATCCTTGAGAATAGTGATTTAAGACAACAAAATTTGAGGTAATAAAAAACTGAGCAGACTTCCATATATGAGAACAACTCACTGGAAGCTTAAGGAAGAAGGAGAGAGAAGTTTCACCACCTTGTCTCCAGCAAGACCACGTTTCTTTCAAACACCCTCACAATGCAGCTACTATTTTTTGTTTCCAGCAATAATGCAGGGTCATTACTGTTGTCTTTAATCACATGACCTCAGCTTCTGACCCCTCCATCCTTCATTCATGAAGCAAAGAAACATACCAATTGCTTCACTGTAAAGTTTGAATGAGACTCCCTGAAGGCAATCAGCAATTTCATGATTAATATCATTAACAGAGATCCGTGAGCTATGGAAACAGGAACTGGAGAGGGAAAGAAAAAAAGAGATAGGAGAAGCAGTTGCATGGGAAACTACAAAAATCTACTTGTAAGTCAATTACTGATTTCCACATTTAGTTCCTCCTTGAAGGGAGAAAAATTAGTCTTTCCCAGAGTATATATAAAGACATGATGTTAACAGGCTTTACCACAAAAAAAAAAAAAAAAAAACGGAAGGGTGCGGTAGGAAATCTCATATTCGATACTGGGCTAAATAAAATTTGAAATTTTCTATATTTGTAGACTTTAATAGTGAATGGGAGTGGAAGGCAAGTTGAGTACAGAATATGTTGGTTTTACCAGATTTTTGTGATTATGGAAACATTTTCTCACAGTCTATGTCACAGAATGTTCTGTGGAACATACTTTGCTCAGTTATATCTGTTAAAAAGATAAAGAAGAAGAGATAAGAACTGCAAATAAGATATAGTTGAATTTCTCACATTCACACAGTAACTTACTTTATCAAATACTTAAACATAATCTCAACATAGAATGTTTTGATCTCATTGCCCCCCTGCATTTTACCTAATTCCATATGGCCCTCAATTAAAGCAGCTCGTGACCCTTGTAAACAGGAGGACAATTCTTTCTCCATCTCCCTCCAGTTATTCCCGTTCTTTTCATCGTGTGTTCTCTCCTTTTTCTCTAAAGACTGGATACAGAGCTGAGAAAAAGTCACCTCATTCCTCCCGGACCCTCAGGTCCAGCCCTTTCTTCTCTTCCAGCAGAGTCCTAAAAAGAAGGGGAGTTCTTGGAGTACAGCTAGTTACCAGTTCAACTGATGCTGAGTATGTACCATGTTGTCAGTTATTAGTTGGTGATACTGAGGTTGCGCTGTGTTCCTGGCACTTGGAAATGCTGGAGAAAAACAGCAACAAATCAGGATACCATACAGATAATGGTAAATTCCAATGAGATTAGCATCCCAGTTTCACTGCTGCTATTGAACAAGAGAAGAGACAAAAGAATGTCTTCTGCCACTTTCTATTGTAGATGTTGCTGGTGACTGGATAAAGCAGGTAAAAATAACTATCTGGTAATCTCCGTGTCATTTTTACCAACATGGCATCTACAGGAGAGAGTTGGAAATTTTTTGAACATGCCTTCTCTCAACTCTTGGTCTATGTGATGTGGAAAGGGTGAATTTCATCCCCCTGATCCAGGGTGTGTCACGTGGCCAGACAACTCCCTCCACTGGTCAAAGGGATCAATTGAGGGATGGGCACATGACCTCAGTGGGTCAATTAGTGTTGACCCTCGGGACTTTTGCTGAAACTCTCAGGAAAGAGGAGTTCTTTGTTTTCTGTGATCATTAGCTGGGAGAATGATGTAAGCCTAGACATTCTGGTGACCACGTTAACCACCGCGTTAGAATAGTTCCATGAGAATGAACCCCATACTGGGGAAGGCAGGGGCAAGATAGAGAACAAGGCAATTTACTGGTGGCATTATTTGAGCTACTGGGTCTGGCTCTCCTGAAACTAGAAACACTTCTGAAGTTCTAGTTTTATGAGCCAATAAATCCTTTTTTGCCTAGAGAAGTTTGATTTGAGATTGTAACTAAACAGGTTTTGATTAAAGCACTTTAGAATTCTTAACCTCTATAAAGAAACTGAAAAATATATCCTTTTACTCATTCTGTCAAAGAGGATTAGAAGAATCTTGAAAACTAAATGTTTGCCTTCTTTAGAAACTTAATATAGAGAGATATTTTAACATTTTAATAAAATGTTAACTTGGAAAAATAATTTGACTATAATTTTTAGAATTGTCCATTTTCTCTTACTTTAAAAATGTATTAGTATAAAAATATTCATTGTAATTTATTTTTTAAAAATCTCTGTGTATACTTATGTACCCCTTTTTGCCCATCATGTATATTTGTGTATTCTCTCTTTTTTTAATCAACTGACTCACAGTTTTGTCTATGTTATTATTACTCTTCACACTGAATCCGTTTGCGGGTTATTGATCCTCTCTAGTTTTTATTTTCTACTTCACTTATTTCTGCTTTTAAAGTTATTATTTCTTTTTCCTCTACTTGTTTTATGTTTAAGCTGCTGGAGTTTTTTTCCAAGGGCTACAAATTTCCCTACAGTACTATTTTAGATTTTTGATATGTAAAGGACTCGTATTTCAGTTCTAAGTATTTTCTGAACTCCATAATGACTACTATTTAATCAATGGGTAAGAAGGAAGTTTAATTTTTTTATGTGCTCATTTTGCTTTCCAATCACATTGGTAATTGTTTAGTTTTATTTTTCTTGTCGTCTTCTAATTTCATTGTGGTTATAGAAAAGAGTCAGTATATTACTACTGAAACTTTGGTTTTCACTGAGACATGCTTTGGAGGTAGAAACACAATTGGCCCTGGCAAATGATCAATATATATCCACAGCGTAATTAGCAAATGTATATTCACTAATCTTTAAGTACACAGTTCAATGTAAATACATTAGATAAAGCTTCTTGGTTGTGTTTTAAATTTTTTCTATGTTTTTCCTCATTTTTATTTTGGTTGGATTCATTTATTCACTCATTCACCTACTCAACAAATGTTTTGAGTGACTACTACAAGCCAGGCACGACTTTAGAAACTTGAGATACCATGAAAATTAGAACAAAAGTTCCTGTCATCAGAAAGCTTCCTCTGGAGGAGAATCTGATAATTTAGGAGAGAGGGAAGGAAGAGGGAAAGAAAGAATGGAGGATATACAGTGTCTGAGTGTTCCATTCACCCAGCCGCTGATGTGGAATCTACAGATACGTAAGGCTGATTGTAATGCCATTTTTTTATAAGGGACTTGAGCACTGGCGGATTTTGGTACCCTTTGGGGTCCTAGGACCAACCCCTCTGGGATACTGATGAATGGCTGCAGAGAATTTCAGATGCTAATAGGTACAATGGAAAAAATAAAGAAAAAAAGATAAAGAGTGCAAGGGTGGGAAAGGGAAGTAAGCTGGATTATGTGTAGAATTCACGAGAAAGGCTCACTGAGAATGTTACACTTGAGTAAAGACTCAAGAAAGTGAGGGTGTGAGCCAAGTGGATTTTTGAAGTCAAAGACATTAGCAAGTAGAAAGATCCTACACTGGGAGCACACTCAGTAGGATCAAGGAACACCGTGGACCAGTGAAGCTACTCGGCAATAAGTGAGGAAGAGGGTAGGGGATGGCGATTTCAGCAAGAAAGGATGCTGTGTTACAGTGAGGAGGGAGGTTGTGTGGGGCCTTTTAGCTATTTTCAGGGCTTTGGCTTTTATTCTAAGTGAGATGGAAAGTCACTGGAGGCATGTGAAGTGATAAATGTGAATAATGTCATAAGCAGGTCTTTCAGATATCTTTTTTTTGGGGGGGTGGGGCGGTGAGGAGTTCTAGTAGGCAAAGGGCAGAACCAGGGAGAACAGTTAAAAGGTAATTGAAATGTACAAGTTAAAAACTATTGTAGGCCAAGCCAGGATGGTATCAGTGGAGGTAGTAAGATGAATGTATTCAAATACAGCTTAAAGATATAGCTGGCAAGATTTGCTAACAGGTTAGTACATTTGGAGTATGAGAAAAAGAAAAGAGTAAAAAATGACTCCAAAAAAAAGCTAATCTCTTCCTTCTTTCCATAACACTGAACAGATTTTGAAAACTTTTACTCTTATCATGCCTATCCTTTTTATGTATTAGTTTTTCCAGTATTTTACTTCCATCTTGCTTTATACCCTCCAAATGAATCACTGTTATCTTTATTGTTTTATATATAGCCCTTGCCATTTAGATTTGCCCACAGTATTATCTGTTGTTTTTTTAAAACACACCTAACTCCTTTTTTCTGTATTCAACTTCCTTTTATCTGAAGTTTATTATGTCAGCTATCAGGTTATTTCTTCTCAGCTCAAAATTCACCCTTCAGTATTTGCTCTGCAATAGTCGAAGAAATTCCTTTCAATATTTCTCCTTTACAATGAGCTAAGCTTTCTGGATAGAGAGCATGGATGGGGCATTGCAGTAGGGAGGAGATCTGCTTTTTTCTGGATGTACTGTCAGTGAGGGGTATAGGTGTTAGGACATTCAATGGTGCTTGGCCCCAGCCACATGCCCAGAACATCTGTGGTTTTTGATCTGGACGAGTGAACACCTTTCATGGTCTCAATAAGGACACTGTGAACTCTGCCTACACTGGCATCCCAACTCCCTCTGCAACCCTCCCTCTCCCTGGAGGTTTGTCTCCTATGGCCTATGGCCTGTGTATCAGAATTCCCACACATTCTGGCATCCTGACTCCCACTGCTTGCCCCTGCTCTGAGAGGTTTGTCTCCAGCAGCCCTCTTGATGCTACAGGCCTCCAGACAGGAACAATATACAGTAACCTCTCACCCACGCCAGTGGTCCCACCTGCCCTGCAGATCTGTGTGCATGGCCACCACCTGTAGTGTGCCCTTGGCTTGCCTCTGCACCCTGGAGTGTTTAGAGGATACTCTGTTATTGTCATTCTAGCTGCTTTTAAAATCATCTCTGTGTCTGTCCTATTCAGCAGTTTGACAATGATGTATCTAGCCCCTTCCCACTTCTGTTGAAGCCAAACGGGCTCCTGTGGGACTTTCCTGGGGACAGACCTCCTCCTCCATGTCTCCGCCTTCTTTTTTACAGAAAAACTTTAGCCTCCTATGCCTTCCCCAAGTTCTAAAGAGCAAATTTAATCAGAGGTGTGAGAAAACGAAGAAACAAAGCAGTCAAGCAAGAAAAAATAATAATAGTTTAGCCATCAAACAAGTCAAGGACCTTAAGTTCCTCCTCAAGGGCTGTGGATAATTTCCTGAGCCATATCCTTAAGTTGTTTAGCAGATACTAAAACCCCCACCAGTGGAAGATATTAACTGCATGCTAATCACCAGCACATAGACCCCAGACTGGCTGAAACCAGAAGGTTGAGAATTGAAATTCTCAAAATATCACCCTGTTACCTCATGATCAACCAATCAGAGAATTGTGCATAAGCTGACCACACATCCTGTGACCCGCTGCCTGTTTATCTTGCTTGGCACCCTGCAGTAAATGCTCTATTTTCCTTTACCACAACCCAGCATCAGTAGATTGGCTTTACTGCATGTTGGGTGAGTGGACCCAAGTTTGGTTCAGTAGCACTCTTGTGCTCTTCTTGCACTTCCAAATATGAGAATCCATGCTTTTCATCCATTCTGGAATATCCTCACCCATTTTCTCTTCAAACATTGCTTCTTTCTTATTCTCCCTGTCTTTTCCTTCTGTACTCCTATTTGACACATACAAGGCCTCTCCATGCTAACTTACATCTCTTTAACCTCTCTTTATGTTATCTATTTACTACTGTGTTCTGATAATTTCCTCAGTTCTACCTTCTACTTTCCCCCATTCTCTCTTTCAATGTATCTAATCTACAATTTAACCTATCCATTGAGTTTCTGATATAAATGACTCTGGTTTACAGTTCCAACAGTTCTATTTGATTCATTTTCAAATTTACCTGTTATTTTTTATAGTTTCTTATTTTTTGTTTCTCTAAAGTTCTTTTGTGGTTCTTCAATCATCTTAAATGCCCTTATTTCATCATTTGAAGTCCTGCTATTTGTTGTGTCTGCTGATTCTCAGGATAATTATTTTCTTAAATTGATTTATGATTTATCATTATAAGTTTTTCTTCAGAAAGAATTTCTCAGTAAAAATCCTATGCATCATAGTTGACAGTACATCCTTCAGAAGAAAAAAAAATTGGCCTTCTGAAAAATGCCAGAACCATTTTTGTGTTAATTTGTCATGCAGGCAGTAAAAAGTATAATCTCTTTTCCAAGTGAGGACATGCCAATGGCTAAATTTATCAGAAGGAACTTTGTTCCCGCTCAGAGTCCAGGATGACAGACAAGTTTCCTTGTCATCTTACTGTGCCAATGGTTCATTTGTGTTTTACTTACCTTTTACTAAAATGGTAGCCCTTGAAGGGTCAGACTTATAACAGTGGTTTCAGTTATAAACTTTTGTCTCTTGTTGGCCCATTTTGTCCTGCCCCAGTGTGTGCACCTAACACCCTAGACTGACAACCACCAACTTCAGGACTTCCACGGTTCCATAATATCAACTCACTTTTTTACAGCTCTATTGGCACCTCATGTCTACCCTTACTCATTGATAACCGATGCTATGAACTCAAAAGGATGTTGTCTATATTTTAACTGGTATTTTGAAATGTTTTTGTTAGGAAAGTTTCAGGCTATCTGATAGTCCACCATGTTTCCAGATATAAAAGTATGACTATTATTTTAAAATATGTTTCCCATAGTAAAACGTAGGTTGTCCTCATTCTGACACAAACAGTTGTAAAAAAGCTGTATTGCAACTGGCATTACAACCAGCAAAGGAGAAATGTAATTCTCCTATTGATCATTCTTTGCTTCCCAAAGTGCTTCTGTTGAACTAAAAGTCTAAGAGCAGAGAACACATTTTTATTTGAGTCTTCTGAGTCATATTAATTAGGCAATGTTTTCAAAGTGCTTTTTGAGATGAAACCATTATTCATCAGTAAACCCAAGTTTTTTGTTAACATAATGATGGCTCCTTTTAAAGATGCTAATTGGCCCACCTGCCATGAAAGAACAATTTCACCTTTGCATTAATGACTGGGAACATCAAACATAGGCATCCTATTTATGAGTTCATAAATAAAGACTTCATAGGCAAAAATATATATACTTTTACTGTTACAATAGAAATGAAAAGTCACTGCAATAAAAGTGAACATTTTGGCAACACTGTGCACCTCCTGAAAACAGAAAGTTGCTTGTGTGGGAACCGCAAGAGAAAACCCATTATTCTCATTGTTTCTATATATATAAAAAATATTTTCATATTTCTCAGCAGACTAGACCTTATTGAAGTAGTCTATTCCCAGCACCTGTCTATGAATATTGTTTTATGCTCGTTCTATTCTATTTCTATAGAGGGGAAAGAATTATTAAATGATTTTTTCAGCATTTAAATGAAAATAACAGTAACGAGTAACTAAACAGTAACAAGAAGTTTTCTCTCAGGTTCTTTTCTAGCATACAAAGAGAATATTATGCTCTCTAAAATGTTATCCAAAAATTCCTCGACATTTTTTTTTCAAATTATATTTTTATCCACTCTGTATTTCATTGGATAGCAAATATTTGATATGGCATTTGAACTGACTATTTTTTCCCAAGGGCTAAAATGATTTTTTATTATAAATCTCCCCTCCAGAATCAAAACTATTTGGAAAGCAACATTAATAGCCTTCTCTTCTGAGAAAAGTGAGAAGGCTATAAAAATCTTGCATAGAGAGCCAAGTACACTACAGCTCTTATAAACCTTAAATCTAAAAATAAACCTTTTTATGACACTTGTTTGAAAAAAAGGGTTGTTCTAAGAGAATATTCTAGAAATAAATTTAATCCAAATGTCTCTTTTCAAAAGAATTAGTTTTGAAGCCTTTGTTCCATAATAAAACAGCCTAGTACATGAGCAATTTGCTGGTTGTGAAATAGGCATTTGGGGGTGTTGAGTTAACTCTTTTGTGGATCCAGAGGCCCTTGAATGGGCTAAGTACCCATTTATTACCTGGCGCCCCAGATTGAGAAAAGCTAAAAGAGCAATGAAAAATGCCTAAATAATTGTCAGCAATCAGGTTCCATCCCAGGATAATCTATCCAGTTCATATATAAAATAAATCTAAATGAAATTTTTTAAAATCTGATGATATATAATGTTGAGAATCTGGTTTCTAAACAGAAGTCTTATTTCTTAATTTCTGAAATTGACCAGGTTATGAATTTTCATACTATAAATAAGCTGCGCTGTGCCCAAATAGCTGGGCAAAGAAACTCTCTACCATCAAGGATGTTAATTAGATGCACTTTAGGGGGCAGCAGATGTGTCTGTAATTTAAAATTTGGATGTTTACCTTTACATATTATATTAGGTGTTGGGTACGTAAGAGGTGAATATAACACAATGGTCCCAAGTCCAGAGGGGAGGCAGATATGTAGATCTGCAGTTATAAAACAATGATGGCAGAAAAAAAAAAAAAAAAAAAAGGAGTGATCAATTCTACTTGGGAAGCTCAGAGATTTCTAAAGGAGGGAGGTATTTGCAGTAAGATTGAAAGCCGAGTAGGAGTAGTGTAGGTGGACAAGAGGAACAAGGGGCATCCCAGCAGAGGTATGAAATAGGATTGCAGATTTGGAGAATTGTATAAGTTCAGTATGATTGGAACATTAAATACACCCAGGTAACAGTAGGAATTGAGGTTCCAAAAATACAGACATACATGTATTCACACTTTAATATTTCAACCTTTTTAAAAAGGTGCCCAAGGATCAAATTATAAGAAGGGTGTATCACGTACCTTGATGGCTGAAAACAACACACATTTACTATCTCATAATTTATATAGATCAGGAGTCCGGCCAAGATTTAGCTGGGTTCTCTGCTCAAAGTCTGACAAGAATTCAGCAAAGACATCTATTCCTATGTGCTCACCTGGAGGCTTAGCTGGAAAAGAATTCACTTCCAAGCATATTCAAGTTATTGGTAGAACTAATTTCCTTGTGGTTGTATGAAGAAGGGTCCCAGCTCTTTGCTGGCTGGTAGCTAGATGTCACCCCCGCGTCCTAGAGGCTGCCCACAGCTCCCCACTACATGGCTCTCTCCTTAGGCAGTTCACAGTACGGCAATTTGCTTTTCAGAGTCAGGAAGAGAGTCCCTTTCACCAGTCTACTGACACAGTCTTAAATAATGCAGCCTAGTCAAAGGTATGATATCTCATCACCCTTACCATAGTCTATTGGTTATAAGGAAGCTACTAGTTCTTCCCACACTTATGAGGAGGGAATTATGTAAGAGTGTGACTCATTGAGGGGTCACCATAGGGTGTGTCCACCTCAGAGGGCTTGATGGACTCTTCATGGAATCATATAGAAACTGAATATCTAAGCTGTTTTGAGGATCACTTTCAATTCCTCATTTTCCAATAACCCATGTTAGAAAATTGGAGATAAATTCCTTTGGAAGATGATTGGCCCTAAGATACAACAACACAACACATAGAAACATAGCAAACATTCTCAAAACAAAATAATAGAGAGAAAATAAAGCCTTGATGAACTAATAGGGCTCAGAGTAGCTCATAAAAATTCACACACTATGAATAATATTAATTCCATGTTTGATATAACAAACTAAATATCTAAAGGAAAGCAAAAATGGCACGTTAGATTCGGTCATCCCAGCCCCTCCTCCCATGGTCCACAGCGAAGTCACAGGTGCTGAGAGCCATCCAGAGCTTTGTGGAAGCTATTTGGCCTCTGGGAATGATCACGACTTCGTGAGGTATGAAATACACCAAGAGAAGTGGCAATTCCAGATTCAACAAGTGATTACGTCAAGCGACTTATTTACTAAAACCAGAGAGAAGAGAAACTTGAAAAGTCCGCTTGTTACCCAGCAAGTATTGACACCTCCTACATAGCAGGCGTTGTAAAAGGCACTGAAGACATGTTGGCAATCAAGGCAGACTCAGGTCATGTGCTCAAGGAGCTCTCATGACCTTGTGATGTGCAGGTAGAAAGGGAGTTCCTGGGACTTCCCTGGCGGTGCAGTGGTTAAGAATCTGCCTGCCAATGCAGGAGACTCGGGTTTGAGCCCTGGTCCAGGAGGATTCCACCTGCCGCAAAGCAACGAAGCCCACGAGCCACAGCTGCTGAGCCTGTACTCTGGAGACCGCAAGCCACAAGTACTGAAGCCCACGTGCCTACCTACAGCCTGTGCTCCGCAGCAAGAGAGGCCACCGCACTGAGAAGCCTGTGCACTGCAACGAGGAGTGCACCACAAGGAAGAGTAGCTCCCGCCTGCCACAACTAGAGAAAGCCTGCGTGTAGCAGCGAGGACCCAACGCAGCCAAAAATAAACTAAAATGAAATGAAAGGGAGCCCCTGTAGACCTGCCCTGCCCGGTATGGTACCAACTCACCACCTGTGGCTGTTGAGTATGTAAAATGTGGCTACTAATGATTGAGATCATTATATACTATACCATATATTACTATAAGTGTGAGATATGCATTGAATTTCACAAATTTACTAAAAACCTATAAATATATAAACTATCTCATTAGTAATTTTTATATCAATTACAAGTTAAAATAATAGTTTATGTATCGAGTTAAATAAATAGATGTGTACATAAAATATATTATTGAAATTAGTTACATCTGTTTCATGTGGCTCATATTTGTGGCTTGCCCTGTATTTTTATGGGACAGTGCTCTAGACTATGGACTTCTCATTTCTATGTCTTTTGTGCCTAAGGTTGTGCCTGTCACATAGTTTATTCCACACCCATCAGGAAGCAGTAAAAGCAGAGAGAGGGACCTCCTGGGGCTGTGTAACAAAGTAAAGGAGATATGTTAACAAAATTTCTCTCTAAACACTGGTGTTCTTGGAACCAGACAGTGATGATCTACCACTGAAATAAATATATATATATATTATAAAATATAAATAGATATTTTATAATATATATATATATAATTTAACTGCTTCTTCTCAGTTTTTGGAGGGGGAAAGTCAAGTAAAAGAATTTTCTTTAGTATTTTTTGTTGATGAATTTTTCTTAAATCCTTGTTACCAGTTGTTGCTTTTGTGCTTTAAAATAAATAAGCAGTTAGTGGGATCAGTGGGAAAAACTGAAAAATAGCCTCCATCCAGCAAACACTGAGAGCTTCCCTGGAAAACAGTTTTCCAGATTCCTCTCTAATTTATTTCCAAACTTCTCCCATTTCAAGTCCAGTTTACTTTGGGCTTCTGACCTTTAGTATCCTGTCTTGTTTGGGATCCTCTTCTGCCCTTTGGACAGAAGTCAACATTTGGCTTTGCTAGCTTTGATGTTTGATGCTACTAAAGATATTGGTGCTGTCCTTCTCTGGCCTTCGGCAGGAGGAATCGTAGCTCACTTTTGATCTCTTAGCCTTCCCAGCTAATTCTAAATTGTGCCCACAGAAATAAGGTGTTAGACTGAGGAGATATTATTGCTTTGGGCAGGATGACTCATTCCTGAGGAAAAGAGCATCAGCTCTCTTGTCCACTTGATACCACAGATGACATTTTCATACTCCCTATAAGATGAGGAATTTTTTTCTGCCCCAAAATCCATGGTGGCTGGGAGCTTTGCTAAGTTATTGAGAATCTAAAAAGTTACATGTTCTTCAGATTACTTGTCAGGAGAGTGGGATGCTGAGAAAAAAGGTGTACATGATGCAGAACACAGACTAAGAACTATAAGAAATACCACATCACCTGTTTTCTTTTTCTTTTTTAAAAAAAATATTTATTTATTTATTTATTTATTTATTTATTTATTTGGCTGCATCAGGTCTTATTTGCAGCATGTGAGATATTCGATGCAGCATGCAGGATCTGTGGCACATGGGCTTCTCTCTAGTTATAGCTCGCGGGCTTAGCTGCCCTGTGGCATGTGGGATCTTAGTTCCCCAACCAGGGATGGAACCCATGTTCCCAGCATTGGAAAGTGGATTCTTAACCACTGGACAACCCAGGAAGTCCCTTCCTTTGTTTTTCTTACATTCAACTTAATTTTGATTCCCTACCCCATCCCACCCGGTTGGCAGACTATTCAATCTCAGGCATTATTGGGGTCTCCTCTCTGTCCCAGGTTTGCACCACAACATGGATCTAAAGATACAGGAAAGGTCTTACCATCACCAGTCTACATGAGGACCATTGAAGTCTCAGAGTTCAAGTTCACTGTAGCTCCCTGGTTTTTAATGTGCCATCACGGAGTCTCGGAACTCTTTCTAAAGCTGAGAACCTTCACAACAGAGGTTCCACCTACTTACGCACTCATCATAGTCGTAACTTCTAAGTCCTGTCTCCTCTTTAGGGACAGGCACAGAGCAGTGTATAGTATACAGATGCCCACTAGTCTGGGGACACACAAATCTTTCTCCTTTCCCACATTCAGGGCAACCTCTTTTCATTTTCTGGCCCTCAAAAACCTTCACCACCTCATCCCTTTCTCTGGGACATGATGTTTTTAAACACCCACAGTATTTTACAAGAGACAGAAAGTGTTATTGACTTCCAGTTGCTTTTTACAAAGGCTCTGGCTCCTACCTGGTACAGGAGGCAAAATGTGTTACAACAAGGAGAAAAAAACGAAAATGAATGTTTTAACCAATTAACCTGGGACAAACACTGAACACCGCAGAATGAAATAATGGTGTAGTTGTTTTTTAATCTGTCTCTAGTAACTAGTATTGCACTTGACTCAATAAATACAGGTTCTGTAAATGAGCTGATGAGTGAATGAATGAATGAAGAGTCTTCATGGCAAATATGGAGAATTTCTAGAGCAGAGTGAACACAATGAGATAATGTAGAGTCCCATTCCATCAAAGTCATTTATTTGGTTTTCATACAAGGAGCAGACACTTGCTAAAGGGAAACATTATCCTCCACTACTTCGTTTCCACAGAAATGTCATCCCACTAGAGTAACACTCCTGGCCTCCTTCCCTACCCTTTTATTTGCTCTTCCCCAGCAGAGAAATCATTTATGTAACTGAGGAGCTTGGGAGAAGAGACAGGACAATGCCATTGCTTAAGAACTATTGGGTTAGCCCTACTTCTGTGATGGGGGTTGGGGAGGCTGTCTTGGCCCAAAGACCCTGTGGTGGAGTGAGTAGGTCTGTCTAATTCTAGAGTTCAGTATGAAGAAGAAACACCCTCCAGCCTGGCTGCAGGATCCCTCACAAGTCCAACAACACTGTGTCTTGTTCACTGTGACCGCCATTGGGAATACAAACATCAATGACGAATAGTCATGGTCCCTTCCCTCAAGAAACTCATGGCTCATGGGAGAGACCAGGTCCAGAAACATATACTTACAATATAAAGTGGTAAATAGTGACTAAGGAAAGCACTGGGTACTAGGGGAACCCAGAAGAAAGACACCTAGTCCAATCTGAGGGGTTCAAGGAAAGCTCAAGAAGCAAGCTGAATCTTCAATAAGAATTAAAACGTAGCCATCAAAGCAATAAATAACCACAAAAACTACCATTTGTTGACTATGCACCATGTTCCAGGCACATGCTTTCCATGAATTATCTCATTTAATCCTCATCACAATCTCTAAAATAGACTATTACTCCCATCTGAACAATGAGGACATGGAGACAAAAAGGCATTTGTTTTTCCAGCTCATACAACTTAGTAATGAGGCATGCCTTTTTTTTTTTCCTGGCGCTTTAAATCAGGATTCAGCAAACTTTTTCTGTAAAGGGAATGATAGCAAATAGTTTGGCCTTTGCATCTGCTCTCCTCTCTGCTGTTATAATGTGAAAACAGCCACAGAGCCTGCATAAATCAGCAGGGCATGGCTGTGTTTTGATTAAACTGTATTTCTGGACACGGACATTTGAATTTTATATAATTTTTGTGTGTCACTAAACATTCTTCTTCTTCTGAATTTTTTTTCAGGTATTTAAAAATTCAAAAAACACTCTTAGCCATGTAAATACAAGCCACAGTCAAACAGGTGTTGGGCCAAATGTAGCCCTCGGACCATCCATTGCTGAATCCTGCTTTAAATCATTTGCTACCCAAATTCCTCTCTGGTTCTTGCTTCCGGTTTTCCTTTTCCTTTGTGATGGTGGGGACCTTTGTAGGTTTTAGTTTGTTTTCATTAAAGTGTGAGTTACTGGATTTTCCTTGATGTTTTCTAAGGTAGAAAATAATTTCTCACCTTCCCAGAGTGCCACTGAGCTAAACGTAGGAATGGCAGGACTGCTACTGGCACCAGTTAGAACCCATCACAGTCTCTCTGCCCTGATGTGACTCCGAAACACTTGGTAGAACTTCACTTCTTGTTCTTCCAGTGCCTTTTGTTTTTACCTCGCTATTCCCTGGCACATTCCTCTGAGTTAATAAGTTCATTCCTTTATAAGTCCAGATGGGGAGACTGATAATAAGCAAAGGGATGACTTCAGAAAAATGACCCTTCATGGAGGTGTTGGGTGAGCCCTAGAACATTGTTTCCGTTCTCCATAGGGGAGAAGTTAAAGGCTCTAGTAGACGTGGTGGGATGGAAGCCGCCTGTGGGAAAGGCCTAAACAAAGGAAAATTGTCAAAGGTCAAGTCTGACACTTGTAAAAACGGTGAAGGGGTAGAACTTACTTTCTGAGCGCTTCCATCCTTTCTTAGTCTGTTATGCCTGCTGAGCACCTCCTATCTACCTGTACCCTTAGGTGCCCAGTGTCCTCAAAATGCCCCTTGCTGAACTACTCAATCAATGTCATTGGTAGAATGGCCTTCGGTATTTCAAAACTATAATGATGAGAACTCCATCCTTCCCAAAACCCAGGAATGGATCATTTTTGGCAGAACTGCTAGTTGCTTATCCTAAAAACCATTCTCCCTTTCTTCCTTAGTAATAGAACCCAAAATTGTTACCCAGGCAAATGACTGTCTAGAGAAAAGATGAATTTTCCTAGCTTCCTTACAGCCAGTTGTGAATAAATGACTACATTCTGAACAATGATGTACAAGGCGAACTGTTGTTTAGCAGCTTTCAAGAAGTATACTCAGCTATCTGGTGTGCACCCCTGCTCTCGCTTCTTATTGTCCCTTTCTCCTTGAAATAAAGATGCTATGGCTGGAGCTACAATAGCCATCTTGAACATGACTATGAAGGCCGCACACAAGGGATGAGGGGTGGAGAGCTGGAAGGAGCGTCGGTCCCTAATTTCTTTTGGCCACCAAATTAGCTCTGGACTACGTCTGGATTTTTTTTTTTTCTCTTTTTTTCTTTCTGAAAGGGATCTTCCTGGAGCAGGGATCGAACCCGTGTGCCCTGCGTTGGCAGGCGGTTTCTTAACCACTGCGCCACCTAGGAAGCCCCTGGACTACGTCTGGATTTTTCGTACATGGGCAAAAAAAAAATCTTTATTGTATTTAAGCAACCACTTTATTGGGTTACTATTGTACACAGCTCCCCCTAAGTCTAACTGATACAGTAATCAAGTTAACCAAATTCATATGGGCAGAAATATTGTCTCTGACTTTTTGAGGCAGTTCAACTCACGTACTTCTGAGTACCCAGTGGCTGGTGAGGGTGATCAGGGGCACCTCCAAGACTGTTACAGCAACTTCCTGGTTCCCACTTGTCAGGTCCAGTTCAGTTCTCAGTTTAGCTTTGAACTCCGGGGTCTTCCATCTTACCCCTAGACACAGGGTTGGCTAGAGATCAAGAGTAGAAACTCATGACCCACCCATACCTGTTCAACATCTTACTAGCTACGTGTGCTAGAGTAGGTTAACCTCCTTATGCTTCAGTTCCTCATTACTAAAACAGTAACTATTCGTAGGATTGTCGTAAGGCTTAAATGAGTTAATGTATGCTAAACAGTGCCTGGAACAGAGAAGTGCTATCTAAGTGTGTGCTGTTATTATTAATATTGTTATCATTAGTACTTTCCGTGCTTTGGACTTGCTGTTGATAGCACTTGATCTTCCTAGTAGAAAGTTACAGTTTATTTTATCCTTTATAAGTTCATTTAAAATATTGTTTAATTATAGGGACTTCCTAGGTGGTGCAGTGGTTAAGAATCCGCTTGCCAATGCAGGGGACACGAGCTCGATCCCTGCCCCAGGAAGATCCCACATGCGGAGAAACCACTAAGCCCATGCGCCACAACTATTGATCCTGCGTACCGCAACTACTGAAGCCACGTGCTTAGAGCCCGTGCTCCACAACAAAAGAAGTCACAGCACAATGAGAAGTCCATGCACCACAATGAAGAGTAGCCCCCGCTCACCACAACTAGAGAAAGCCTGTGTGTAGCAATGAAGACCCAACACAGTGAATAAAGTATATAAATAAATTTATAAAAAAATAATAAATAAAATATTGTTTAATTATAAAAGAAATAAACATTCACTATTAAAAAACATTCAAATTGTACATAAATCAATAAAGCAAAACTCAAAAGGTTCCTTAACACATTGGCCTCACTGCCATTCCCAGTGGCGGTCATTATTAACTGTTGCACGTGCATCCTTTCAGATACGTCCTATGCATGGAGAAACATACATAGACATACGAAGAGAGAAAGACAGACGTATATGGATACATATATCTTGTTGTTTTATGCAAAAAGCTCATACTATACCTGCTATTCTATTATTTGCTTTTTTTGACAATATTATTATTTTTATTGAGAAATAATTGACATATAACACTGTATTCGCTTTAGGTGTACAACATAAGGATTTGATATATGAATATATTGTGAAATGATTATTACCACAATAAGTTTAGTTAAGATCCATCACCACACATAGTTACAGATTTATTTTCTTATGATAACTTTAAAGATCTATTCTCTTAGCAACTTTCAAATATACAGTATACCCTACTGAATATTACATCCCCAGGACTTCTTTATCTTACAACTGGAAGTTTATACCTTTTGACTTAATATTATTTTGACATCCTTAAAAATGTTTGCAGGGTATTCCCTACTCATGAACAAATAAATTGTTTCCAGTTTTTTACTGTTATAAAAAACACAGTACCTTTGTGCACTTGTATGACTATATCTGTCAAAAAATTCCCCAAAATAAAAAAAGCTGGGTCAAAGTCCACATGCATCATAAATAGTGCTGAAAAGATCTCCAAAAAATTTGTTTCAATGTATAGTCCACTGATAGGGAAAGTGAGTTCAATCTCCCTACACTATCTTTAAGGTCAAGTATTATCAAATGTCTTAGATCTTTGCCAACCTGAGAGAGAAAAAAACCAATACTTTATTGTTTTAATTTTTTTGTTGTTTTTGAGTGGGGCTGAGAAGATTTGGGAAATTTCTAATTCGTCTGTTTTATTTATTTATTTATTTATTTAGTGTAATATTTTGTACATCCTTCCAGTATTTGAATCTTGCTGTTTCCTCGAGGACTCTGGCTCTCTGTGCCCTGGGTCACCACTCATAGGCACTCCTGCTGTAATTCAATCTCCTTCTGATTTCTGACACCAGCCATTCAGTTGGCATCTTGGCCTGAGTGTCTTGGTTCCAACTGTACATGTAAGTAGATGGCAGAGGGGCTCTGGTGGGCAGGTTTGGACACACTCCTGCAAAAGAGTAAAGTGACCGAATGAAAAACCACAGCCCTTCTTTTCTTAAGTCAGGTCTCCTCTGTGAGTCAGAGGAATAGGTTGTACAACCCTAGGCCTCTCCAAGCTGGTATGACTCCTCACCCAGAGTCCAAGATCTTCAACAGCACCATGTTTTCCAGTGAGAAACCATTACTCTTAAGTGAAGACTTTGCAGAAAGCTCAGCAAGCTCTACCATCCTACTGTCATGCTATGTCAGAGTTGAATCCCTTTGGGAATGGTTGAGAGGGTCATGGTCCTCCAGGCAATAAGGTCTCCCCTGGCTGGGGCCGTCTCCAGTTCACATGGTTGACTCTGGCTAATACATTTCCCAGAGCTCCTGGCAGCACCTCCCAGCAGCAACCAAAGCTTCAGAATACAAAGGAAATAATAGAGAAAATGGAGTCTACAAAACCAAGCTCTAGTTTTGCGAAGTACATCTGTGGGCCATAATTTTGGTAGGTACACAATTTGAAGAACTTGTTTTTAAGAACCTATGCAAAGCCCAGTGTTGTGAGGCAAGCATGTATAACACCCTCCAGAGGCCTCCTACACGCTCCTTCACCATCCTAAGATGGTGGTTCAACCCACTGTGCCTTATTCATGGAAGCCCCTTCCCTCTTCTCCCACGGATGTTGCAAAATCTTGCTTTTTATCCACTCCAGGGAGTACCTGAACCCAGGAATCTAGGGCACTTGGCAAAGGCAACAAATTCCCCTTTAGAACAAAGAGGCACAGTTGTAAATCCAGCTATGAGAACACACAGTGCTAACTCACAGCTCTCCAGCCAGGTAAGCCATCTGACCTCTGGGACAGACTTTGCATCATTTAGTACTAACCAATCACCCTTCCATTACTCATGCTTTTCCAACCCACCTGTGTCCTCACCACCACCACTGGGTCTGCATCAATCCTGCTCTCTGTTTCTTTCAAGTTCCAACTCAACACTCATTTCCCTGGACCTGCCTTTCTCTGAGAGCGCCCACCTTCCACATTTTCCTGGACACTGAACAGTTCAGTCCCCATCATGACGGGCTCCTGTGTGTTCAGGGAGTCAGAATGGCACAGTGAAAGTCTCCAGGCCTTTGACATCTGGTAGAGGTGTAGTTGAATTCCAGCTCTGGCATTTGCCACCTATGACCTTGGGCAAGTTATATAATTGTTTCCTCCATTGTCGAGTGGATAATCACAGTTGCCTTGAAAAGTTGTTCCAGCGATTAAATCAGATAATATATGTAAAGTACTTAGCCCTGTGCTTAATTTGTGCTATGAGATCTATTATCCTTAGCTTGACCTCTATTTTCTGGTAGTTTCACATAATCCTTTTCTTTCAAATCCAAATTGTCCATCCCCTGAGATCAGAAACCAAGTCCTATGTTTTTTAATCCCATAAAAATGTCTAGCACAGGCTGTTTATGGATTAGTCAATAACTGTGTCTGAAATTATTGGAATATTTACATAATATTACAGTAAAAGTTGAGAAAGACATGTGAATCAGGTTTAAAAGTTGATGGTCTCAACAGAACTGGCACAGTATTGTATAGAGCCTGATTCTGCAGATGCTGAAGAAAAATGCTCAGATTTGACTCAGAAAAGCTGAGTTATAATAACCTTGGCAACTGGGACTTCCTAGGTGGCTCAGTGGTTAAGAATCCGCCTGCCAATGCAGGGGACACGAGTTCGATCCTTGCCCCAGGAAGATACCACATGCCGAGGAGCACCTAAGCCCATGCACCACAACTACTGAGCCTGTGCTCTAGAGCCCACAAGCCACAACTACTGAGCCCGTGTGCCGCGACTACTGAAGCCTGCACACCTAGAGTCCATGCTCTGCAACAAGAGAAGCTACCATAATGAAGAGCCCATGCACCACAATGAAGAGTAGCCCCTGCTTGCTGCAATGAGAGAAAGCCCGTGTGCAGCAATGAAGACCCAATGCAGCCAATAAATAAATAAATAAATAAATAAATAACCTTGGCAACCTTAGTAAAGTCACATAACCTTGGGTTTTCGTCAGTAAATAACGTTTAACAATATCTGACCTGCCTATCTTTCTGGGACGATTTTGAGGTTCAACTGCCATTATCTAAATGAAAACATTTTCGAACAGTAAAATAATATAAAAATTCTGAAATTATTGGAATATTTACATAATGTTACAGCAAAAAGTGAGAAAGACATGTGAATCAGGTATAAAAGTTGATGGCCTCAACAGAACTGGCACAGTTTTGTACAGAGCCTGATTCCCCAGATACTAAAGAAAAATGCTCAAGTTCAACTCAGAAAATCTGAGTTACAATGAACTTGGCAACCTTGGTAAAGTCATACAAACTTGGGTTCTCGTCAGTAAATAATGCTCAAGAATATCTGACCTGCCTATCTTTCTGGGACATTTTGAGGCTCAACTGCCATTATCTATATGAAAACATTTTCAAACAGTAATATAATATAAAAATGAAAAAGCTGAGAATGGTTGAGTAAATTAGACTTCTTATGATCACCTAGGAAAGGAAGAAAGAGGCAGGCTCTTTCTCCTGGAAACTGCCCAATGTCTGAACATTGTTAGGATTTGTAGCCTTGAAATGTGTACATAATCTGATCTTCCTCTGGACAGCGGGAGGGTCAGGCTGTACTCCCCAAGACTGCTCAGAACCAGATCTGCTAGCTCCTTACACTCCTGTGTCCAAGTTAAACATGCAGTGGCTAAAGCCAATTTCTAAAAAATTAGGAGCCTTTATGGGAAGCAAAATCCAGGTACTTTCCCTAAAATGTTCTCTGGGTTGATTATGTTTACATAGAATGTAAAGTGCAGAGAAGTCTGGGACTCCTAGAGATGCAAATAAACCCCCAATGTATCTCTATACAAGTTCCATTTTTAGCACTTTTTGGATCAGGGTGGTTTCTTTTGTTTTTACTGCAAGCTTGTGGAAGTGTTTGCCTCTTGACAAGTGGGAGTTGGGAAAGAGGTGGAAAATTACAATCTGATAGCCACACTGTGTCTTTTTTTGCAAGAACCTAATATAAAAACATCAAGCGTGGTGTTGAACCATGCAGCAGAAAACAGATCTAGCATCCTATTTCTGTTACTAGTTTGGACAGTGGTGTAGGCTGAAGGTGCACCATTGAAGCAGAAGGAAAGCCAGCTGGCTGGTTGCCATGAAACCTACATTGTAGCATTATGTTTATTGTGTGAGCAGGGATGGGACCTCCTTGGAGCTCAGGGATTTCATTTTATGCTATGAGAACAGGCGATTGTATCAGATTATGTACTGAAGACAGACCAACCATATGCAAATTTCCCAGAGACTGATATAAAAATCCAGACCTCCAATTCAGTTACTTACAGCGGGAGACACAAAGTCATGACCCAAAGGCCAAATCCAGCCTCCATGAGTCTTTGTTTTGCTTATCATTTATTTTATTTCTGGGGCTGAATAATATTGTACACAAATTTGAGCCCAAGTTTTTTTCCAGCTTTACTGTGATATAACTGACATATTACATTGCACAAGTTTAAGATGTACAAAATGATAATTTGATAAATGTTTATATTGTGAAATGATTACCACAATTAGGTTAGTTAGCACATCTACCACTTCACTGAGTTATCTCTTTAAATTTTTTTTTTATTTTTGTAACTTTTTGATAAAAATTTCTAACACAAGAAATTTGAATTTTACAGGAAACACCCATTCACCCAAACCTAGATTCTACCATTAATATTGTACTATACAGTGTACTTGTTTTATCACATTTCTATGCATTTACCCATCCTCTATCCATCAACAATATACCTAATTTTTAAAATTTATTTCAGAGTAATTGCAGACAT
Source organism: Hippopotamus amphibius kiboko (assembly GCF_030028045.1). NCBI lineage: Eukaryota > Metazoa > Chordata > Mammalia > Artiodactyla > Hippopotamidae > Hippopotamus > Hippopotamus amphibius. Next base: position 156,161,745 of record NC_080190.1, on the reverse strand, counting down.
TACCATGTGTCTCAAATAATTCAGCATGCAGATCATTAATGAGACCAGTATTTCAAGCTGTTATCTCTTTCTTTAATGGTAAGAACTTTAAAGACCTAATCTCTTAGCAACTTTCAAGTATACAATACAGTAGTGTTGACTATAGTCACCATACTATACATTAGGTCCCCAGAACGTATTCATCTTATATCAACATTTGTACTCTTAACCTCCCTCATCCATTTTCCCCAACCACACCCACCTGGCAACCACCAATCTATTCTCTATTTCTGTGAGTTTGGTTTTTATAGATTCCACATATAAATGAAATCATACAATATCTATCTTTCTCTGTCTGACTTATTTCACTTAGCATAATGCTTTAAATGTCCATTCATATTGTTGCAAATAGCAGGATTCCTTTTTTTTAAATTAATTTATTTATTTATTGGCTGTGTTAGGTCTTTGTTGATGCACTTGGGCTTTCTCTAGTTGTGGTTAGCGGGGGCTGCCCTTCGTTTTGGTGTGTGGGCTTCTCATTGCTGTGGCTTCTTTTATTGCAGAGCATGGGTTCTAGGCACGTGGGCTTCAGTAGTTATGGCACATGGACTCAGTAGTTGTGGCTCATGGCTCTAGAGTGCAGGCTCAGCAGCTGTGGTGCACAGGCTTAGTTGTTCTGCGGCATACAGGGTCTTCCCCAACCAGGAATCAAACCTGCATCCCCTGTATTGGCAGGCGGATTCTTAACCACTGCGCCACCAGGGGAGTCCAGGATTTCTTCCTTTTTATGGCTGAATAATATGCCATCACATATACATCTCACATTTTCTTTTTCCATTTGTCCATCCAGGATATTTAGGTTGTTTGCGTATGTTGGTTATTGTGCATAGTGCTGCAGATATCTTTTTAAGATATTGATTTAGGGACTTCCCTGGTGGTGCAGTGTTAAGAATCTGCCTGCCAATGCAAGGGACATGGGTTCCATCCCTGGTCCAAAAAGATCCCACATGCCACGGAGCAACTAAGCCCATGTGCCACAACTGCTGAGCCTGTTCTCTAGAGCCTGCGAGCCACAACTACTGAGCCCACGTGTCAAAACTACTGAAGCCTGCACACCTAGAACCCGTACTCCGCAACAAGAGAAGCCACGGCAATGAGAAGGCCGTGCACCACAACAAAGAGCAGCCCCCACTCGCCGCAACTAGAGAAAGCCCGTGTGTAGCAACAAAGACCCAATGCACCCAAAAAACAAACAAACAAACAAATAAATATTTAAAAAAAATATTGATTTCATTTCCTTTGGATATATACTCAGAAGTGAGATTTCTGGATTATGTGATAGTTCTATTTTTAATTATTTGAGAGACCTCCATACTGTTTTCCATAATGGCTGCGCCAATTTATATTCCTACCAACAGAGTACAAGGGCTCCCTTTTCTCCACATCCTCGCCAGCACTTGTTAGTTCTTGTCTTTTTGATAACAGCCATTCTAACAGGTTGAGCCAAACTTAGAAAGTCATTTAAAAGTATATTTCTTGATTGTTTTGGAAAATCAGAGGGTCTGGCTCCAGTGCTTTTCCCAAATGACAACAGTCACTGCCTGCTGCTGAGCAGTGATGGGCCTTTACAGGGAGCTTGTGCTCTTCGGGTCTGCATATCTCTCACCCCTGATTAGTATCCAACACTGGGATCATTTACCATGGTATTTGCAGAGAAATATCTCATCTATACTTATGTCTCTTTCAAAATCTGGAAAATTTAAAAGAAAACCAGAGGGCAGAGTATTTTAAGGAAATGGAAAGAGGATATACTTTCTTTTGAGGGTAAATAATAAACATCCTTATCAGATACATGTACATATATATTTGTGTATCATCATCAACATCCTAATGTCATAAGCTTCTCTCTTCCCCAAAGTATAATCACTTTAGCTTGAAAAAATTTCAGAACGCACTGATTATAATGGACTTTTTGCGACAGAATCTAAGTTCACTCTAAGTAGATTCTATTGGGGAAAACAAAATTCTCCCTTAAAAAGAAAAAGAAAAAAAAGAAGAAGAAGAAAGACAGAAACCCCCAACCAGCCCAAAACACATTTTTCAGTTGCTTGACTTTTCGGGAAAAAAAGTAAATGACAATAAAGTGTTTTTGCATTTGTGAAAAAAATGACTCCCTCGCTCTGATTGTAATCTAAAGCTGCCTTTACTTGGGGGCATTGGTGCTGGTGACACTGAAAGGAATGGCCATAGTTTTTTTTTAACCTTTCAGAAAGCCTGTGAGACAGTTTAAAACATAGCAGTGTTAGGGTGGCCAGAGACTCACTCTTTGGAAGAGAGGTTGATCCTCTTGTGGGTTCCCCTTTCAGAATGATTGTAAAGGCCCTCACTCAGAGGACAGGGGATGTAAAATCTGAGTTTCAATCAACTGAAGCTTAAAATATGGTGAAGGTGGCAGGGTGACCCAGCAGAGAGGGGACATGATGTGGAGTTTGTCAAGCCTAAGTCTGAATTTCAACTCTTCCACCAAATATTGATGTGACCTAGAATGGGCTTCTTTACTTCTCTGTGTTTCAATTCCCTATTTATGAAACACAGATAACTTCTGCTTCACAGAGTTGATGTGCATATTGCATGAGAAAATGTAAATTGGCCCACTGAAGGCACACTCAAGTGTTGACTCTGATTCTTTTGTTTGTTACCTTTACATATAATAATATTGGCTACCATGGACTGAAATGTTTACTATTTGCCAGAACAATGCCCCTTCACCTGAATTCCAGTTTTCCCCTGCTTTTTTTAAAATTAATTAATTAATTGGCTCCATTGGGTCTTCATTGCTGTGCATGGGCTTTCTCTAGTTGTGACGAGTGGGGGCTACTCTTTGTTGCAGTGCACGCGCTTCTCATTGCATTGGCTTCTCATTGCATTGGCTCTAGGTGCATGGGCTTCAGTAGTTGTGGCACGTGGGCTCAATAGTTACCACTCGAGGGCTCTAGAGCGCAGGTTCAGTAGTTGTGGTGCACCGGCCTAGTTGCTCCGTGGCATGTGGGATCTTCCTGGACCAGAGCTGGAACCCACGTCCCCTGATTGGGCAGGCAGATTCTTAACCACTGCACCACCAGGGAAGTCCCTTCCCCTGCTTTTAAAGTTGCTCTAGTCCTTTTCCTAAATTTGAATACACTAGAGCAGGGGTCATTCTTTTTTTCTGCAAAGGGCCAGGTTGGAAATATTTTTATATTTTTGACCATCTCTACTGTCAAAGGATTCAAAGGTCAGAGGGCTTTATAGTCTGTCAGATTATTCAACTCTGCCTGCCATTGTAGTATGAAAACAAGAACAGATAATATATAAACAAATGTCTGTGGCTGTGTTCCAAAAAAACCTCATTTACAAAAACAAACAGCTAGACCAGGGACCATAGTTTGCTGTCTCAGAACTTCCTTGATAAAATGTACACTTTGCAGACCCTGCCCAAGACCAGAATCATCAGAATCTTTTGAAGTCAGACTTAGGTGTCTGCACCATTATTCCCAACTCTAATTTGGAAAAAAAAAAACAACTACTAAAGCTATCAATAATTTGAAAGAATCATACAATGAATCCCCTTTTATCTTTCACTAGATTCACTTATTATTAATTTTGCCACATTTGCATCATAGATCTTTTCTTTCTCTTGTTCTCTCTCTGTCTCTATATTTGAAAGTCAGTTAATACTTTGCCACATTTTCTTGGTAATTTCTCTCTCTCTCCATTTGAAAATCAGTTACAGACATCATTTCACCCCTAAACACATAAGCACATATCTTCTTAGAAGAAAAACTTTCTACAATTATCACCCCCAAGGGACAGAATTAACATGAATGCAATTATATAATCAAATGTACAGTCTATAGTTAAATGTCTTTAATTGCCTCACCAAAAAAAAAGTCCTTGTAGTTTTTCTTTGATGATTGAATCTAAAAGTTCGCAATTCATTTGAGATTCATGTCCCTTTAGCTTCCTTTCTTTTAAAAAATTCCACCCTTTTTTGTCTTCCATGACTTGACACTTTTGAGGAGTGCAGGCCACTTGTTTTATAGAATTCTTGCCATCTGGATCTGCCTGCTTCCCCATATTTAGATATTTAGATGGTAGTTTGGATCAAGCACCTATATGGTGACCTGTGCACCTTTACTGAAATGTATTCTAACCGCAGAGAAATTTGGAACTTACTGAGTAAGGTTATTGCTGGCACTGCTATTAGAATAGCATCAGTAATTCTGAAACAATTTCTTTCTGTATTGTAGAACACACCAAAATGAATAAATCTATTGACATGTATGAAAACCAGATTTCTCACGTATTGGGAGACACAAATATGGAATAAGGAAGAGTAAGGAAGTACCTTATGGTGTAGGATTTGAAATAGGGATATGAGCATAAACTCTACCTACCTATCATCATATTATAAACAAGCACATCTAGTCTCCGGATCTTGGTTTTAAAATAACATCTCACGGGACTTCCCTGGTGGCACAGTGGTTAGGAATCCGCCTGCCAATGCAGGGGCCACGCGTTCGATGCCTGGTCTGGGAAGATCCCACATGCTACAGAGCAACTAAGCCCATGCGCCACAACTACTGAAGCCCACGCACCTAGAGCCTGTGCGCCGCAACAAGAGAAGCCACCACAATAAGAAGCCCGCACACCGCAATGAATATATGAAAAATAGAAATTCTAGTCAACCTGTGACAATTTGTTTTCTCCTTTAAAATACTTCTGAAAGTATCTTTCCTCACTGTTAAATATATCAGTTATTCTGGCTACTCCTGAAACCTGCCTTTCTATTGTAGCATGGTCCTGGGAGAACTCCTTTTGCTTACTTTCTCCATAATCCCCTGCCCCTGCAGTACAAAGTCTTACCACCCATGGAGATGGGAAAAGGAGGCAGCTGCCTGGGATTGCCTCCAGGCTCAGCCTCTTGCTTGCTCTAGTTTTATTTATATATTTATTTTTGGTCCCTTCACCAGGCAGACCAGAGATTTCAGGCATCGGTTGCCAACTTGGGGTTTAGTCCAGTGGACACTGCGTGTAAATGCAGTGTCTTGTGATGCCTCAGAGGGCTTGAATTTTCATTTCAGAAGTAGGGCAGTAGCCCTTTGCCTTTAAATGTCCTCTGCCTCTGGGTTTCCAAGTTTTGCAGTTAATTAGGGCTAGTTTTGTATGGTTCTAGTTTAATTATGTAGAGAAGCAATTCAAAAGTTAGCATATAGTTATGAGTTTCTCTCCCTATAATCACTTTTTCTTTGCTCTTATATTCTAATCCATTGCTAGACCCTATCAATTCTGCTTTCAACATTTTTCAAGCATCATCCTTTGACTTTTCACTTCCTTGTTATCCTATTTTAAAGATGTGTTTGGAAGAAATTTTGATTTCTTGTTCCTCTTCAGCTTTGCACTGGGGCATCTTCTATGCCTACTTAGGTCAACTTGCTAAAGTTTCTAGCATGGGGTGGGCTATATCTTGCCTACTAAGATTTCAAAGAGCTATTTCGTTCAGCATTGTCTTTAATATGGGATTTCACCTATCCTTCTACAGTTTAAAAAAAATTCAAATGTATGATCCCTTAGGAAAAGTGACAAATTTATAGCATAGATATTACAAGACTGGATATGGTTTGTTTCAGCAGCAGTAGTTATGGAAGAGAAGGAGAGAGGAGGGAACTCAATGAGAAAAGAGGGAGGATAAGCATCTAACTACTTTAAATTCTGCCTTGAGCTAGCCCTGCTCCCAAAAAAGTCACCACCACAATATCCTAAACACACTGAGCAACCAAATAACTCACCTGACCCACTCACCTCACTGGGTGAGTCTGGGTGATGGTCTATCTAGTTTACCAAGGATCCACCCAGCTAAATACCAGGTCTGTGCAATAGAGGGTGTTAGCCAACCCATTTAAAATGGCTAATGTGCCTGTAGGCCTCCTGGGGCATGCCGGATAGGAAAGAACCTGCTCAGCCTTCTGTTCATTTGCTGTCTTTAAAATGAATCATTCCTCCTGCACTTTGAAGAAGCTTTGAGAGCCAATGTGGAGTCTTCCATGGGCCTCCTCTTCTTGCAGCAAGTAACTAGCCTCATGGGTCCTCTTGCGCCAAGAACTGCATGTGAACAGTTTCTGGTTTCTCATGGTGGTCTCCGTTGCCAGTTTAGACTCCTCAGTGGGTGTCTCTGAGGCTTCGGTGGCCTCAAAGCAGAGGGTCCAGATGGGGCCCTGGCAGGGCCCTCTGCTGTCAACTTCAGCCTTGCTCTAGCTCCAGCCACTTATGACGAACAACCTTGTTTCCTCACAAATTCCAGCATGTGGCTTTGGTGCCCTGTCGTTACTTGTGAAAAACCTATTCTGTTGTCTTTATAGACAAAAAAATAATTCATGTAGTTACGTAAAAATCTGATTCACAAGGAAGCCCACTATATGTCTTGTGTTGGAACAGTTCATAATGTGCTTCCTAGACCACTTTTGCAAATTATTATTGTCACCAGATGTGTTCAGACATTGCTGTGCAGTTGTGCAGCAGAGGGGGGTGTGGAGAAGAAGGGGAGGGGAGATACTTTTTGGTCTTTTTGTTTTTTACCTTCCCCAAGACGGGACAGTCTGGTCAACTTGCTCCAGTAATGCAATAAAGACACTGCAATAAAGCAAAAAATAATGATACAAAGAAAAAAAAATAAAATGAGTCACTAACTCAGGATTATGATTGAGAATCTGGACTCTGGCTACCTTATTTCACACTCAGTACTGCAGCTGCTTCATCCTCCCCAGGGACTCTTTGTGTACATGTCTGTCTTTCTGTCTCCATTAACTTTGCATCTTTGGGTGGGCCTGCCTCCAGGACCCGCTCAGTTCCTTACCAGAGAAGGCACTCAAAAAGAGTTCAGTCAACACGTACATACAAAGGTAGGCATCACCTGAGCAGTTCTGCATTTCAAGCACCCCTCCTGCTCCTCTCTCATTCTGTTCTCTAATTTCCCCCCAGATATCAAGGAGCTTTCTGCCTTCCCTTCTTCACTCTTCACCATGTATCTGAACTCCATCCTGTAACTGAATAAATCCCCCTAAAGATGCTCAACCTACTCTTTAGGAAACAGCGTCAAAAGTACAATGATCCTATTTCCTAAATCTAAACACTGGAGCATGTGTTCTAACCAGTAAAGATTTACTTGGTACGTATTAGGAAGTAATAGAGTCTCTCACTATCCCTGGGGGGTTGGTTTCAGAACCCACAAGGATACCAAAATCCGTGATGCTCAAGTCCTTTATATAAAATGGCACAGAGCAGTCAGCTCCATGTCCGTGGGCTCCACATCCACAGATTTAACCAACCGTTGGTACAGACGACTGACTGCATTTGACTGTCCTTCTGCTTCATGGTGCACCTTCAGCCTACACCACTGTCCAAACTAGTGACAGAAGTAGGATGCTAGACCTTCTGTTTTCTACTGTATGGTTCAACACCAGGCTCGATGTCTTTATATTAGGTTCTTGCAAAAAAAAGATACGGTGTGGCTATCAGATTGTAATTTTCCACCTCTTTCCCAACTCCCACTTGTCAAGAGGCAAACACTTCCACAAGCTTGCAGTAAAAACAAAAGAAACCACCCTGATCCAAAAAGTGCTAAAAATGGAACTTGTATAGAGATACTGTGGGGGTTTATTTGCATCTTTAGGAGTCCCAGACTTCTCTGCACTTTACATTCTATGTAAACATAATCAACCCAGGGAACATTTTAGGGAAAGTACCTGGATTTTGCTCCCCATAAAGGCTCCTAATATTTTAGAAATTGGCTTTAGCCACTGCAGGTTTAACTTGGACACAGGAGTGTAAGGAGCTAGCAGATCTGGTTCTGAGCAGTCTTGGGGAGTACAAGCTGGGTAAATAGATATTTACATGACATTAATGCTGGGTATGACAATCCAAAATGTTTGGTTGTTGAAGCTCAAAGAAGAGGAGGCAAATGGACTGAGTTGTAATCCTCCACAGCCCCCCTTTGTGATCTAGCCCACCTTACCTCCCTGACCTCCCCTCCAGCCTCTCTCTTCCTCCCAGGGGCTGCCCCAGCCATGCTGGCCTCCTTCGGTCCCTTGAACCAGGCAAGCTCAGTTCTGTCTCAGGTGCTTTGCTCTGGCTCTTCCTTCTCCCTGGATCCCTCTTCCCTAGATCTTTGCAAGACTCCCCTCTTCTTACCATCCATGTCCCAGGCCAAAAGTCACCTGCTCACAAAGGCTTTCCTAATCAGTGGCCACCCCCAGATGTCCCTTGCCCTAGTCACTAGTCACTCTAGATCCTATTGCTCTCTTTAATTTCTTCCTGGCATTTACTTCTCCATGAAAGTATCTTATGTTTGCAGTCTTTCTCCACGTCCACCCTACCGCCCGCTTATAGGGCACATCTTACCACTTGTCTGGTCCCATATTGCAGCACCTAGAACAGTGCCTGGGACAGGACAGATGCACAACAAAACTTTGTGGAACGAGTGAGGAACTCTGCCCCCTCTGCCACGTGCTGTGCTGCTGCTGTTCCATCGCTATCCTCCGCTCTGTGTCCTGAGGATTCTGTGATGCTTTTGCAAGCCTAAGTCCACCCAAACATCTGCAGGAAAATGCACCTTCCCCAGCAAAGGGGCACCCACAGGAAGATCCCACTTTTGGCTGGGTGGAAATGGAATTCAAAAATTTGGTACAGAAGGAGGAGACAGAGCTAGGTAAAAGAAATCTGATTAAAAAAACAGGAGGGGACTTCAGGTGTGATTTCTGGAATGCTCAAGTTGGACTGGTAGTCATGATAACCCAGTTGTATCTCTGTCACAAACCCACCATATGGCCTTGGATTTGTCACTGCTCTGCTCTGAGCTTCAAATGCCACACTCATAAAGTGAGGAAGCTAGAAGTCTTTTCAGACCTGTCCAGTGACCATTCTTCCAAAGGGGAAAACTAATCTGCTCTAATTGTAAGTCTCACAGGCCTGCGGTGCAGTAGTCCCATCTAGAATGAAAAATGAGGTAAGTAAAGTTTGCCTTTGAGGGTCAGCATTACTGATCAAGGGCCAGATATGCAGAGCCGTCTGAGGGCTAAGATAGGGCTTCTAGGCCAGCAAGACCAAAACAGTCATCAGCTTCAACCTGTTAACATGTCTAAAGGAAAGCATGTGTCAATTGTGGGAGGGCAGGGTGTCCTCTAACCCTGGGAAGAAGGCGAGGCCAGAGAGACAAGGGCTGGTTGCACCTTTCGAGGGGAATCTAGGGGGAGGGTCTTAAACCCTCAGGGCCTTCCTCCTAATGGAAAGCTGGCCTCAGTGCAAAGTGAACACTGGGGCTGACAGTTTCTGAGCATTTTTAGGAGAGCGCAGGACAACGATTAAGAGTCCAAACTCTTCATACCTGGGTTTGTATCCTGATTCTGCCATTTACCAGCTACAGGACCAGAGCAAGTTTCAAAATCTGTATCTGCACCCCTCCACCTGTGAAACAGGAGTGATGATCGTACTTAAGTATCCCCAAGAATACTGGGAGGATTAAGTTAACATGTGTAAAGCACTCAGAATAGGGGCTGTTATTCTAATTCCAAGGGTGCAGTCAGTATCTGGCTGACATGCATGCCTCAGGCCTAATGATACTGAATATTTGCTCTGCTCCTTCTGGACGCTGCTTTCAACAAGCAACCTACTCCTTCCCACGTAGGTTTGCTTACCCAGAAAAAATGTGCTTATCACAGATATGCTGAGAAATCCCAGAGCTTGCAATTTCTTATGGCAAATCAATACGTTACTTCTAGTTATGCCTGGGCCTCTGACATCTCTTGACTACAGAGGCAAGACACAGGTGTGATATGAATGGAGGATTTCAGTCCAGGGGCCGATCTGTTTTGATTTCTAAACCATCGCACTGGCATTCTGGTGCCATCTCCACCTCAGTGCGTTTGACAGACATTCAGCCTTCTGAAGAGTGATGCGTGTGAGTCCTTAGCCTCTAAAGCAAGAGGGTAGCCCCAGCTGCCTGTTTTCCCACCCAACAATGGTGCCGCCTGTGCTGCCCCTGCCGTGGGTACCTTTATATGAAAGAATAAATAGCTTTGGGAACACTAGTGGGTTAGAAATATAGGAAATAAGGATGCTGCAAGCAGAAGTATAAATCTAAGCGTTCTTTCCCTCAAAAAAAAAAAAAAGTCCAAATGTTTTCATTTCATTCTGGGACCCTGCCTGGAATATCAACCCCCCAATCTTTGGGGATTGGTCTGGGTTTTTAAACATTCTCAATTAAAAGTGTGAATCATTCTGGAAGGGTTAGAGAACTTTCAATGATGATACAACTGGGTTGCGTTTACCTTTAGGAATTCTCAGATTTGTGAATTTGGTTTTGTTCTTGGAGAGAAGGCAGAGAGAGGTGGGAGAGAGGGCAGAGAGAGGTGGGAAAGGAAGGTAAAGGAGAAACGTGAAACACTTCCAGAGCTCCATGAGACCTCCTTAGGGCTGGGGAAAACTTGACAGTTCAACAACCAGGTGGATTCTGGTCCGTTCATCTAAGACATGGGTTATATTGGCATTTTCAGATTGGCCTGGGAAGGTAACCAATAATTATAATATCATTTCCTAGGAAGAATGCAGCTTGAGCTCCAAATAAGTCACTCATAAAGGAACTTTTGAGTCACAATCCATTGTAACCGAGTTCTTAAATGGTGGGCTTTCTATATTGGATCTTGGGAAGAAAGAGAAAGTCACAGGAAGCATTTGGGGTGGCACTGGGGGAAAAAAGATAGGTCAGGAGCAGAGAGCATACAATGTGCTAGAACTGGAAGAACATCTGTCCCTGGGGTCTGAGGCAGGCAGTGACCTGCTGAAAACCCCAGCCAGCAGAGACACCTCTCCAGAGACGCGGTAGAAAGATGCCCTGCATTTAAACGGAAGAAGTTTCCCGCACGCGGGTTATGCTGACGTTTCATTTTGCGTTCTCGGGACAGCCTTCCCTCGTGACTCCAGGGAACCTAGGGCCTCTGTCTGAGTCTACCTGAGAGTCCCTGCGGGAAGGAGAGACAGGTAAGAACTCTGCAGGAGAAGCCGAGACTTGGTTTGAGGAAGCCAGAGTCAGGAGACTTGAATCTAGAGACAGCTCGGGGGGGTGGTGGTGGGGGCGGGGGGGTGATTAGGACTGAGGGGCGATTCAGTAGAGAGTGTGAAAGGGGAGGGGGCCTGGGAACATCCAAGCAGGGGACCAACGCAGGACACACAGACCAGCGCCAGGTGCTATGTGGGCGCCGGCGGAGAAGGGCGAGCGGAGAAGGGACGGTTGGGGCGGGCTGGAGGGGGCAGCTGTCCCTGCGGCGCCCTGGGCTCGGAGGAGGGAGGCGCGGAGGGTCGAGCGGGCGCGCGGTGTGTGGCCGCCGAGGCTGCGGCGGCCGGAACAGGTGAGCGGCCGCCGGGCGCTGCGTCCCCGCCCCTCCCCGGGAGCGACTCCCGCTACCCACCCTCCTCGGCGCTCCGCCGTTCCGCGGCTTCCCCTCGGTTTGGGGTTTTGCAACTGGCAGCTGCCTTTTTTTTTCTTTTTTTTTCTTTCCTTTCCCCTCCCCTGTTTCTGTCTCTCCTTCTTCTTTTAGGTTGCTCCACCCCGCCCAGGATCAGGCTGGGGGGAACCCGCCCGCCCGCCCGCGGGTGCCAACTCGCGCCGGGCGCATCCGCGAAGTCCGGGAGTGGAGTCCCGCGTCCCGCCTCCTCCCCGCGGGGCGCGCTCTCCTCTCTCCCCCCGCAACCCTTCCCCACTTTTTCCCCCCTTTTGCAATCACATGGCATTTTAAGAATGCCGGAAAGATGGCGGTAGCGGCGGCGGCGGCGGCGGCGGCGGGGCCGGCCGGCGGGGGAGGCGGCCGGGCGCAGCGGAGCGGGCTGCTGGAAGTTTTGGTGCGGGATCGCTGGCACAAAGTTCTGGTGAACTTGAGCGAGGACGCCCTGGTTCTGAGCTGCGAGGAGGGCGCTGCGGCGTACAACGGCATCGGGACCGCCACCAATGGCTCGTTCTGCAGGGGCGCCGGCGCGGGGCACCCGGGCGCGGGCGGCGCGCAGCCCCCGGACTCGCCCGCCGGGGTCCGCACCGCCTTCACCGACCTGCCCGAGCAGGTGCCCGAGTCCATCTCGAACCAGAAGCGCGGCGTGAAGGTGCTGAAGCAGGAGCTGGGCGGGCTGGGCATCAGCATCAAGGGGGGCAAGGAGAACAAGATGCCCATCCTCATCAGCAAGATCTTCAAGGGGCTGGCGGCGGACCAGACCCAAGCCCTGTACGTGGGCGACGCCATCCTGTCCGTGAACGGGGCCGACCTGCGGGACGCCACGCACGACGAGGCGGTGCAGGCGCTGAAACGCGCCGGCAAGGAAGTGCTGCTGGAAGGTGAGGGGTTAACGCCGGGCGGGCGGCTAGGGATGCGCGGCGCTCCCCCACCCCCTGAGCCGCATCCTCACACCCATCCGCTTGCCGTCACCCACCAGGGGGCCGCAGCGCGCAGGTGGCGGAGTTTTGACAACTTTTACCCACCTGGGGGCAACTGGTTCCCACCCTAGGGTCGTCCCAGGCGTCGACCCGGCGGGGATGTAGGAAAAGGCTAGGTGAGCAGGGTTTCTTTAGCTGCCACTCTGTGCAGAGCACCGGGTGGGAGGCGTAGTGCGCCTTGTCTCATTTTTATCCGCGCGAAATCCTAGTGTAGTGTATGTAGGGGCTGGAAGTGAAACTGGCAATGAAGGGTACGGTCCACGTTCCGAAGCTAGCTCACTGAGTAATCGCAACCCTGGCAGTTTTCTGTTTTGGCACAGTTTCCTTCTCAGAAGTCTGTGCAGCCCAGCTAAAAAAAGGGCTGAATCTCAAAGGGGCCAGAGAGGGGTGGCAACGTGTGAATGCTAAACTCCCACCACCCTTCCCAGCTTCCCTCCTTTCACATTGGAACCTGGGCTTCTGGCTAGGGAGTTGTGCCAAGGGCTGGGAAGTGCGTTGAAGCTTTATGCAAAAGTTCACTTCTGCTGCCAGGTGTTTGGCCGGTCAGTCTGGATTCCAGGTTGCTCCCGGTGGAGGAGGGCTGGTGAAGTGGTTTTCCTGCCTGCATTTTCCCGGTGTTTTTCCTCCACCTCTCGGAGTGATTTGAAAACAACTCTGCATTTGTAAACAATCTCCCCTGCGTGTGAGGTGTCTTAGAAACTACTCTCTTGAGATCTGATGTCCCCATTCTCCTAGTTACCGAATGTAAGTAGAATAGGCAGCACCGTTTTGCTCCCTTTTGTGGTTGTGTGGCGTTATTTGGGGAAGAAGGGCAGTAGGGGAGTAGAGGGATAACGCATTCTCCTTTCCCAGTACAGCTGCATCTCTCACTTGATGTGTTCCTCTCAGCCTCTTATTTTGCTTGGTACATACATACCTCTTTCAGCACTAATGTCACGTAAATATCTATTTACCTATCTTGCGTCCCCCCCACCCCCCTATTTTGATTGAGTTGTCTGGAGGCTTTTATTTAGTTTGGGATCATCTCCCTTGAGCTCCATGACATGCCTGCTGAGTCAATGAATAAATGATCCCATGGCCATTGAAGCACAATGTTTCAACTGAGACCTTGTAAACTGGTGGTTAATTTAAGTCCGAAATTAAGAACTGAAGTCAATTTCCTGATCATCAATTGTGGTGCTGGTGTGTGAAACCGAGAAAAGTTCGAAGTTGGGAAACCAACTCTGTTCCCTGCAACAGCTGATGCAACTCTCTGGTACATGGTGGCCCACCTCCTGGCCTAGAATACAGAAGGGTTTTTTCCCCCTTTTATTTGTCTAGAGGATTTGTGATGTCTTCATACTTAATTCCTACCTGGGATCCAGAAAGAGGAAGGCTGTTTGCTTTGGCTTGATGATTAACATAAATAAACAGAAAAAAGTTTTCTTTATTCAAGTGTGTGTCGGCTTGTGTGACAAGGGGCAGGTGGAATCCGGAGCAAGTGTAGTTTGGACTATAAACGCCTGGCCACCTGCTTGTATAGCAATATTTACTGCAAAGTATCAGGGGGCACAAAGGCAGGTCATTTCTATTTCAGGCACTGCCCTTCATTTTGTCTCTTTTCTTCTCCTTAGTTTCAATTTAATGAATAGTGACTTTGTAAAGAAGGAAAAAGAAAATCTCACCCCAAAAGAGGAAGAAAATGTGACTCCCTACAGTTGAAAATAAACTTAAAGAAAAAAAAAATCAAGCAGTTACTGGTCTGACTTGATTGGTGCAGCAACTGAAAATGAGTTTTGTGAAAAGCTCTAAATGTAACATTCTTACAACAGATTGTTGTGTGATCCACGCAGGACCTCTAGGGGAAGACCTGTGGGCTTCCTAGACACGACCCACCTGAGCTTGGGGCAGCAGTCCTATTCCAAGCCTGAGTTTTCAGAAGTCGACTATTAAGATAAGCAAGAGCCCCCTCCCCGCTCCTAAAACGTCTCTTCTTCCAAGAGTATTGGTCCTAAATGAGGTGGGAGTGTTCATGTATCATCAAGTCAAATAGCACACAACCTCTTTTGTGGCTTGGCCCAGTGCAGGGATTCCCAGCTGAAGGAACTTAAGAACCACCGGAAGGGCTTTTTAAAATCACCTATCTACTTGCTCCTGCACTGAAGTGCCATCTTGATTCCAGAATTTCTACACAGGAAAGGCTTTGCAGATGTAATCTAGTTGAACGAGAGGGCTAAGGGAGATGTATTAAAGATATATTTATATGGCAAAGGCACTGTTTTCTACTTAGGTTGCTTTCTGGGGAGTTTGTTGAGGGAGCGGATGTAGACTGGTGTAGTCCCTCAACCACTGCCAGTAGGAACCCCCACTACGTGACATGCGCCCCCTAGTGGAGACTGACTGCCTCTACTAATAGTACATCCTGTGAAATGCAACCCTGCACTGCAAATTTCAATGCCTGCGTTCTAGTCTTCGATTATGCCACAGAAAGATCTTAACCTCCCTGAACCTCAGTGTCTTCTAAAAAATGAGAAAAAAAGAAATGCTTACTTACCGGGCTGCTGTATGGAAGAGCACTCTCAGAATTTAAAAGGTGGGGGCGGGGGGGGGGGCATTTGTCAAATGCCTGCTGTGATTAGTTATTTTTACAATTCAAATGAAGATGAAATTGCCCCTTCTAAGGGACACACCTTTCCTATTCCTTTACTAGAGTTTATATTTTTAAATTTTTATTCTGCCCCCCCTTTTTTTTATTTTGGACTATAGAACTGTAATGTTAGGAGACCATTGCTCTGGGAAAAGAGAATCATAGCAACCACTAACATCTCTGGAGCACTTCATATGTGCCAGGGGTTACTTACATTTGTTCACGTTACACTGCTAGTAACTCCTTGAGGCTAGTGCTACTGTTGCGCATTTTACCAACGAGAAACTAACTTTTACAGACAACAGACATTTATTTGAATAAACTAACAGAGCTAGAAGGCATCCAGGTCTATCAGACTTCAAAGCGCATACTTAGGAGCTCCAGGTGAAATTGATACTCTGAGCTTCTGATTCAACTGAGTGCT
The DNA here is from genome assembly GCF_030028045.1 of Hippopotamus amphibius kiboko. Taxonomy (NCBI): domain Eukaryota; kingdom Metazoa; phylum Chordata; class Mammalia; order Artiodactyla; family Hippopotamidae; genus Hippopotamus; species Hippopotamus amphibius. The sequence continues at coordinate 156,146,208 of NC_080190.1, read as the reverse complement.
TGAATCAGTTGAAGCTTCTTCAGTTAGTGGGCTCAAGATGTTCTTCCCTATCCCTCGAATGTGCTGTCATGTGTGGGACAGCTTTGAGCAGGAAACAGCAGTTGTGTGCACCATTCAAAAGGGAGAGACAGGAAAGAGGATTGAGTCTCAAAGTTCTAATCACCAAGTGTCTGGCTATCAAGAGGGAGCTGCTGTGATATGGCCCAAAATTACAATGTGACTGAGCCTCCATCATTGAACGTATGGTGGGCAAAGAGACTAAATTGCAATTCAGACTTAAACAGTGAATAAACTATGCCAGTTAAGTCAGTGTTAAACCAAACGTGCATCACAGTTAACATCAGAAGTCTTCACAGTATGAACTCATTTCCCATTTTAGGGAGTTGGGAACAGGGACCCTGCATTCAGCTGTGCAGGTATTGAACCCTATGACTCCAGGAGTGTACCCTCTGGAGATGGGCAGGGCACACCTGCATAAATGTCTTTGGCAGCTCTGGGTACAGAGGGGGTAAGGGAAAGAGTTTTTTGCCCTTCTATTAATAGTAAAATCATAATGTGGACTATATCAACGTTTTGTAACTGAAGCTACAAGAAAACTAGTTTTTTCAGAACTTTGTTGAGATCAAGGACTGCAGAATGTTCTGGAAGTGGAGGCGGGGGGGGTGGATAGAATTATGCTGGGGTACAGACGTCTCCTATGCAACTGGACTAGGAAAAGTGGAAACTCAAAGGAGAAAGCCAGAGATAGTTGTTAACGTTAATCCTGTCCATCCAAGTTTCGCCCTCAGTACTGCTCCCAGGAATGCTTGGCTGTTGACATCATATAAAATGTCACTTTCATAATCACTTTCTCCAGTGGTGGAAGTAGGGATGGTGGGGCAGGGAGATTGGGGGGGGGGGAGGTGCCAGGGAAGGGCAGTGATTTTGCTGGCATACAATCTCAGGATTGGATGAGAATTTGAACTTTAAAGAATCTTTATTTAGGATGTACGGATCCTTAAAGAATACGCAAGAATCCTGGAATAAGAATCTTGAAACTTTAAGTTACCTTGTAACTAATAATTACACTTTTTGCAAGGTACGTTATTTCTTTGGATCTTAACTTTCTTCATTGGAAAGCTAGAGAGCTGGGGTAAGCCATCTCAACCTATTTCACTTCAAATCTTATAAATTCAGACCCAATACACATTTAATAACAAATCTTTCTAACACTCCTCTTATTATCATGAAATGAATTTCATAAGTATAACCTAACTCTAAATTTAAAATCAAAATAATGCCCTATTATTTTATTATTATTAACATTAGTAAAATGGAGAAATGAATTTTTAAAAATATGTTTCAATAGATAAATGCATTGTACAACTACACCAGAGGTCATAATGAAGGAGATAAATGCTGGTACTTGTATGTAAAATTACTATCGATGCAAAACAACAAATAAAGATGGGTAGGGGTATGTAGTACCATTTGGGATCTGGAAAAATCTTGCAGTGTGAAGGACTGTCTCAGATGTTGCAAGATGTCTTGGATCCCGGTTCCTATCACTAAATGTTAGTCGTATGCCAGCACCCCCCACCTTGACCTCTAAAATGCCTCCATAAATCTATGAACTGCTATTGGGAAAGGGCAAGAACCACCCTCTTGAGAACCCGTGTTCTATGAGAATGCTAATTCTACTTTACCACTTTATAATGCCTAACCTTTTGCAAACTCTTTTTACATGTGTGATAGTAGCTGACACTTACATAATACCTTGTACCAGATGCTGTTCTTAGCACTTTAGATGGACTAGATCAGTGGATTCTCACAATAGCCCGATGCTATCAGTATGTCTGTTCTACAGATGAGAAAACGGAGGCACAGATCAGTTAAGCCACTTGCCAAAGAAACACAGTGAATAAATGCTGAGGCTGAGATTTAAGCACAAGCCTTAAAGCTTTGATCCTCATAAATAGCGTATAAAATAAGCGGATTAGGGATGCTTCTCCTCAACTCGTTGATTAGGAAAGTGAAGCTCTAAGAGGTGGAATGATTTGTCCTTATGAGGTCTTTCTTCTACTTTCTTGTTTGGAATATTCGTTTTCTGGTTGTGGCTGTAACAAATAACCAGAAACCCTGGTGAATTAAAACACATTTACTATCTTACATTTTGTTAAAGTCAGAAGCCTGATGCAGCTCTCATGGAGCTAAAATCAAGGTGTCTGCAGGGCTGCATTCCTTTCTGGAGGCCCTTTTCTAGAAGCTTCTAGAGACCACTCACATGCCTTGGCTTATGGCTGCCTTCCATTAAGCCTGGGATAGCAGTGTGAATTCTTCTCACCTCGAATCACTCCAGCCTCTATTATGCCTCCTTCTCCACTTTTCAAGGACCCTTATGAGTACAGTGGTCACATCCAGATAATCCAGGGTAATCTCCCCATTTAAAGTTCAGGGATTAGCAACCCTAATTCAACTTGCAATCCTAATTCCCGTTTGCCATGTAAGGCAACATATTCACAGGATTTGGAGACTAGGCATCTGTTTTTTTTGGGGGGGAGGGGGATGGCATTTTTCTGCTACCAAATCTGGTTTGCTGAAGTCATAGTGGTGCAGAATTCCTAGGTAGGGCTTCAAGAATATACTGAACCACAGTAAATAATCACTTCCTGTCTCATTGCAAAGGAGTTCTTCGTTCATTCATTTGTTTACGCATCTAACAAGTTATTTATTCAGTTTCTTCCATGTGCCGCACACCACTAGGGGATCACCCTCAAGAAGCAACATTTGAGTGACAGCCGCAGATCAGCGCCACGCAGGCAACTACAGGATTGAGTAAAAAGGGCTACATCCAGGGTATCATGAGATGCGGTGATTGCTTATGGGAAGGGCAGCTGGCCCCGCCTTGGGCTAGGAAAGGGAAATGCCTCAGGGCAACCCAAAAAAGAGCTTGGGCATCAGCTGTAGCTCAGTGTGTCTGATCAGGTAGGATGTGCCCTTCAGACCTTGCTGAAGGGCAAGAGTGAAAAAAGACCAGAGAATTGAGCAGGGGTCAAGGCTTGTAGGCCTTGTTACAGAGTTGAATTTCATTCTGAGGGTGAAGTGTTTTAGGCAGGGAAATGTCACGCTCGGCTTCACATTTCAAGAAGCTCACTCTCTAGAGCGATGCTTCTAACATGACGTCGGCAGGGCTCGTGAAATGACTGGCTCTCCATTTCCACCCAGCTGCCCCGGGATGCAGCCACTTGACCTTGAATTATACCTGGGGGCACCTCCTCGAGCAAGGCTTAGGTTTGTAAAGGGGCTTCACTCATGTTATGATTTTGTCACCAGGTCAGCCCTTTGTGGATGCTTGGACAGGTGTTACAATTCCCCTCTTGCACAGGAGGAAATGGAAATGCTGAGGGTGAGATGACTGGTCCCAGGTTACCTTGTGAATGATGGAGCCAGAAATCAGATCATCTAACATCCCACCAGCTCTTCTGCTGCATGCTACACAAACTCTAGACATGGTGCGGGGACCAAAAGAAGTCTCAGAGGACGAAGGCTTGGCCCCTGATTTCGGGAGCCTTATAGTAGTTAGCGAGGTAGGGCATTTGAAGCTGATTGTGAAGTACTTGAGATTAGGAAGACAAATAGGGTGATTTTTACCCCATTATATACAGCATAGTACCTGGCAGACATTAGGCTGTTAAAATGTGTTAGAAAGGGAAAAAATGGAAGGACAGATGGAAGGAAGGAAGGAAGGAGGGAGGGAGGGCAGGGAGGGAGGAAGGAAAGAAGAGGGGAAGGGAGAGAAAAAATTGGGGGATTTAGCAATGACCCTTTTTTATGACTCCCATCTTCCAGCACTCATGCTGTTGGACTATGGTGATAAACGTTTGGCATCCAGGAGTGAAAACTATACCTTTTCCTGTAGAGAAAAGGAATAAAGAAAGGACTTTATAAATCTAGGAAGCACTTAACATAGATCAGTCTTAAAAGACAGTTGACAAAAGAGGAGCCAGACATGATTTCTAAAGTGATTGGAAAATGTAATTATCCTTCTCGTGTTATACTTATAACCACTTTGCCTTTGCCCCAGTGTGGCTCAGGGACCTACCTACAAGTCCCAGTAAGTAAGAATGCTTTCTACCCGAGGAGATGAGGAGATGAAAACCGCCTGCTTAGATATTTTAATTGTTTCTTTTTTAAGCTTATGTATCAGCCTGAGAATTCAGACCATATATTCCTTAAGTGAAGCTGATCAGAGTGGTCTTTCAATTCCTTCTTTCTGCCGGGCTGGGGGATGCTCTTCATGTTCGGCGGTGCATTTTAGCTGTCACCCCATGGAGCATGTATTAAAAATAACTCACTGCACACGGCTCCACATTTGTGAAAGACATCTGACCAAAGCTACCAGCGGTCTGTTGGCGAAGGGAAATTATTCTCTGGCAGTTAGTGGCCTACTAAGAATTCTACTTCAAATGATGCATTTCAAGGCAGTTAATGTTAAAGGAAAGCCAGAATTTCCCCCCCACACTTATAACAAGTGTTTTATATACCAGACCTCATTACCCACTTCACTGGCTTTGATCTATAATAATGTGTGCCTTTAGCTCTGGCCTGCAGAGTGAGACTTAAGAGAAAATATGTAATGTGCACCACGAAGTAAATGTCCTAACACCCACGCAAATGAGCCCCATTCCCCAAGTGGAATAGACAAGATGGAAAAGTTCAGGATTAATAATGATTGTCATGGAACTTAAAGGAATGATCCATACTTTAGCTCAGTACTTTTTTTTTTTAATTTATTGGCTGCGTTGGGTCTTCGTTGCTGCACATGGGCTTTCTCTAGTTGCAGCGAGCCGGGGGGTGGGGGTGGGGGGGCTAGTCTTCATTGTGGTGTGCGGGCTCCTCATTGTGGTGGCTTCTCTTGTTGCAGAGCACGGGCTCTAGGCGTGAGGGCTTCAGTAGTTGCAGCACATGGGCTCAATAGTTGTGGCTCACGGGCTCTGGAGTGCAGGCTCAATTGTTGTGGTGCACGGGCTTAGTTGCTCCATGGCTTGTGGGATCTTACTGGGGCAGGGATCAAACCTGTGCCCCGTGCATTGGCAGGTGGATTCTTAACCACTGTGCCACCTAGGAAGTCCTAGCTCAGTACTTTTTAAAACTGCTTCTCCTCCCTGTGGACTGATGCATCGTTCTTAGCATGTTCATAAATGTAGGAGGGTCTGTCTAGAATATAATGGGTTTCTGAGGGTGACTGCAACTGACATGTCCAGTTTGCATTGTTGTTCGAACTGCTCTTGTTTCTTCCTGTTGCAGTTTCTTTTTTCACAGTGGTAAAAAACAGTGGTTCAGAGGGTGGGCCTTGGATTTATTTTGTCTGGGCATAAATTTGCACGCTACCTCTTTCTAGCTGTGTGATCATATGCAAGTTACTTAACTACAAGCTTCAATTTCTTAATCAGTATGCTCATTGTAAGGAGTTGAGTGATTATGTGTGTAAAGTGGCTAGCTCATTGCCTGGAATGTAGTCTGCACTGAATAATTACTAACTGTATAATATGTCACATCTCATGCTTAGCTAAGTATTATTTTCGGGTAGAGGGTTCAATCGTAGAAGTCAAATGAAGGGTTCAGTCATAATGCTCTGTAAAGCCTTTTGAGGAGCACAAGGGAAAGTTTGGGATTTGCCATGTTAGGGAACCGAATGATGTCAGTGATGGCCTCGGAGAGTTTGTCTGCCTGTGGGGGTGAATTATGATCCCACAAGGGTGTATTTTATTGATGATTTTTAGATGCATCAGATGCTTTCCATCAACCAAACCACAGCATAGGCTGCTGTGGTTTTCAGTGGGCAAATGTGAACTGTGTCTTAAAATGCTGATATGCAGGAACATGCAGAAAAGTGTTTTGTGGAGGGAAAGTGGGCAAGTAGGGATTTAATCTACCCAGCAAAATTCAAAAGTCTTAGAAAAATTTTCTAGTAATTATAGGAATGTGAAGATCGTATTAGCCCAAAGAAACCCAAATGTTTCTTTGATCAAAAATGTGAAATATTTATATAACCATTACTAAATTGGAAATATACTTTAGTTTTTTATTCTGTTATTTAGTACTTACTGTGTTTCGTGGAATCCAAGAGACCATTCAGTGGAAGATAAATCATTGTTTATGTACCCTTAAGAAATACAAAACTGTCTAAGATGGAGAGTCTAATAGGACACCTGCATAAAATTGGGACACCAAAGGGCTGTGCCTTCAATGCAGGGATAAATGAAAAATAAACCCATCACATAGTAAGCGACAACAAAGGCACTCATTTCAAATTTGGTACTGGTAGAAGGAAGGAAAAATATATCTCCTACGATTTCAAATTGCAAGTTGGTCCTAAAAAATATTTAGGTCTGAATTTACAACGTCAGTGTGAGTTTTAAAAAGTGCTTAGGCAGGACTTCCAAGGTGGCGCAGTGGTTAAGAATCCACCTGCCAATGCAGGGGACACAGGTTCGAGCCTTGCTCTGGGAAGATTCCACATGCCACGGAGCAACTAAACCTGTGAGCCACAACTATTGAGCACATGTGCTGCAACTATTGAAGCCCACACGCCTAGAGCCTGTGATCCATAACAAGAGAAGCCATTACAATGAGGAGCCCGCGCACCACAATGAAGGGTAGCCCCTGCTCGCATCAACTAGAGAGAGCCCGAGTGCAGCAACGAAGACCCAATGCAGCCAATAAATAAAAATTTAAAAAGTACTTAGGCAGATAATCTAATCTAAAGTGTTCTCAGATTGGGAGGGCCCCAATGAATAATAGGAGAAATTATACATACTCCCTGTAAGAACTTGGTTTCTATCCAGGCCTTCAGAGATTTTAAGGCCCATCCCCCAACTCAGAGATGATAAAATATGAAAAAAAAATGGGCGCTTTGAATTGATGAGGTATGGTGTAAAATTGTTACACAACTGCTTATGAAAATAATTTTTCTTTTAATGTTTGTAAAGTGGGAGCTTGTTGGTAGATTGAAGCAAAAATCTGTAGAGGAATGAGATGAAATTCCTGTTCTTCTAAAATAGAAAAGCCCAGAGGGGCAACCGGTGTAGAGTAATAAACTACATTTATATACATTACAAATAAGTTCTATAATAATAATAATAAATTATAAAGGAGTAAATGTTGTAACAGAACTTATGGAATATCTGAAGGTACTAAGGATATGTGAAGTGGAAAGGAATGCTTTCCACTCCAGAAGAGGTGACATTAGGATTACATAAGCAAAGTAAAATTTAAAATACAGGTAATTACGTGGCTATTTGGGGCCCTGAATTTCAAATACTTTCATCTGAAACATCCTTTCATCTGCAATGAAAGTCAAGGTTAATGATTTTTCTTTTTTGCTTGCTGTATCCATATATCGTCCTCTGTTCCCTACTTTATTTTTAGAATTTGTCTAAATCAAAATAATATATGCTTATAGCGTTCCTTCGCCTACCCTCTCCCATATCTTCTCTCCTGTTCCCCAGAATATTAGAATATATATAGCAGGATAGGCATATTGTTTAGAATATTCTAATAGCAGTATGGGCATATGATTTAGTATATTGGAATACCTATTTTTTGCATACTAGAATACATATTCTAGTATTCTGAATAACGTGCCTCTACTGGTATTTCTTGATATATCAGATTTAGTTATTACTGACTAAATCAGTGTGTGTTTATAAAATGATGATGTCAGTATTGCTCCATTTTCAAGTCAAGTAATTTTCTGTGATCAGGTTTCTTGCAATTATTAACAGCTTTTCTTTTTTTTTCCATTTGCTTAGTTTTCTTCAATTTCTTTTTTCAAATGCAGCACCAATGTTTCAATTTTCTAGCAATAATTTTTTTCAGATGTTCACACATATCAAATAATCCACCCATTCTGCTTATTTTTCTCCCAGAGCCCTGCCACTCTGGACTGGTTCTGTCTTGGCCTGGTGTGTGGCCTTCTTCCTCAGGTTGTCCTTGGCTTTTTCCTGTGTCTGTTTTCCTGGATCTACTGTCACCTTCATTTTTTGTTTACTCCCTAGTTTTGCTGGAGAACGTTCTTTAGTGGCTTTCTGAGAAAGAATGTTTGGGAGGTAAATATGTGATAATATCTTTAATCTATTTTCTCACTGGGTTGGTCCTTTGGGTGTGGTAGTCTGAGGTAGCAGTCATTTTCCCTCAGCAGTTTTCAGGGTTGCTAGTGAGACATCTTATGCCATTCTCATTCTCTTTATTTTATGTGTGAACTATTTCTTTTTTCTGGAAACTTTTAATACTTCCTTTTATCTCTGATATTCTCATTTGTATAGAGTGACTTGCCTTGGTGTGAGGCTTTTGGTAATAAATTTTTCAAGCACTTAGTGGACACCAATAGGCTGAAGCCGTAGTTCCCAAACTGTGTGCCAAGATACCCTAGGGTACCCCAATGAACTCACAAGGGTACCATGGAATATTTTAAAGTTTCAGGGTAAATAGCAGCTTCTGTTGGATACCAGGCAAACCACTAAAGGGAGTTTCAATATTGGATTGTTATATTCCTTCAATAATGTGAATATCTTTGCAAAGCTGGATTTTCTGCAATTACTGTGATAAGAAATTATTAAATTAAATTAAAAATAACAAGTACCACATGAAATGAAGGTGGCAGAATCCAATATGATTCCAAGGTTTGAGAAGTTGCATAGTGCCCAACGAATGCTAAGTTTTTAGGGCATAAAGATGTACTATGTTGTTTGGACTTAACTAGTTAATAAATTGAATTGGTAGGTATTTCTTTGGGCCTATGAGTGTCATGAAAAACATAACTAAGACATTTAGGGTGCCATTTACTGAGTAGATTGGGACCTGTGGTCTGAAGGCTCTTACACTTCAGTTCTGGAACATTTTTCATGTATTATTTCTTTGACAATTCCTCCCCTCCATTGTCTTTGCTCTCTGTGTGTGGAAATCCTATAACTGGATGTTGGGCTCTCTGTATTGACACACTAAGAAACTAATTTTTGTTGTATTTTTTTTTTCTCCAGTTGTCCTTCTCTTTTATGTTTGTTCATTTTCATGGACAATTACTAGATTTGTATCTACAACTCTTGTATTGAATCTTTAAAAAATTTTATCTGTTCTATCTCTAAGTTCCAGAACATTTTCTTGGTCTCATTGTTCATTCTTTTTGTATAGCATCCTTTTGTTTTCTAGATGCAGTATCTTTGCTGCTCTCTGTGAACCCATGAATCATAGTTTCTTGGAGACTTTTTTTTTTGTACCAATATTGACTCAGATGTCTTGATGTACCTTTCTGTCCATTTCATTTTTCAGTGCGTTTAGACATATCTGATAGCGTCACGTATTTTAAGATTTGTTTCATTTTTGTGTTCCCCCAAAGGCAGAACCTGAGATGAATATCTCAGTGTAAGAAGTTTTTTTGGGATAGAATCCCAGAAAATAGTGCTAGTAGAGTGGGAATGAAAACACAGCAGTAGAGTGGGAATAAATCCATAAAGACCCTGCTGTGAGGGACTTCCCTGGTGGCACAGTGGTTAAGAATCCGCCTGCCAATGCAGGGGACACAGCATTGAGCCCTGGTCCGGGAAGATCCCACATGCCATGGAGCAACTAAGCCCGTGCACCACAATTACTGAGCCTCCGTTCTAGAGCTGGCAAGCCACAACTACTGAAGCCTGCATGCCTAGAGCCCGTGCTTTGCTACAAGAGAAGCCACTGTAACGAGAAGCCCGTGCACAGCAATGAAAGAGTAGTCCCCATTCTGCAATTAGAGAAAGCCCATGCACAGCAACAAAGACCCAACACAGCCAAAAATAAAAATAAATAAACAAATAAATTTATTTATTTATTTATTTAAAAACAAAAAAATCCCCCGCTGTGAGCCGCTTAGCCACTCTGGAATGTATCAGATCCTAACTGAGGAGTGAGGAAGGGGGTGAAACTTACTCACCAGCTCGCCATCATCATTTCATTAAAGTTGACTGCCTGTGGTATTACCTCTCTGATACTCTTGCTGGCATCTCTGTGAGGGTGACAAGTACCCCCCTGCCGAAAAAATGCCCTCCAGGCGGAGAACTGCGGGTATTCACTCTAAGCAGCTTTCTCTGCATGTAACTGCAGAGGAGACATGATGAACTAACTTGGGCTTCATCTGAACCTCATTTCCTGATATAAAAGTGTTCAGAGGAAATTGTGATCGAAGACGTACTGTGCTCAGACCATTTCCGTCCCAAAATCTTTTGTAAGGGCTGGTTCAGACACAATCAAGGTTGAGTATATTATCCTTGGGATGCCTTGTAAGGCAAAGTTTTGCCCACCTTTACCTGATTTTTAATTTCTCTGAATGTGTGGTTAGCAGAGAGGCTTGCAGTTCCACTTAGTTGATTGCACAGTCCCTGCAAGTAGGTTATCCCAAGTTAGATTAATTGAACCAAAGGGGAACATTGTGTTTCTCAACCTCAATGCTATTGACGTTTTGGACTAGATGAGTCTTTGTTTGGGGGGGGGCAGGGGCTGTCTTTTGCAGAGTAGGATGTTTAAACAGCATCCCTGCCTCCACCCACGAGATGCAAGTAGCATCTTCTGCCCCTGCTTGTAATAACAAGAAATGTCTCCAGACATTGTCAGCTACCCCTTGGAGGACAAATAGCTCCCGCTTGAGAGGCACTGGTGTACAGCCCTGGCTCTCAAACTTGGCCATGCGTTAGAGACACCTAGGAAGCTTTAAAATGCCTCATGACTGGATCCCTCCCTAAGGGATCCTGATTTTAATTACTCAGGGATTTATTCTGGATATTAGTTGGTTTACATGCTCCCCAAGTGATTTTAAAGTACATTTAGGGCTGAGAACCACTGGCCAAAAAATATCTGCTCGTTAACTGGAAAGTAGTGAAACAGAGCCTGAAACAATCGGGAAGGGTGGGACCCATGGTGAACTGGGTTAATCCGATCTCGTCTTAAAGTGGGCAACTTAGGCTCTTATTGCCATGTGGAAGAGATCTCTTTTCTGTTTTGTCTCTGGATCTTGTGATTTTCCTTTATCTGTGCTTTGGAGTGCACAAAAGACATTAACAGCAAGCCTCTCTTTTGATAATATTTTTCCTGTTCCGGCGACAAAGGAACTATTGAGTCTCAGAGTGACAGTCAAAAGTGTAGACTAGGCATGAGCAAAGTGGACAAACTAGCTTTGTGACCCTGGACAATAGCCTCACCTGTCTAAAACTCAGTGTTCTCGTGGCTGACATGGGGATAACAATAATACTTTCTTTATGGGGCTGATGTGAGAATGGAAAGAGTAAATATAGAACTTAGTACAGTATCTAACACTATGTGTTGTATCAAAGTATCAAAGTGTGTTGGTTATGATGATGATATATTTGTCTTCCCGCACTAGACTATATGGTCATAAGAAAAGGGTCAGGCCTTATCCATCTTAAGAACTTCAGTGAACTGAACAGAATTGACTTATTGGTAGTTGTCTGTTGGTCATTTGCCATGGCCCCAACACAGCAGGATTTGGGCAAAACTAAGAAACAAGCGGCTTCTGTTGGTAAGATTTACAGATGGTTAAATAAGGATGGTATTGGATCCACAATTATTCAACGGTGTCTCCATGTCATAGGTCTTTATTGTACCCATCCCTGGTTGAAAGACCGGCCTAAATGAACAAAACCAGATGCTCTATCCCGATCCTTCTAACACTTGCAAAATAGAATTTTGAAATGGATTTGCTGGCTTTCAAATATTTTGAACACTTTATAATTTTTATGTGGGTACATTTTATTTTAAATTATACCTCAGGTCCCAGAATCATTATTTCTCATCCTGCCAGAAAATGTGCTCCCCACAAATTTATCTTTGTCTCAATAATTATGAAATGACAGGAGACGATATTCCCAGGGTGCTATGTTTATCAATCTGTATTTATCAGGGAAAAAATGAATATAACTTTGTAATTGTTCCAAGTACTGAATTAAATTGTGTAGCCTTTGAAAATGTCCATAAAGCCTGGAAGGATGACCTAAAAGAAGAAACTTTTTAAACAATGAATCTTAGACACTCATATGTAAAATTCCATTCTCAGCTACTTAATTTTTTTAGATGTGTTCATATTTATATATGTGTGGGCATGTAATGTAAAATATGCACATAAAATATATTTTGGGAAAATGGAAAGTCTCCCTGATATAGTTGTAGAGAAAGAACATACCTAGAAGACGCACATGACACCGTATGACAGCTTTGCTAAATGAGTGGTACGGGTAGTAAGTGCCATGCATATAACGAGGGAGGAATCCTGAAAGCTGGGGACGGTAAGGAATGCTTCTGCAGCGCCAAAGCCTGAACTGGACACAGAATAATTCATTCTTGTCTGCCATTGTCTCCTTCCACGCTGTGTAAAAGCAGGGTGCTTGCATGCAAAGCAGGCTTCATCTGTCTCCCCACCAGCCCCCTCCCCCCAGGCTGGAACAGTTAGACTCCCCCACTTCACAAGTTCTCTCTGTCAAGTTTCACATCCAGACTGGTCTTCTTGATTTTTGGCTCTCCTCTCCAGGCTTTCTCACACAGTTACAGATTCCACCCCTTGTTATAAGTTAAATATGTCCCCTGCAAATTCCTCTGTTGCGGTTCTACCCCTCAGTACTTCAGCATATGGCATTTGGAAATAGGATCATTGCAGATACATTTAGTTAAGATGAGGTCATATTGGAGTAGGGCAGGCCCCTGACTTGTATCCTCACGCAAAGGGGAAATTTGGACACGGACACACACACACACACACACACAATACCACGTGAACATGAAGGCAGAGACTGGGGTGACGTTTCTACAAACCAGGAAACTCCAAAGATTGTCAGCATGGAACTGATTCTCCCTCATGGTCCTCAGAAGGAACCAACTGGCCAACACCTTGATTTTAGACTTCTGGCCTCCAGAGCTGTGAGAGAGTAAGTTTCTGTTGTTTAAGCCACCCAGTTTGTGTTGCTTTGTTATGGCAGCCCTAGCTAACAAATGCACCTCCTACAGGAGGTTTTAGAATAAATTTCATTAATATTTGGCAAGGAGTTTAAGGAGTGGATGCATAGTCATTGAGTTCTAGCACATTTTTTTCTCTTTGTCAAATGTCTAATGGCACCATCTGTCTTTACTAAGTGTTCAGATAAACTCCTCACCACCTCTAGGTGTATAAGTCAGCACTGAGAGGGCAGGGCAATGGTAAAGGCCATTGCAGGTTGATCTGTGTTCATGAAATAGATGGAGACAAGCTCTCAGTTACGATGCATACGGCACTGCAAAATTATGCTCTCATGCATCTTAGCCTTGCCATGAGTACTGTTCCTTGGAAGCAATTTCTCTGCTTTCTAGATGAGTCAAAACCTGATATCCATGCTACTGGGATAAATCATCAGTGTCATTCTCAAAATGTTCACATATAGGGTTGCTGGAGGCAACATAGTTATTTGATTAAAAATATTAAGTGTCCCAAATATTGCGTGGGACATACTTATGCTAAAAAATTGTGTTGCTTATCAGAAAATCATGTTTAACTTGCTAAAGCCAGGAACTCAATTTACATTGCTTTCAACATTGTAGTCTTGCAGTCAGCCAGTGGCAAAACCATGAGTCACTAGAGTAAACCAGTCAGAGGGTGGATCATTTAAAAATGGTTTTGTAAAGAGAGAAGTAACCCAAGAAGCTGCTCTGAAGGTGTGGTTGTCGCCCTTCTCAGGCCTTTTTCAGAAGACGACAAGAGCGGGAAATGGAGGATGTGATTCCTTCTCTGAAGCCTTTGCTTCTTATCCCCAGTTTCAGAAGGACCAGAGTTTGGAGCATTAACTAAGAAATGGGAGTAAAGGGCAAGGAATAAGATAACTGTAAATCTAGAATCAGCACGGACTGAATTACTAATAAAAACTAATATGATCACTGTGACCTGAAATAGTTTTCATCTGAAAATTGAAGAATTGGCATCTTGATGCTATAGCTGTGAAACTAATTAACAACATTGTTATGAATAACAACCCCCCTTTATATCTTTACCCTGATTTCTGTCTGGCATGTCCTAGTACCTATTATATTCTTGGTATAGTCGGTCTTCAGTATCTGTGGGAGATTGATTCCAGGACCCCTGTGGATACTAACATCCACAGATGCTCAAGTCCCTTATATGAAATGGGGTCGTCTAGTCAGCCCTTGGTATCTGCAGGTTCCACATCCGTGGATACAGAGGGCCAAATGTACGTACGTAAGTGTATATAGTGCATATACTGTATGTTGTTCATTGGTTTCTTGTCAGATTCCCCGTTGCAGGCTCTATTCCCAGTGCCTAGAGGATTACTTGGAATTCAATAGACACTCAGTAAATACTAGTTAAATGATGAATAAACAAATGGAGGAATGAATGAATGAGTAAATGGCTTTCTTTAAGTAACCCAAGGCTTTACAGAAGACCCTTTCGTCAATTTGAAAGAAAGGCCTGACTCTGAGCTTTCTATGTGAAGGTCTGAAAAATTTCTGCTGTTGTAAAGTAATTTGGGCTGGTGGGGGCTGAGAGCAGTGGTGGGAGGAATTTAGAGAGGGAAAGATCCTTTTTTCAAAGCTTTTCAGCATTCCGTTCCAAGTTTTTGAGGTGTGTCAGGCTTGAAGACATTGTATGGTCTAAAGGACTTCTCAAAGTCTCTGCAGCTTCTTGCTACCTGGTAGTGAAGTTAACCTTCTTAATACTGAATTCAGGAGCCATTTCCTGATCCCTCCAGTTGGCTTCAAAAAGGGGAACAGAGGCACATGGGAAGAAAAGTTTCATTGCCTGGACCTTACCCTGTTAATTGGCATAACTAAACCAGTTGCAGGATTTTTTCCCTTTCCGCGGCATTAAAAAAACACGATCATGCTTGACCTATATTAAAAATAAGTTGAAGCATATATTTATCATTGAGAAAGACGTGAGCTAGTCACACCTATGAAAGTTCTTTCATGTGCTTCAAATAACAAATACATAACGATGAAAAAAAAACCTAATCATTTTTTCGTTCCTTGGCAACAGCATTAAAATTCAGATTAAATCTTTGATTGTTAGTGTTCTAGAATCTTGTAAATAGGATTTTTTTTAATCACCTTAAAAAAAGCCTGTATTTCACTACTTAAAACAATGTAGGGTTTGAAGCTAAACAGGCTGATTTGTAGTTGCACAACTCCCTGAACCCTCACTGCCTAAATCTTCATAATTCCAGTTATCAGAAGCCAAGGACTCTGGAAGAAAAAAAAAATTTTCTTTGAACCAGAGTTGGTCCCTTGAATGGAACACTTGACAGATTGTATGCTGATAGATTACCTTTGGGAACAGCATTTCTTCATGGGCAGCCGGTGTCCTCTCTCTTAGATCTCAGCTTGCCTTATCTCTTCAGCAGCACGATTAGAGGTGGTGACTGCAATGGCAGTGGAAAAATCCAGCAGGAGGTTATCATGTTTAATGTTTCAGGCAACTTCCTTTTGAAGGCGATAACAGTATTTCTTAATCACTGTGCCCTTGGGCAAGCACAGGTGTGTTGCACACCGTTAAATCACTCTCTCCTTAGGACATAATGTTGTTCTTTGAAAGTATTTGGCTCTCCTTCCACCTCTTTTCCTCCCACCCCCCTCTTTAAGCCAAAGAAGGCACATTTCCCAGACTTACTCTCCACACCCAGCAAGGTATTCTTTCAGAAATCCTGGGTGATTTTTTTTTTTAACTCATTCCATTCCAGTTGCATCTCCAGGCTCATGATGCTTGTTTCTTATTCGGTTCTGATCCACATGTACTGACTGAGCATCTCCTGTGTACTGAGCATTGTAGCAGCTTCCAGAGGTAGAAGCAAGTCCTTGAGGAGCTTACAATCCACTGGGGGAAAAGACTTACAGAGTAGCCACACTCCTCTCTTTTCTTCCATTAGAGTTTGTCTTGCACTGAGTCAGGGAGAACTATGGTATAAACAGACAGCTCAAGCCTAGTAATAAAAAGGGTGGGTTGGAATTGCATTTCAGTCAGTTCTGATTACATTTAAAGTAAGAGTCTTGAAAGGCAAGTGAGGGAAAAGCAGAGGGCTTCTTGATGTGAGTCAGTTAAGAAACATTTTGTAAAACCAGCCACCTTTTCATTTTAACTGCAGGATACAAGCCCTAATCTTTGGTCTGCCATCAGAACCTGCTACAATTTTAGCCTCAACCTACTTTCTTCTTCCTGCATGAACACTAGGCTTTAGCTAAATTATTCTTCTTACCTCCTAAAAACACTGGACAGTATAGGATCTGTCACAGTACTTGGCCTGCAGCAGGCAATTAGTCAATATTTTTGGACAATGAAGAAAAAAATCAATATGAATGTATTTCCTCTTCTATTTCAATTTCAAATTTCTGAGAGAGAGAGGAAATCTGACTGGTATGGCTTGGGTCAGATGTCTCCTCTTTGTCCAGACAGCTGTGTCCAGGAAATCGGGCCACAGGGCCAGGTGCTCACGCAGCAGGGGTTCAGAGCATCTGCTCTGGGAAGGGTGTCGTGAGTATGACCAGCCTTACTTCTGCATGGCTTAAGGAGCAGAGTTCGTCGACAGATTGTAGAGGATCAAGCATCTGGAAGGGGCAGTAGGGAACAAAGAGTTTGCCGATTTTTCTTCTTTGCCCTTGTAGTTGGACAGAGGTTGAAGGAGTGGCCAGAAGTGATAAGAGTTACAGAGGAAGTGGTATTTTCAGGGGGAAGCGAGGCTTCTGTCAGGGCGAGTAGGAGGAGGGAGTGTTTAAGAAAAGATTAAAGAGAAAGAATCTTTTTTTTTTTTTTTCCATAAGTGAACATAATTCATTTTAGTTTATGCTTAATTATGGGTATTGACATATTTTTTTCTCAGTATCTCATTACGATTAGGTATGCATTTACTGAATACACAAGAACAAGTCTGCATGGGTAACATTGCTTTTATTTTAAATGATGCATTCCAATTCCAAACAGTAGTGTTGTGAATTGAAGGAAAGTAACCCACTTTTAGGTTGGGATTTACCCGTGATTGTTGAATGACAGTGAACAGTGAGTGAGTGAACGAGTAAGTTAGTATAAAGCATGTAAACTGGGAGTGAGAAGTGGGTGTGTTTGGAAAACTATCAGCTTTATATAATTTATCCTCGTGAGAAATATTTGCTACTCTCTATTAGTTTGCTGCCAGAGCTTGTTTTTAAAATTAACCCAGAATAGTTGTCCCAAGTTAGTTTTTAGGCAAATATACAGCTGTATATTATAGGAGAACTATTGATTAGATAAAGCAAATAAGAGGAAAATTCTCCCCTTGTAAACTTCCTGTGAAGTGTCCTTGCTGTAAAGACCTGTCCAAGAAGAGCTGAGTAGAAATCAAAGGGAAACTCGTCATCCTTGCTTTTCTTTCTGACTGGGACACAAAAGGTAAATATCATGGTTGAGTGGAAAAGTAAATTGGATTTAAAATTTTTATGTGTGTTTCCCCAGTTTGAGGTGCTCAGGCTTCATTCAGCTGTACAGTTAAAACTGACAAGACCCCTTAAAATGTGACATAGCCATTTGAGGGTTGGACCTTTCAGTATAGCTTTTGGGTGGATGCTTTTACGTGATTGGATGATGACTTTGTTGTATAACATTTGTTATGTTTATATATATATATATATGCATATTTATTTATAGTTTAAATTATTATTACTTCCTTTGATCTTAAATTATCCTGGAGTATGTATTCATTTAGTGGAGGTAATATGACGTGTAGTGTTTTCCATTTTATTCAGTAGAGGATTTAACAATAGGTAAATGTAGAGTGAATTTCTTCTTTCAAATCTTTTTTTCCAATTGATTTTAATTTTTAATGGGACACAGTCCTAGAAAAAGAAAATCTTCAGTAAACTCTGTAGATGTTTGGAGGAAGGCTTCCAGGATCTGGTCACCACCTGGTTTTAGGGGTTGAATCATGTTCCCCCAATAGTCATATGTTGAAGCCTCAATCCCTAGTACCTCAAAAGGTGGCCTTACTGGAAATGGAGTTGTTGCAGGTGTAATTAGGAAAGATGAGGTCATACTGGAGTAGGGTGAGCCCATAATCCAATGTCACTGGTGTCCTTATAAGAAGGCAAAATCTGGACGTGCAGCCATGCGTAGAAGGATGAGAATGGAAGGGACACAAGGAGAGGACAGTTGTCTGCAAGCCAGGGAGAGAGGCCCAGAACAGACCCTTCGCTCACAGCCCTTAAAGGGAACCAACCCTGCCAACACCGTAATTTTGGACATCTGGTCTCCAGAACTGAGAGAGAATGAATTTTTGTTGCTTAAGCCACCCTGTTTGTGATACTTCGTTATGGCAGCTCTAGCAAATGAATCCACTTGACTATGGAATCAGGTGGGCCATGGTGGCTATACAGGTTGCCTTGGGTACCCCCCTCCCTAGAAACTGACTTTCATTTTGGTAATTCCAGTTCCATATCCCACCTCCTGGTATTTCCTTTCTTCTCTTTAATGTTAGATATTTATAATGTCTGATGAGGCTGAGCTGTGATATAATAGTTTTCCAGGGAAGTCTATGGTATGGTTTGAAATTTCCTAAATAAGAATGGACCCCTTCCCTGCTTTGTGGAATTCATAAAAAGAGGCCGATTGAGAGTGCGTGGATAAGGTACAGACCTAATAGAGAGGTTGGACTCCTGCTTTGGCTCTAGCTGTGTGGCCTTGGGCAGCTCACTTAACTTATCTGAGTCTCAGCCTTTTTATTTGCAGAATAGAAGATCTTCTCTGTGTTTGTGTGACTCTGTGAATGTAAATTAACAAATCTAGACTACATGAGAGAAAGTAAGCATACATGTAGTCATAGCATTTAATAGCTTTTTTCCACTTTCATATTCTCCAAATAAAAATGCCTTTGGTTACAAAAAAAATTGCAAAGTACAGAACATCTTTATAATGAATATCACAGCCTCCTGCTTCAGCCTAGTTTTAACTAGTTTTAAAGTGAAGAATCCCCACCCTCCTTAACTCCCAGCTCACTTCCCAGAGGAAACCACTTTGAACCGTTTCCATATTTAGCTCTTTTAGTGGTTACCGCCCTATTTTTAATGATATACTTATGCTACATTTCCTTGATGATCAACTCCAGACATTAGATCTTCACTCCTCACAACTTTACTAGTTTTAAAGTGAAGAATTCATCAGACATTCCTGATAGCCTGTAGGTCAACAGGCCCCTTTAGGAGTCTCACTCTCTACAGATCTAATTTGAGAACATAACTCTAGTTTCAGTCAAAGGGAAACCAGGGATTAGATGATTTCCACAGGGCATAAAACAAGATGTCAGGAAGGAGTTTGGGTGAATTACTCAGCCTCAAATAGGGCCTAAGTTGTTATGTTTTTACTCCTGTCTATTTTTCTGTCTGCACATATTTAAGTGAAATAAAATAAAAAAAATATTGTTATGTTATTTTTATAAAAAGGAAAAATATCTACCCCAACAGCTCATCATTAATAAAAAACAAATTAAGAAATGCTTAACAGGTAAGATGCTTGAGTCTTCGTTCTTAAATATGAACCCAACTACTCTTAAAAAGTGTCAGTTGATGTTCATTTGTGGCACTAGTTTGATTTGGTTTTGCAGCTTCCCTTTTCCAGAAAATTGCAGTTGGCTATCCAAAGAGTAAGATGCAGAATTGAACAAACCATTACTGTTTCTTGGAAACCCAGCATTTCTGCAATACAGATTTTTCTGGAAATGCTATTAAGTAAATGACTTTGGCTTATAATTTAGAAAACCTCTTTATGATCCATGATGGCAATAAAATATATTTTGTGAAAGTTGTGTTGACCACTTGGGGTTTCTTTGAACCTGTTCAAATAATCTGACACATCTGCTGTTCATTTCTAACTCTTGATCACGTTAGATGTCTCACCAAAGTGGCGACAGGAAACACTGATTTAATGGAATTTCGAATTTAACTATCGTATATACCATAGCCACATATTAAGATATATATTAAGCCACATAGACCATAGCCACATAGATACACATTAACTCATAGCTTAAAGTGAGATATTAAAGGATATGTCTGCAAAGGAGACAAACAAATTTGGTGGTGGGGTGAAAAGAAATGTAGAAAGAAGGGTTGGATTTTTAGCACTTTTTTCTATTTACAGCCCTATTTCTGGAAACTCTCTCTTAGTTCCACCATCAGGGATCAAACCTGGGTGAAATCTCAGAGTCCCAACCACTGAACTGCCAGGGAATTCCCTCTCTTGCCTTGTTGACTTCATAATAACACTCTTTCCTACTTCTCCTGTTCTGCCACCGATCTTTTTTTTCCCGTAGATCATCATCCCGTATATGTCCCTATTAGTCTTTGGGCAAGGGTCCATCTGTAATCTACTTCTTATCTTCTTCCATAGTTTTATTTATTTATTTATTTATTTATTTATTTATTTATTTATTTATTTATTGGCTGTGTTGGGTCTTCGTTGCTGCATATGGGCTTTCTGTAGTTGTGGAGAGTGGGGACTACTCTTCAATGCGGTGCGCGGGCTTCTCATTGCGGTGGCTTCTCATTGTGGAATACAGGCTCTAGGCTAGCAGGCTTAAGTAGTTGTGGCATGTGGGCTCAGTAGTTGTGGCTTGCAGGCTTTAGAGCACAGGCTTAGTAGTTGTGGCACACAGGCTTAGTTGCTCTGTGGCATGTGGGATCTTCCTGGACCAGGGCTCAAACCTATGTCCCCTGCATTGGCAGGCGGATTCTCAACCACTGTGCCACCAGGGAAGCCCCATAGTTTTAACTGTTATTTATTTGCATACAATTCTCAGATCCCTTTCTCTAGCTGTTGCCCTTATCCTTAACTTCCGGCATGCCATCTGGACATTCCTGCATGAGTGACCCGGAAATTTCTCAAAGGAGACATGCCCCAAACAAAATAAGCATCTTTCACTCTCTTGTTCAAAATTACCACCTCCCAGTGCCCCTCAGTTGGGTTACAGACTCATGCTTTGCCCACTTACCCAACCTGGGAAACTGAGGCTTGGACTCTGCACCTGCTATCTCTCAGAGTTCAGTTCATTCTACTCAGACAGTCTGCAAATCCTGATGCTTCTTTCTGTGCCCACTATTCTTGTCCTAGTCAGGTCTTATCATCCTGTTTCCAGGCTGTAGCAACGTCTTCACAGTTGGGCTGTCAGTCATCAGCTTCCCTAATCCTCCATTGTTTAATTTTATTTTTTGCCGAAACTATTTCACTTAGTAGAAGTTGTGATCACGTCATGTGCCTGCTCAGAAACCCTTGGCTAGATCCCTAGCGACTATCGGGATACAACCGCCACTTCTTCATCTGTCTCC
This sequence comes from Hippopotamus amphibius kiboko, assembly GCF_030028045.1. Classification (NCBI taxonomy): domain Eukaryota; kingdom Metazoa; phylum Chordata; class Mammalia; order Artiodactyla; family Hippopotamidae; genus Hippopotamus; species Hippopotamus amphibius. The sequence continues at coordinate 156,124,866 of NC_080190.1, read as the reverse complement.
ACTGGCCCTGGCGCACAGTAGAGGCCTGATGAGTAAGTGAATAATGAACACAAGAATGACTGAATGAGTAAATGAGTCAATGACTCAACAGGTATCAAACCTGCCAAAAATACGCTTGTCTCATGCTGCCAGGAAAGCTCTTTCCCTCCTTCTAGAATGGGTGAAATCCTATCCATATGTCATCTTCATGAACTTTTTCATGACTGTGCAGACGCAATCAATTTCTTTTCAATTTGTGACTGGGGGACGTGTTATTCACACCACAGTCATAACAGTGAATATCCGTCATGGTTACTTACGTACGTGCATGCTGGGTGTTCACAGAGAATCAGACCCTTTAGGGCAATGAAGACTCAACCCCTAACACAAAGCCTGGCGCACAAGGGAAATCAATCTGCGTTTGAATGCCCACCACTGCTAATTTCTTTCAGACTCTCATTCTATCTCTCCTGAGCAGAACTTCTATAATAACTTCATACACATCTTCCCCATCTTCACTCTCTCATCCTACTCTTCACAGCCCTGCTAAGCTAATTCTTTTGTCCTAAAAAACGAAAAGCTTGCAAAAATGTGAGAACACTGAAGAAATCAGAGGTCAGGACTCGATTTAGAGGCTGTTGCCCTTTTGAAAGCAGCTGAAGTTTTCCCTTTTTTGGTAATTCTGATGGTTTTAGAGTTGTAGGCACCCTGGGTTGCAAAATGAATAGAATGTCATTTTCTGGGGTACGGGAGATCTTTCAATAAATTTTAGCTGCCTAACCATTTTGTACTATTTGTACCTTGAGAGTAAATATAGAGTTAGGAGGAAATGTTCCTGGGAGCAGGCAGGAGACATATCTAAACCTAAAGTGAGCTTAATAACTCTGTATTTTCCCTGCTAAAGTGTCTTGGAAATTACGTGAGTTGTAGCAGATAAATATGGTTACTGCAGTTTGACGGGGGTATGTTCACGTGCACACAGAGTCTGGAGTGACGCAAATGACTAGACTTTCTTAACAGAGCTGAAGTTTGCAAACCAGCTAAATAAGTTGGAGCCTTGAGAAAGGGAGAGTTCAGAGAAACATCCTTCGTACCAAAATGTTTCTGCTGGTACTGCAGATGCCACTGTGAATTGGAATCGCTTATTACTTCAGTTACTTTCAATAGTGCTTTTGGGGGTTACCGTCGCTTTGTATTATCTAAATCTGTTCCTGCCACCGGTGCCTGGACAACCTAGGGCATTTTAATAGGCAGCCTGTTACTTGAGAGTCGACATTGAGTTCCTATACTAGAAGTAGACATTTCTCCCAGGATTTGACCTGTGCAAAGCCTGAACCATTTTGGTAGGAAAAATGTGGTCCTAATCATGTTTGCCAGTCACCTGTGGCTTGCAAAGTACTTAATGCTTATTAACTCATTAATCTTCTCCACGAACCCTGTGAGGATGGTAGATGTCAACTTGTATTTTTTTCCTTCCAAGGGTTGTGAATTGGAAACACAGATTTGCACAGGCTGTATAAGCACACGCGTGCCCAATCTTGGGAAGTGACCCTACCATTTTGTGGTGTGTGAAATCAACACATGTTAGCAGCTGATTCTTTTTTCCCCCTGTAACTCCAAGATGACTCTTTACTTTATAGCCACAAAGCAGAAGTCCTCATTGAGTAAATCTAGCAAGAAGGCATGGGCTGAAAAATAAAACTTGGAACAACAGCAACTGTTCGATTGGATGGGGAATAAATACTTCTAACATCAAGACCATGATGCACAACCTTGAGGTTTTTCCAGACTCAACATGTTGATCAGTTTTTCGAGGCTCCTTTTTACCTAAGGGGTAAGGGTTAGCTTAACCAACTGTTCTCTAATTTCCTCAAAAACATTTGTGGATAAACCATGGCAGTTGCTCTTTCAAGAGACCCAGTCTCTGGCTTCTAGAGAGTTCTGTTCTTCTTCATTCTAAATTTGAGCAGTAGAAATGCACCCTAGTTGAAGATTGGGATTGAATGCTTATAGCTGAGACTGGGATATTATTCCTACTTCTAGGTAAGAGTCTTATTTCTGTCCCTTAGATCTATAAATTGAAGGTGATTTCTGAGGATCTGCCCTGTCACAGGGCCTGATTTTAATCAACATGCTTCTCAGATAACCATATTGCCATCTTATTATTTTCCTAATGAAGTACGCAGAGCCCAAGGACATGCAGGCTGTTGGTCCATCCATGTGTGCATTTATATTCATTTCACAAGTACTTCTTTATCACCCACCATGTGACAGCAATGTGCTAAGCTCCTGGGGGGTGCTGAAGTGGACAGGCTTAGGAGGAGGAGCAGGCGGGCTGTTTAGCTCTAGACCTTATGTAAATAAAAGGCCTCAAGTTGAGACTCCTGGCATTGTTCCCAAATGAAGTTTTATTCTGGTTGTCAATAAGGGTAATTTGTGAAATACAAACATATTAGACTATATGAGAGTTTTGATCATCCTGCTTTGGCAGGTCTTAATGCCATAGCATATTGGGAGTTTCGAAAGTGGAAGAGACCTGGGCCAGGTGTCACCTCTGAGAGTTTTTAGGAATGGCTCAGAGACACTCTCCCTGTGTCTCATGGCCCCACAGGAGATCAGACATCCTTTCCCCAGGAAACAAGGAGGGTGGTTTGCTGGGATGAAGGAGCATCTCCTGGGAGCAGTCATGGAATATAAATGTTAGACAGCTGGAGGGGGCTGGAGACAGCCTCTGGAGGATAGACCTGAAAAGGTGTGGGCCATCATAAAGCCCCTCAGCGGTTAATGGCACATTGAGACTAGATGAAGGTTTCCTAATCTGATGTGCTCTGCTCTTTCCTCCATAGAAGGGGACCCTCAACAAAAGATACTATGCTTTACCTTGCTGCATGGTCCCCTACATCACTCCCTGGGATACAGGCAGACTTCAGTTTATTTTCCCTCCTTCCTTCCCTCCCTTCCATCCTTCCTTCCTTCTCTCATTCTTTTTTTTGGTTTGTTTCTCTTGCTTTCTCTCTTTCTTGTTTAATTGAGTGCCTCCTGCTTTATACTTATTGCCAGTGGTCTTCTCACTGCTCCATTGTTTCTACCAACAATAGAGGTTGGCCCACATCAAAAGCCAAAAGCTTGGTTTTAATCAGAACAATATTCGTGTTGTGTGCTTTGATCTTGACTCTCCTGCCCAGGGCCGGAGGCAGGACTTCACCACAACAGTGAACTTGAGGCTGCCTGTTCTCCTCCGTGGAGCTGGGATGGCCAGGATGCGGTTAGCCTGTTGCAGAATGAGTGTCACTTGGACTAAAAGCCTGCATCCAGTTTTTCACAGTAGGTCCCAACTACATGAAGGAGAGAGGGAGAAAAAAAAAAAAAACCCACACAAATACTACCCAGCCATTAAAAGGAATGAAATAATGCCCTTAGCAGCAACATGAATGGACCTAGAGATGGTCATACTGAGTGAAATAAGTCAGACAGAGAAAGAGAAATATCATATGATATGGCTTATATGTGGAATCTAAAAAAGAAATGATACAAATGAACTTATTTACAAAACAGAAGCAGACTCACAGACTTAGAGGACAAATTTATGGTTACCAGAGGGGAAGGATCGGGGGAAGGGATAGTTAGGGAGTCTGGGATCGACATGTACACACTGCTATATTTAAAATGGATACCAAACAAGGACCTACCGTATAGCACAGGGAACTCTGCTCAACGTTGTGTGGCAGCCAGAGTGGGAGGGGAGTTTGGGGGAGAATGGATACATGCATATGTATGGCTGAGTCGCTTTGCTGTGCACCTGAAACTATCACAACATTGTTAATCAGCTATACTCCAATATAAACCAATAAAAAATAAAAAATTAAAGAAAAAAACCAGACAAGCAAGCAACCCCCTTTTCCCCCTAAAACACAGAGAAGACAAACTAGGCCAGCGTGACTTCTTTTCCTGCCCATCCTGTTCTTGCTGTTTCTCTTTCATTGGATTTTAGACAAGTGCAGTATGATAAAAGTTTAACTCCATGTGTTCCCTGGAGTTCCAGAATTATCTTTGAGCTGCCTGGTGGCTAGCATCACTCAGTGTGCTAAAGGCTTTTTCAAACTCAACATGCCAAGACCGCCCGTATCATTTTCCCCTAGAAACCTGCTCATCCTCTTCAATTTTCGAAATCTGCCACCAGGATCCCAAGCTAGAAACCTTGGATTCAGCCTACACTCCTTTCTCTCACTCACCGTGTTCTGTCAGTTCTACTGCCTAAATGTCTGTGAATCCAATTACTGCCACGTCTCCACTGTGTGTTCCACACGGCTGCCAGGAAAGATCTGTCTAAAATGCAAAGCTGAATGTTCCGTTCTCCTTCATAAGACGCTCTGAGCATCCCCTAGACTCAGAGCATCACATCTGTACCCTGAAGCATGGTAGAGCCCCGGGGCCCTGCACACCTGGCTGCAGCCCTGTTGGGACCCCCTGCAGTCACACCAAATGTGGGACTGTGCCTTCATTGGACACGCTGGTAAATGCCTTAGTATCTTTGCTCTAGTTAGTTGCATCGCCTGGAATATTCGTTTACAGCTGGTCACATCTGCTTATTCTTTCAGATTCAGCTCAACTCTCTCCACTGTTTATCAAGTCTTCTGAGCCCTCTCAATGAGTTGGTGGCTTCCTCTTTTTACCTGGAGTGTGACTTACTAGAAAGAACATGGGCTTCAGAGTTAGACCAAACAGATCTTGAGAACGCATTTCCCTCAGAGTTGCAGTTGTGAGCCCTTTACAGAAACTGCCTTAGATGAATACTGATGTGTGACTCCGCATCATAAATACAGAATTATTATCATCCAGGGCATAATTGCAAAAGTGGGGGCTCAAGATGGCAGAGTACAAGGATATGGGCTCACCCCTTCTCATGGAAACACCCAAATAACAACTAACTGCTGAACAACCATCGGCAGAAAAACGCTGGAACCTGAATCTCAGTTGTTTCATTCACAGCATCCACACAGTGCCAACTGTGTAGACTCACTGGTAGGGTTAGATGGAATGGCACTGTTTCCAGTAAGTATCAGTTTCCTTCTCACAGAAAACTGTACCGCCCACATGTATAAAGAGATATAGCACAGTGATTAAAAGAATATGGCCCTGAATCCAGTGCATGTGGCTTTAAAGCCCAGCCCCACCATTTACTCATATCAGTGACCTTGAGCAATGACTCTCCTTTCAGTGTCCTCATCTGTATATCATAGAACCTACTTTGTAGCCTGCTTGGGAATATTGAGATAAATGTAAAGTTATCGTGTTTAACACCCAGTAATCATGCAATGGATGTTGGCTGCAGTCATTTCTCCCCCGCATGTGCCATGCTGTATCATAATTGTTTATTGACATTCTTCTTTTCCTGTTAACTTGAAGATTCCTAAAGGGCACAGGCTAGGCCATGCTCGTGCCTGTATCCTCAGCAACTACCAGGAAACACGGAATAAGCATCAGAAGGTATTTCTGCAAGTGGATAAAGCCAGGAGCCTTTCATCTGAAGTTTTCATTCTGGACTACAATTAACAATACAGTCTGGGCTTCCCCCAGGACCTTGCCCCATTCTCCTATCCACGCCATTCACCCTTTATGATCCATTCATCATTGGCTCCTTTAGGGTGCCTTCCCCCACGTTACCCCAGGTCCATTCAAATCTCTCCTATAGATCTCAGTTCCTGTTCTTTTATTACTTTTTAACTAAATTATTGTTATTATTATTACTATTATTATTATTATTTTGCAAGTGTATCCTCTGTAGGATTGGAGATTTGTCAGCCACGGGGACTGCCTTCTTCCCTGGTCTGGGAGTGATGTTGGTACCAGCAACAGTGACACACTTGTCAGTGCTTTTAATGAAAGGTGTCACCTCTCAGCCTGCCTCTTATGGTAGTGTTTTTTCTTCCCCTTCCTTCCTTCTCTTCGTGTTCTCCCCAAGGGCCCTTCCAGCCTTGATAGAATGTGGTTGATAGCTGCTTTCGACTAGAGAGCTTCCATTCCTGCTCTGGACCCAGAGTCCATCAATGTAAGGTCTTTCTCTCCTCTGGCATATCTGTGACAGGCACACACAATTTTGAGTGTTCCTCACCCTTCTCATTTCAGTTTATTGACCTCAGTGGTATTGGATGCCAGGAAACATTTATCTGCCTCCTTTGTTATACTTTATAGTAAAAAAAAAAAGTGTGACTCTAAGCTCATATGTGAAAGGCAATCCAGAGGGTTCTAGACAGGACAGATATAGGACAGAGATAAAATATGTATTGTAACATTGTTACCCAACAGAACTCCTGAGAGCAGCTTATTTTGGAAGATTTCTATTAGTAGGGCTAAATTCTGTTCTAAAGATGCTCAAAGAGCTTGATGTAAATTAAAACTGTATGATTCGGGTTAAGTTTCAAAGAAGTCATGATTTGTTTTAAGCATGTTTTTCCATTGTTTCAAATCAGACCCTTGAGTTGAAAATGATTCTTGATTGGGAAGAAGACACAAACCAATCAAGGGCTCCTCCAGTGCAACCTGGTTGACTCTTAAAAAGAAGCATAAGCATACAACACCTGCATTTATATCATCTTCACTGAATTCACTTTCTTAGCAAAGAAACCTAAATGCTTGTGTGATGTTATGGAACAGAAATTACTTATACATTTTCCCCTGAATCTGTCCTTTTCTTTATTTTTGTACAGAAACAAAATTTTCAGGTGCATTTTCCTGAAGACTAATTGTTTGTCTATTCCTCACATAACAGAAATAATAGAGACTAAAAGAGAACACCAGCCAGGATTTCCTTTAATTCTATAAATTCTGATCTCCTTTTATCTCAGTCTCTGGATTCTCAGATTCTAATTTTTGACTGAGTCCCTGGGCCTTTCTCTTTTCCCAAAACCTTGTTCACCTCCCTCTGGGATGAGCAGTTTCCTTTCTTGGGGGATATTGGGCTGCTGGCTCCATCCTAGTCCAGCCACAAATCCAACATCACAGCAGCTGTCAAATCTTCCTGATCTCTCAACATGAAGCCTTCTCTCACCCTTCCACTGAGTGAACAATCTGGAAATAGATGGTCCAAAGTGACTTTTCCTGTTAGAGCTCTGAGATCATTACTCCATACCTCTGCCTGTCTTTCCCATAACCTAGCTTAATTTATATATAGGTAAAGATTGGTACCAGAAATAAGTTGCTTAAAAAAATAGTCATGGTCCATTTACATTAGATGATTCCATAGTTAAGAGTCTGCATTTTAAGAGGTACATCTTGCACACAGGATCTATAGTCTCCCTTTTAATATTGAAGGTTAAATTGTTTTGAGGTCCAGATTTTCAGTAAGCACTTGAAATCAGACAAAGAAATATCCAGTTACTAGGCATGGTTCTTATCACGAAGGCAGGGGTGGATGTAGGGAATGAGGTGAGGGAAGGGAAGGAAGGGATCCACACTGATTTGACTTTCTGCAAAGTGAATGGTGATTGTTTTTCTGGCCTTTTTGTGGCAGTCCCTTCACTGGGATCAGTGTATGTTGAAGGAAAAGCCACTTGGCAGTGTGGGATTAGTAGAAGACAGCATCACAAAACTGATTCCTGTAGAGTCAGATGTTGCGATAGTTATAAACTGGTAGGAAGATATGCATTTCATGATGGAAAAGACAGCTAGGATGCATAGACATGTTTCTCACAGAATACAATGGCTGATTATAACCAACTGCCCAGTGGTTAGCAAGAACAACTATGTCTAGTAGAGAAAGCCCTGGGCTAGGAGTGCAGACCTGCCTGTGTTCTAGGCCCTGCCCAAGAGCATATTTGCTATGTGAGTTTGGGTTAGTCTCATAATAATAATAACATCATAGGTATAGGAATATATTGAACATTTTGTTAGGCGTTTTATATGTGCTGGTTATCTGTTGTGTAACAAGCCATCCAATGCTTAGTAACTTAAAAAATGTATCATTCTCTCTTACGATGTGCTCAGCTGGGTCGTTCTTTTTTGGGTCCCTTCATATAGTTGCAGCCAAATTATAAAGCATCTGAAGGCTTAAATCTCTTGTCCCCAACCTGGGCTTGGATGGCTGGATCAGCTGAGGATTCTTTGAGCAACTCTTTCTATCCAGTCTCTCCTTGTGGCTAGCTTGGGCTTCCTCACAGCGTGGTGGACTCAGACAGTTAGACTTCTTATCTGGCAGCTGGCACCCCCGGAGAGAGTATTCCAAGAGACAGGCAATGGAAGTTGCCAGTCTTTTAGGTCTGGGCCCAGAAACTGGCATGGCTTCATCTCTGCCACTTATCCTATAGATCAAAGCATCCCCAGAGTCCACCCAGAGAAAGGGGGAGAGAAATCAACCTTACCCCTCGATGGAAAGAGTGTCAAAGATTGCATGGTCATCTTTACCTTGAGTCATTATTTAATACTTCTGTTAAAAGTTCCAACTAGAGCCCTGTTCTTCAGAAATCTGTTTGTAAAAAGATAGTTGTAAGGAATGATTGCCAAATGAAGATCAAAATAGCAGCTTTATTGTTGCTAAAATTGTGTCAGAAGCCACAGCCTGCTCCAGCTAAAATGAGGGCTTTCTACACCTTTCCCCCTGAATTAAAAACAGGAGGGCTCTGGGGCTTCCCTGGTGGCTCAGTGGTTAAGAATCTGCCTGCCAATCCAGGGGACATGGGTTCGAGCCCTGGTCTGGGAAGATTCCACATGCTGCGGAGCAACTAAGCCCATGTGCCATAGCTACTGAGCCTGCAAGCCACAACTGCTGAAGCCCATGCACCTAGAGCCCATGCTCTGCAACAAGAGAAGCTACCACAATAAGAAGCCTGTGCACCGAAATGAAGAGTCACCCCTGCTCTCCACAACTACAGCAAGCCCGCCTGCAGCAACAAAGACCCAATGCAGCCAAGAAATAGAAATAAATAAGTAAATAAAATTTAGGAAAAATGAAAATAATAAAGAAATTGTATTTAAAAAAAAAAACAAAAAAAACAGGGGGCCCTGGGGTCTAAATTGGCTGACCCTCCAAGTCACATGTCTTGCCCAGTACCAGGAGGCAGACACTTGGCTTGACCTACCAGATAATGCAAACAGGTCCAGGTCCAGCAATACAAAGAAAGGTGCTTTTGAGGCAATCATTGGTAGATGCCACTGAGGTAGACCAGAAGTTTCCTTTCAGTCCTGCCGTTTACTGAGAAGTAGAGCAAAATTCTCCATCTCTTGTAGAAATGTGGGGAGGGCAGGAAGTTTCAGGCATTCTTCCTTCCCATGACATTCACTAGCCCATGCGTGAGGATTTGTAGTCATCTTTTGCACAGCATTACTAGTCTTCTTTTGCAGTGGAGGAAAGCTGAGGCTCAGAATAGATTTACCAACTTGCCAGGGTCACAAACGGACAAAGAGTAGAGCAGGCTGTCAGGGCATCAAACTCTCTCTTTCAGCATCTCTTAAATAGAACATCAGGTAAACCTTACCAGCACCTCCCTCCAATACACACTACTTCCTGAAACCCTCCCCTGCGTATTTCTCTCCAGAACCCTTATTAGCAGCCTACGTAATCCTTGAATTCTTGTTCATGTGAGTGTTGTCTACTCCTCTCACTAGAAAGTAATCAAATGTGAATGATATGGTTGGAGTATAGAAGAGGTACAAGTACAAGTTAGTGTTATTTGCACACAGGTTGTACCACTGTGTCCTCTATAGTATTGAGTAAATACCTTCTGCCTTTAGAATGTCCCCATGATGAAGATCTGAGGATGTGGGCTGCCAGGCACCTATCACTCTTGGCTTTAGGGTGCCGGCACATGGCCAAGGGGCTAATGATTGGTGCTGTTTCACTGGAACTTGAGCAGCATGAGGACAGTGTGCTCCATGGGACACTGTGGTGTGATCATGTACATATGGGTTAGTTTCCATCTCAGGTTAATTGCTTCTGGCTTTGATGCTGTTTTCTTTGGTGAGTTTCACAGACAGGAACTACGGCCTTTCTTTCCAACAGAGCGCTCAGAACATCAAAACCATTGTCCAGCTCTTGGGCAGATCAACAAATCAATTGAATGCCGTTGCAGAAAAATAAGCCAGACTCCTGCTGCTTGGCTGGGTTGTGACCACCTTCCTGAGTGATCCCTGCAGGTCTTTTGTGGGGAGTAGAGAAGTAGCATCTCTCCTTTCATTCATCAGTGTCATTATTTACAGTTTATGAAGAATGAGAGAGGTTAATGTTGGAAAGTGCAGAAGGATATAAACAGCAGTTGCTAGTGTGTTAATATTGTCACCATGCTCAAGAAACAACAAAGCCTGATAAAAGCCTAGTAATAGAAGAAACTTTTTATTGAGGCATCTTGCAAGGGATTTATGTGTTTTATCACATTAAAGGCTCTAATCAACCCTCTGAGGAGCTAGTACCCCTGTTTAACAGACGAGAAACCTGAGGCACAGAGATGCTAAGTGATTGGCCCAAGATTACACAGTAATGTGTCAGAGCCCACATTTGAATCAGGATAGTCTAGGTACAGAGCCTCAGTTCTAAACAACTATATTACTAGATCCTTCTACTGCCTTTTTTGCTTTTTTTGTTGATAGCGTTTTCAAGGTCTAAAGAGTGTATAAGCAAGCCAGTTAATACATGTAAGATGTAAGCTGTTTGTATTCTTGAACTGTATAAGCTTGGTGTGTGTGTGAACAATTTATAGACATTGCATATAGTTATCAAGTACACTGGAGTGGGGAGAGAGTTTAGAAGCAGTTTATTCCAGCTTCCCATCCAGTGCAGGGATCCCCAGAGAATCATCCTTCAGCTTGGCTTGAACTTTAAGGTCAGGTGAATAAAAATACTAACAACCAGCATAAGAACTGATGCTAATAATTGCTGTAACCATGGAAACAAACTAGAACACAAATGACAAAAAAGGTTCTTAAAAGAGAATAAACTACACACATACAAACACACACACACACACACACACACACACATGGTAATGACTAGATTTGGGAACCCAAATAAATTAATAAAGGCTGGATAAAGGAGGAGAGTTGGATTGAGAGAACTATAGACAATAAATTTCTGGGCATCTATTCAACATTGTCAAACATGTTTTTGTTTGTTCATTTGTTTTGATTAGGTAAATAAGATTTTTTGTGTGTTTGTGGAAAAAACCTCTATGATAACCATTCATATAGTTAAAAATAAGATGCATGTCTTCTAAGTGGATATGCAACATAAAAGAGCCTCTACAGGAAAAAAAATAGTGGAAAAGAAAAAGCAGGGAAACAAAAGAACGACAACAGTAAACCCCAGTATGGCAAATACATAGGTTTAAATTCTTCTATTAAAACATAAAATATTTCAAAGTGGATTTAAAAGCAGTAGTCAGTCATTTGCTTTCATTATCCAGTGAATAAAAATGGTCTAGTCAATTATCACATTGTACAGTATTTTATTAGTTAATATCTTCTCTAATTATCTTGAAGACAGACTTTGTCTTATTCACTTTGGTACTGCCAGTGTATAGTTGGTATATGGTTGTCAAGTAAGTGTTAAATGATTTAATAATAAAAAGATAATAAGTGGATAACAATATGAGGAAAATAGTATTTAATCGAAAAGTATTATACACAAGAGAGTGGGTGGTTTCACATTGATCAGTGGTGTAATCAATGGTGAAGACATAATAGATTCGAAAGTTTATGTGCCAAAGAGCTTTGCTATAAAGTATGTGGAGCAAAAACTGTTAGAAATACAAAGATAAATTGGTGGTAAGAGTGTGGGCTTTGTAATCAGTCATCCCTGGATTTGAATCATGGCTTTGCTGTTTATTAGCTTGGACCGATTATTTATCTTTTCTGAGTCTCATTTTCATCATCTGCAAACGTGGATGTAATCTCACTGTTGTGAGGATTAAGGGAGGGAAAATACTGGCCCACAGTAGTCAGCCTTCCCTCCCCACCAGGTCCCTAAATTTTTTTTGGAAAAAGTGGGAAAGAAGGAGAAAGGGAGGAAGGGAGGGATGTGGAGGGGGAGGAGGAGCCCTGCTCCGCTTAATGTATCACTGCTTGGATGTACCATTATTTATTTTCCTGAGGACATCTTTTTGGATGGCCATGAGGTAGTTTCTGATATTTTGCTATCAGAAACAAGACTGTAATGAATATTCTTAGAAATATGTCACTTTGCATATGTGTGAAAGTACTCCAAGAATTACAATTTATCCTGAGTCCAAAGGTATCTGTACTTATGACTTTGAGACTATTCTCCAGAACTATTGTGCGTCTACACTCCACCAGCAAAGTACTGAGAATGTATTATTTTTCCTCATACTCTTGCCCTTTACATTGTGTTATCAGCTTTTTGATCTTTGCTTATCTAATCAGTGAAAAAAAAATGGCATTGAAGCTTTGATTTGCATTTCATTTATTTTGCGTGAGATTAAGTATCATATTATAGATTTAAGATCCTCAATATTTTTTCCTGTTTCTAGTCTTTGCTCATTTTTTTGTTGGTGTTCTTTATAGTTTAAGGGAATTAGCCTCTTGTTAGTTGTAAATATGTTTCCCATCTATCTTTCGACTTTGCTTAATGGTATTTTTTTCATTAAGACATTTTCAAAATGTTTATATAGTCAAATTTATTAATCTTTTAAAAACCATTCAGGGTTTATGTCATATGTAGAAGGGCCTGTCTTACCTTAGATTATTTTAAAAGATCATTTTTCTTCTCACATTTATTGGTTTCATTATTTAAGTTTATGTCTTGATCCATCTGTAATTTATTTTGTTGAAGGTGTATTGTTTTAAAATGACCTCTACATTTTATGTACTAAAAACCAGTTGTACTAATAATTTCATGCTTTTTGGTGTCTAACACAAAGATAAGGAGACCAGGCAGCGAGCGCCAGATACCAGCCAGGTGGTTGTTGAAAAGAAGTATGTTAGTTCTGTTAGGACAGAGACCCACATAACTACAAGTTACGGGGAAACCGATTTGCACTCCTCCAGGAAGAAAGGACATTTTAACAATTAGAGAGACCAGCATGGAATTGGCTCCTGATTGCACATTTCTTTGTGGCTTAGTAAGCTAGCTGTTTTTCTGAGTATTCCACGAAGCCTGCATTCCTGTGTCAGGTTTTCAAGAAAAGCTTTGCATTTTACAGTGGACATCATTACCAAGCAGTTCTTGGGAAATAAGCACATATAGCAATGGGATATGTAGGACTCATACTGTCTAAACAGAAAAATACATTTCCTGAGAATCATGTACCTTGTGCTGGAGGTAGACATTTCTGAGATAGTCCATTGCAGTGGTAAGAGACTGGGTTTCAGAGTCAGAGGGCCTGTTTCAATCACGGCTGTATGCCTGGACACATATACCTCTGAGCCTTAGTTTCTTCATCTATAAAATGGGGTTATTAATACTACCAACTACAAGGGATTGTTGTCAGGCACTCTTGAAAGTTTAAATGCTCAATAATTATTATCTATTTTTATTATTATCCTGTTTTGGTAAAATTCCATTGCCTAGTATTTTTTTTTTTTCAGCAAGCATTTACTAAGAGCCCACTGGGTACTAAACACTGTACTGGATTCAGGGACAAAAAGAAGATTAAACAAGGTAGCTGTTATCAAAGACCACAGTCTTAGGTTGTACAAAAGTGTGGGGACAAAATACTAATTAGATCAGTAAAGCCGAAAGCACTGTACAAGTTGTAGATTATAACCCAAACTGAAGAAGGAATGGCACGTACAGCAAAGTACTTTACGTTGGCAACAAGCCTGTGAGTGAGCAACAGCTGGGAGAAAAATCAAGTAGAAGCTTCCTCCCTTCCCTCCAAACCCAAACAATCCCCTTCTTTCATGCAGGTAACGAGAGATGACAGCACAGGATCAGGTCCTAATGCACAGGCTTTCATGAACCCAGTCCCTCTTTTCATCCTGATTAGAGGATAAAGGAAATGGGTTTCCTGGCTGGTCGCATGCTGGTAAACATTTTGCCTGCTTTGCAGAACCACCACCCTGGTGAAGTGCAATTTGCTGGACCTGCAGTTGGTGGAAAACAGCAGGGCCTTTGTCAGTGAATAGAGCTGTAGTGGCAGGGAGGACATTTATAAAAATGCTAGAGTGTCTCATGCCCCATGCCAGCTGGTGCTGTTAGTGCTCTTTTATGTGACTCTTGAAATTCTCTATAATCAATTCTGAAAGTAAAGCCAGGGCATAATGAGTAATCAAATTCAGTTCTCTGGAATCCATAGTAGTGGTGGTTTTGAATGTGGGTGTCATCTCACCGAAAGTGGAAAACGTCTGAGAAGTTGAGAAAAAAAGTTCAATGTTTTTGTAAAGAATGTATGGGTTCTTTTCCAGTGGTTTTATTTTTATTAAGAACCAGTAATCCATGAGCTGAAGGACACGTGTCTTAGTCTCTTCCAGCTGCTGGAATACCATAGACTGGGCACCTTCTAAACAACAGAAATTTATTTCTCACAGGTCTGGAGGCTAGAAGTTCAAGATCAGGGTGTCAGCATGGTGGGGTAAGGCCATCTTCTGGGTTGCAGACTTCTCACTGTGTCCTCACACAGTGGAAGGAGGAGTGAGGGGTTTCTCTGGAGTCTCTTTTATAAGAATGCTGATACCATTCACGAAGGCTCCACCCTCATTACCTAAGCACCTCCCAAAGTCTCTGCCTCTTAATATCATCACACTGGGCATTGGGATTTCAACATACGAAATGAGGGGTGAGGGGAGATACATTCAGACCATAACATGGGTAACTGCAACCCATGGATTTACGTGAATCAGGCAAAATGGTCTGGGTTACCATTTTGAGAAAAAGAAACACGAAACACTTCTGTTAAAAGTCTCTGGCTGCTTCACATGGTGTCCTATACCAGGCGTTGGGGTGGGTTAACTATAACCTGTGGGCCAATTCCAGTTCGCCACCTTTTATGGGGGGTTGTTTATCTGCCTAGGTATTAGGCTGTGTTTATTGCTTCTTGGAGCTGTAGGTGTCAGAGGCTAAATTCTTCTGATGTCCTTATTTTTGTCTTTTCTATTGTCTTGGGTTTCCCTAGAGACTCCTTTAGAAATAGGATCTGAGCCTTGTGGTTAGCACTAATCGCCTGTTATTTTACAGTAGCTGCATTGATGTGGCAACAGAATGTGTGGGGAAGGGAAGCACTCTTTTATCCTATGATTAGGTTTCAATCCTTAGTCTCTACCACTGTAGATTTAAGAGGGTTTTAATTTCCCATTTTTCTGTTGGGCTGGTTAAGTTTTGTAGGCGTTCTTTATCGTTTAAGAAAATTAGCCTCCCATTAGTTGCAAATATGTTTCCCATTTGTCTTTTGACTTTATGCTCTTTTTTCTCCATCCAGAAAGTGAAAGATGAATACATTTGACTATATAAAATTCTTCACAAGTGCTGCTCAGAAGTTTTTTCGCTCCTTAAATGAGACAGGAAAACTAGGAGGGGCTAGAGTTGGGTATTTCCTTCCCTTAGGTCAGTTGGGTTCTGATAAAATCCCAGTAGTTTAGGCGCTGGTAAAAGTTTCCCTTGAGGGCAGGTCTCGTTAAGGAGAACCGAACAGTCTGGGTATACAGTTGACCCTTAAACAACACAGGTTTGAACTGCATGGGTCCACTTATAGGTGGATTTTTTTCAAAAAATATGTTCTACAGTACAACATGATCTGAAGTTGGTTGAACCTTCAGATAGTTGTTTGGTGGATGTGGAACCGTGGATACAGAGGGCGGACCGTAAAGTCATCTGCAGATTTTTGACTGTGGGGATGGGGGGAGTGGGATGAGGTGGGGGGTTGGCACCCTTAACTCCCGCATTGTTCAAGGGTCAACTGTATTTCGCAATGGTTACTTTTCCTCTCCCCTGGCTGGAAGCATGAAGGGATTGTTTTCCTGTCTTCACAGTGAGAACCTGATGGGGCTCTTGGAGATAAAACTCAGGAAAGTGTGGAGCTCCCTCAAGCCTAGGTCTCCAGGAGTTTTAACCTCTCAAGCTAGGCCAAGCCCAGTCTCCAGTAATTGGTGATTAAAGACTAAACAGCCAATCATAGTTTAAGTATTCCTACTCAATGCTGGCTCCAACAGAGTTTCTGCTCTTGGTAAGATGTGATTCTCTATATCTACCTGTCTCTCCAGTTTTGGGAGTGGTGATTTGCTCTGTGACCTCAATTCTCTAATGGACCTAAGAAGAGTTGTTGGTTTTTACTTTTTCAGCTTTTTTTCCTGAAACAACTTCCTAGCTCTTTACATGTCAAACCAGAAACTGAGGCTCACCACCTTTTTTAAAACAGCCCATGAACTAAGAATTAAGTTGTTGAAAAAAATTTAAAAGGGACTATTTTGTGACTTGTTGTTATATCAAATTCAAATTTCAGTATCCAGAAATAAAATTCTGCTGGAGCATAGCCATTCTTATTCATTGATGTATTGTCTGTGGCAGAATCGAGAAGTTGCTAGCGGGACTCTGGCCAGCAGAGCCTGAAATATTTACCATCTGATCCTTTACAGAAAAAGCTTGCTGACCCCTGGCTTAGCACATGCTGGATGCAGGTCCTGGTTAAGTTCAAATCCTTTTTGACACTGTGCTTGAGTGGGAAATCAACATTGAGCACATATCAAGTACTGGAGAGGATCGTCATATTTAGAGATCAGTGAGGACATAGGCCTGCCCCCAGGGAGCCTACAGGCTTGTGGGGCAGGCTGAGGGCAACCAAATAAGCATTTACTGGATTGTTTTAGAATGAAAGACACTGGAGTTAGCTTCAGGCAAGAGAGAGTCATTAAAGCCCAGCCTGTTGGGGAGAATGGGAAGTACTTGGTGATGGGCCAAGGGCTGGGGAGGGCCAAGGTCAGGAGAGATCCTTTGTGTGCTGTACTTTCTGACCCAGTGTCGATCGTTAATAGCCATGGGCGCCCTGTGACCACTGTGGCCACCTCAGTATTGTAATGTCCCTTTCAAGTAGGCATAACTGTGTTCAATGTGGTTTTCAGTTCTTAAGTTACCAAGAAGTATACTGCTTTGTGGAGAGAGTGTGCACATTTATCAAAAAAGTGTTCAAAGCAGACCACCAACCTAATCTCAAGAAGTAATGACCAATGAACAGGGAGAATTTCCTAAACATTTATAAACAGGTAGAAATATATGAACATTTCTGGGTTGGTCTTAATCTTGTTGGTGGTGTTTGCTGTTCCCTATGCTCTGAAGGCTGCTTTGGGTTTCATGTATCAATAGAAAAGAAGCTAAACCACTAACTATCGAGCTCATGTATAACCTATAGAATGAGTCTGCTGTGATCTCCATAGATTATAGGGACTTTAGAACTCATGGCCATAACCTGTTTAAACTCTTTCAGTCCTTATTGTTATAACAGCTGTAAGATAGCAGAAACACTTCCTGATCTTAAGAGTGTTGATGCTGAGGAAGGTCTGCGATGGGCTTATATAATAGGGTGGGTGTAGGCAACAAGTAGATATACGGTCTGGATTTCCTTGTTCATTGCAGATGAACTCTGTGAGGCCCAGAGTCCGTAGGAAGGTGAGATGACCACACTAGCCTCTTGGGTCCTCTTTGGAGGCCATAGTGAGAAGGTCAGCCTAGTTCACAATTTAATAGCAGCGTTGAGTCTTTCTGGCTATGTCCGCAAACTGCAACCTTGATTGCACACAATGCTGTGGTTTGGCAGGGAAACAAAGGTATATTCCCTTGCCTTCTTCTTAGATTCTTTATCGGAGTGATTGCAGAATTCCCCCAGGAGGTCTTGTAAGTAAGCCATCAACAGATGACATTGCATGTAAATGGAGCTGGAGAAATACTGAAGCAAATGACCCATGCAGAAGTGACCAAGGCACAAATAAAGAGCATATTCTTGACTTTCTTGCAGCTCTCAGAGAATTTTTTTTTTTTTTTTTTTTTGGCTGTGTTGGGTCTTTGTTACTGTGCATGGGCTTTCTCTAGTTGTGGCAAGTGGGGGCTACTCTTCATTGCGGTGCACGGGCTTCTTAGTGCGGTGGCTTCTCTTGTGGCGGAGCACGGGCTCTAGGTGTGCGGGCTTCAGCAGTTGTGACCTGCAGGCTCCAGAGCGCAGGCTCAGTAGTTGTGGTGCATGGACTTAGTTGCTCTGCAGCCTGTGGGATCTTCCTGGCCCAGGGATAGAATCCGTGTCCCCTGCATTGGCAGGCAGATTCTTAACCACTGCACCACCAGAAAAGTCCCTCTAATAGACTTTAGACTTGACAAGGACTTCCCACTCAATACAAAGATCACTTTCATGAAACCTGTGTCTTGTATCATCATCCAGGCCCTTCTTGAATGTGTCCAGAGGTGGGCAACTCATGCTCTCACCTCATCCCATGTGCATTAGGGTTAACTAATGATTGTGTTAGGGATCTTGTGGTTGCAAGTGACAGAACCCAAGTCAAACTCTTTTTAGGGAAAAGCAACATTTTTTAGCTCTCTTGACAAAACTTGGGAAGGGCAGGCTTCAAGGAAGAGTAGAAACTAGGTTTGAATACTGGAAATCAATGCACTTCTCTCTTTCCTCTCCTCCTTCACTTTCCTCATTTCCTCTTTCTGTCTCTGATTTTCTCTGTTCTCCTTCTGTCTAAGTAGAGATCGGCTTTCTCCACTTAGTGGAAAACATGGTCCCCAGCAAATTCCCAAGCTCACATATCTCTGATTCACAATTAGAAAGGGTTTGGTATTTGTTCTTTCTGTTTCCCATGTTCCCTGCTGAGGGGAGAGATCTGATTAGCCTAACTTCCATCTGGAGTCTATACTCACGCAGTCAAAATAGCCAGGAAGGAAGGACACTGCCACTGCAACGTTATGGTTGGAATAAAGGAAAGCCTTTCCCAGAGGAAGGGAAGAGTGTTAGGCTGATGAATCTAGGAATGGATGTTAGAGACATCTTGGGTGCTTGGGAGTGCTTTCCTAAATTAAAACTGAGCGCTTGTACTTCCTAGTTTTGCCTTCTCTTGAAACACAAAATGCATTAATCCTTTCTGCTTCATGACCTTTCCAATATGTAACTGCAGCTTCCATGTCTGACCATTTGGCCTATTACAACAATCCCAGTCTCCTGGCTTAGGCCTCCTGTCTCTGAGTGACCTCCTCCTTTCACTTTCAGCTCCACTAGGACCTTCTTGGATGTCTCCCTACTGACTCTTTTCCTTTAGCCTCCTCACTCACCTCAGTGCCTAGTGTTCCCCTTAATCATTGCTCAGCTGGCCTTGGCAGCTGTGGGCCTGTTACCCAGTATCATGTAGGAATGCAGTTCTTTCAGTAGAAAACAGGTTTGGGAACTTGATAGATCTGTTTGGATTCCATCTGTCCCACTGAGTAAAAGTGTGACCTTGAGAAATTGACTCAGCCTTTTGCAGTGTTGTCTTGAAGACTAATACCTACACCTAGTCCCTAACCCCAAATCTGGCATTTAAGTGGGCACCCAACAAAGGACAGCAGTGGCTGTTGTTCTTATGATTGCTACTTTAATTCCTAACATCCCACAGGTAAGGGGCATGTGATTAGAGAATTGATCCTCTATTCTTTGTCCATGGAGAAAAAGATGAGACTTTTCCTGGTCTGGAAAAGGAAAAAATTGGCAGGCACAAATTGGACCTTGGGACTTCAATCTCTTTTTCCAGCAGGCTTTAGATTTCAAGCTCAGTGCCTCTGGGAATGTAGCAGTTGGTTTTCTCTTGTTTTCTACCTCAGGTCTTAGGCCAGTTGTCTTGAGGGAAATAAAAGCTCTATTATCCCAAGCTAGGGAATTGGACAGAATTCAAATTCCATTCAGGTCAGCTATTAGAGACCCTAAAGGTAGAGATGATTTTTCTCTGGGGTTTTCCTAAGGGCGCCAAGCCCAACTCGTTCAGCTCAGTTGAAGAAAGATGGTTCTCATATTATTATTCTGGGTAAATGTCTTGGCATTTGAAGCTCTCCAAATTTTGGCTCTAGTTTAATTTTCCAGCTTTAATTCCCTTTACTTTCTAATACTTACCGTCTGCCATTCAGAAAAGGTCAATTTACTGTCCCCAGAGCTCACTCTGTGAGTAAGTACCTCTAAAATTTCCCTATATCATTACCCAAGTGGGTGTCCTGCACCAAACTAAACCCCTCTTTATCACCTTATCCATCCATCTCTCCACATCCATTTGTCCATCCATTGAATACAATAATATTTGTTCTATTCTATTCTTAGTGTTCTGTTCCAGGTACTAGATGTGACCATTAAGTTGCCGGCCTTGTGGAGTTTACATTCTAGTGAAAGAAACAGAAAACAAATACATAAATAGATGCTTTAATGTCAGATGTGTTAACTGTTGTGCTGAAAACGAAAACAAAGTGAGGAAATAGAAAATGATGTTGAGGAGGGGGAGGGGAAAGGAATGGCTCTATTAAATACACTTTATTATGAATCCTGGAATCTTAATGATTTGGAGGATTGGGAAATGGAACATCAGCTAGTCCAGAATACCACCTAATTCTCTGAAAGATGACTAGCCACGGGGACAACACGCCATTGATTTTAAGAGCATGGGCCGTGGAGCTGGAGTAACCTGGGTTTGAATTCCAGCTCAACCAGTTGTCACCACTTGCTACCATCTCAGGGGTGAGATTTTTAAAAAATGATATATATTTAGTAGTAATTAATTATACATTTTATTTATTTTTAATTATACATGTGTACGTGTGTGTGTGTGTGTGTGTATATGTGTGTGTGTGTGTGTATACACTTTTTTGTTTTTGGCTAGCCCCTGTATTTCTGGCAACTTGAAAGTAGCCAAGTTGCCTGACCTGAGAACAAATTGGATTTTTCATTACCTTTTTGTCTAATGAACCAAGGAAACCTGCCCTTCTCTTAGGCTTGGCTTTTGTTAGTTGTCTCTTTAAATTTGATATTCCTCTTTCCTTCCTCTGTGTGTCATTTCTCATGAGGCAAATCCATGACACAGTGTTTTGGGGAGATTTATAGGTGAGAAAAGAACAAGATCATCACCAACAACGGTCTCAGGTTATAATGCCAGGATTCTCTAAAACATCTCAAACGACACGGTGAGCCAGGTGCTGGATGGCACCATTTGTGTCTGATGGCTTTAAGCTAGAACAAGGTAAAGGGATGAGAATGGGTTGGAAAAGTTGCCTGATCATAACAGCTGGCATTTATTGGGCACCCACTGTGTGCAGACACTGTACTCAACCCTTACATGATGTTTCTTTTTAATCCTCATACTATTATTATCCCCAGCTTCCAGAAAAAGAAAGGGAAGCTTATAGAGTTTAAGTCGGTAGCTCAGGTGGTTATAAGAAATGATAGAGCTGCTGGTTTAAGAACTTTTAAAAAAAAAAAATATATATAAAATAGTTCACTGGCCCACGAGGGAAGAAAGCTTTAATCACGAGCCAAATGCATAAGGGAAAAGAGAAACCAGGACCAGTTGTAAAGGCAGGCGTTTTCTTCTAGTGCCAATAACAATATTGTCACCACTGCAGGTAGAGACACGATTGGCAGGGACAGATTTCTCCTACATAAAATCTAGCCTTTAAGATTTAATTTGTTTGGATATCTGAAGGAGCTGTATAAGAAGAGGAATGGAAATAAACACATATAAGGAGTGGCCTGAGGGGCTTTGTAAAACCCTTTTGTCCCAAATTCTCTCTTCTACCCAGCTGTCGTGTCTGAAATTCCTTCACTGGTGACTACTGTCCTTACGCGGTTTTTCTAGGTGCCGTAGTAATGTGGGCAACACATTCATGGGCTATCAGATTTCATCAAAATTCAGAGTTCGTCTTTTCACATCCACTGCCCCCTGTTTCCTACCCTGAGATAACTTAGTGCCTTCACTTGGCCTTTCAATGCTACACTGAATCTCACTTCCTCATCCCCTCCATCAGCACTTCTCCATTCTGTAGTCTGTCCCTCACTCCTTTTTTCTCTAAAGCTGACAGTGGGTGATAGTGGGTCAGTTATTAGCTGGAATCCCTCAGCCGTAGATAACATGATTCCTCTCCTTAGAACACAGTGCCGTAGTATTTAAGCAGCAGGCTAATTCTGTGAGTTTTCAACATTTGAATCATACTATCTTAGACTGGGGGCATGGCTGGAGGGAGGGGACAGAGTTCTTTTCAATTCTCCAGGAGGCTTTCCTCATTCTTAAATCACAGTCCCCTGTGCTTGTGCATAAAGCTGGTTCTGCTTGCGAAATGGAAGCCAGTCCTTCATTTTCCACCTGACACCTCAGGACAAATGGAAATGTCTCTTCCGCTTCTCTTTCTTATCACTCTTATCACTTTCTTCTCTGAACAAATGAGCATTCATGACCCTTAGTGAGTCAATTCCATTTAAACAGAAGGCCAGATACACCCCAGTGTATTCAATTATTTTATAATCAATTCCCTTTTCTGCAGCATCTTTCTTCCAAGGGTCAGAGAACACTTTACAAACTGTATTGGCAACATTATCACAAGTTGGAGCACAGTGACCGGCATCCAAAGACAGTGATTTAGGAGAGAATGAATATGAAAAGACAAATTTGATTTTGATCAATGGATGATAAGCGCTTCATGTGTTACCTCCGTAAGGCGACACCTAGAGAAATCAGCTCAGCAAATCCATCCCTAATGAAGGAATTTCAGACAAGCCAGTTGGTATTGGGAAAGTTAGGAACACAACAAGTTGTGGATACTTCGTAAATCTCTACTGAATGATTAACCATATAAATGCACTAGATCAAAATATTGGTTGAGCTCCTGCTGTGTGCCAGACGTCCGGCTCAGCCCTGGGGATTATAGAGGCTTGGGGATGTTGCCATGGGTTGCAGTAGTAAATGAATATACCATAGGGCTGACCTTCAAGAAGCTCAGATGAAGACACATGAGACAAATCAATATAATAAAGATGATTCGAAGACACAAGAGAACAAATAAACACGAGGATGAAATTTATTGAGCAGAGGTCACAAAACTGGCATATTTACAGTGACCTGTTCAGAGTTTAAAAAATGAAAGTTCTTTTGAAAAACTGGGAGGTCATACACACATACACCCCCCCATGCACCCCTCAGATTTTGAGCTTCTTTTGAGTCTCTCAAATCTGGTAACATTAGCCCCTAATTCCCATTATGACATCTGGTTGATGCTGAGTAGCCTTTTAGAGACAGTGGTTTGTCTCCAATTAGCCACAGCTTCTCCCACCCCGACCCTGTGCATGATACAGACAAGTTCACCTATACACAAGTGACCCTCTTTTGTATATACGCCTCTTTGGCACCCTAAGCATTTAAGTTTGAAAATGCTGCTGTAGGGTGCAGTGGTCAACGAAGAAGGAAGGTGTCAGTCCTATTTTGAGAGGTGTCAGAGAGGAAGTGACTCTTGAGTGTTGTTAAAAACTGAAATGTTAATTAGGCAGCAAATGGTGGATGGACATTCCAAGCAGAGGGACCTAGAAAAGGAAAGGCAAGTCAATGCATGAGCTGTTAGGGGAACATGACGTTTTGCCTGAAGCAAGAAGGTATCTTTCCTGGAGAGAGAGGGAAAGGCCAGATCAGGGAGCACATGGCTTGGTGAGCTAAGAAATGTGGGCACATTAACAGCTTCTTTCTCTTGGCCACACCTTCTACCCAAAGACTGCAGTACAGTGACTTCTAAAAATTGAGTTAAAGATAAAACCATAAAAAAAAAAGGATTAAAAAAAATTTAAAGAAAGAAATACTCTGTCTCAAAAAAGAAAAAAGGATAAAGTCACCTAGTTACTGAGGCCAGAATCCTGAGCCCATCCTTGATTCTTCTGTCTCTGCCTCTCCATGAATTTATTAGCAAGCCCTGCCAATTCCACCTTCTAAATATTCCTTGACTTCCACCTTCCATTCTGATCCAGCCTCATCTCTCATTCACTGCATTCCTTCCAAGCCCTTGCACAGTTCCTAGATGTATTTCTTCCTACCTCAGGTCTTCCTACATGCTGTCCCTCTGCCTAGATCCGGCTCTTGCCTACCCTTCAGGTCCCAGTTTAATTATCCCTAACTCAGGGTACCTTGCTTAGACCTGGCCATGCTCCCTGTTTCTTCTTGCACAAGATATGGTCTTCCTTATATATATATGGTCTTCCTATATATATATATATACATGCTTCTCCAACATAGAACATGTAACAATTTTATTTCTTGGTTAATTATGTGCGCAGTGGCCCTCACTGTCATTCAACTGTAAGGTCCATGAGAGTAGGGCTAGGTTGCTTGTCTTGCCCACTTCATCACCTGTCCCAACCCCAAGCAGGTAGCACAGTGACCACCGCATTGTATGAGTCACATTATTGCTGTGGAGTAAAACTTATAAAAATAATTATAAAAAATAACGCTTTACATAGTAATAATACTGCAGCGTATAATCACTGCTATATTATTGCTAAGGGGTAATGACAGAGTGACTGGCTGTATGGGCAAAGGAATCTGATTTATTTATTCATTCCAACTGTATATATTAGAGGCTCATTATGTGCCTAGTATTGTTTTAGGAGCTAGGGATATAGCAGTCTCTGACTTTGTGTGCCCATTGATGACTGCATAAATGAAGGAGGCAGGAAAGGATGAACAGAAAGGAAGAAGGGAAGGAAGGAAGAATTATTAGCCTAAGTGATGGAATGATTTGTCTCCAGTAGAGAGGCCTAGCCTTGAAAGATCAAATGAGCTTCCTTAATACTTCTTAATAATGAAAATAATCATGGTTATGATTGATTCAATTGAAAAATTGAAAGTGGAAGTTTCTGTCCACATCCCATGATTGCTAGAGATCTATAAAGTGAAAGCTTTAAAGCTTAGAGAGAATCCGGTAACAGCTTTGATGCAAAGACTTGAATGGTCTCTTCACCCAAAGAAGCAGAATCTGGACCCCTAAGGGGTTAGGTAGGTTCACAGATGGGCATTTTAGCAGACAGGGACTCCAAGACCGGCACAGGCTTTTCTATACAAGTATTTCAAGCCAACCCAAGTACTGCAGCTGCTGTGTGCTGGCTAGCTAGGCTTTTGGTGGAAATGTAATGATGAGAAAGATAGCTGGCTCCTAACTTCCTCTAAGTTGTTTCCGTTTTCTTCATTGCAAACCTTTATCAACATTTTTCACAAGACTTTCATAATAACCATAAAACTCAACAGGCAACCACAAGACAGGGGCCTCTTCACAGCCTACAGACAACCAACCACAAGATACTACCAGAGAAGTAGAATAAAATGCACCAGGCACATACACAGAGGGAATGTAGTGGTTTATAAAGAGTATATTGATCCAGCCCCTACACATGGAAAAATCAATACATTTAAGCAGTCTTTAAAAAAAGAGATATTTGGCTTCTCAGTAAGCCGTCTGGTCGACTGCTAGCATATAATGAAAGGAATTATTTAAGACTTAGCCTCCATCACAACAAGATTCTGTAAACATGTAAAGAGGGAAGAGAACACTTTTCCTTTCTCTTTTATTTTCTTCTGCAACCAGTGAACTGTTGGTTTGCCCTAGCAGTTCATTTTAAAAGTTGAGGAAAACAGGTTGTTGGAAAAACTAGCTAGAAATAGGCTCTGACCCAGACCCCCTAACTAATCCCTGGAAGGCTGTCCGCTAAATTTTTTCCAGACCTTCCTCGGATATAGAGTTTGAAAAATCAGGGAAACTAGAAGATTATTATTAATATGACCGGTGTTTGGTATATTTCTATTACTTATATTTAAACTATTAGTGAAATAGCTAGCCTTATTATTTCCTTTCTGGGTGCCAGGCACTGTACTACCCATTACACATGTAACAATAATAAAATCAGTACAGGGTTGGTAGTATTATTTCTATTATTTTTAGAAGAGGAAATTGAGGCCCAGAGGGATGCAAATGACTTAAAGTCCTGCAGCTGTGAAGTCACATGGCTGAGGACTCAAATGCTTGAGTCTGTCTGCCTCCAAAGCCTGAGCTATTTCCACTGCACAGGGCTTAATGAAACCAGAATACCATCCTTTGCAATGAACAAGGGTATGTCATTAGCACCATGCTAGTCTTTTGCTGGACACCGAAGTATTAATGACATTCCACCGGAATAAATTTTCATATTTTATTTTCCTTTGGAATTCTCTGCCTTCAAGTTATAGAGTCAATTCAAAGCACTAACATGTCTCCCCTTCTCTGGGCAGCTCCAAAGTGGTCCTGGGGCCCCGATACAGGAATTTGACTTTCCCAGACAGCGAATCACTTCACCCTCCTTCTTCCTCGCGAGTCTCTATGATTCCTGCACGTACCAGAGGCTTCAGAAAACAGATCTTTTGTGTTGAATTTCCAGACCACAATTCCCAGACCACGGAAGGATGAGGACCTAAATATTTTTTTTATTCCATCAGCTCTATTTTTTTGTGGATAGATGTATTTTTAGAGCCAGTTAAAAAGGAGGAGGGAAAAAACCCACTCCCAAACAAACAGCTCCCTGATCTAATACAGAGAATGCAGGAGTCCTCACGTTCAGTAGAATGGACAGGATGTCAACTGTTGCTACAACAGAGTTTGTTTGAATAGAGTCAGAATGTAATTTATCTGAGAGAAGGCCTGTGTGCAGAGCAGAAAGGGGTGTGAAAGGTTTGGGTTAAACACAGAAGTCAACACTTACTCTTCAGCAGGCATCAAACAGTTAAACTCTAGCAAAGAAGTCCATTCAAGATCTCATCAAACAGAGAATGCTTAGCAATGTGTAAAATGTATCTTTTGGGGAAAAAAATAGAGGGAAGAAAAGGGGGAAAAATCACTTTTTTTCTTTCCACTTGGAGACCAACGCATTTAAAAATCGGTGTATTATTCTGGACTAATTTGTTTGTATACATACATAGGTGTGCATGGGTATGCTTATATACATATGTATTTTTTTAAACAAAAATAGGACCATACTACATATTCTGCCTTTTTTTACTTGAAAATACAACATGAACTTCTGTCACTGGTTGAAAAATAATTTTTTTTTCTTTTTTTTTGGCCATGCTGTGAGGCTTACGGGATCTCAGCTCCCCGACCAGGGACTGAACCCAGGCCACAGCAGTGAAAACCCCAAATCCTAACCACTAGGCCACCAGGGAACTCCTGAAAAAAAGTTTTTTTTTTACATGATTGTTTTTCATTGTTTCAGAGAATTCCTTGAGTGGGTATATAAGAGTTGTTGGCTATATATATATATATATATATATATATATATAGGCTTTCTACCTACCTATTATAAACTATCCATGTTGACATTCTTAAAGGCTGAATCCTTATTCAATACAAATTTCCTTACAGTGAATGAATAAAAGTGGCATTTATTGGGCTAAAAGCTCTGAATATATTCAAGATTAAACTGTCCTCAGAAAGGTCTACAGTCTGAATATAGGAAATACCATTTCTCTCATCTTCATTAACCCTGAATATCCATGATCCTGAGTAGTAAAAAGAAAATCATCATTTTAAAAGCCAACTACTTATTCATTTTGGTTGGTATCCTGACAAGTGGCAAAATTAATCTTAAGACTGCAACTTTTATTTAGGAAAATACCTCCTTGAACTTTTTAGGTGAGAAAGGCTAGACCTGGGGGTGGAAAACTCTTTTCTATAATGGGTCAGATAGTAAATATTTTAGGCTTTATGGGCCAGAAGGTCTCTGTTGCAACTACTCAACTCTGTAGGTAATGGGTGTAGCTGCATTCCAGCAAAACGATTTACAAACGCAGGTGATTATGACTTTGGGGGCTGTGGTTTGCCCACCCTTGGGCTAGACCCTCAGCATGGTCTTTAGGGATAAGATCGGGACAAAGACCAAACAGTAGTACCTTGCAGGATGGAGTAACTGGTACTTGGGAAACTCTCGGTAGGAGCAGCAGCAATTACAGGGGGCGAAGGTTTGGGGGAAGATGGGAGAGAACTTGGACAAGTCCAGTGTCATGGCCGTGAGCAAGGCTTAAGGAGAAGCCTGCCAGAGAGCAATTCCCTCTGGTGTGTGTGGCTGAATGAAATTGGCTGAGGAATTTCGTCATGTCTAAGATTAATTTTAACTTGTTTCCTGTTATGCTCCAAACAAGAGCCCTTCTCCATCTTTCTCAAGCCTCCAGTAAGATTTTGCTACATTTGCTACATTGTGGTCCTGTGCTTTGGAGGAATGAGGGCGGTAGGGACATTTCCATAGGTGGGAAGAAATGACATT
This sequence comes from Hippopotamus amphibius kiboko, assembly GCF_030028045.1. Classification (NCBI taxonomy): domain Eukaryota; kingdom Metazoa; phylum Chordata; class Mammalia; order Artiodactyla; family Hippopotamidae; genus Hippopotamus; species Hippopotamus amphibius. The sequence goes on along the minus strand of NC_080190.1, from coordinate 156,096,694 downwards.
GGCCATGGTGTGAGCCATGGAAGAGGGACCCCCCTTGCCTTCATTTGTGGCTGTGTGCAGCATAGATCAGAGTGGACATCTAGGTGGCCAGGGCTGTTAAAATAATCACTCAGACTTCTTTTTTCCCATCTTTGTTCTCCTGCCCGTGCTCCTAATGTCCAGCCCGAATAAATAAAAGTCAGAGGGCAAGGAGACTAGGCAATGGAATTCACAGAGGTTAGTCTCCCAGAACACCAGAGGAGCAGAGTGGGCTTGGGGGCAGGGAGTTGTCATTGAGAATACTATTCACTTTATTTGGAACACACACACACACACACACACACACACACACGATATATCAGAAAACTCTACCAACACTAAAAACTCTATCAACACTAAAAAATAATAACAGAAGTTTAAAATAAAAGGAAAATGTTATGGCTGATAACATCTATTATAGCAATACGTTATATTTACTGGTAAAACATCAAACTTATGCTACATCAAACATATTAAGAGCAACTGAAAAGTTCGGTTTTGTATGCTGAGGGGGTGTGAATGATCCGTCTCCTCCCAGGCTGGTAGAAAGGCCAAGACAAATGACTGTTCATAATTATCTTCTTATATAGTTCAAGGAAGCTGTACATCCTTCTATTGCACAGAATTGTGTTGTTAACATTGATCTTGGTGGATACGAATCTGTTGGCTTTTAGAGAGAAGTCGAGGTGCTAGTTAATTTTTAGTGTAAGAGATGTAGATACACCTTCTTCTCAAGGTTGATTTAATCAGATTCTCTTCCTAATGAAACTGGAGATAAATGGAGGTGAAGACATGTTTTCCCAGCACATTAGTTTCTTGTTGGAGGGATTCCGGGACCAAAAAAAGGCACAGCAGTTTCTTTCCTTGGCCCAGTGGTATGACAGTAGCGCACCCTGTGCTTTAGCCTGAGACACACAGTTTAGGAACAGATTGAGGCTATGTCAGCACCATTTGCCAACAGAGTAACCATGACACCCACAAAAGCCCATTCCTCCCAAAGCCCCTCAGTCGCTAGACTACCTACTGTTAATTGAATGTTTTGTTCATAGGTTGCAAGAGGGTCTTACTTTATCAGGAGAATTCCCACGGGTACCACTGCTGCAAATCAAACTCCATGGAATTTTCAGCTTCCCTCACAGAGGCACAGCCCCTTAAACACAGACCTTTGCATGAGCCTTCACTCAGCTTTCTGTTAATATGGTCTGATTACTTCTGCTTGCATTACAGATCTCAGTTAACTAGAGTGATGCTGGCCAGGTATCAGGAACATCAATCGAGAAGCCAAAGAAAGAGTGTCGAGCGTGTTTTTGTAATTACCTCTGTGTTCCATGCAATTTCCGGACTCCAAGTGATAATGAAATACAGACACTCGGTGTCATTTTAAGATCCATGTCCTTTGAAGGTTAAGTTTCATTGGGCTTGTCCTCGCATACTTGGTCCCTATTAATCAGAGGTTTCCTTGCAAGACAATTGAGCAGAAAGACCTTATATAAAGAAGAATTTCTGCTTTTATAGTACGGCCGCCAATTTAGAACCCAAAGGTGCCAGAGCAAGTTGCCAACTCCAAACCTTCTTTAATACTCACAAGAGAAAAACAAGCCTATTAATTTGTATTAGGTTATATTAATGGAATGCCCAGAAACTCGACAAGTAAGAACATGTTCCATGTTACCTGTCTTCCAAGAACAGCTAAAGTTTTGACAGTTATCCCAAGGGAAGACTGATTCTATTGTCAACATCTGCTTGTAGAACTTTTGACCATTCCTTCAGGAGCTCTGTGGCTCTAAGGTTTTGACCGTGCACTGGAATTACTTGAAAAGTTTATACACGCAACATCATGTTGGGTGCTTTAGAGCAATTTCTCAGCAGTAATTTTGGCCCTTTGGGAATTTTGCCAAAGCCAGCCCCCACTCTCTGCCTAAAATGAGCTGTCACCCTTGTTCAGCAGGGTAAGTCTGTAACCTGGTTGTGCATTTACTCATGGTCTTTAGCCCCTGATAAGTAACTACTAATTGTTCTCTTAGTCTATTCCAAAACATATACTATTAGAATAAAAAAAAAAAAAACCCGTGAACTAGGGGGCTTATAAACAACAACAGTTATTTCTCACAGTTCTAGAGGCTGGAAAGTCCAAGGTAAAAGTGTTGGCACTTTCTGTATCTGGTGAGAGCCCACTTCCTGGCTCATAATCGGCTGAGCCTTCACTGTGTCCTCACATAGCAAAAGGGACAAGGGAACTTCCTTGGGCCTCCTTTATAAGAACACTAATCTCATTCTTGAGGGTGGAGCACCTTCCAAAGGCCCTGCCTCCTGTATCATCACCCTGGGGGTTAGGATTTCAGCCTGTGAATCTGGGTGTGGGGAGGGGACACAAATATTCAAATTCACAAATATTTTACTATGCAGCAATATTAAAAACAAACAAAAAAGGCTGGTTAGTCATTTTATTTTAAACCGTTTTAGCTACAGCATTTTCTGATTATAAAGTGTAATAGGTGTAATTCTGTGATGGGGGACAAAACAAACAGAACAGACTATTTGCTGTGCTGAGCCTTGTGTAGTGGCTTTAGGATGTAGCCTCCTTGCTTCCTCCATGCTTTTCTATGACTACGAAGGCTGGTTCAGCATCTTTTCTGTGCAGCTGTCATCATTTCCCTAAATGCATTGCTGGGCATTTGCCTTCAGGGAAGAGGCAGCCCTTCTGGAGACCCCTCTGCAGGGCCTCAGAAGTCCTGTATTTTACCCCCACATCACTTTACATTTCTTTGGAATGTCCTATTTTTGCACACGTTGGAATCTCTATACATTCTCTCTTCCCAATTATTATTAAAAATCTGCACTGAGACTTGGCAGAGGGCTGATCCCTGGGAATCACTGTTGGTTTTACTTGTCCCCCACCTCCAAGAGGGGAGTTGATCTGTCCTTCTCCCTCCCTTTGGCAAGAACCACAAGAGAGCCCTGGCTTAATTTCAAGAAATTCATGCTGTGTTTGGAGCCTCCTCTGATGTTTGCGTGGGGTTCCCCACCTAAAGTATACCCATCAGTCTGATAATTTCCAGAAAGAGAAAGGAAATTCTTTACTCTGGAAGGCAAATTCATGATTCCAGCCTGTGCAGGGATCACTTAAAGCTCCTGAAAGAGACAGCCTAATGACATGCCACCTGTGTGGCTTGAAATAGTTAACAAATATCGGAAAGAGGGAGACCTTCTACCCCCAGATGGAGGAGGAGGCTGGGCTGGGAGTCACACAGCTGGGCCAGGCTGCTCAGGGCCATCTGTCAATCAAACCCTCTGCCTTCTGTAGGCAAATAAATGGCCTCAGACGAATGTGACGCTTTCAGTTGGAAACATTCTCCAGAACAGGTGAGCTGGTCCCCTCTCTCAATAGTGTATCCCTTACTCAATAATCCTAGGTTGGTACACTTTTCCTTACATCTCATGAAAATCCTTTTTATTGCTTTTCAAACAAATACGATACAATGCCCAAGAGAGGCGGGCAAAGGGTTTTTAAAGGCACAGTTTTCTGCCTCAAAATGCATTCCTGTAAGCCAAGGGCCATAAATTTGCAGGCAGTGTTTTGCTTGGCTGGCAGAGGGCTTGGACTTTTTTTTTTTTAATTAAGTGTCTTTGATTTTGTTCCCTTGTTTCCACCGACCCTGCCATTTCCTACTGGTTTTCATTCAGCCCGTTCACATGTGTGTTCTACCTGCCCAGTCCCTGTGAATATTTGGGTGCATGACTCTTGATTTAAACTCTTATTTTCTCAACTTTATAAAAGACAATATTAACATGGTCCCTTTTGCATCTCCTACATATACCAAACTTCATATACCAGACCCTAGGATATTTTTGGAGAATGAAGGGTTAATATGATGTATTTTTCTCCCATATGCTTAGGTAAATTTGTAGCGTTTGCCAGTTTCTGTGGTATAAATCCTCCCACCATGGCTGATTCCAGGCTGCCAATACAAAGCCATCAAATGCTGATTTGGGAAAAGATGCACAAAATCAGTTGTACAAGCCAGCTCCAGCACGCCACTCACTGTTGCTGCCTTCATACCCATGATCTCTTCTGATTTATTTCCTCAGGTACAAGCTAATCAGATGAAGATGAGCTCCGATTATACATAATTACTCCGATTATGGCAATGGACGGAGCAAAATGCCCAAAGAAAATATAAAATATATTTCTCTGGTAGACTTTAGAAATTATATAAAACACGAGGTCAGCAAATTCCTTTTTCTATAAAGGGCCAAATAGTAAATACAGTAGGCTTTGCAGGTCACATGCAGTCTTTTTTTTTTTTTTAGAGTGTTTTTTTGTGTTTTTTTAATTTATTTATTTTTGACTGCTTTGGGTCTTCGTAGTGGTGCGTGGGCTTCTCATTGCAGTGGCTTCTCTTGTTGCAGAGCATGGGCTCTAGGCACATGGGCTTCAGTAGTTGCAGCGCATGGGCTCCGTAGTTATGGCTCATGGACTTAGTTGCTCAGTGGCATGTGGGATCTTCCCAGCCCAGATATCCAACCCATGTTCCCTGCATTGGAAGGTGGGTTCTTAACCACTGCACCACCAGGGAAGTCCCACATACAGTCTTTATCACATACTCCTTCTTAGCATGCCAGCCACACAAATACAGGTCAAGAGCCAGTCAGATTGGTCCGTGGGCTATAGCTTGTAGCTCCGTGATATAAAAGAGTAAACATCAGAAGATGCTCAGATTCATATTTTTTTAATTATAAGTGATAAAAATACCGTACTTCTCACCATATTTATCTGAGTACCAATGCACAAAACATGAAGCAAAGTTACCTAGAGGTTTTTAATATGGGGAAATAAAATTAATGAGTAGTTGCCACTGAGACTTGGTAGACTTGGTCATATGTCTGGAACATAATCATCCTAGGATAATGCTTCATCCAAAAGGAAAAGAGCTATAAGAAGTGGAGGTGGATGCACTGAACACCAAGAACATGCATCCTTGGACCTAGAGATTAACATACTAGGTGAAGTAAGTCAGAGAAAGACAAATATCATGCTATCACTTATATATGGAAACTAAAAAATTATACAAATGAATTTATTTACAAAACAGAAACAGACTCACAGACATAGAAAATAAACTTGTGGTTACCAAAGAGGGGAAGTGGGGGGAGGGATAAATTAGGAGTTTGGGATTAGCATGTACACACTACCATATATAAAACAGATAAACAAGAAGGTCCTACTGTATAGCACAGGGAACTATATTCAATATCTTGTAATAACCTATGATGGAGAAGAATCTGAAAAAGAATGTATGTATACAATATATGTGTATATATAATATATATATGTCTGAATCACTTTGCTGTGCCAGAAGCTAACACAACATTGTAAATCAACCATACTTCAATTTTTTTAAAAAAAAGAAAATGCATCCTTGGGTGCAAACTCACTGCCCAGTGTTTTGTGTGGACAGAAGACTGATGTGCTATTACTGTGCCTAGTGATTAAGAGCATGAGCTATGGGTTCAGATCCTTGCTCTGCCACAGACTAGCTGTGATGTCATCATTCTTAAACTCACTGGGCCTCAGTTTCCACATCTGTAAAATGGCAGTTAAAATTCTAACCACTTCATAGTCCTGCTGGGAAAATTGAGTCAATAGATTTAAACTGCTTAAAATGCATGTGGCACACGGTAAATGCTTTATTACCATTAGTTATTATTATATGATTATTATTATTGTTTGCCTGCAAAATCCAGCAATGGGAATGGATGATGCCTTCTTAAGAGATCATTCTATAGAAGAAAGATTTGGAAGTGATGGGAGAACTTGAACTTGGGTGCTTTTTTTCTGTATAAAAAATGAAATAGAGCATATGCCAAGTTCTTGACCATGACAGCTTCATAACTCGGAAGACAGAGAAAGTGATCAGGGCCACAGCCTCTATCCTTATCTTGTCTTCAGCCCTATCTATAAGCAGTCCACCACTTCCCTTCCCTTCCAGCTCTCTTCTTGTCACTTAAATGAAAGAATCCAGTATCTTGTCTGTGGCAAACACAGATCATAGAAAAGTTTTTTATGGGGAGGATGCAGACAACTGCTTTCCTGTTAAATTTCCTTTTTGGACCATTGACTGACTTCCCCTCGGTCTGGATTAGTTATTCTCAGTTCATGCACGACTGTGATTTTCACTCGTGCTAACCCCTGGCTCTTCCCTTAACTTTGCAATTTTGAATAAGTCACTCAGTGTTTGTGATCCTCCACTGCTTCACCAATAAAGCAGGAGTAATAGCAACACTTCCCCATCTGGGCAGAAGGCAAAAATGTGAGGAAGAATTAGACAGCACTCTATAAGCCCAAGTGCTTTGTAAATATTTAATACTTAGCAGTTGAGGTAAATGTCAGGGGAATGTGGAACCCAACATTAATCTTTTTGTTATGACAGCTCTTTAGATGTGTTTAATTTCCCCAGTCCAAACACTGGGGACCCTGAACTTTTCTGACCCTTTCTCCTTTTCTTATTTTCCTTCTTCCACAATGCCCAGTATTTCCCATCCAACATCAAATCACAGTTCATTTTAATTCCTCCGCAAAGGGTAATTGTAGCTCATTAGGAGCTCTGAGGTCCTGCTCTCCATCTTGAGTTCCTAAATGCTGGCACAGAAGAACTTAGGCTTCACCAGGAAATTCCCTTTTTTGACAGAAGCATCCCTTTGTGTTCGAACTGGACTGAATGCCTTTATCCCAGAACAACCCCCACTGTTGGAATTCTTCTCTTCTGGTTAGGATAGCTTCTTCCACGGATAGGCCAAAGGCATTTCCTTCCAGCTTCACAACCCTACTGGGTCCTTGTAAGTAGCGAGACCCTGCACCTGCTACTGTCAGCAAGGTTTCCTGATGGAGGCTGGGTGGGGTATAGGTAAATGAAGGCAGCAGGGGGATTATTTAAAAAGTACATTTAATAATGCGTGGAGATTTTTCGAGATTAACTCTGTTCTTTCTCTTGAAATGGCAAGAGCTTTTCAGTAAACAGTTGTCTGGACCCCGTTTCACAAGAGAGATTTGCTGCACTCTGAGGAGAGCTTTTGCTTCTATTGTCTGTTGCTCTGACCAGGTCACACCCACCTCAGCTGCCCAACAGAAGAGCAATTCTTATGAACAATGATTTGCTTTGCAGTTTTAGTTTATTCCTAAATTGCAGAAATGGTTGTTGAGCAAAGTCTTCTGATAACTTTTTGTTGGAACCAAATAGAGCATAGATTAAAGAGTTCTTGAGGCTGACGTGTTTTGGTGGAAAAAAGAAAAAAACAATAAAATCTTGTGGGTTTTTTTTTTTTAACTTAATGGTGATGCATGCAGTTATCTGAAGCTATTGTGCTTTGCAGTTTGCATAGGACATTTCTGTACGTGACCTTCTTAGCTTTAAAATACCGTTATTGAGGTAATGAGGGTGGGGCCCCTTTAGATGGGATTAGCACTCTTATAAAACAGACCCCCCAGAGCTCCCTGGCCTCTTCCATCACATGAGGATGCAATGAGAAGTCTGCAGCCTGGAAGAGGGCCTTCACCCAACCCTGCTGACACCCTGGTCTTGGGTTTCCAGACTCCAGAACTGTGAGAAATAAATTTCTGTTGTTACCACCTACCCAATCTGTGACATTTTGTTATAACAGCCCAATAGGACTAAGAGAGATTTTTAAATGTTGACTTGCTAAGACACAGGTGAGAGATAATAAGTACTTCACCCAGGCATAGTTAGGATATCAGGTAAAAAAAAAAAATGTGTGTGTGTGTGTGTGTGTATGTGTGTGATTATGTGGCTTCGGTATGGTAACGTAACCAAAGGGCTTGTGGGAATGAAGTGCATTTAAATTTTCTCCAGCTTCTGGCTTCTCAGGCTTCCATGTTTTAGCCCTATGCATCAGCCCTTGCATATTAATAGATGGTTGGCATGGCAATCCCGGGGGGGGGGGGGGTGGGTCCCAGGGGAGAAGAGGTCCTCTAATAAAATCCAAACTGGTTCAGCTGAAAAATGTTTGTGAAGGCTTTTTATATCTACTTTTTTCTTGACCTCCCAACAAACATCATGGAAATGTTATTTCCAGCCACAGAAGTTTCGGTCCCTTGATAGAATTCTGAGGGGAAATAGATTCACAATTGTTCACTGCTTCCCAGAGGTTCTTTGGGGCCCCCCTTCCATGCTTTCAGCATCTCTGACATCTGCCTGCTGCAAAGTCTTAACTTACCTCAGGTCTCTTCAAAATCTCAGCTTTTGTCCTGGGCCTTAAGCTGTTATTCTCTAAGATTCACCGGCCTAAGGGCTACCTTCCAAAGAGCACAGTTAACAATAAAAGGACTTGGGGGAGGGATATTGTGACTCACCTTTGGAACTGCTTGAACTGGTCTCTTCCTGCCTCCCCCATGTTCCTCCTGCATCCTTGGAGAATCCCAGGCAACGCATTTGTTGCCTTGTGTAGTAGTTTGCTAAGAGCTTCCATAACAAAATAGCACAGACCAGATGCCTTCCATAGCAGAAACGTGTTTTCTCACAGTGCTGGAGCCTAGAATGCTAAGATCCAGGTGGCAGCAGGTTTGGTTTCTCCTGAGGCCTCTTTCCTTCTCTTGCAGATGCTGCTGATGGCCACCTCCTCACTGGGTCCTCCCATAGTCTTTCCTGCATCAGCTCAGATCTCCCCACCCACACCCCCAGTCTCTTTTCATCTCCTCTTCTCATATGGACACTAGTCACACTGAGTTAGAGCCCACCCGAACAGCCTCATTGTAACTCCATCCCCTCTTTAACGACCCTCTCTCCAAAAACAGTCACATTCTGAGGTCTTGGGGTTAGGGCTTCAACACATACATTTTGAGGGGGACACAATTTAGACCCTAATACGTTGTCGGCTATCAGATCTTCATGCTTTGCTGCCTCGGTTTTCTGTTCCTTTGGCGTTTTGTGGTTTCCATTCTTCTGGCCTCACCTCCCGCCACAGGTTGTCTCGTAGAGGTCTCTTGTCTTCCTCTCCAGGCCTCTCTCCTGTGTTCTGACTCCTGTGAAGGCTTGCTGACTCCCAAGAGGACCCTTGGGTTTGTGGAGACTTCGTTGCGTTGACCTCATGTTGTCAACATGGCCGCTACTGTGTTGGGCTGTGGCTCCCTTCTGCCAGAGTGATGACTCTTTTTCTTAAGAAATAAAATGGGCAGATGTATGTGTTCTTTCTAAAATGCACCTAAGTATTTTGGCTGCTTTTCCTGACTCACTCTTTCTATTTTATATATCCTACCTCTTAGAATTTCCCAAGTCCACTATATGGGCTGGGTTGAAAAACAATTGGGATGTGTTTAACTCCAAAGCCTCCCTGTCAACTTATAGCCAGTCATCCTAGAATCATCTGGAAACTCTCAGAATCATCTGGAAGCTCTCAGAATCATCTGGAAAATCTCCATGCCGGGGGGCTCTCTTTTCTCCTCCAAGACTTCCTAGACAGTTCAAAGGTAGCCACTGTTCTGTCTAGGGCTGGTCACAATGTCCAAATGCCCCAGTCACATCTCTCTTTGGAAGTTCCACCAACCTGTATTAGAGCATAAACAGCATCAGTTTCATTCCTCTGGCCATGGGGTAAATTCTAGAATTGCCTAGAATTAAACCCTAGAATGACCCTTCATCTAAGGAGTACTGTTTCCCAAAGGTCTCAAGCTTCTTCATGTCTAAAGTAATGATAACGAGAGAACCTATTTCTTCGCGTTGCTGTCAAGCATTAAATACGGTAGCATAAAGTCTGGCGCATGCTAAGCACTTAATCAATATAAGTTTTCGTGACTATTATGCCAATAAGACGTCGTGACAGTCTCGACCTTCTTATGTTAGAAGCTTCCTTCTTCCTCTTTGGGCTCCTCTATTATTGTTAGTCAACAGAATTTGTATTAAATAACTGGTATATTTTAAGCACTGTGCTAAAGTCTTTGCATTCACTGACCTTTTTCGATTCCTTACAGTAAGCCTTGAGGTGAGTATTGTTACGAACAGAACTTTACAATCCCGTGGATATAGGCTTGAAGAAGACAGACATTGTACCCTCCTCCCAGAGCTTGCAGTATAGTGCGAAAGTCAGATGTTCAACTAGTAATTACGATACAGTCATCGCACCAGCCTACTCTCCTGGAGGCGGCTCGCTACTTCTTCGTAGTGATTACTGGATCCTGGAGTTTAAAGAGAGCTGGCCTTACTATTGCTAAGTGCTGCATGTTGTGAAATTATATCCCCAAGCTCTGGCATCCCTTAGGGCTCTTATCAGTGTAAACCCTGAAAGCTTAGAGATGGAAGAGAGTGGAAAGCATGTGGTCATTTGTATTTTGTAAGATTAGAGCTAATATTTGTTATGATCTGGTAAATAAGACACACAGACCCAAGCTCCAGTCTTTCTTTCAGGAGGGACCACAAAGCTTGGAATTCCCAACTGCATTCCTTACAGAAGGCAGTTACTTGGTTGGGGGAATAGGAGTTTAGAACAGACTATTGCTTGGAGAGTCAGAGTCACTGAGCCTGCCTGGGCCGTGCATCTCCACGGAGCAATGTACTGAACACAGAAATAATGTTTTAGAGAGAAAAATGATACAGACACCTATACATACACCACCAATTGCCAGCCATGACTACCCTTCCCAGCCCTCAATTAAAAACCACAGCCAGATTTTCAACATGGGTAGACATTCTTGTCCGTACAAAGTGATCCCTCAGGTACAATGACTCACTCCAGGAAGAGGAAGGAACAGGCCACCCAATGATTCTGGAATAAACTATTGCACTTTTTTTTTGTAACCACTTTGTGAGTACTTCTCAGAGATGATATTTATGTACCTTAATACTTTGTACACATATAATTGTATTCCCAGGCAGGGCCTCTTGGATAAAAGTAGTTTCCCCTGGCCCCCTCCGTGATGTTTGTCACATTAATTAATTAACATTCCTGATGTTGTTTAATAGCTGTAGTTTTATGTATGTATTTATTTATTTATTTGGTTGTGCCGGGTCTTAGTTGCGTCAGGCGGGCTCTTCAGTTGCAGCATGCATGTAGAATCTAGTTCCCCAGCCAGGGATTGAACCCTGGCTCCCTTCACTGGGACTGAGAGCCTTAACCACTGTGCCACCAGGGAAGTCCCTAATAGCTGTAGTTCTAATTGTCCCTTGCAATGATGTGTTTCACTCCAAAGTATAAACTCCTGAAGACACAGGCAAACAAGAGTTGACTTTTGCCCATTATATAAACTTCCGTGTCCTTTCTATTTGTCAGCCTACAAGAATCTCAGAGAAATAGTGTGTGTGCTCTCTATTCATAAACTATTCCTTTGCTCAAAATAGATATGATCAACTCTTTGCTGAGGGAAATGACATAATGATGTGAAAGCAAAAGGAAAACTGTTCATGCTCAAGAACCCAGAACCCACATCCCCTGAGCGAGGTTTCCGTTTTTCTGGTTAATTGTGAGGAATAACCAGAAAAATCTACGTTAAAGTATAAGTTCTGCTAGAGATAACAAACATCATTTTGAATGTCCTTGCTTTTTTTTTTTTAATCCTAAACTATAATGCTTTCTTCCTCTCAGTGGTTCAAGGTTGCAGAAATGAGGAGAGTTAAGGTATTTGATAACCAAAAGTTATAGGAAGCTATTTAATAATCAAGGGAGATTTGAAAAAAAAAGTAGCTGATTTACCAACAAGTCATATCAGTGCTTTGAAGAAAAGAACACAGCCATTGCATCCTATGAAAAGTGTCGGTAATAAAATCTTTACAAAGGTGTTGAGCTTTCCAACTTTTAATTTTCATACCCTCGTGGAAAGATAAGGATCTTAAAAAGAGCGAAACTGCTTCATATGGCTGTCAAAGAAAGCGCCAGTTTTGAGACACTGCTCACTGCTTATACAGTCCTCCCATTTTCATGAAATAAAATTGTCATTCCAGTTGCCTTTGCAGAAATTATACAGCATTGGGGAGTGCTGAGTGTTTTCCGTTGAAGTTCATTTTAGGGGAAGTTAAAAATTCAACAAGTCATCATCATTACCCAGAATTAAACCCATGGTATCTAGTAACAGCTGGGGTGCTGCATGATAAGGAAGTTCTGCCACGGGCATCTGCAGGTTGGGCTTCCGGCTGTGGGTTTGGTCCCTGCTTGCTGAGTGATTCAGGACAAGCCACATCTCAGTGGACCCCAGCTTCCTCCCTCATGACTTGACGTGATGTTTGCATACTCACTGACGTCCTTTCCTCCACTGACATTCTGTGACTCCTGGCAAGACCATTTCTTGATAAATAGAATAAATTGCTTAATAAATAGAATATTAAGCAATCAGGATTGTCAGTCTCAGAAGTCGTCTCTTCTAAGCCCCATCCATCCAGGATTTCATAACTGGCCCAGACACGTGATCTTGCCCTCCTGATCCATTTCTATTGCTCCCCCATTGACCCTCTCTCACTCTCTCTGGGTCTGAAATTAGGGCGCTGCTACTGCCTCATTTTATGGAAAATGTGTGGTTCCTTAATACTGTGGTTGTGTAGTTTTTTTTTTAAAGAGAAAAAAAGAGAGAGCTAAGCATTTTTTTTTTCTTTTTTCTCTTTTGTCTTGAACAAACTAAAATAACAGGGTATAATTTGACCTGGATTTATAAAACTGCAATTTATTCATTGAACTGAAAACAACTGTACATTTTCTTCTTAGCTGTTATTTATTAAGCCACCTCACGGCAGGCACTGGGATAAGCTTTTTTTCTAGACATATGATTTAAAAAATCCTTAAATCGCCATGAAAGATAGGTGTCATTATGCCCATGTTACAGAAGATGAAATTGAAGTGCAAAGATATTAAGTAGCCTAGAGTCACTCAAGTTGTGATGGAACTGAGATTCCAATTCATCCCAGTCATCCTAACCACAGTGTACTGTATATATACACAGATATATATCATATACATACATATATATATATATATCAATATGTATAAAACATATTGAAGAGAAGTAGGTACGGGTAATGTTTCCACTTCCATCTCTAAAACTGTTTGTTGCAAAATGAAACTCATTTTAAACTCACCACCCGACTGATTTAGAATTCATTGCAGTAGCCCCTACCGTAGGGTAGGTTCTCAGTGTGGTTGAACAGATACTTGGATTTATAAACGTGGGATTTACATATGGAACATCAACATGGGGTCCGGGATAGAATCGGTGGTGCATTAGTTGCACGTTGGGTTGAGATGATGGCTTTCGGAGTCTCCATGTTTGCGCTTTGACCTGGTGCCACGGTCTTTGGCATCATGGCTGTGGGGACACTGGGACATTAACCCACACTCTCTGTTTAAAACACACTGGTATAAAAATTAGGTCTAACAATCGTCAGAAATGTTTTGCAGTAGCCCCACTCTTGTGGGAGGTTGATGATAAGGTAGGCGTGGTCCTTGCCCTGGTCCTTCATCCTGTTCCAAAAGGGACGCGACTTTCACTTTGGAGATCTTTGACAAGCATAGAGCATGTAGGCAAAGTGTGCAGCTTTTAGCTACAATTGGTGATGATTACAGTTGTAGCTACATAGGAAATCTTATTTTTCAAAATTATTTTCAAGAGTTAATGCAGGCATGGGGTACATAATTCAACAGCTACTGAAAGTCCTACCTCCAACCCTCTCTCTCATTCACCCAGTTCCCCTCCCAGAAGCAACCAGTGTCTTCTAGAATATTCCAGAGATATGCCAGACATATATAAGCACTTAGGTATTTATATATTTTTTTCCCATAAAGAGCAGTACATTTTACACAATTCTATACCTTGCTTGGAAAATAGGATTTTTACAAAAGTGCCCGGCATGGGAGGGTCAGTTAAGAAATATTTTGTTTTAAAAAATTAATCCACAAAGGCAACAGGCAAGAGGGAGGGGTGGGGGAAGGAATATGTGTGTGGTTGGTAATACCATTCCCCAGGAAAGCTCAGAAAGATGTGCCGTGGGAAGCTGGCTTCCAGCCTCCGTTCGTTCCTCTGTGCTACAGGAGGAAGCTATGAGGTGTAGCGAAAAGACCACAGGGCTTGGAATCAAACTCACACAGAATCTGTTAGCCATTGATTCTCCCAGTGATCAGCAAACTGAGAATTCTCATAGGAAACTACCCAGTCCAGTGCTAGGCACATGGTGGATTTGACGCAGGAATCGTAGAAACTCGCAGTCTGTCATGAATCTCCTCTACAGTGTTTTGGTTCTACTTCAACCTGGGTCTTGTTGCAATATTCTACATACTGTGAAAAAAAATCTGGCAGTAGTTCTTCTGGTCTCTGAAAGCAGTGGCCAGCATTTTCTAAGTATTATTCTGTGCCAGGCGCTGTGCCCACAGGATCACATTTAAGGCTCACAGCAACCCTATAAGATTATTACCATTATTTTTCAGACCAGAAACTGAGCAGAAAAGTAAAATAATTTTCTCACAGTCACCCCTTGGGTGCATACAACTACAGGACTTGAACTCTGAGCTGCCTGAAACCAGTGGGCACACTCCTTGCACACTCGCCTGCTTCTTGTCTGGAGCTGATGTTTTCACACCTGTAGAGACAGCCCTTGGACATCGCAGGGAGGAATGAACTTGTTTCCATCTTAGCCCAGGTCTCTGCACACATCCCTGAACTTTTAGGCAGCTTTATACACTTCGTTAAGTTGTTGCAAATACAGAGAACAAGATGAGGCACACCTTTTAGCCCAGGTGTCAGAAATGCTGTGTTCTTCTTTACCTTGTTGGTCAGCATGTAAGGGCTTGTACTGAGGTACATTTTCTGATCTCTCCTACTCATCTTCCAGCCCTCCGTTCAGGAGACCCTCCATGCCCTTCATCTCTGGATCACAGCAGGAGCCATACAATTCCTGAAGCGTAATGCAAAAAGCAAGGGGGGAAAGTGTTGACTGAAAATTCTAGCAAACATTATTTAAGCTGAAGAGGAGCCCTGCAGATTGACTGTTAGACTCTAGTGCTAGGAATGCCTAGACGCTTTCTTGTCAGCCTTCCAGTTTCAGATTTTTATGACTGTCTAATTACCACCACTATTCCACACTGCCAGGATGTGCCTCTTCCAAACACTAGGAAGTTCATTGTCTATCACAATCAGCTGTATTCACGCTTTACATTGTGGATCTTTAATAGCTTTCTTTACTCTGCAGCATTGTCACAAATAGTCCAGATAATGGCACTAATTTTCCCTCTTAGAACTCGTATTTTTTTTTCCTTATGTACCATGAAAAAAAATCAGATGAAACTGTTATCCTTCTGCTGAAGAGTGATGTCCCTGGTAACGATTATTTAAACAGGAGTCCGTTTCACAATGTCCACCCTCGTCTTACACGGTATCAGAAATCCATTCATAAATGTATTTAGCTATTTGAATAATTCTGAGAATTACATATTTGATATTGATTTTGAAAGAGGAGTTTAATCCACAGAGGGTGTTAACAAGAAAACAGCATTGCTATTGGAATATATGATTCTTTACAGAGCAACAAATCGAATCTTTATCTAAAAAAATTTATACTCAGTGGTCAGCAGTGTCTCTGAGGACATTGAAGACACTAGGGAAGAGAGCATCTGAGGGCTAAAATAATATTCAGGTTTTCAAGTGACAGCTGATGATTTTTAAAGAAACGTTAAGTTTTGAGCATAGTAACCTAAATGGAAAAAGAATTTGAAAAAAAAATAGATACATGTATATATATATAACTGAATCACTTTGCTGTATACCTGAAGCTAACAACATTGTTAACTCTACTCCAGCATAAAATAAAAATTAAAAAAAAGAAATGGAAGTGTCAAAAAATAGATTTTCAAAACTAAATGAACACAGAGCCCTTAAGCAAGGATAAGCAAAATAGTTTTGGTTATACTGCACCAGTGAGCAGGGAAAACTTTGGTTCCAGTTAAATGTGTGGGGAAAACAGAAGTCTTCTTATGGTGGCAAGAGAGAGGGGTCATAGTTTCAGTGTAATGAGATGCTAACCTCCCACAGGATCATTGATCAGGTTAATTGGACTGGTTTATAACAAGTCAATAGTCATAGCATTTTTTTAGGCTTTTGGTTCACGTGGTCTAATTCATTATCAGTGTTAATGATAATGATTAACTTCATAGATTTTGTTAATAGTATTGAAGGATTTCCACAGAGCAACTTTTAAGAGTCTCCCCTGCCTAGGATTGATGAAGCACCTATCTTAAGGAAAAAACACACACAAGATGATGTCTTTAGAATCCTTTCAGCCTGTGTTACTGTGATTAATACTGTATATTGTTGGACCTTTTATGGGCATAATAGCTGTTCTTTCTCTGCTGCAGCTGATGCCACCAACTTCCTTCCTTCAATCCTCTTTTAGTTTGGGGTCCCCTGAAAGCAGAGTCTGAGACAAGGACTTAGGCACAGGTAGTTTGTTTGGGAGGTGATCTCAAGAAGCTGGAATGAGGGCAGAGAGACGGATCCAGGGAAGAGTGGAAAGTCCATGAAGCGCATACGATTGAACTGTTGCACTGGTGACCACTTTGGGCAACTGGGGCTTACTTTCATTGGAGACCCTCTGAGGAATTGTTCAGAATGCACCCAGAATAATCCCCCCTCCCCGAAGGTTTGAGGGCTGCAGCATCGTCCACCAGCTCTTCCCCCTGCCCCTGCTCTCTCTCCTTACCTCCGCCTCCCCTGCCTTCTCATTAACTGTTCCACGCTGGGCTGAGTGAATGGCGCCTGCAGCTCTGGAGAAAGTTCTGAGGCAGAGGAGCTGAGACACCTTAGGATGGGAGGCTCTCAGGGTCTAAGCTGAGCTGAATGAAGTCAGATGTGGTGCAAGTCAGGAGAGGCCACAGGGAGGTGGCACGAAGCCCCCATTAGCAGCTGCCATGATATTCTAACTCCCTTTACTCACTGGCCCTTTGTCTCTACTCCCTAGCCCGCTTCACAGCTATTCATTCGCTCTCTGTCTTGTACTTTTCATCCCACTGGCTTCAGTGGTCCCTAAGTCTCCTTGCTTTTCTCTTCATCCCCATGTCCATTTTCCTGCTGTATTCCTCATTCAACCGTGCAGTTCTGCCACCCCTGCTTTTCTTCCTCTCTAGCTGATATCATCCTTGTTTGGAGGCCTTATCTTTTTTTTATCTGCTTTCCATTTCATCAAAGCAAACATAGACCAAAAAAAAAAAGTGGTTTCCAAAGCTCAAACCTTACATCGGGTTGGAGATCGTGAAAGATATTGTGAGCTAATTTGCATCTGTAGCTTTAAAATCTAAGTGCTTTCTTTCCATCAAATTACTCTTTTCCCTGCTCCATGTTCCCTAGAAGGAAATCGCTACTGAAAATAATTTTCAGCATTTGGAAGCTGGAACGTGATGTGGGTTGAGGAGTTCGGCTTGTTGGGGAGAGAGCTTTATTCTGAGAGGTGTAGGAGACACACACCCTACCTAGCAGGTGGCGCAAACTGATGGGACTTCCTGTTCTATAGCAGCAGAGAAGGAAAGTATGATGGCCACCAACTAGAGCTCATTAAAGCAGGCAGGTCCAGGCCCATGGCTGTCACCTCTAAGCCTGAACCTTGTCAGGGTGTCCAAGAGCTCTGTCTGGCCATGTTACCCTCACACATGATGTTTGGTGCCCCTGACACAGGACACCTTTGCGGGGCACCCAGGCTGAACCTGCAGCAGAAAGGCTGGTGGATGTCTGAAGTCTTTTTTTGTCTCTGCTGTTCTCTGTTGGGTTCCTTTCCAGCAACGGGGACCCGAAAGATCTTGGCAGAGCTGAGTTAATCTCTTTCCTTCATGGTGAGTGAGCAAGAGTTTCAGACTCCCTGGCTTGAGCTCCGACAAGCACACCTCCTTTGAGTTCCCAAAACACATTGTTTATGCTTCTGCAGCAGTGATGATGCGGTTGTAGGGTCATTTATCTGCTTGCATGTCTGCTGTCTTCCCACAAGACTGGAGGCACCTTGTGGCAGGAAACATATCCTAGGAAGAATAACAGCTGTCACTTCTCGGACATTCAGTATAAGCTAGGCATGGTTCTGTGGCTGTAAGCATATGTCATTTCCTTTATGGTAGTCCTGCTGGGAAGGTATTATTATCTTCATTTTGTAGATGGGAAAATTTGAAGTTGAGGGAGGTCAAGTTTGCCCAAGGATATACAGCTTTTGAGGGGGCAGAATTGGAACGTGGACCCAGAGGTGTCTATGTCTAAGCCAGGGTGTGCGACCAGTGAGCTGTATGGTGTCTCTTTGCCAAGCAACCGACTAGGAGTGAATGAAGGAATTCACAGAGCAGGCTTAGCAAACCCCAGGCTCATCTCACACATTTATTTACTCTCTGCATTTGGAAGTAATGCCAGTAACACCCGTCCTTCTACACTGAGGAAGTGCCTTTGCTTTGCCTTCTAAAAATAATTCCAGTTGGCTTTCTGTACAGTTTGTAACATTGGTATATACACTTTAGGTCTTTTCTAAACATGTATAAAAGGTAGTATATGTGCATGTATGTATTTATATATATATAAAATACTGTGCTGTATATAGCACATTTGGACCTTCTTTGTTCATTTAACATACCACTACGGGTATTCTTCCATATCAAAATATCATTTCTCTGATATAGCTGGAAGAAGTGTTGTGATAAAATAATCAGGTGGGAAGGGACTTTTTGAAGTCACCACCCACCTTATCTAAAGCAGTGGTTTCAAACTTATTTTTAACCGTGACATTATTTTTTCCAAATAAATCTATATAGAATATCAACAAATGGCAGTAGGGTTATATTTGTATGAATTTATTTCATAAGAGCAGCTTTATACATTTACTTATTAAGAAGACAGCCAGTTGGAGTAATAAGGCAGTTTTGGCTAGACAACCCTTTGTAATTGGAAGTTAGGAGTGGCAGTTGCAGTCTTATGTACGGCTTGGCATCTTGTTTTTTGTGTTTTTTGTTTGCTTGTTTTTGGGTTTTTTTTTAAGCTCTTTATTGGAATATAATTGCTTTACACTCTTGTATCAGTTTTTGAGGTACACCAAAGTGAATCAGCTGTATTTATACATATATCCCCATATCCCTGGCATCTTTGTTTTGATTGTGTGGTGATGAGAAGAGTATGGCCCACACAGATAAATATCTGTGTGAGTGGTCATCAATATCTAACAGATGCCACTGCAATTAACTGAGTACGTGCTGCAGGAAAAGCTTGATTTCAAGGTCTGTACAAACATGAATTAACCTTGTAGCAGAAGTCCAAACCTTGGTGTGTGCCTATGTGTCAGAGTTTCATATGAGACCCATTTAAATCCGTGAGTACCACTTTTATTAACATTTTTAAAAATAGTCAAAGGTAAATTATCACTAAAATGTGAAATCTTAACCAAATATTTGTGTCACCCCTTAAAGCACGCATTGTAGAAATCTAGGATTCTAAGAAACTCTAGAGTTTTCTGGAGCTCAGGTAGGAAACCAGTGATATAGCATCCCCCCATAATTTAATAAATTTATGAAAGCTGGAAAACAGGGAGGCTACCCAAGACTGCCCTAGGTATTTAAATCCCCTTATTATGGTCAGAAAAATTTTCCTCCTGCCTGAGTCAGGTCTCTTAAGCTGCTGCGTGAATTTAGCACAGTAGATAGAGGGTCTGGGAAAATCCTTGATGACTGATATTGAGGCTTCTTTGGAGAGGTGAGGTAGTTGGTCACCCTCCTTCTCACGAAATAAATATGATATATTCGCTCACGCCCTCCTGACTCAGCGCCATGGGTACCCGTGATTGGGCACTATCATATTCTGATTAGCCCCGATGTCCTGCCAAAGCAGTAGTGGCTTCAAGTCACTTCAGCAGAGAAGACATTTACCTCGGTATGTTTTCAGAGTTCGGGTTTGGAAAAGATCCTGGTTGATGCCCTTCACCGCGCTTACGTGTGTCTCTCATCCATCTTATCGAAACTCAGTCCAGGAGAGAGGTGGTTGCAGTGAGTCAGGCAGAAAGGGAAAGCCCGTAATTTGACCTGTCCACTTGAGGCAGCTAGTTGTTTGGGAAGTTGGATTCACTTGCAGCAGATAGGAACAGGAGGTGGTAGGCAGATCTGAGGAATAAGGAAAAGACCCAGTTGTCAGAATGGGGTCACGAGGTCAGAGAGTCAAGAGGATTTGATACTGATTGGCTGTGTCTTACGCTGAGAGTGCTTAAATCTATCCTTTCTGGCGGATGTCAGGCTTCTGTGAGAACCAGGATGTCGGCCCCTCGGACAGAGGCCAAGTAGGGAGCTGAGAAGAAAGTAAAGCTTCAGAGTTTGGGTGCCAGATGAGGTCTAACCTGCTTAGCATTGGGCAACCCCAAAGGGCAGATGGAGGTCTGTCCCCACTGTCTTAGGGGATAGCTGGGCTCTTCTGAACATGGCCCACCAGGAGGTGATGGAAATGATTTAGAGAGCACCTCCTTGCCTTGCTGCCTGCCCCGTTGCCCTCACCCATATATTCACTACATCACCTGTCTCTGGAAGATGTGGTGGTAGCCCAGACTGCTAAGAGAATGTTCAGCTGTTCTAATCCTGATAGTGAGTATAAAAATTTTATTGAAATATTTTTCAATAATATTTTATTGGATATTAAACTATTGGAGAGTTTGAAATTGTTTTACAAACAGGAGAAACAAGAGCTTTGGGTTTCCTAAGCCTTGGCCACTACGCATGTACTGGCATTCCTGCATGAGAGAGAGAAAAAAAGTCAGGCACAGTCATGGTGGGAGGAATAATGTGAGCAAAGGTGAAGACTGGGTGAGTAAGGACGTTTTGACCCCAGCACACCATGTTGGCTTTTCTCCCTTCTCTGTCTCTTTCTCCCCACATCCTTGTTTGTGCTTCATGGAATTACCCCCCAAATAATCCACCTGCACCCAAGCCCTGGTCTGGGGCTCTGCTCTTGGGAGAAAGCCAGACTAGGATAGTGAGTTCAACAATGAGACAATCTTCTCACACTGGATGTGCCGCAGCTTCGGGAGAACATCCCGTGGGGTGATGACAGAAGACAGGTACATCAGCTGCACAGCCATCTCGACCGAGCAAACCAGAGGGACTTGGCCTAGCCAATTATCCATGCATCCAAGAAAGCAGGGGTATGCCTGGAGCAGGAAACTTACACAGGGGGAAGTGAGGGAGGGTTGGGAATGGTGGCTTGGAATCCAATGGTAGACAACTTGGACAACTAGGTTAATGAGTTGCTTCTCTGTTCAGTCCCTCTGCAGTTGGACAAGTCTTTCTTACACCCTGCTGTTTGCTTCCGAGACAGTGAGAGAGCTGGGGTTGGAGGCAGACCCTGATCGATGCCCGCCGTTGCACTTTCCTACTCATGGTGTCAGCGGAGTTCTGGAATCACAAACGCTGAGGCAGAAGAAAGTATTCTTTTCTTCTTTTCTTGTACAGAATTGACACTCTTTTGCCTGAATGCTTGTAACATTTGGGGTTTGTAAGGAACCACAGGGGGGGAAAAGACTCTATTTTCGTTTCTTCTCGGTGGTTTTCGTTTCCCTTAACTTCTCCCTTTGTCCTAGTAGCTCTATAGTGCCTTGTACTCAACTCCCCAAAACTCACACTTCCCACCTCCCAAGTAATGCTTAGTCTTTCCCTTTCCCTCCCAAAAGCAGTTAGTGAGCAAGGGATGTGTCAGAAGCAGGCCCGCTCCTAATATTTTCAGAGCCCTGGACATGAGTGCAAGTGGAGAACCACATGCTATAGGTCTAAATCTTTTCACGTCTTCAAACAAATTTTAAAAATTAAATAAAATCTATTTGGCCATCTCCTTTGCAGGATCTTTTTTAAAATTCTCAGATCCCTTGGAGTTCCACTTCAGAAACGGGTAGGGAACAGCTGGTGGGAGAGCAGGCAGAGAAGTGGCCCTAGGGATGCCTGTGTCCTCTCTCTCCCCACCCTTGGCTCCACAGACGCCACGACACGCTTTGTGCTCATGTGAGTGGACAGCTACGTTCACACAAGCTCTGTCTAAGCCCTGCCTCTACAAACATGCCTTGCTTTTGCCCCTCTTGAGCCTGAGGTTGGCGTGTTCTGGCTCAATGACCCTCAGGTGAAAAGACGGAAGAGCGATGCCCACATACCCTGGAACCAGGCTTGGGGCCAATTAAACAGGAATTCCCAGGGAATTGAAAGGAAAGGAGTCACAAGCTGCAATTGGGCACATTCCCTTGGCCTATAGGACTCATCACCCCATGGGGGGCACGTGGCCAGAGAAGGACCGGAGCAGAGCCCTTTAAGAGTGGAGCTCAGGGTGACAGTCTCTCTTGCCTGGTTCAAAGGGCAGGACTTCTCAGAACTGATAGGTGGATATATCTGACACCTCTTTTCTCCTACCTTCAGCCTGTCCTCAGGCACCATGGAAGTGCTCTCTTGTTTGAGCCACTTGAGGAGAGAGGGCTCTGTTATTCATTTCATTTTTTTTTTTCTCTAAAAATACCCTGAAGAGCCTCTCTCTAAAAGTGTGAGGATTGAATGAACAGCTTCTAACCCTGCTCCTGTTTCTGTGTCTGGAACATGCAACAGAAAGTTCATCTTGACTCTCCCTGGCTCCCTTCCACCCTGGAGATTATTCTTGGCTATTTACAATCGATGCCGTGGGAAGGACGCATGCGACAATGCAAGCCCACTGGGTAGACTCCTGTCCAGCCTCTGCAGTGAGGCTGGGAACTTCCCCATGATGGGGAAGGCAAACTTCAGTGGTCTGGAGGCTTAGCGTCGTTTGCTAGCTGAGGATCTCCATCCATAAAACTGAAATCAGAGGGAAAGTGTGTCATGGCAAAGTTGGAACAAAAAAGCAGCTGATGAGCAGTTTTAGTCATATTCCCTGGGCCACTGGAGTCATCCAAGCATTCCTTTGGCTCGGGCCGCCTTTCTGCAAAGGCTCAGTGTCTTAGCTCTCAACTTGTGCAGTGGGAGAACATTCTTAATATAGAGTGGGCCACTTGAATGGGGTTCAGTGGGCTGCAACCGGGGCTCTGTGATAGCAGGTGATATTTCATATCATCTAGGCAGGACTGAAAGGAACATTAAATTGCATTTCCATTATCAGTGAGGTCCTTAGTGGCCTGAGGATCAGAATCAGAGCATTCTAATCAGTCCGCCGAATGTCTTCCTGGGCGACCTCCTACAGCACAGGAAGGCTGAACAGGGGAAAAAGTTATCCACAAGAAAGCCTGAAGCGCGTTGAGCCAGGGGAAAACTAGTGACAAGTTAAAGGGCCTTGTATTATGAATGAAAGGGCCACTTCTGGGGAACCTAAGGATTTCTGCAGCGAGCACCGGCTCTCTTGGCTAGAATATTACAATCTGTGAAAACTCCTGTGAGGGGATCAGTAAGGAAATTGCTGTTCAGAGAAGCCCAGGCTCTAGACGTCTTAAGTCTTTGCCCTTGCGTGAATTATTTAGCAGTCCCCAAAACAACTTCATAGGGCTAGCAACAATTTCTATTTCATGAAATTTTAGAATTTCAGGTGAAAGAGAAGGTCAAGGGCATCTAAACAGCGATGCTCAGTTCCTCTCCAAGGTGCTGCCCCGTGGACTTTCAACCTTTGCAAGAAACCTCCCATGACAGGGAACCCATTGCTTGTAGCTGTGGGCATTTCCGATTGTTAAAAGTTCTTATTACCTAAAGTCCAGAACATCAACTGTCCCAAAACAGAGACCTATATTTTAACCTCTAGCATCCTCCCTGAGCGAGGAAGGACATATATTTGCAAAGTCAGCTCCTGGAAAGGATGATTAACTACAAGTACTGACCTTCACAAAACAGAGTCGTTTGCCTAGAATGTTGGCTAAGGAATCAGTTTTGTTCTGTGTGATGGTGTGAAGAAAATAACAGAATATAATGTGAATAGCTTAAGTAGAGATAAAAAAATTTAAGGTTACTGTGATGTGACAATACTTCGAAGTATATTTTGAGTGAAAATTGTCAAAAATAATAGAATTCTGCACAGAAAATGTATTCCTTTATTCATTCATTCATTTTATGTTTACTTTTTAATTGAAGTATAGTTGATTTACAATGTTGTGTTAGTTTCAGGTGTACAGCAAAGTGTTTCAGTTACACATATGTATTTATATATGTATGTATATGTATGCATATATATGTATATATTCATACATTCATCAAACATTTATTCAGTACCAACTCAGCCCTAAAATAGCGGGAAGAAAGACTTAAGTTTTTTTTTATCTATAAAGGAGGCCAGAATCTGATGGAAGAGAAGATAATTTAAATCACTCATTGTAACTCACTGAGAAGAGGATTCCTGGTGTTCTGCTAGGACTGAGGAAATGCACCTGGAT
The DNA here is from genome assembly GCF_030028045.1 of Hippopotamus amphibius kiboko. NCBI lineage: Eukaryota > Metazoa > Chordata > Mammalia > Artiodactyla > Hippopotamidae > Hippopotamus > Hippopotamus amphibius. Next base: position 156,072,338 of record NC_080190.1, on the reverse strand, counting down.
TAAATCAGAAGGAATTTCCCAAGGTAAATGGGGCCATCATAGATTGATATCAGCTAGTTCTCTTCATTGCTATCTCAGAAACCCTAGTCCCTTGAGGAGTTAGAGATTTGGCTTTTTGATGAGTCCAGACTCTGGTAGTTTCTCAAAATGTTTCCCCCACTGTCTTGCAAGCCAGACAATATCATGAATAGAGGCCATGCTTAATAAATATGAAACGAGGAAGAGGAGAAAAAAGAAAGGAGAAGAATGCCACCTCTCTTACTTGTTATTTCAGCCTATGGTAATGGGACCCTCTGGTCTCTGCCAAGTCATTGGTCTCAGTACTTGACATCACTTGAAATCTTGCAGAGAAATTTACTCAAGTCCTATCCATCCTCTTTGCTTATCATACTTCTAGGCATCTTCTTTTGTTTATCACTCCTTTAAAGGGGACATCTTTAAATCATAAAACCCAAGTCTGTCTTTTTCTCTTTTTATACTACGTTTCCTCCCCAGATGCACAACTCTAGTGATGCAAACTTGTTTGCTGTTGTTTTCTGGACTCTGTTGAGTAACTGCCAGCCTCACATTTTGAGGAGAATCAAGCATCTTGAGCATTGGATAAAAATAAACTGTAAACCTCACTTAAATATAAGCAATTTATCCTTCATTAACAGTTAGGATAATGAACCAAACTCCCTGTTCCTCTCCTAAGGATATTGTGAGCTTAATGAGACCAAACACATGCTTTGACATTCATGAATTTAATCTAAATTTGCTTTGGAGAAGCGGCTGGGTTAAGTCAAGACTGAATGACCTTGAATATACTTTACTTATTAAAGGAAGTGGAGCTATGCATGTCGAGGAGAAATGAAAATAAGGGAAAATTACAAGATAAAGGTTGCATCTATTTTTTTATCACTCGTAGAGTTGTGTATTGAAAGAGAATTCCACTGTGATGGGAATTTATGTCTTTTGGGTACATGAAATTTCTCCAGTTTGTGCTATTATGTAGCTCATCTTTTCACAGAAATCCCAGAGTGCTGACAGATCAAGAGGTTTAACATTTCACATCCTTTCAGCATTCAGCAAATGCAATAAATATCAGAGGTGGCTTGGGTTGAATATAAGAGCAGATGTTGTTTCTGCAGGAAGCAGGAGAGAAACTTACACCCACAGGCTTGCAGTAACTTTGAGGAAATTTTCTTCTATACCTCCTTCCAAATGTAACTTGATATTTTAATAAATTTTGTATATCTTGTTGCTTCCCTGTAGGGCATCATTCTTGCCCAAGTTCTTCCGTTAGTTCAGTTAACAGAGGCTTCTGAACTTTTTGCTTGAGGGTTTGGAATTTATATTGACTGACACCTCATCCTCTAAGACTGATTCTTGGGAAAACTCTTTGGGAATAGTATCTGCTTCCTATTTAGATTTGAAGACCATGCTTTTAATGAAGAATATCTCTGCCAGAAAGGACTTCAAATATCCATCTCAGTGATTCTGTTTCTTTCTAGTGTGGATTTATTTATTGTGGCCAAATCACCTTCTGTGAAATGCAGTATTGGTGTCAGACTTGTGCGGGCTAGGCTCCAGTTCCCTTGGAAAAATTGAATTACACAGTTGGCCAGAACTGACAGCATAAGCTTTGGCTCTTGCTGAAGGCAAGCGTTATGGATGGCTTTTTACGCTTGTCTTTCAAATGTAATTTTCTGATATAGGTGGGCCTCCATCTCTGTGGTAGGCAAAAGGGAATGTTTCAGAAATGCACGGGGAAGGTACTCTTGGCATATCTGCATAGCAAAAAATTAATTTCTGGTCTGGAAGGCTAAATTCAATCCAGTTCCACCTCAAACTCCAAATATATGTGTTTCTGACATGGGGTGTCCTTAAGCATATAAAGAATGGGATATGAGAGATGCTAATAATGGACTCCTTTCTGCAAATATACTCCAACCTGTAATAGATTTAGATATTCTTCTCTTGGCTCTAGCACGCTCATGTTCCTGGGTTTTCTCTTTTGAATAATAATAACTATTTTTTGGTAGAGCCTTTAATAGGTAATAATGTACATTATTTATTTTCATGCTTCTATCAAATTGTTATTTTGGGGCATGAACTATTATTATACACTACAACATGCATGAATCTCAAGAATATCACGCTGAGTCAAAGAAGCCAGAGATACACATGTACATACTGTATGATTCTATTTATAGATCATTCTAGAATAAGCAAATCAGGTTGCTTTAAGGGTGGGCAGTGGAGAGGGTTGACTGAAAAAGCGCATGGGGGAAATTTCTAGGTGGATGGAAATGTTCTTTCTTATTATGCATTCTTCTAAGCTGACTTAAGATCTGAGCCCTTCACTCTATGTGAATTACACCCGCATTTTAAAAATTATGATTTCTATAGGTGTATATAGATGAGGAACCCGAGCTTTAGGAAGATCAAATGAGTGGTCCACTGTCATGTAGCTGAAGGAGAGAACTGTGCCTCAACCCAGGTGACCTAACTCTTAAGTCCAGGTTTTTCCACTCTAAAACAGTTTCCAAGAATGGTCATATTTATATTACTCCACTGTGAGATCAATGAGTTTTCAGATGCTTTTCTTCCTGGGAATAAAGACGGTTTCCGAAAGCACATGAGCGGATACTGGAAAGAGCAAAGAGAAGGGATCCAGCGTCACAGATGTGCAACATGTGTAATGGTTAACGGCTAGTGCTGGAATCAAAAAGTGGGTTCAAATTCTCACTCTACAACTGACTATGCATGGGATGTCAGGCAAGTAAGCCTGTCTGAGCGTCATCTTCTTTATATGTGAAATGTAATCATTCATAGACAGTTCATAAGTGTCTATGAGTTATCAAGGAATGTCTGCTATTATTAATCACCATTTTGGTTAAAGGAGGAATAAATACCCTTGTGTTTCTCACAGGTTTACTGTATCGTTATATGTCTTGTGATGTGAAATCTTTGTCTCTACTATACCTGTCCAAGTGGCTACACAATTAATTCATCACCTTGTTAAAGCTGAGATTCAGTAGTTCCAGTGCTTCTCTCCTTGACTGCCTTGTTTTGGCAACAGGCATTGTCAAATAATTTATTATTGTACGTACTTCATTCGTGGTATGAAAAATGTCATGTATTTTTCTAAGTTCTGGGAGAAAATTCATTCCAAGTGTAATTCACTTATAAATCTATGATTCCATGAACTCTGGGAATGATTCACTGAAATATGTCTTAATGTTTGTAAATGATTGTAGAATTGGAAGGAACAATTTCTTGGAAGCAATTAGTGTATTATATAGTTTGATGAAGGTGGACTTTTTAAAGCAGAATATTCCACTTAAAAAGTGTTTGAGCATTACTCAAGGATTAAAAGAAAAAGAAGAGGTGTTCTTTTGAGAGGTGTTCTTTTGAGACATGATAACAGAATATATGGCTTTGATGGTAAAGTTTGTTTTTCCAGTTCTGCTTCTATTATTACGGATTACATATTAGACTATAAATGTTTGATTATTATACATCAGAGCCCTCTTGAGCCGGCTCACGTCACAAATCCTGCAAGACTTGTAGGCTTGTCCAACAAGGTAATATATTTTAGATAAGCACTATCTGTTGAACAAAAAAGAAGAGGATTGAAAAGCTTGGGGCTTGATAGGAAATAAAGCACCTTTTTTTTTTCCCATGCAGAAATACTTTAAACTTTCTGGTTCAAGATGCCTGACAGCATCTGCAGCTTCTGTTTCCATGGCATGTTTGCATGGAGGGAAGCCTGGATACCCAGGATGATAAAAGATAAGAATGTTCAGTCTATAATTCCCAGCCAGGATTTCCCACTTTGCAGCCCTTAAGCTGGTGTGGGGGAGCTTGTAGGACCTTGTCTCAGAGGGATTTGGGGGAGATTTTGCCTTGAGGCAACAAAATTTAGAGTATATAAAGACTTTTAAAAATGATTTGTTTAACATTATGCAGTATTTAAAGATGTTATTTATTTGTTTGTTTTTATACATCTTTATTGGAGTATAATTGCTTTACAATGTTGTGTTAGTTTCTGCTGTGCAACAAAGTGAATCAGCTGTATGTATACATATATCCTCATATCCCCTCCCTCTTGAGCCTGCCTCCCACCCTCCCTATCCCACTCCTCTAGGTTGTCACAAAGCACCGAGCTGATCTCCCTATGTTATGCATCAACTTCCCACTCGCTATCTGTTTTACATTTGGTAGTGTATATATGTCAATGCTACTCTTTCACTACGTGCCAGCCTCCTCTTCTCCCCTGCATCCTCAAGTCTGTTCTCTAGGTCTGCGTTTTTATTCCTGCCCTGCCACTAGGTTCATCAGTACCATTTTTCTAGATTCCATATATATGCATTAGCATATGGTGTTTGTTTTTCTCTTTTTGACTTACTTTACTCTGTATGGCAGACTATAGGTCCATCCACCTCACTACAAATAACTCAATTTTGTTCCTTTTTATGGGTGAGTAATATTCCATTGTATATATGTGCCACATCTTCTTTATCCATTCATCTGCTGATGGGCATTTAGGTTGCTTCCCTGTCCTGGCTATTGTAAATAGTGCTTCAGTGAACATTGCGGTACATGTATCTTTTTGAATTATGGTTTTCTCAGGGTATATGCCCAGTAGTGGGATTGCTGGGACATATGGTAGTTCTATTTTTAGTTTTTTAAGGAATAAAAATGTTATTTACATTGAGATAGTTCAAGTACTCTTTCAGCCTGTGGAAAACTGTTGAGTTTCATACCTAGAGTCAGTCAACCATATCACCATATTAGTGCTTCTCTATAAGCCAGTGTTACGAACCACAAAATTGATTTATTTTTCAGGCTGCTTGTCCCAGGCTTGTTAAAACTCTGGCTTTAGCCTCTGCCAAAGAACACTTGGTTCCAATGTTTTACCACAAGTAATGGTTTGTACCTTGCACAAGCCAAAAGGATTTTTGGTTTGGATTCTTCTCTAAGTGCAGGAGGTATGCCTTGCAGGTCTCTTCAGGGTGTTAGGAATATGTGCTAAACATGATCTAATTGACTATTTATAGTAAATAATATGTTACGTGTATTAGCCTCATTTAAGAGGTGCAGATACTGAGGCTTAGGGAGGTTAGGAAATGTTCCATGTGGCCATTTGTGGAAGAATCAGAAGCATAAGCTGATTGGACTGACTCGCCGTCTGTAATCTTGTAGCTAAACTATATTGGCTCTTGAATAACCCAATCCTTTTCCTGTTGTTTGGTTTGAGCTTTCCTTTCATAACACCCACAACCTCCTCCCTCTTCTTTCCTGCTCCCAGATTAGATCATGGAACACAGATAGTGTTTTAGTACAGGAGGAAGGGTTTAAGTCATCTGATTAATTCAGTAGCTGCTCCCCTCTTAAGCTTTGATCTTTACCTTTTGCCCTTTGCTTGGCCCTGAGCTGTCTGCAGAGAAGATAGTGTGGTGGGACAGTGGTGGAAATGTAGATTACTTGGAACATAAGAAAATATCACTAAGTTTGGAATCCCTAAAATGACTCTAGGGTCTTATACACCTTACAGCTCCCTCTGTCCTCGTGCTCTGTCTGTTTCTGGGAGTTTGCCTTGGTTGGAAAGGATAAAGGGGGTGCATCTTTTAAAATAACAGACACTGTTTTACATAGAGTATCTGGTTTAATATACACAACAGCCCCCTGTGATTAGTATTATTTTTTTCATTTTTAAGAGAAGAACTATCAGGCTTAGAGAGGCTTAGCAACTTGCTCAAGATCTCAGAGCTCATTTGGGAGAGAAGATTCTACATCAGATCTGATTCCAAAAAGGCAGCTTAGCACAGCACAGTGGGGAAGAGGAAGGGCTTTGCAGTTAGATCCAGGCTTGAGTGAAACACCATGACTTTGAGGCTGTAAAGTCTTAGAGTGATTGATTTGACTTCTGTGTCCTCATCAGTAAACTGTGAACAGTAGGAGTACCTGTCTTTCAAGGTTGTTTTAAGAATTAAAAGACATAATTTATATACAATTCTGGACCTTTTGTTAGTACTCAGTAAGTGTTAACCATTATGACTGTTATATTACCTCCTCCCCCTGGGATTGAAGTAAAGCTCTTACCATTTCCCAAAGCTTCAGACTCACAATTCTACTGACTTTTGATCTCTGTCTCTTCATGAATGGTCTGTCTACATCTCAAACCTTACATCTTCAAAACCAAAACAGTTTACTCTCATGTCCCAAATCTGTACTTCTTCACATGTTTTCTGTTTTTTTAATTATTTTTATTTTTAATTTTTTTTTTACATATATCCCCATATCCCCTCCCTCCCGCAACTCCCACTCTCCTTATACCAGCCCTCTAAGTCATCACCCATCATCAAGTTGATCTCCCTGTTTTATGCAGCAGCTTCCTACTAGCTCTTTAATTTTACTTTTGGTAGTGTATATATGTCAATGCTACTCTCTCACTTCGTTCTTTTTAATGGCATCACTGTCTACCTAAGTAACCAAGGAAAGCTTGGATTATGTAGATAAGGAAGCTTAAGAAGATCAGAGGTTAAATGATTTGCTAATGACCACACAGAAAATTAGGACTCCAGCCAGGATGGAAATCCAGGTATAATGAACTCTACACACTTTACCTTACATCTTTTTCTTTTCTTACTTTCTTTCTTCACTCTCTCATTTATTCACTTATTGTTTTTTAACCTTTCAATCCTATACTTTTAATTGCTTCTTTTCTTTTAAACATTGCCTAGGGCCTCTAGTATAATACTGAATAGAGTGGTAATAGTGGGTGTCATTATTTTGGTTCTGATTTTCAAGGAGATGCTTTCAACCTTTCCTCATTTAGAACATTTGATGTCGTGTATTTTTTTTTCTTTTGGAGGGGTGTGTGTGTGTGTTTGGTTTTTTTATTTTTGTAGATACCCTTTATCAAGTTAAGGAAGCTACCTTCTATTTCTGGTTTATGAAGGGCTTTTTTGTTTTTTAAAACTGCTTGCTAGTTTATATTATAAAATGCTTTTTCTCATTGAAGTAATCATGTAATTTTCTCCTTTTTTTCTGTTAACATACTGAATGGCATTTATACATTTTCTAATAGTTAACTGATCTTGCATTATTCAAATAATCCAAACTTGTACTGTCTTCTAATATATTATTTGGCTTGGCTTGCTGATATTTTGCTTACAATTTTTGCTCTTAATTTATGAATGAAATGGGTTGGCAGTTTTCCTTTCTGAAATTTTCTTGTCTGGTTTTGTTATATTAACTTCATAGCATAAATTGGGGAGGCTCTTTCTTTGTCTATTTTCTGAAATAATTTGATTAAGATTTGAATCATCTGTTCTTTGAAAATTTGATAGAATTCACCAGTAAACTCTGGTTCTGCTTTCTTTGTGGGAAGAATATTGACCAGTGTTTCTATTCCTTTAAGAGTTATAGGACTAGCCATGCTTCCACTTTCTACTTAGTTTTAGTAAGGTTTCTTCAAATTCATTATCCTAAATCTGTCCAAAGTTTTATTTTATTATCTTTTTAATCTCTTTTGATTAAATAAATAACTGTAGTTATTTCCCCTTGTGTTTATAATACTGGTTTTCTGTTACCTTTTTTTATTTCATCAAACATGCCAGGAGGTTCTCTATATTTTTAGTCTCTCCTATACTGCTTTTAGATTTTTCCCTTATCATGTGGAATATTTTGATAATTTGAATTCTGATATAATCAGTACAGAATATGTTTATTAATTTAATCCTCCCAATATCCACAGGTTTTCCAGCACCAATAGCAACTCATTAATTATTAGTCATAATAATCTAGCCTATGTCTTCATGTCACTTGGACCATCCATATTGCAACAGCTGGGGTTATTAGATTTATTAGATTAGGTATTAGATTTAGAACATAAGAGATCAGATTCCAGGTCTGCTTCTTACTTGAGGTAAGATATTTAAGCCCTTGGAACCCCAGTTTGTCCACCTTTAAAAATAATTAATTAATTAATTTTGGGGCTGCATTGGGTCTTCGTTGCTGCGCACAGGCTTTCTCTAGTTGTGGAGAGTGGGGGCTACTCTTTGTTGTGGTGCACAGGCTTCTCATTGCGGTGGTTTCTCTTGTTGCAGACCACGGGCTCTAGAGCATAGGCTCAGTAGTTGTGGCACACGGGCTTAGTTGCTCTGCAGCATGTGGGATCTTCCGGGACCAGGGATCGAACCTGTGTCCCCTGCATTGGCAGGTGGATTCTTAACCACTGCGCCACCAGGAAAGTCCCTGTCCCCCTTTTCTATTGTTAAACTTTCCTGTGAATCTATTTATTATAAAAAATTGCATCTCTTTGCCGATCCTCACCAGCACTCCTTCCTTACCTCCTCAGAAAACAAACCAGTCAACAAAACAAGCCCTTCTATGTTGGCTGCTCAGAGTCAAGGGAAGCTTCTGGAGGCTTAGAGAAAAAACTTGTGAAGTTTTAGTCTCCTGGATCTGGCAGTCAGAGCCAAGAAGCTTGCTTAGGCCTCTCCTCTGCCATCCTGATCGGCTCCTGTAGCTCTTGGCTGTTCCTCTCCCAAAAGACGTGTGAGCAAGGTCAAGCTAAGTCTGGCCTGTAGAATAAAATCCAATGCATCAGGTGTGACCAACAGGCATCAGTTGTTGAGCAAGATGTGTTTGTGTGCATGTGCTTGGGAGGCGGTAGAATTTGGTGGGGAAAGTTGTTAGGCTTTTACCTCCTGGGCCATGGAAATCTCAAGCAAATAAATGCACAGCCAAATTCTTACAGGACTTGGAGTTCATGCACAGCTCAGTGGGGATGACACTAAGCATGAAATGAGATGGTGCACATAGAAGTGTTTTACACTGTAGAGCACTTTGAAAATAGCGGGTATTTATAACATTGTTTAGTTTCATGGACCCTAATGTTTAAAAGCCCCCACCCCCATCTACTGTACTCTCAGATGCTTCTACAATCACTTTAGATCTGCAGCATATCCAGACTAGGGTGAAAAAAAACCTCAGACCTGGCCTGAGACTGCCCTTGGTAATGATATAGTGTTTACTTAATGTGGTTTCCTTTGGAAAAGCTGGATAACTCTGAGCTTCTGCCACTGGAAAGTAATGCAAGTTTACTGAGGCCCGAGTCTGATTTGCAGGATGTTATTACCAAGCTACACCTGGAATAATAGAAGTTTATTTTCCAGAGATACCTGTCAGGAGGAAGTGAGAGCAGCGCTTCCTGCCTTTTGACGTAAAGTCCTATTCACACATGATCTTCTGTCTAGGAAAGAGTAAAAACAATATTAGGACTTGAGCATTCAGACATCCTTTCTGCCCATTACTCACTTCCTGTCTTCAGATGTTAGGGTATAACTGTTAAAACAGTTACTGTATTTTCCCAAGGAAGAGAAACTATGCTTATTTCTGATGGTGAGGAAGAAGCCTACTGGCAAACTGTTAAAGGATCAAGTCTGTAGACATTGTTAATCCATATTCTCTCAAGTACTTGTTAATATCTAATGAATACACTTTAGTCCAATTGTGTATGTGTGTATTGAATTATATGCTGTAGCAATCCCAAGGTTTGATTTCTGTGCAATAAATGAATGAATGAAATGATACTTTATGCACTAAGCACTGATGATTTTGACAGTTCCTAGAGTTAGAAAAGAGATTGGTATTCTTGCAATACATGTTCTCATTTAAATTTCCTAACAACAGTAACAGCAACAACATAATAGTAATATTATATGTAAGCGCCAAGTATGTGCCAAGCACTGTTCTAATAGCTTGCATACATTTAAAAAATTATTCAGTCCTTGTGACAATTCTACAAGATAGGTGCTCTTATACTCAGGTGAAGAACTGCAGTTCAGAGAGGTTACATACCTTGATCAAAGAAGCCCAGCTTGTCAAGGAGAAGACTTGGGATTCAAACTGAGATCCTACAACTCTAGAGCCCACTTATTAAACTAGTGCATTTTATTGCCTCTCTAAAGAAGGCACTGTTTTCCTCATTTTACAAATGAAGATTCTAAGATTTAGATATCTTAGCAAACTGTCCCATTGTCACACAACTAACATGTAGCTAATAAACATATAATAATAAAGAAATGTACAGCATGACTTTGCATGGTATACAACCATGACCTGCCCTTACTGTATTAGAGTCATTAGATTCTGCATCTTAATGAACCATATTCCAGAGGGAACACAGAATATGACAGCTTGAAGGGATTTTAGAGTCAATCTGTTCTTCTGCAGAGTAAAAGAATCTTTCCTGCAATATGGGAGATAGCTCATCTAGTTTCTGCTTGAATATCACCAGCAATAGGGGACTCACTACTTCACAGTGTTTTCTTACACTGAACCCAAATATAGCCTCTATGATTTGTATTCACTGATTGTGGCTCTACCCTGCAGAGGTATGCAAAGTGGGTTTGACACAGCTCTGCTATTTAGGCCCCATCACTCTTTGTTTTTCTAGGTTAACTTCTAATAATGGTAACTGCCCCTTATGGTGTTTACTATGCCAAGTTCTTTAGAAGTTTTTTACTTACATTAACTCAATAATCCTATGAGATAGGTGAAAGAAATAACACATGAAGAAACTAAGTTATTTGCTCACGAGTTTGATGATAGAAAAACTAGGAATTGGACCCCAGAGTCAGACATACTCTTCACTACTGTGCTCTAATGTCTCCCATTTAACCTATGTTTCCTTTATTTCTTGAAACTTTGACAACCTGGTTACCTTCTTTACCCTCATTTGAACACTGACTCATTAGGGCTTCAGGTATGGGCAGATTAAGGTGGCAAAGAGGGGAACTATCCTCTTCTGAACACCATACACGTATCATTGGCACCTAATGTCCTATTACTTTATTATTCAGTCATAGCCATGGCAATCCCTAGAACATTTCTTCACCCAAACTGCTTATAATACAGTTCTCCCTGTCCTACATACTACAGTGATTTTTATTTTGAATACACAATGACAGAACTTTCCATCTTACCCCTATTATATTTCTTTTTATTTTTAGTTTGGGCCTGGGTGAAACTCTTATAATCCTTATTTTGTTATCTAAGGCATTGGGCCCCTCTCCTGGCAACTCTGTAGGGACCTAAAGTAGGAAAAGCAACATCTATGATGCCTGTCATATTAGGGTCATCCACTACCTCCTTCAGGCTCTGAGAGAATGTGGACCAGGAACCCGCATGTCAAATGAGGAAGGTACTAGTGGTTCCAGCCCCCGTTTTGCCAGACTTGTCTTTTTCTTTCCGTAAAGCCAAATATGTATATTTCATCTGTTTCTAAGGCACTCTAAATGCTTTATGTATCTCTGCAGAGTACAGCCATGATCAGTGAACACAAATTATAGGAGTAAGATTTGGGTTTATATAAGAAAAGGAACATAAGAAACACATTCCAGACCAAAAGGTCTTTTTAAAAGCATGACTTCTAAAATTTTCCTGGTTGGAGAAACAGGGTTCATTCAGGCATGAGCATTTGGCCATGCGTAGATGCAGCATCCAGAGTACAAGGAAAGAACACGGGAACGTGATTAGGACTGGAAGCTTTGGAGCTGGACTGCCTCAGGTCAGAGCAACTGGCTCTGCCAATTGCTGCTGTGTGACCTTGGGCAAATCACTTCATCTCTCCATGCCACACTCCCCTAGTTTGTGAGGTGGGTATTATAATATTCCCACTTCATAGAATTGCTTTTAAATAAGCTAGGATACTTCAGACATTTAGAGTAGGGCCCAGTGCATAGTGAGTAGTCTATAATTGCCAGTTGGTATTCTAAAGCCCGTGGGTCAAACAAGGCCCACTGCCTGTTTTGGTAAACAAAATGTTGTTGGAAGGCAACCACACTGATTTATTTATGTATTATCTGTATCTCTTTCATGCTATGATGGCAGAAGGGAGTAGTTGTGACCAAGACCCTAAGGACCAACAAATTTTATATCTGGCCCTTTACAGAAAAAGCTCACCAATCTTCATTCTTCAGGATAGAGGACAAGGGTTTCTGAGCCTCATCTGTTATGAAACCTTGGATCAATGACAGATACTCTTTGGCCTCTGCCACTTCTGTTATAAGCCTCCTTCTCCTGAAGAACAAATCTATACAAAATCGTATCTTGGAGATCCTACTAGCTTTGTCATTCATATTTTGCTCAACAATTCCTGTTTTTACAGACTTTTGTGTTAACTGCTGTGGCTATAGATAAGAATGTCAATTTTTAATTTTTTCTAACTCTAATGAGCACTTCGCATGTGCTAGCCTCAGTTCTAAGCACTTCGTATGTGTTAGTTCATTTAATCTTCATAGCAACTCTCTGAGGCAGGTACTACTTTTTTTTTTTTATTGGAATATAATTGCTTTACACTCGTACCAGTTTTTGAGGTACAAGGTCAATCATCTGTATTTATACACATATCCCCGTATTCCCTCCCTCCCTCGACTCCCCCCCACCGTCCCCGTCCCAGTCCTCTAAGGCATCATCCATCATCGAGTTGAACTCCCTTTGTTATACAGCAACTTCCCACTGGCTATCTGTTTTACAGTTGGGAGTATATATATGTCTATGCTACTCTCTCACTTTGTCTCAGCTTCCCCTTCACCCCCCGCCCCCCCAAACCTCAAGTTCTCCAGTCCATTGTCTGCATCTGCGTCCTTATTCTTGTCTTGTCACTGAGTTCATCAGTACCATTTTTAGATTCCGTATATATGAGTTAGCATACAATATTTGTCTTTCTCTTTCTGACTTACTTCACTCGGTATGACAGACTCTAGGTCTATCCACCTCATTACGTATAGCTCCATCTCATCCCTTTTTATAGCTGAGTAATATCCCATTGTATATATATGCCACATCTTCTTTATCCATTCATTTGTTGATGGGCATTTAGGTTGCTTCCATGTCCTGGCTATTGTAAATAGTGCTGCAATAAACATTATGGTACATGTTTCTTTTGGGATTATGGTTTTCTTTGGGTATATGCCCAGTAGTGGAATTACTGGATCATATGGTAGTTCTATTTTTAGTTTTTTAAGGAACCTCCAAACTGTTTTCCACAGTGGCTGTACCAACTTACATTCCCACCAACAGTGCAGGAGAGTTCCCTTTTCTCCACACCCTCTCCAACATTTGTTGTTTCCAGATTTTGTGATGATGGCCATTCTGATCGGTGTGAGATGATACCTCATTGTGGCTTTGACTTGCACTTCTCTGATAATTAGTGATGTTGAACATCTTTTCATGTGTTTGTTGGCCATCTGTACGTCTTCTTTGGAGAAATGTCTATTTAGGTCTTCTGCCCATTTGTGGATTGGGTTATTTGCTTTTTTGGTATTAAGCTGCATGAGCTGCTTATATATTTTGGAGGTTAATCCTTTGCCTGTTGTTTCGTTGGCAACTATTTTTTCCATTCTGAGGGTTGCCTTCTTGTCTTGTTTATGGTTTCTTTCGCTGTGCAAAAGCTTTTAAGTTTCATTAGGTCCCATTTGTTTACAGATTCAATGCAATCCCTATCAAATTACCAATAGCATTTTTCACACAACTAGAGCAAGAAATCTTATGGTTTGTGTAGAAATGCCAAAGACCCCGAATAGCCATGCAATCTTGAGAAGGAAAAATGGAGTTGGTGGAATCAGACTTCCTGACTTCAAACTATACTACAAGGCCATAGTGATCAAGACAGTATGGTACTGGCACAAAAATAGAAAGGAAGATCAATGGAATAGAATAGAGGACTCAGAGGTAAGCCCAAACACACCTTATCTTTGACAAAGGTGGCAAGAATATACAATGGAAAAAAGACAGCCTCTTCAATAAGTGGTGCTGGGAAAATTGGACAGCTACATATAAAAGAATGAAATTAGAACACATCCTAACACCATTCACAAAAATAAACTCCAAATGGATTAAAGACCTACATGTAAGGCCAGACACTATAAAACTCCTAGAGGAAAACATAGGCAGAACACTCTATGACATACATCAAAGCAAGATCCTTTTTGACCCACCTCCTAGAATCATGGAAATAAAATCTGAGGCAGGTACTACTTTTTATCCCCACTTTACAGATGGAGAAATGGAGGCATTGGTAAAAGATGGTTGAGAAAATCGTCCCAAGCTCACACAGTGGACAGGTGGCAGAGGCAAGATTTGAAACTATGCAGTGTGGTTCCAGAGTGTAGAGTTTTCACTTTTACCGCAGTCACTCAACTTTGAGGACCTTATGATTCCACCAGAGAGACCTATATGTGAGCAGATAACTGCACGTGATGTGTAAGCACTTAAATATTGGTCAGATGAATCAGCGCAGTGCCTTGCATGGCACAGGCCATCATCATAATGTTTATGTCCTGATGCTGTTGATATCAGTGGAAATCGCCACAAACCATGGTTGGAGCTTAAGGAAGGCGTGCCTGGAGGGCTTCAAGAAGGAAGGCGTACCTGAATTGAGACTTACTTGATATGAAGAGGAGTTTGCCAGAAGGCTTTCCATGCAGAGGAAAACACATGTGCAAGAACAGAGGCATGTTCAGAGAATTAAACAGTATTTCTCTATGGCTGGTGTGTGGACTATGGGGACCAAGAGGTGGTCAGCTGACCAGAAGTAGGCGGGGCCAGATAGTGAACTGGCTCTGTAGGAATTGGGACAGACCCAAGTCCTTTAGTGGGTGTGTCTTTCAGAGCAGTGTTCTATGTCTGTCTACAGTATTTGTTTGTTGTCTCCACCCCACCCCCAGCCTGCACATATAAGCTGGAATGTAAGGCACCCAGTCTGTTTTGTTCACTGACATAACTCCAGCACTTAAGGCTATGCTCATAGCAGGAGCTCATTAAACGTTTGTTCAGTTAATGGATAACTACACCAATCAGCGTCCTTCTCGGTGGTTATAGGACTCATGGAATAGGATACTTTTCCTGGGTCCACCTGCCATCCCTGGTGACAATGAGCTTGCTCTGTTGAAGAGTCAAGGCAGGTCACATCAGATGACTATGCTATAGAAAACAGGGTAATTTTGAGATAGCTTTTTAATGAGGTTTTTTAATGAGAGGCTCAAATTCATACACAGTTTATTTTAGTCCTGACTCCACATATTAAAATTCGGCATCCTCACCCACAATGTCCTTATGACCTCATGAGAACTTTTTGGTCATCCTTGAAACGTCTCTTAAAATCCTAACTTCAAGGACCCACCTGGTAAAACATAAGTGAAAAAAATGTTGGTAAGTGAATGAAAACAATGATTCTTCTAGACCACTATGCCAAAGCAGAGAAAAAGTAACCTCAGTACATAAGCTCAACATAGGCTTATTTTCATCCTTGTTAGGTGCCCATAGGGTTTGGTAAAAAGTTAGAAGGCACATCTGCCTAAAGGCCTAAGGATTTGGCACACATTTTAACAGGGCTATTTGTCAGTGATGACACAAATAGCAAAATAAAAAATATTCTTTTCTTTCTTTTTTTTTTAATAAGAATGTTGTCAGAAGAGGCAGTTTCCCAAGGAATCATAGAATGTTTGAAGGGTAGGAACCTTATTTCCCACCCCTGACAGGTGAGGAGAATGAGGTCTGGGAGGTGAAATAACTTGCCCAGGGCTGGAGAGCTAGTTAGCGCCAGGGCTGGAACTGGAACCAGGTCCCCTACTCCCAGGGCCAATTCTCTTCCCAGCTCACTGCTCAGCCTCCTGAGAGATTAGCTATCATTTCTGAGAAGCTTATATTACCTCTTTCATCATTTCTTGGTCTTTCTGGAAATACTGATGATCTCCCTCTGCATCTTTCCTAAGATGACCTAGCAAATGCCATTAAGAGAAGTCTCATTGCATTGTGTCAGCAAACACCACTGTCACCACCTTGTCCCCAGTGTGCAAATTCTCACCAAAGGTCTGATTGCTCAGGTTTCTTGCCTCCAGCTGATCGCTTTCCCCTTAATCACACTAGGAAATGTACATTTCATGTTCACATCCCCTAGAGTAGCGAAATAGTTCTATTCTTTCCTATAATCTGGAAATCCTTTTTTTTTGTTGTTTTGTTGTTATTTTTAAGAAGAAAACTTGCACGAAACAGAGGGACTTGCTGGTTCTCCAGAAACCAGCCTGGCAGGAGAGTTGATTGGATTTGCCTAAAGCATTTCCTCATTAGTAGCCTGTGTGTGCGTTTCCTTTCAAATGTCATCTGGCCTCCTCAACAAAGATTTAATTGTGGCAACTTGGGGCCTTTGCAAGCACACGCTTTACTGAATGTTCTTTTGAAATCTTCGCAACTGTCCATCTTTCAGATGAAAAACTGAAAACATATTGAAAGTGACTTGGTGCATTATTGGTTCGGAGACTACTTCTCACTTCTCTTTTCCCCCTTTTTTGTAAGGGAAGATTGGAATTTTAATTGCTCAACCATAGTTTTTAATTCATGATGCCCAGAAAGGGCATGGTTTATTAATTAGACCTGATTGTGAGGCACCCTGAACCTGGGTCTGGCTGCTTCTTGATCAGTCTCAACAGTTCTTTGCCTGAAATAACTGTCTGTAAGCATATGGAGGTATCATTATGCAGACGCTAGCTGTTCAGTTCTGCCAGGTTGAACCCTCTATTATAAATACATATTGCAGTGTCTTAAAAGGCATTTGTTGAAATGCCATAGTTTAGTAGTTCAGGCTTACAAAATCAAGCTCTCTTATGTTACAGGCAGCAGCCTCTTAATTGGATGTTTTATCCCAGTACATAAAAACGTTGGCTTAAATACACAGACACTCACACACGCACGCGCACACACACACACACACACACACACACACACACACACACACACACACTCATCCAATTAATCTTTTTGAAAGTGTGAGAAACAGTATTGCTTCGTGGTTGAAAATAAGGACTCTGGAGTCAGGCTGCCTGGATTTGACTCACATGTCTGCCACTTTCCTGCACTCTAACTTGGGCATATGAGTTTCTCTCTGTATTGCAGAGTCTTTGGTAAAATGGGAATGATTGCAATGTCTGTATCCTGGGGTGGTTGTGAGGTTCAGGTGAGTTAGTACACAACACAGAGTTCGTGGAACCTAGTTGTTGTGCTTTTTACTGATTGCTCCAATACATTTACGTGTGTTTATGTCTGATAAAATCTAGTTGTGTTAAGTTGGCATGGTTTGGGATGTCTCCCAGTGGCAAAAGCTAAGAACTGTCCCCTAATGTACATTCTCTTTTTCTTCCACAGTAATATCCTCCCCTCCCACCAACTTTTAGCTGGGTTGGCATAGAATTGTCCAGAGTTAAGAGCACATTTCTTTTCCATCTAGAAGTGGCCATGTGACTAAATCCTGCCTGATGGGTTGTAAGCAGATAGTGTGTCCGTTTCTGAAAAGTGACCCTGAAGGAAGAAGGGTAGTGTGTCTTTTCCTTTTTCCTATTGATGGGAATTTGGTCATGATGGCTGGAACCCAAGCAGCCCTTTTGGGTCATTAGATGGCAGGTTAGCAATGTAGAGCAGGAAAGGAGCAGAAGCCTGAGGACCTGAAAACTTCAGGGAGCAGAGTTGCCCTCGCAGCCCTTTTCTTTCACGCTAGACTTTCGGTAAAAGCAAACCTGTGTATTATTTAATACACTGCAATTGGGGGCAACTTTTGCTGTCAGATCTAGTCTTAGGTAACATCTTACCCTCCCTGAATTAGACCACACATTATTTTGATTGCAATGTGTAGAAATTTCAGGACACTAAGTCACAAAAACCATGAAAAGTTTTCACACACTCCTAATTTCCTATTAGAATGCTTTACGCATCCAGACATGGCTACACTGCTTTTACTCTCCGAATGAGGGGACTTAGCCTCGGGTCTCAGTTGGTGATTGGGGAGGGGACTGCTTGACAGTAGAATTATGCTTATAACTGATGGCCAAATCTTGCCGAAATTACTTGGAATATCCCTCAGAAGGGTTAGTCTGACAATTTTATTACTTCCCTTGGACCAGAAATTGCAGGCCCCTGGACAAATCCAAGAGTTCTTTTGCTGTCATTGCTATGCCCCAAAACAAGTTTCTCCACTTCCTATAAATATCAAAAAGAAGCAGGACCCCTGAACAAAGGAACTTTAAGCAGAATTGTGTTGTTGTTGCTTGTTCTTCCTCAGGACAGATATGGAAATAGTTCAGTGATCTTAGGATATGTTGCTTAGGAGCAATGATGATCATCTCTTAGTCTCCTTTATTTCCTTGAAATTTTTTTTTTAATTTATTTATTTATTGGCCGCTTTGGGTCTTCATTGCTGCACACGGGCTTTCTCTAGTTGCGGCAAGCAAGGACTACTCTTTGTGGTGTGCCGGCTTCTCATTGTGGTGGCTTCTCTTGTTGTGGAGCACGGGCTCTGGTGCATGGGCTTCAGTAATTGTGGCACATGGGCTCAATAGTTGTGGCTCGAGGGCTCTAGAGCACAGGCTTGGTAGTTGTGGCACATGGGCTTAGTTGCTCCGTGGCATGTGGGATCCTCCCGGACCAGGGATTGAATCTGTGTCCCCTGTATCAGCAGGCAGATTCTTAACCACTGCGCCACCAGGGAAGCCCTATTTCCTTGCAATGAAACTTATGTTCTGGGGGTGCCAGAGATCTCAAGACTCATTTAGGGATTTTGCTGAGCCTTCTTCACAACGCTGGTGAAAAGGAGAGATGATATCTCAGGCTCTCAGAGGAAACATAGGTTCTAAGGAAAAGCACCTGGTTTCATACTTGGCACATCATGAAGTGTATGATAAATGTTCTTTATCCCCCTTCCAAAGCGAGGTCCAGTTTTCCTTTCCTCTGGTATTGCGATAGAAATTATAAATGAGTACATTATATAAAAGAAGGACTGTTATTCTTACCTCTACTTTTCAAAGTCCTAGCTACCCTTTAAGGCCAAGTTCAAATGCCACCTACTCTGTGAAGCATCCCTGAATTCTCACTTCTACAACACTCACCCCCTCCTCCAGCCAGGATAATAATGCAGTCAAAGGAGAATCTTCAATCTCAGGTGATACTTGAATTTCCCATATATCAATAAGTATAATTCTACAGTATACAAAGCTAAGCAGCATTCTAGCTTCTGCAAAAACATTTTTAGAGTTGGAAATTCAGTACCTTCAAAAGAGATCTGTTTGTTCCAGTTTTTGGACAGCTTAAATCTGTCCCACTAAATTTTCTGCATTTGTTCGTAGGTATGTCTGTGTTCCTCTTTAAATACGCTGCCCAGAAATAAACAGTATTCCTTAAATACACTGTCCGTGAATCACCTTTCTTCTTCTGTAACTGCAACCTGTTCCTACAGGTTTGCAGCAACCATGGAGCTGTTTTCTTCCTATTGCACTTATATTCAGTGAAAACTCTGAAATCTTCTTTTCAAATATGTGTTGGTGCTAAGTGACACCTCCTGTGTCTTAAATTCATGTGGCTGGTTTTAATATCTATGATTGGGTCCCCATATATATATCCATCCATATTGCATGCATCTGGGTGTGTTTGGCCTGCTTATTAAATTGTTGCAAACCTAACCTGTCACTCAAGCTCCTAGATCCATTTTTTTTGAGTTCTTCCAAGGTCCTTTTTTCTTGTTATAGCTCATTCTGCTTTATGCCATAGTTTGTGTACTTGTTTTATGCCACTGTCTTAGGTGGGGTTCCCTAGAAGCAGACCGTCTGTCTGGGGGATCAGACGGCAGCTCTTAGTCTCCCAGGCTTGATGGCTTCTGGTGGTCCAGGAGCAGTTTTCCAAAGTGGGAGAACAGCTAAGAGTTGTTCTCAGCCAACACACAGCAGCTAGGATATAGGTGCCTTGGCTTCCGGAAATGATCTGCTGGGACACCAACAGCATCCACTACAGTCACCCATGATTTTATAACCCTTAAGTATGGAAAACACAAGTTGTTCATTTCACAGTCTCCATGAACCTGAGTTCATGTCTTGCACAGGGAAGGCACTTGTTTGTGGAAATGAATCATCAAAGATCTGGAAGAAGTACGCCTTGGTTTGCATTCATTCCAATCCACTGCTATGTATAATAAGAAATACCTCTAAGGGACTAGCCAAATCCCTCCTCCACCCCCAAGCAGCAGAGAACCAGACTGTGTGAGTGACAGAGGGAAGGATATGGAAACTTACATTGCATGTTCCAAGAATCCAGTTGCCCCATCAACTTGAAAGCTGTCTAAGGACCAAATACTTAAATTCGAAATTGGCAAATAACACCTTAAGACCAAGTAAATTTATCAAAGAGCAGAATTTCAGTCTGCTCCACTCAGTTCTTAAAACGATTTTGTTTCTTTAAATTTTATAAAGTAGTACACACATATGGCTAAACATGAGAAGGTCTATTTCTCCATCATCTTTGACTTTCAGTTCCACTCCTAGAGTTAACTACCATTAACATTTTCTTGGATTTCTATCCAGAAATAGTTGTAGCAAAAACATATATATAATGATTTTATACACAAAATGAGTACAGTGTATGCACTATTCTCTATAGTTTTTTAAAACTAATAATAGATCTTATAGGTCCTTCTACATCAACACATCTATATCTATCCCATTTTTTGTAATGAATGTATAGATGTTTCACAATTTATTTCACCTGTCCTCTTTCTTTTTTGGTGGACATTTAGGTTGTTCCTAGTTTTCAGCTCTTACAAGTAATATTTTTGCTATCTCAGATTTTTACCATTGCAAAATAAGTGTTCTTTTGTGTATTTCTTTGCATATATGTTCTTAATATTCTTAAATTGAAAAGCCTATCCTTACTTCTCAACAGAATAATAGAGACAGAGACAGTGAATGTGGCCACCAGATTCCCTACAAATGTAGGGAATAACTGAATAACAAAGGTGTCTTTTAGCCTAAGATATGCTTTGTCACTCTCTTCCCATTTGTTTTTCAGCCTTTTTCCCAGAATGCACCTTATAATCAGAAACGATAGAAGTTATTATAATTGAAAAAAGCTGAGAGTAATTCTCAAGTTCAGGTCATCCTAATGGCAAGTTCTAAAAACCACATTGGTACATACCTTAAGGAACAGAATAACTATTATGAGAGGAATAGAAATTATGAATCTTGTTCAGAATTTGAGGCTCTGTATTGAGCGTATCTAATGCAAGTTTGAAAAACGCCGTCAGACTTTCCAGAAATTCAGCCCTGATATACTGAAAAGTGCTTATTGTTGCCTTTTTGCTTGCAGTGAAGTACATGCGGGAAGCCACGCCCTATGTGAAGAAAGGCTCCCCAGTATCCGAGATCGGGTGGGAAACGCCTCCGCCGGAATCCCCGCGGATAGGGGGCGGCTCCTCAGAGCCTCTGTCGTCGCAATCCTTCTCCTTCCACAGAGACCGGAAAAGCATCCCCCTCAAGATGTGCTTCGTCACACGGAGCATGGCCTTGGCTGACCCTGAGAACAGGTAAAGATGCTAACGCCCTCCTCATGTCTCAGCAGCTGAAAGGGAGCTTTTACCAGGCTGTGCTCGTGTTCTGGAAACACTCGATGGTTTCCAGAGAATAGCCTGAAAGGACCACGATGCAGGAATGTGTATGTCAAGCTAGGCCTCCCTCTCATTCTTCCTCCAGCCTTCTTTTTCTTCCTTTCTTTTATCCT
Source organism: Hippopotamus amphibius kiboko (assembly GCF_030028045.1). NCBI lineage: Eukaryota > Metazoa > Chordata > Mammalia > Artiodactyla > Hippopotamidae > Hippopotamus > Hippopotamus amphibius. The sequence goes on along the minus strand of NC_080190.1, from coordinate 156,050,750 downwards.
CATGAAGAATTTGTATACTAAGCTCTGGTTCTGCAAAGAGTTGAATCAATGGAGTCATGATCTTATGTGTCTTCCCTGGGTCTGCCTCTGCCAGTTTATGTGACTTTGGGCAAGTTTCTCGGAGCACTGAACCTCAGTTTTGTCATATGTAAAATGGAAATAGTTGAAATCGATACCTGGTTGAGTTGTGCGGATTAAATGAGGAAATCTATGTGAAGTGCTTAGCCCAGGAAAACCTTCCATGAATATCAGCTATGATACTATTGATGTTAGCTAGTCATCAGCAAATCAGCCTCTCTGGGCCTCGGTGGCCTCAACTGTGTACTTGGCGGGTTTGATGGGAGGATCCTTAATGTTTTCGGCTCCGAAGCTCTCTTTATCCTCAGGAGAGAAAAAGGAGTGGCTTTGATCCGAGTCTGGAGTGCTATTTCCCAAAGTCTATCCATGACTTCTTTGCCACAGGATAGATATGTAACCCAACCCATGGCAATGAGAAGAAGTCCAGCAAAATGATATTTGGGGTCCCTCTTCCCCCAAAAGTCTTCCTTTACCTCCGCTGCATAGAAAACACACATCTGGAAGGAAAATAAAAGACATGCAGAAAAGAGAGAGAGAGAACTTGAGGCAGTGAAGGGGGAATCTTGGTGACCTTTGCATCCACATTCAAATGCTAAAAATGGCCCTTATTTATAACATGTGTGGGACAGCTGCAACACCACCCCACCCGAGGAGGAAGTATTTGGCCAGGTTCAGAGTTGCTGATGGGGAAAACCCAAGGAAATAGGAGCAGGGAGAAAGTTGCCTCCTTGGCTCACAGCTCGGTGCTTTTTTGTTCTCTTCCCAGTAAACTTACGCTAAGGAAGCTGCTAACTTCTGACCCCAGCCAGCTGCAGGGTCCAGCCTGCTCCCCCCTCGTCTCCTATGTCAGTTCTATCTGCACAGGGATCCGAGATCGGCCATCGTGTGAGAGAGCCAGGGCGTATGAGCAAAAGATGAGTCTGAGAAGGCAGACTGGGAAGGAGGCAGAATTCTTACATGGTCCATTCCCACCTATTCTCTGTCCCCACCCCCCACCCCCAATTTCTACCACTTTCCTGGGCCCACAGTTGATGTCCTGGTTACTGAGGTTCCTCTTCCCTGGCCTTTTACCCACCCATTCAAACAAGTCCTTTCTCCCAAGAGTCTGAGGTTAAGCTTTCAGATCTGATGAATTCATAATTTATCCAGTGCCTATCTTGTGCTGGACAGCATGCTAATTACTTCAGCCCAGACACTGCAAAGTGGCAGACGACGGGTGTCCCCAGCCCACAGATGTGTTTTTTTAATGGTCTCTCTAGGGTTGGAAAGAAATGTGAGTTAGTTGCTGCATTGAATAGTTGGGAAATTTCACATTAAAAAGCCAGATTTCTGGACCTCACTGGCTGCCAGCCCTTAAGACTCCGTGCTTTCACTGCAGGGGGTGTGGGTTTGATCCCTGGTCGGGGAACTAAGATCCCACATGCCTCGTGGTGCACCCCAAAAAAAAGGTTTCTGCAACTTTCACTTGGGCTATAAAAAATTATTTAAAAAAAAAGCCAGATTTCTGCTTTTCTAGAAAAATTAGAGCATCTAATGATATCATTAGGCCTATATTGCTGCAGCCAGGGCTCCCGTCTATAGGAGCCCAGTCTTCACCTTTGAAAAGGAAATGAACTCTACTAGTCACTCCTATTGCCTTACATTTAGGGGATTCGACTAATTACCTGCCTGGGTCTTCTCATTTCCTGCTTAGTCCTTGGGTTTGTAACCATGCTTAGTGCTCTGAGTCTCTACCGTCATCCCCATTCTACAGATAAAAATAACTGAGGCTGAGGGCTTACGTAAATTCCTGTCGTCATATAGCTAATATGTGATACAACTGGACTTTACTCTCATGCCTACAGAATGAATCACAGTGTCAGTTTACCATTACCAGAAAAATACAGATACTAGAAAACTCGGAATATTGTAGAAGTGGTTAATTTCTAGGGTGCCTTCCAGCTGTGGACTTATAGGCTATAGCATTTCTCCCAAGCATTTAATCACATTTTAGAGAATATTGGGGAGACATCAGGCCTTAGTTCAAATATTGGAAGCTTAATTCTGTTAAGCTAGTAGAAGGAATGCATTTTTTAAAAAAAATATTTACTTATTGGCTACACTGGGTCTTCGTTGCTGCACATGGGCTTTCTCTAGTTGTGGTGCGTGGGCTTCTCATTATGGTAGCTTCTCTTGTTGCAGAGCACAGGCTCTAGGCGCGCAGGCTTCAGTAGTTGTGGTGCACAGGCTTAGTTGCTCCATGGCATGTGGGATCCTCCTGGACCAGGGATCGAACCCGTGTGCCCTGCATTGGCAGGCAGATTCCCAACCACTGCACAACCAGGGAAGTCCAAAAGAATGCATTTTTTAAGAAATTTATTTTATTGAAGGATAGTTGATTTACATTGTGTTAATTTCAACTATACAGCAGTGACCCAGTTATACGTGTATACATTCTTTTTCATATTCTTTTCCATTGTGGCTTATCACAGGATATTGAATATAGTTCCCATTTTTAGAGTTTTACATTGGTGCTCTACAAGTTGCCCATTGATAAGTACATGTAGGGCCTCCTAGCTGGTGAGGGAAAGCCTATCCTCCTGGGGTGTGAGAACCAGCAGGGCATGACTGAAAATGAGAATCTAACTATGCCCAAGGGTCCAGGAGCAGATTTTGGTCTAAACAGACCCAAAACTTCTAACAGTAAATTAACCTTTCACAATGTATCCATATATCAAATCACCATGATGTAAACTTTAACTGTCCTACATGTCTGTCAATTGTACTTCAATAAAACTGAAGAAAAAAAAAAAAAAAAGAGGCTTGAATCTTAACCCTGTTTGAATAAAAGAAGAAAAGGAAAAAGAAACAAATATTTTATGAAACTCCAGTCTCACGCTGGGCAGAGTATAATGTACCAGTCAGAAATATGGACTCTGCAAAATTCAACTCTGCACTGAGTATGAGATACACTTTAACACAAAGTAATTTTAAAAGGCAAAAAAATATAGGGCTGGGCAGATTATACAAGGCAAATGCAAACTAACAACAAAAACGAAAAGCATCGATTTTGATCTTGGTATATGACAGGGCACAGTGCAGACTGAAAAGTGCAAAACAAGACAAAGAACTGATTTATGCTAAAGGCCAGAGTTCACAAGGAACAGACCTCAACCCTTGTGAATGCACATCAAGTAACAAAGCAGCAGCCTTTACAGCAGAATCTGCAGAAAATGCATGAAGAAACAGAAGCCTACTAAAATTAGGTAGTTCAATACTACTCTCAATCTAAGACAAGGCAATTGGACAAAAGGTAAATAAAGATAACAAAAGACCCAAACGACATAATTAAGGGAGGTCTGGATACCTCACAATCTTTGTACCCCGATGATAAAGAATACACTTTTCTTTTCAAATCCACATAGAACATTCACAAAATTAACCATAGATTAAGTCACCAAGAAATGCAGTAAGTTCCATGAGGTAGAAATAATACAAGCAACATTCTCTGATGATCATGGAATGAAACTAGAAAATCAATAACAAAACCAAAGCACAGAAAGCCTTTCTTCATGGATTTTTAAAAGCTCTCTAAGAAGGAAATAACTCAAGGGTCAAAAGGCAAATAGAAACCGAAAGTGTAGCATTTTAAAAAGTAATGAAAATCATGCATATGTTAAACATAAAAGGGAAAGACGTTGAAAGGGAGAGTGTTGACTCTGGTGTCAGCTAGATCCACAGTGGAATCTTAGCTCCACCACTTAGCCGTGAATTTAAGCAAGTATCTCATTTAACCCAAATAACAACCCTTGGTCATAGGGACTGTAGTCTCTATTTTACAGACAATGAAACTTAGTTGATGCCAACGGGAAATCGGGGATTCAGAACCAGGCCTGGCTGACGCCAAGCTCAGTTTCTTAGTCATGACACTCCATTGCTTCTGATTTTAGCGCGTGGCAGAACAATGTACCTGAACTGTAAAGCACTACAGCCAGGAATTAACGGTCTCCTGGATGATAAAACCTCAGCATCTCGGGGCTAATCCCCTCAGCTGGTGACACACCGCTACTTGTAGTTTGCGTTAAAAGCTCTAATGTTCAGTTTCTCAAATTGAAACAGCCATAGAACAGCAGGTAGCATCGCTGCTCTTTCCGTGAAAAAGGTCACCCAGCAGGCACTGAATCCACAAGAATATGTCACTGCTAGTGCTGGCTGTCAGTGATTACAATAGCTTTTTTTAATTCCTCGTCTTAAATGTCTCCTGTGTTTCATAGTCAGCTCTTTGCCTTCATGCCCCTGCCCTAGTCCAGGCCCAGACTATCCCAACTCCTCTAGACTCTTTGGACATATTTTCTACTGGGTGCTTTCAAGTTTCTCGTTTGCCCCTCCCCCACCCCCTCTGATCTGCCCTACTCGGAGCTAGCCAAGAGAGTGTGAAACACTCAGCATTTATCCATTTGCTCAAAGTGGCTTCCTGTCACCTTCACTAATGTTGAAACTCCTCAGTATTGCAGCTTTGGATCTTTCCTAAGGGTCCAGCTCCTCTGTGTCTTATCCTTTATGCCCCGGGAGCCCTTAAACAATTTCTGAATGCCCTACGCTTGCCTCCCTGACAGCTTCCTAGTCACCCTTTACGCCTCAGCACAGCGGTAGCACAGGTCCTGTGATACCTGTGTGTACATCCATTCATGATAGCATCCTTTATAATGACTTGTGATTTCTTTTTTTTCTAACTTGATTACCCAGTTCCTGAAGCCAGAAGACCCTCGAGGTCTGGGATGCCCGATGCTTTTATTTTGATATGCTAGCTTTCTAAAAATTGTTATGAAGAGACATAAGCAGCAAGTGATAGAGTAAATGGAGGGAAATATTCACAGTAGGTACACCTGGGTATTCATATATTCTTGGCACAATTGCTAATTTTCCAAGTTTTCTGTAACTTAGACATTCTTTCCAAATAAAAAGTTAAAATAAAGAAAAACTCACACACTGCAAAAAAAAAAAAAAAATACCAGCTTTGTAGAACATTGCTTGATACAAAGCAGGCATTCAAAAAATATGATATATTAATAAATGATAAATGGCATATTTATCTGCCCATTTTTGGTATTCTTACCTTTTCAAAACCTTCTTTTAAAAAAATCTTCCACTAAGCAGTCTTGGGAATAAGAGACAAAGCACAGTTCTATCCTGCCAGGCTCAGCAAACTTAAACCAAGACAATTCGTTAACCAAACCCGTTGGAAGCAGATGGACCAATACAATGGGTGGTGTATAAAGCTTTGTTCATGACTCTGTGTACTAGTAACAGACCCCACTGTAAATCTACATGGTTAAATTATGGAGCGAGGCACACGATCTTTCTTGAAAAACAGTGCACATCTCTATTACCAGTGCATAAGCAAATAATTCACAGGAAGCGTTGTTGTGGTTTGAGATGGAAAAGCTCCACTTAGCACACCCTGATTCCGAGGGGTGTGATCTGATAAATCCTATAGGACCCGTGGATCTGTTCCCACAAAGTGCCCTCAGTGATGTCACCACAATCCAGCACCCAAGCTTCAGCCACAGAGGATCAGAAACCTAATTAGAGGCACAGTGACATTGGATCCATCTCTACGGGGTGGACTTCTATTAGCCAAACAAACCAGATGCACTTGTAATGGGCAGTGCACTTGCAGTGGATGTAAACACCTGCATGGGAGGATCTGTATGTCCTAATTACGGGCAGGCCATATTGGAGGACAACTCTCAATAATAAGCAGAACACCAGAACTCTAACAGAAACACTGCAGACTTTCAAGGCAGCCTAAGCAATGTGTTCTCTCCATGTAGGCCAACTATGTGAGAAATTAAATGGTCATCAAGGTTATCAATACAAGGTATGCCAGTCGACCATAAGAAGTATATTTTAGATGAGGAAGCTGGAAGCCATCCCTTCCCAGATCAGAAGAGCTTTGCCAAGGTGGCCATTGTGTTAATCTCTGTACTACTGAGACCCCTGTCTCCTTTGGTCTGTATGTAAATGGACTGGGGTTCCCTCACGTGGCTCTCCCCTGCCCCCTTCAGTTCACATGGTCTTATTCCTGATGGGGATCAGAACAGTGGACTTAGTTTTGTTGATCAAATTAAATCATTTTCCAGTCCTGGCTCCCTGAAGTTGCTCCCGTATCCCCTCATTCAGAGTTTCAGATGATCCCAAATCCTGTAGTTACACATTTATAAACAGATGGTCTGACCCCCAGCAGAAGAGTAACCATTTTACTGGTTTAACCTTATTTTCTCCCTTTCCCAGTGTTTGTGGACACATTATTATACCCCCTGCACCAATACGTTATGTAGAATTCTCAACTACACTCTTTAAACTTAGAATGCGATTGAAAAATCCCTTCTTATAGTACATTCATGAGGTACTTATAACCTTCCTCTCTCCACTGTAAGCCCTTGCCTGTGAAAAGTGTTTCTCCCGTTAAGAGGCTCGCAAAACATGTATTTCCTTTATTCTGTTTTTCTTCACTCTTGGTTGGACACATCATGGTGGCCTCATAACTGAAAATATCACCAGCAGATCATGATTGATGTTACATTTTAGAAACAAAGGAAAAATGTAAAATCAGTTTATAATGGTGCTGTAGTAAGTAGAGACACAGTTTAAATATCTACAACAGAGGCCCAGATTAATATCAATGAATAAAACTCTAGATTGAAGTTAGAAAATGTGGGTTTGAATCCCAATTCTGCCACTTATTCCCTTTAACTTCAGACAAATTATCTAATCGCTCTGATTCCCAGGTTCCTTATCTATAAGATGTGATTTAAAACACTGACCACATAAGATTGTTGTGATGGTTACATGACTTAATATAGATATCCTCTAATTCCTGACAGCATAAACATGGCATAAATGCAGCTTTCAATCAAAATATCCTCATTCCTGGGTGCAAGACGGATGGGGAGAGTTCTTTCCAGCAGAGAGAAGTTTCCAGGTCATCTACCCAAGCTGTTGAACAGAGAGTATTTGTGAGACATTCTTTCACAAAGGGTTTTAGCCTTTTGAGACTTCTGGCTCTCTGCAGAAACTTCAGTTCCAGTTTCCCAACTCATAGGCTCACAAAGTCTTAGCCATTTCTCTCTCTCTCTCTCTGTCTCTCTCTGTCTCTCTCTCTATCTATCTGTCACATATGTATCTGTCTGTCTTTCGATCTGTTCTTGTTTCTTACTTAGACAAGCCCAGTGACATATTTTGTTACTGTAGGAAGAATATGCATAAAATAAGAGATGAGCCTTAGTGTTTGTGTCAACTGTGCTCACATTCTGCATTTGGGAAATATGGAAAATTGAATAAGTAGTATTATTTGAACAATTTGTTTAAAGGTGGTTGGGAAGGGGAAATTCAGGGAGGTTGCACTGAATGAGTTAGAAATCTGACATAGGAAATAAAGCCCTAATCAGTTGTATTATTTTTAAGCATCCATCATGAGACAAAGTAAGGAGGCGTGCCTCAGAGCATTCATAGCAGACCTAAGAAAATAGGTAAGACGCTCCTTTTTTAAAGTTATTTTAAATGAAAGTTTAAGTTTTATCAAAACAATAAAGGTGGGCTTCCTAGGTGGTGCAGTGGTTGAGAATCCGCCTGCCAATGCAGGGGACAGGGGTTCGATCCCTGCTCCAGGAAGATCCCACATGCTGTGGAGCAACTAAGCCCATGTGCCACAACTATTGAGCCTGTGCTTTAGATCCCGTGAGCCACAACTATTGAGCCCACGTGCTGCAGTTACTGAAGCCCACATACCTAGAACCCGAGCTCCACAACAAGAGAAGCCACAGCAACAAGGAGCATGCGCACCGCAATGAAAAGTAGTCCCCACTCACCACAACTAAAAAGAAAGCCCGCGCACAGCAAAAAAAGACCCAATACAGACAATAAAATAATAAATAAGTAAATTAATTAATTAATTTAAAAAATAAAGGCAGGTAGTTTAAAAATCAAATAAATCTAAAAGATGTATTTTACAAAAAAGCAATGGATTTTTATCATTAATCTGCAGCCCATTTGTAAACCAATCCAGAGACTCATGTCTGAGATCTGGGAAGTTTTCTCATATGATTTATTTAATAAAATTCTCCTCTGTTTTCTTTGTTCTCTATCTCTGCCTCTGCTGTTAGAAGGATGTCAAACTTTCTAGACTGATTTTCTAAGTCTGTTTCTTTCTCTATTATTTTCATCATATTTTTTTACTTTATTTTTTTGACCCTTGTCATGAATACATCCTGTTTAAATGTCAGCTAGTATATTTTAGCTCTTTTTTGTTCTCTGAATGTTCCTTTTTTAAGAGAACTTTGTTCTTGTTTTATGGATGTCATATTTTCTCTTCTTTCGTGTAGACAAATAGTTTTGTTTATTTTTCTTTGTTTGTGCTCTTTGTTTCTCCAGTTACCTTTTTTCTCTTCATTTCGATTTTGTCTTCCCTGCTGGAGATTTTCCTCAAATGTCTGATGATCCATTGTTGTCTGTTCATTGTTTACACGGAGAGACTAAGAAGCCTGTTGGGACCTATGTGTGTGGGGAGCGGGGCTTAATCATTGGTGAGAATTCATGTACAGTTGTTTCTTGGTGAGTCAGCCATACTAAGAGACTCCTTCCAATTCTACAAATGTTGGTGTTTGGAAGTTTGAGTTACCTTGGGGAGAACCATCCAGTTTCTTTCCTTGGGTGTGGGTGGTGGGAAAAGAAGAGAACCTCCCTCTGCCAGCTTTCTGAGAGCCCCACCACTCAGCTTGCAGACCTCAGACCTCACACAGGACCCTTGTTTTCAGCCTTGCATCACTCTCAGCTCTATCTCTGGAGGTTCCAAGCCCCTGCAGGTTTGCAGAGCCAAGGGGCTCACACTTCACTGAAATCCTGTCTTCAGCCCTTTAAGTAGTAAATTCTTTGCCTCTCACTCCACCATGTAGTCAATTACCTGGCTCCACTGCTGTCTGTCCTTCAAACATGCATTGAACTCTTGCCTCTCTTATTTTCTTGTGGGTTTTATACCTATTTTACTGTCTTTTTACTGGGATCTTTTAAGGGAGAAGAGATGAACATGAGTGGCCAAGACACTGTGTTTTTCCCATTAAGAACCTTTTATAATTTGCATCTGTGTATACAACAGAGTGCACCAAAGGTTCATTTTAATGAGCTTAAAAAACATTTTCATAGCCTTGTTATTTAAAAGAAAATCAGTTTCCTCCATAGATACACTTCAGTACTGTATTCATCCTAATTATCATACATTTTTAATCAGTGGGAGATGAATTAGTAAGGCTTCCCTGGCAATGGTAAGCAAGCTACAAAGGGAATATAAGTATCTTTAGTTAGCCTTGAGAGAAAGAGTTGAGGAGAAGGCTTGCCAAGCCTGGTTCTGTGATTTCATCAATATACCAGTGAAGTGAGTTCATTTTAGTCCATTCCTGTGCCTCTAAACACCATTCCAGGAAAATCTCAGTTTCCTTTCTTCTAAGAGCACTTAGAGACATTGAACTTGACCATCTGGGTACTGAGAGGTTTTGCTAGTGTTGACTCTCAATATTTAGGTCTTGATCCTTTGCTCTTGTTACATTAATTGAACTCCATTTGGTCTGCAAAAAGCTGCCCCAGGATTTTCCAGCTGAGATAATGAAGCCTCTGAAAATAACCCCAATGCTCTCCTGCGGGTAGGCATCACCTACCGGTCATGGGGACAAGGGAGAGAGAGAAGGGTTCACAGAGCAGTCCCTGCCCTTCCATCCTTCGACGCATGCGTGGAATTTTATTTTCCTTAGTAGAGGATGGGTTTGGGGCACAGAGAGCTGCAGACACCATTTAGAGCAACACCCACTTGGACATACAAGGCCTGTGTCTGCTGACAGATAAGCCCTCTGTTTCTAAATAATACTAGAATAGGAATTTTGACATCCCCTGTCCATTAAACCTGGTTGAGATATCTTTCCTTTTCTTAATTTCAACTTTTAAATAAATGGTTTTGGTCATTCTTTGCTAGATACTGAAGCTGCAGCAGTGATAAGAGTTCTTGCCCTGACACAGCTTACCATCAGGTGGGGAATAGGTACAAGCACGCCAGCAGTTACCAAACAATACTATGGAAGGGTGATGAGGGAACTAAAGGATGCTGTGGAAGCTGCCTCACAGGAAAACTACTTAATCCACAGTTCTGATTTTGGTGGGGGTTGGATGAGGGATATAGGGGATGATTGTCAGAGGGAGTGATGTCTATGCTGAGACTTGAATCATAAAATAGAAGTTAGCCAGGCCAAAGGTCAGGGTAGGGAGGCAGAGAAGGAATTCTTGGCAAAAGAAATAGTTTGAGTCTAGGCACCAAGGCAAGAAAAGACATAGTTCTGTTAAAGAACTGGAAGTCGGTCCCTTTGGAGCAGTCGATGAGAGGACTGTGTCAGGAGTCTGGAAAGGGCACTTCCCTGGTGTCCAGTAGTTAAGACTCCACAGGAGGTCCGGGTTCTATCCTTGGTCAGGGAACTAGATCCTGCATTCATGTCGCAACTAAGAGTCCACATGCCTCAACTAAAGATCCTATGGGCCACAATTGAGACCCGGTGCAGGCAAATACAAAAATAAGTAAAGAGTCTGGAAAGGTCGTCATAATCAGAGCTAAGCCATTTTATGGTTGGACTTTATCCTGGGAGGGTCTGGAGCAGTGGAAAAACATAACAGAGATCCCTGGGGCCTCACAGTGAAGCATGGACTGGATGTGGGAGGCAGGACTGAAGGCTGGGGGAGAAGTGAGAGCATTCTTGCAGAAATGGAGATGAGGAATAATCCTGGCTTCTACTAGAGCAGGACAGAGGCACTGAAGAGATGTTGGATGGCTTTGAGAGATTTTAAGAGAGAGAATCTGCAGGAGTTCGCAATAAAGCGGGCTTGGAGGGGGGAGGCAGAAGAAGGCATCCAGAACTAACCAGCCACGCACCCAGCCACTGTTCCCTAGATAATTACACTGGCCCTGAGTGAACGGGACTGAGGACACGTATGTTTTGGTGAAAGGTTGGGGGGAGGTAGAGGCAAAGGACAAGTTTAGGCCTTTGGAGATACTGCCTTGTTTGAGTCCAAGTATGACAACTTTGGACAGCTTTGTGTCCCCACCTGGATTCTCAAGCATGGTGAGGACCAGCAGCATGTCTTGTTTCTCTTCTGCATTTGCCACGGTTCTTAGAAGAGCACGTGTAAATCACTCGCTAGATACAGACGGGCAATTGCAGTGATGCTGGTTAGGGTCCTGGCAGGTGTCCGTCTTGAAGGGTTAAGTGAAGAGTGTTTAATGAAGGGACTGTTTATTGAAGAGTGGGCTGGGTTAAAGGAACCAACGATGGATGGAAAAGCACCCAGCACTTAGCAACAGCAGGAAGCTGTTCCCACCTCCTGGGACTGAGGAGCAGAGGGAACAAGTTACTTCAGCCCAGTAAGGACCAGAGCCCTGGGAGATGCATAAGTGTCCCAGGGAGGGTTGGGGGTAGGTCAATACCCTTTACCCTTCTCTTCTGCCCTAGAATCTCCTGTCTATGCTTCCAATTGGCTGCACGCAACTGGGAGCCAGAAGCTAGCGAGTCTGAGTGATCAGTTAGAGTTTGACATCTTGGAGCACAGAGCAAGGCAGAGAAGGGCAGAGAATGAATCTGGAGGCAAACATAGAAAAAAAAATCACAAAAGTGTCTACATTTTGCCTTTTTGAACATGGGTCTGATATGTATATGACAAGTGATAACTAGTTATAAGAAAAGTGTGGTTGAGCCCAACACTTCATTTCCTGACCGTGTTGGATGAAAACATCTTGGACAGTCCCAAGTTGATATTTTTAGCTTCCTGCTTAATAAATGGTGTTATGCCCCTTCTAGAGTTTTGATCAGGATTTCTTTTTCCCACGGTGATGCTAGAAGGATATAGGGATGACAATTGAGAGGCTTAGAGAAAAAGATAGTTTCTTTTATTCAGGCTGGAAGCTACCATGAGGGCAGGGAAGCAGGGAGGGGACAGAGCAGCGTGGCTAGGAAATGACCTCAAGGATCATTGGTGTCGTCTCCTCGGAAAGTGGCAGAGGTCTGGAGGGGGTGTCCTTGTCCACTGTGACAGAGCTGGGGGCTGCACAGAGCAGGTAAGAGCACTGCTGTCACAGTACCAAGCTGCTTTTGACAGTGAAAATCTCCATAAAAAGGCAACCGAGAGACAGATGAGATGTGAGGAGAGGGAGGGGTATATTCGAGCAGTAACCACTAGTCAGTAGGAATCAAAACTGCAAAATCTTTTTAACATTCATTTGCTCTCAGCTAAAATGCCACATCATTTACCCTTTATAGACACACTTTGACTTGAAATATGGTGCTTTTTCTCTTTTTCCTAGAATAAAACCCTCTCCTCCACTTCTGTTATGAAACACACAGTAAAGGCCAAATAGTACAATTTGTTTTCGTTTCCTGCGTTATTAAATATTCAGGCAATTGGAAAATGTTTCCTCAGGTTACCTGGAAACAAAACACTAGATCCAGAAGTTAGAATTCTTGGAGCTATTTTCTCAAGCTCTCTGACAATATTTTTTTTACTGGCTGCATTGCGTCATCTTGAAAAGATGGTTGACTTTCAAGCCAGGCTAACCTGAGTTTCATTGCTAGCCTTTCTACTTATTATTTGGGTGATTTTAAGCAATGTACTTAGCTTCTTTGAATTTTTTTTTAATATATAAAATGAGGGTGCTAGTGTTTCTATGTATGTGCTGTTATAGGAATTAAATAACTTGATCTGTGCCTAATTGACTGGCACATAATAGGCACTTAATCTCTTCCCAATTACCTTTTTTTTTCTGGTCCAGAAATAGCCATCCCTAATAAGATTATCAAGAGATTCCTTCAGTGTCATGAAGATACGTTCAGAATTTTTTAGGCAGTTTTATTAAGCGCTGGGAAAGCCCTGGGTAAAATATTGAGTTGGAAAGCATAAAATAACTGTTTAGGTAGATGAAAACCCCCTTGTGATTTTACATGCTTCTGTCTGATACTGCATCTGTAGTAGCTGACAGATTGAAGAACTGGGTCAGTTTGCAAAGAGCATCTTTAGATTCATTTCTCCAGGAAAGAAAGAGACAGGACTTGAATCACTAAGAAGGCGTAGACTCCCACCAAGACCACATACCGTTTCATAGAAATATTCCAGCAAGTCTTGATGGAAGAATTCTCTAGCCGGCCGTCAGATATGTAGAGAAGGAGAGAGAGAAATAAAATGTACACAGAGGGCTTCCTAGGTGGCGCAGTGGTTAAGAATCCGCCTGCCAAGGTAGGGGACACGGGTTCGATCCCTGCTCCAGGAAGATCCTCCAGGAAGATCCCACATGCCGCAGAGCAACTAAGCCCATACGCCACAACTATTGAGCCTGCGCTTTAGAGCCCGTGAGCCACAACTATTGAGCCCACGTGCTGCAACTACTGAAGCCCACACACCTAGAGCCCGTGCTCTGCAGCAAGAGAAGCCACGGCCATGAGGAGCCTGCACACCACAACAAAGAGTAGGCCCCGTGCACCGCAACTAAAAGAAAGCCCGCGCACAGCAAAAGGAGACCCAACAAAGCCAATAAAATTAACTAATTAATTAATTAATTATTTCAAAAAATGTATGCAGGCACCAGAGTAGGAGTTCAAACCAAAATATTTCCTTGGATACCATCATAATCCCAGGATCCTATTGACTTCAGTTTGCATCAGGTTTCCAGGCTTCACAAATCTATCATCACTCTGTCTGTGTGCAGAGTTATAATAGTGCTGTTCTTGGGCGACCAGCAACGTGGAACATGAATTTTAGGCATTTCTTTCTGGATCTACAGATTCTTCTGCTATGCTCCATCCATCTTCTCTTTTTGAATTCTTTATAAGGTGAGATAGGCACCATTTTAAGGCAGATGCTTGCAGTTTTTGATGTCTGTGGAAGAGAGAACTAACTAGTATATACCAGCTGAATGAACTAATCAAACCTCTGTTTACAAACCAATGCTCAGAGTAGCTAAGAACTGATGAGTTGTTGCTTCCTTAGAAGTCTGTGTGTTGTAGTGGAAAGAGCTTGTGCCTTTGAAAACAGAAGGACCTAGGTTTTTACATCCTGGCTTTTTGGATCTTGGACACCTTGTGTTATTTCTCTAAGTCCCAGTTAATCTATCTATAAAATGGGCATAATAGGACCTACTTTTCAGAGTTGTTACACAGATTAAATGCCTCTCAAAATAAGGTATGCATCACCTCTTAGATAAATAGGTTTTCTCAGAGAATATATAAGACCACTGAATGCAAAAGTGTACTTTCCAGGAACATGAATTTTTCTTGGAATTTTGAGAGAATAGAGTTTATTATGGAGTTCATTCACATGAATTTTAAAGCTAAAACATGAGACTTCAAACAAATTTATGCTTGGAGTTATTTTAACTCAAACCTAGATTCCCCGAAAGTACAAGTTTACTCATTTCAACGATTAAGAGTTCTTAGAAAAGTTGTTAGAAGAACCTCTATGTATAGCAGTATTTAGTAAATGTTGTCAGTCACATCACAGTGAAGCAATAGAAACCACTCTAAGGGGACTTCCTGGTGGCGCAGTGGTTAAGAATCTGCCTGCCAATGCAGGGGACACAGGTTCGAGCCCTGGCCCGGGAAGATCCCACATGCCGCAGAGCAACTAAGCCCGTGTGACACAACTGCTGAGCCCATGCGCCACAACTACTGAAGCCTAGAGCCCATGCTCCGCAACAAGAGAAGCCACTGCACTGAGAAGCCTGCACACTTGCCGCAACTAGAGAAAGCCCATGTGCAGCAACAGAGACCCAATGCAGCCTAAATAAATAAATAATAAAATAAATCTTTAAAAAAAAAAAAAAAGAAAGAAACCACTCTAGGTAACTTAAACAGAAAAAGATTTACTGTAAGGAATTAATTGCTTATAAAAAATGAGAAGACTTTTGATTGGATCTCCCTTAATGACCCGCAGAACTGTATAAAACTGATATAATCAGGAAAGTGGGGAACCAGGAGGTTGCCCCTGAAACTGTTGAAATTACATAGAACCAGAGCAGTGATCCAGGAATCAGGAAATTGGGATAAGGATGCTGGAACCTTGCACCTGCCTCGTGACACACAGAAAACTGGTGATTGGACACTGCAGCTCCGAGCCAGCTGCCATTGACGCTTCGTTTCGATGCTGCCAGGCTTGCTTGCCAGCAGTGGCAGTTAAAACATCAGAAGTTTGTCCTCTTCATTTCCACCTCCCAAATCTCATAGGAATGTATAAAAACCTATATCTGGCATAATCTTCTATGTATGTCTCCAGAACCCTAGCTGCAACAGGACTGGGAAAGGTGGATAAGGATTTTTAAGCAGTCTACATTACAGCGAGGGTGTCATGAGGCTGAGTAAGCCAGTGTATTGTATCCATCACATAAAGTGTTGGCTACTTAGTAGGAGCTCAAAAAGTACTCACACTCCTCTCATTTTCTATAAAGACTCAAAAACAAAAGCTTAAAGGAAATCCTGTGCCTTGATGTGGTTTGGGGAATTATGGCAAAGATAGTACCTCCTCTCTTGGATCAGTTTTGTAGAGCTTTGGAAATAGGTGATAGTGGCAGAGACAGTCATGCTCACCAAAGAGTCCATGTGTTCCTCTGAATTTCCAGGCCTTCTTATAGTTACGTTGGGCCTTGTGACTCGTTCTGGCTGATGAAATATGAGCAGAAATGATGTGCACGCTTCTGAGCTGAGACCATGATGGGCCCATGTGTCCCTGGAGGTACAGCTGCAAAGTGGGGGAGCTTCTTGAGTGATCCCATGGAGCAGATCCCCATCCCACCCACCTCAGATCCTTCATGGACATACAGCATGTTATTTTCAGAAAGTGTGGTTATGTTGGATGACTGAGAGAGCATGTGGTTATGTTGGATGACTGAGAGAGCAGGATAATTTAATGCCACATTAAACCTATCCCATCATGACTAATGTGATCATCGTGTGAATGCACTAACCGTTCAGTCAAGCTGACTAATATTTACCGGGAGACACCAGTGTTTCTCCTGAAGCTACAAGTCTTTAGTAAATGGAATTTTCTCTTTTCCATTTTATATAGTTTTTAATTTAGAGCCTAAAAACAACCGTATTACCTTTTTTTTTATTTTTAGTTGAGATCATCCAAGTGAATGAGCATGACTTAGAGGTAGCAGATGAAGGACCATTGGGCCTTTTCACGCTCAGAACGTGTGAAAAGCATCCTTTGTTATTGCAATGATAGCTGTTGCTTTTGGGGACTGTTATTACTTGTGGCCAAGGCTCTTTTCCTCAGGGGCTAGAGGACACCTTTTTTCAATAGGAGGCGTTGTCTCTGTTTGCCTTAGCAAAACTAGGTGTAACTATAGGTTAACCAAATTCTGCCACAGCTCAAATGCTAGCATGTGTGTGTAAGTTCATGGCACTTCTTCTGCCTTTCTGGATTATAATTGGGCACTTGCATTTGAAGACGGGGCCACCAATTTTTGATCAATGAAGAACAGACTTGTAAACACTTCCCTCTCTAATTTACCCTTGTCCCATTACCTATGTTTTCATCTATTTTAGCTTCCTCTACAATAATGCTTAAGCTTCTTTTTTTTTTTAATCTTGTCGTTGCATAACTGATGTGAAAATAAAGTGAGATAACGTATATTAAAGTAGTTCACAATCTATGAAGCTATAAGAATGTAAGAGAAAAACATACCTCATGGAAGATGTCTGCATCTCATCACCCCTTCATTGGGGCCCAAAGAAACCCAAAGCTTCCCCAACTTGAGTCTCCATGTATCTCCTTTTGTAGCTGTTACCATGTGGTGGTTTTCATTTGTTTATGTCTTTATTTGACTCACATCTGACTCTGCCACTAGCTCCTTGAGTTCAGTGGCCGTGTTTGCTTTTGCTCATTGGTGATTGGCTCAAGGCAGGTTCTGAATAAATATTCACTGGATGTGTATATGTAGGGTGTATGGATGAATGCATTTATGACTGGATGAGGGAGAAGGAACACTAGAAAGACCCAGAAGATAGGGAAGCACTTCTTAACTTTCCTATCCAGCATTCCTGTAGTCTACAGGTTACCACTGGTGGGCCAAATGGATGTCTAGAATTTCTTCAGCTGTGGTCTTTGTGGTGACTTGGAAGTTCCCCAAGATACTCCTGGTCCCCAGATGGGGAAAAATTCTTCTTTGCAATGATTGCTTCAGTTGGTATACTAGATTTCAAAAACCATGAGGCACCATTTATGAGAGGAAAAATACCCTCCAACTATGACCAAAGGGCAGTGTATTCATTTTTTTCAAGAGGACCTCAGTTGACCACTGTTGGCCTCTTTGTAAGAGCTGGAATAGCTTTAATAGTATAAGTAGCCTCCCTGTTTCCATGTGGCCAGTGTACTAATTGCATGTCATAGCCCTTCAGTTTAGAATGACTTGTCCCGAGGAGCTATGAACTTGAGCCCAGTGGGGCTGGTGGGCAGGACGACTGGCCTAAAGATTGGCCTTGGGAAGTCAGCATCCCTTCCCCTGCAGGAGGTCCTGGAGCTCATTTGTCATAATGGGGCCAGAGGACCCCAGCTCCAGGCACTTTGGGGATCAGACAGAGTTTGTGCCGCTCCAGGCTGTGCAGCAGTCCCTCTGCTGTCCTACGTAACCCAGGCAGAGAGGATGGCTTCCAGCCACAGGAAATCAAAATCCAGCCTGCAGACAGATTTCATTCAAGGTCCAACCAGGAAAACAGACTACTCTGGGTATTTTAAGTGGAGGGAATTAAAGGCAGGGAGTTGGTTATACTGATGAAGTAAGAGCTGAAAGGTCAGTAGGGGTGATGAGACCACCCAGAGGTGAGCAAGCTCTCTTAGGCTAAAGGACAAGTAGGGAGGGGGTGTTACCAGCATCCAGGGTGCAGGGCCACTCATATGGGGAGGAAGAGAGTCAGTAATTAAGCATACAGATTCTTGGCCTCACCCCAAACCCACAGAACTGGAACCTCCAGAAAAAGAGCCTGGAAATCTGCAGTTTTAACACATTTTCTTGGCGTGTCCAGTCATCAGTTAAGTATGGATAATCTTCTTTTGAAGTAATCAAACAAAAGCAAAAATCCCGAAATATAAAACTTGATCTAGTAGACTTGAGATCAAATACTGGCTGTGCCAGGATTCTCTAGTTAATAACCTCGGACATGTTAATCGAATCTCTCTGGGCCTCAGTCTCCCTCTCTGCAGACTGGTAGTAATGATGATGGCAGCTACATTGTAGGGTTGCTAAAAATGGAAAGAATATATGTACATGAACTCCAAGTGTGGCCGAGCTGCTAGGAGCCAGATCTGGGACTTGAACCCAGAACTTTCTAGTCCATGTTCACCATGAACTTGCTATTGAAATCTGTCTTCTTTTTGACTTCACACGGGTGTCATACATAGGAATTCTTTAAAGAGCTAGATTTCTCCAAAGAATTATAAATTTGATTCTATTCACAAAGCTGTAATATTGATACATGCGTGCTTACCAGAAAGTACTCAGTGAATAGAGCAGTGTGTTATTTGACACCTTGGTGACGTCTTCCACCTAGAACCATCCGCTCACCTCCCTACCCATTGACGCCTAACAGATCTACTTCATAAACTCCTGGTCATTCTTTAGTCATCACACCAGAGTATGTATCACCTACTCTGAGAAGTCTTTGCTGTCTCCCTCTCTCAAGACAGAATCATTGCTATTATTATTCGAAGCGATCCCAGCTATCATTTTTACAGCACTTACCGTATTAAGACCAAGGCAGTAAGTGACAGAACTGGGTGTGAGCCCAGACCATTTACTCCAAAGCTCATATGGCATAGAACCATCACTTTACACATTCTCTCTCTCTCTTCAACCCCCTTCAAAAGCTGCCCTAACCATGCTGGATGGGGTAAAGGGGCGGAAAGCCTATTTCCTCCACTGAGCTATGACTCCTTCTAGTCATCCATTCCAGAGCAAAACCCCATGTTCCATTCATTTTGGGGTCCTGAAGTCTAGCACAGTGCATTATTTATAATAGAACAGAGATCAAAGTACGATCCCGGATGAGCAACATCAGCATCACCTAGAAATGTATTAGAAGAGCAAATTCTTGGAAGCCTCAGGGTGGGATCAAGCAATCTCTATTTTAACAAGCCCAACAAGATGCCTCAGATGCACAGTCAAGTCTGAGAACCACGGGAGGATGACTCCCTCCTACCTGCTATCCAAAACACAGATTCTCAGCCCTCTGTGTACTCTTTAACAACCAGTGCTTAAGCAGCTTTGTAGCACGTATGACATCTTGTTATCATTGCCTGATACTCCTTCTGAATTGATTTCTTAGTGCAGGGGTTTGATCTAGCGCATACTTAACTAGCTAGCACCTTATTCAGTGCCTGACCTGTAGTAGGTGCTGAATATATGTCTGTCAGTAGAATGGGTGAATTCATGAAGGCAGGGAAGCTAGACCTATACTTTCAAGAATATTATGCATTTTTAAGTGCTGGAAGGAACTTTAGAGAACAATTTATGCTAAACTGAACCCCAGTTGAGAAGGGTTCCCAGGCTACAGCAGTGACTTAGTGGTAAAATAAGACATGAATGACATCTTGATGTTTTCGAGCTCCTTGCTGCTCCAAGTGTGATACAGAGACACCAGCAGCAGCGCATCACCTGGGGGTTTGTGAGAAATGCCGGATCTCAGGCTCCCATTCCAGACCTGTTAAAACCAGAATCTGCATTTTAATATGATTCATCTCATTACAGTTTGAGAGGCATTTTCATTTTGACTTGATCACTGGGCTTTCACCAAACTAATCTCTCATCCTTTAGGTGTCTGTCCTTTTTGTTGTTGTTGTTTGTTTTCTAAAGATGAAATTCAATTTCCTAGTGAATCCACATGTGTGAGGAATTTATTAAGGAGGGGATGGTGGTGGTGAAATTAATTAAATTCACACAGTGCCTTGGAAATATAGCTTTAACAAATGATCAGAAAAAGTTCCTTCAGTGCAGATGGGATAACTGATTTCTTGTTTAGAATAGTACCCAACCTGGCTCAGATCCAGGCAAAATGTCAGCTACTCCAGCTCATGAAAGGTCAACATATTGTTTCAAACAACTTTTACAAAATGCTCACCTCAAAATTGGAATCACTATGAAGAGGGTTATATGTAAGCCAACACCTCAGTGTCATCAACCTTGTACCCTTTCTCCAGCCTGCTTTGTTCCCGCAGAGTCTAAGGTGCAACCATTTGAGGCTTTGTTTTCTCGCATCTGAAACAGAGCCAACTTTCTGTTATGGTTATGGGAGTAGAGTAATAGTGTGAAACAGGGAAGCTCATCAGCATAAAATATTTCCCTCTAGAGTTTCAACTTCTGCCCCTAAGTCTAAGCCTAAGGGCTGCTTACCATTAGTAAAATCATGTGACTTGAGTTTTTTATTTCCTCCAGCTGTTGTTGATGTAAAATCAGTGATGGTGTTGGCAGGCACCAGAAAAAAGGAGGGAATATTAAAAGCATGGGTCATACGCAAGTCCTATAATTGGTTCCATCCAAAGTTATTTGCTGTGTCTGTAAACTGATGCCAGGGAGGCAGAGGCCCTTTGGGGTTGGTTCATCTTTACAAACTCAGTGCCTGGCACACAGTAGCTGCCCAATAAATGCCTTTGAACTGACCTGAAGTAAATACAACCTAACCTGTCACTTATATGTATCAATAGCAAATGCTATAATGCCTTCAGAATAAACACTACCATGCTGAAAAGACTTATCTACGTATCTTAAAGACTCACCTTAAAAGTCAAGGTCCAAGGGGCTTCCCTGGTGGTGCAGTGGTTAAGAATCTGCCTGCCAGTGCAGGAGACATGGGTTCGATCCCTGGTCTGGGAAGATCCCACATGCCACAGAGCAACTAAGCCCGTGCACCACAACTACTGAGCCTGTGATCTACAGCCTTGAGCCATAACTGCTGAGCCCATGTGCCACAACTACTGAAGCCGCACACCTCTAGCCTGTGATCCACAACAAGAGAAGCCACTGCAATGAGAAGCTTATGCACCACCACGAAGTGTAGCCGCCACTCGCCGCAACTAGAGAAAGCTCATGCGCAGCAACAAAGACCCAATGCAGCCAATAAATAAATAAATAAAGTTAATTTTTTTAAAAAAAGGTAAAAGTCCAAGATTTCCACTCTAACCAAGATGAAGTAACAAAAACTAGATTTATGCACCCACCTGAAACAATCAAAAAACAGGCAAAATATGTGCTCAAGATCTCAGACATCAGGCAATGAATCCTGAGAGCTGGGAAACAAACAAGGCACTCTCGAAGATTGTCCAGACCTTCTGCCTCGAGGGAGTTTTCCAGTTATGGCACAGGGAGAGAGAATCACAGTAGAGCCCGAAAGGCTCCCTGAGTTGGAAAGACAGAGCTGAGAGTCCAGGGAAACCAAAACAGCTGGTGTCCACAAGGCAGACAGCAAGAGAAGCACAGGAAGAATTCTAGAGATTTGAAGAGGATTCCCTTCAGTTCAGCTACTGATCAGCATGTGTGTGAGGAAACTACAAAAGCCCAAGGGAAAAACTACCCAGAAGAATTAGAGGTGACATTGCTCAGCACTCACAGAAAGGCAAGAAGCATGCCTATCCTACAAGTGGGACTGGAAAGTGTCATGATTCACAGGACATTGGGTGGAGTACACAGAAGACCTCGCCTCAGCAGAGGAACAGATTTCACCCTAGATGGAACACCACCCAGTCCTGCCAGCAAACTTTAACTGCAACACATGGAGAGATCAAATGGTTTCCACATAACTTAACTGTGTCTCAGAAAAAAATGCTGAACAATAATATTTTTAGCACTATAATAATACACAGGACTCAACAAGGTAAAATTCACAATGTCTGACATCTACTAAAAAACTACTAGGCAGGCAAACAAGTAGCAAAATATGATCCTTGATGAAGAGGAAAACCAATCAATTGAAACTTACCCAGAACTGACACATATTAGAATTAGCCAACAAGGATATTAAAACAGTTAATATAACTGTATTTCATATGTTCAGAAAGTTAGTTAAAGGCATGGAAGATATTTAAAGATTAAAGATCCAAATCAAACTCCTGGAGATGAAAACTACAATGTTTGAAATGAAAAACACACTGGATGGGATTAATAGCAGATAAGACCTAGTGGCAGAAACCTCCACAATGAAACAGAGAAAAGGACACTTTTTAAAAGAAATGAACAGAGAATCAATGAGCTATGGTGCAAATTCAAGCAGCCTAATATATCAATAATTGGGTCTTCAAAGGGGGCAGAGAACATAAAAACATTTGAAGAAATAATGGCCGAAAATTGTCCAAATTTGATGAAAACTGTACACCCACAGATTCACAGAACCTCAATAAGCCCTATATACAAGAAACATGAAGAAAGTGACACCAGAGCACATTATCATCACATTGCTAAACATCACTGATAAAAAGAAAATCTTAAAAGCTGCCAAAAAAGAAAGACATATTACATAGAGAGGGGAAAAAAAGAAAGAAAGCAGCGCTGTAGACTGAATGTCTGTGTCGCCCCCAAATTCATATGTTGAAACCTAATGGTGTTAGAAGGTGGAGACTTTGGAAGATGATTAGATCATAAGGGTGGGATTAGTGCCCTTATAAAAGAAACCCTAGAAAGTTCCTTGCCCCTTCTACCATGTGAGGACACAGTGAGAAGATGGCTATTTATGAACCAGGAAGTCAGCTCTCACCAGATGCTGACTCTGCTAGCACCTTGATCTTGGACCTCCCAAGCTCTGTAATGGTGAGCAGTACATTTCTGCTGTTTATAAGCTGTCCACCCCTATGGTATTTGTTTTAGCAGTCTGTAGAGACTGAGAGAGCATCTTTCTCATTAGAAGCAATACAAACAAGAAGAGAGTCAAGCAGTATCTTCCAGGTACTGAAAGCAAAAAATAAAATAAAATAAAATAAAATATAAACTGTCAAGTTTGAATTCTATATCTAGTGAAAATACCTTTCAAAAATTAGGGTGAAATAAAGATTTATTCAGACAAAGGCTGAAATAACTCATCACCTGCAGGCCTGTACCATAAGAAATGCTAAAGAAAGTCCTTTGGGCAGAGAGAAAATGATATCAAATAGAAATACAGATAATACAGAAAGAAATGGCTCTATGTTGTTAAGATGGCAGCTCTCCCCTCACTGACATGTAGATGCAATACCATACTAATCAAAATCTCAGTAGGTTATTCTATAGAAATTGACAAAGTAATTAAAAATTTCATATGGAAATGCAAAGGACCCAGAATAGCCAAGCAGCTTCAAAGAAAACAAAGCGAGAGGATTAACACCACTTCATTCAGGAATTTTTATAAAGTTCCGTGATCAAAACAGTGGGATACTAACTTCAAGATAGATGAATTGATCAATGGAAAATAATAGGGGTCCAGAAAAAGACTGATAAATAGATGAACAAGTGATTTTCAAGAGAACTGCAAAAGTAATACAATGGCGAAAGGATAGTCTTTTTAGCAAGTGGTGCTGTAAAAATGGCATATCCAAATGCAAAACTAAAAATAAATTTAAATCCATACCTTACACCATATATAAAAATTAGTTCAAATGTATCATCAACTTAAATGTAAAACTTAAAACTTTAGAACTTCTAAAAAAATTAAGAGAAAACTTTTGTGAATTTGAGTTAAGCAGAGGTTCTCTATATGGCGCAATCCATAAAAAAAAATTGATAAATTGGATTTCTTTAAAAGTTAAAAACTTATTTTTAAGAGAATGAAAACACAAGAAAATACTTGCAGAGTATATATCTGATAAAGGGCTTGTATCCAGAATAATATGTTAAAACCTCTCTAAATTTAATAATAAAAAAGAAATAATGTGATTTTTTAAGAGCAAAAATTTATATAGACACTTCACCATAGAAGATAGATGGATAGGAAATAAGCACATGAAAAGATGTTCTACATCATTAGTCATTACAGACATGCAAATTAAAACCACAATGAGATAACACTACACACATTAATCTGGCTAAAATTGAAAAGACTGATCATATCAAATGTTGACAAGGGTTTGGAAGAATTGGAACCTCCATACACTGCTGATTGGAAATGAAAAATTGTTACAACTACTTTGATATGCAGTTTGTCAGCTCCTTAAAATGTTAAACACAGGTCTATCTTATGAAGGAGCAATTCCAGTCCTAGCTGTTTACCCAAGAGAAATGAAAGCCTTTGTCCATAAAAAAAACCACAGTTGTTCATAGCAGCATTATTTGTTCAAAACTGCAAACAACCCATGCGTCCATCAAAAGGTGGTGGATAAACACTGGTGTATCCATACAATGGATTACTGCGTGGCAATAAAAGGGAATGAACTATTGACACATACTACAACATTGTATGAATCTCAATTGTGCAGTGTAGAGGTGGTCAGATAAAAAGGAATACATACTGTGTGATTCCATTTATTACAAGTCTAGATAATGCAAACTGAGCTATGTTTGAGAAGTGGAAGGAAGAAGAGTCATGGGGGGTATACATATGTCTAAATCTTGTACCCTTAAAACTATGTACAGTGTTTGTTTATAACGCTGTTTAAAAATAAATGCAGTTATAGAAAGAGTTTCCAATGAACTAGACTATTTGCTGTTTGTATCAGCTCCTGTGCTTCTCTGTTCCTGGTCATGGTCCTCCCCCCTAACCCACCCCAGACTGGGATGCCTTCCATCCATTCTCCACCTGTCAACGTGCTCTTACTCCATAAGCCCCATCTCAAATGCCTTTGTTTTCCAGAAGTATCCCCTGATCCTTGCAGTCCAGTAGCCTTCCTCAGATAACCTACGCTTCTTTACTGGCACACCTGTTCCACCATGCATGATAGTTATTTTGGTACCACTCCCCTCACTAGGCAGTAAATGGCATGGACTACATCCAGCCTATCTTTGTATCCCACCATTTGTATCCCCCTACCCCCCACCATGCCTAGCAGGCTCTTGTATCCATGTATGGGTATTTTTGAAGTCAATATTTGGAGGACCCATTTCTCCAAAGATACAAGTATTAATTCATAAATCAAATGGTCATAATATCAATAGAATGCTCTTCCACTCTGCTGTAGTTTAACTTTTAGGATCTAAAGTGTTCTCTCCTCTGCATTTCTACTGCTGGCACCCCAGTGACCACGGAAATGTCCCAGCAGGTCTCTCTCCCCTCCAGTCCCATCTCCCCAGCAAGATCTCCCTAAAACAGGGGTCCCCAACCTCCACGCCTCGGACCGGTACCTGTCCACGGCTTGTTAGGAACTGGGCCTCACAGCAGGAGGTGAGCAGCTGGTGATCGAGTGAAGCTTCATCTGCTGCTCCCCGCCGCTCCCCCATCACTCCCCATCACTCACATTACCACCTGAACCGTCACCCCCCTCCTTCCCTGTGGGAAAATCGGTCCCTGGTGCCAAAAACATGGGGACCGCTGTCCTAAAATACAGCTTGCTTGCGTCACTTGCTTAAATGGAATTCTGTCAGTGGGTCCCCTTCAATTCCTTGCCCACCTTTCCCCCACACTTCATCTAAGCCAGGACCCACATAGAGTTTCCATAATGTGCAGTGTGGTTTGCCTCTACTGTCCTTTGCTCAGGCTGCCCCTTCCTTGGGATACTCACCCCTGTGCTACTAGTCCTCCTTTTTTGGTTTAACCAAATTAACTTCTTCCTTCAAACGTCAGCTTTAGGTGCATCACTATTTCTGCCACTGTATTTGGTGGAACTCAGCCCAGTCCTCTTTGTGGATGAGGAAAGTGAGCTTCAGGGAGGGTTAGTTCTTTGCTTCAGGCTGTTCAGCTTCATAGCCAGCACACAGACCAAGGCCAACTGGCTCCATCAACGATATTCTAACCACTGTGCTATGTGGCCTTTCTTGGAGGGCAGTCATTGAGTTCTTTGTCTGCCACTACCCACCCCCCCACTGCACCCACTTTTCAATCCCTGTGGACAATAAGCTCCTTGAAAGCATGGCCAAATTGTCAGACTCCGTGTCTCTAGCACCTAGCAGGCTGCCTGGCAGAGAGCAGACGTTCGATAAATCTTTTTGAATGAATGATTCAAGCATGATTAAGGTTACTTGCCCCAGCCTCAAATCTGTCTTCTTTCAGTTTCTGTTTTCTGGAGGAAGTATATTAGAGTCTTGGTAAAAGCAGTCCAGGCTAATGGATAAGCAGTCCTCATGCAGATTGCCCAAGGGTACAAAGCTGAATATAAAGTTTAATCAATTGCGTTGAACATCTGGAGGGAACAAATGTTTGGAATGCCATGAAACAGGTCTCCCTGGCAGCAACCACAGAAGTCACTGCATTCTCTTCTCCCCTCCAAGGCCTGCCCCCTCCCACCCCACCCACCCCAGTCCCTGACACCTCCCTACCCCATGCACCCCCATGTCAAGAAGTAGAAAGCTTTGAGTTCATTCCTGCATTTGTAACACTTTTCCAGTTCCACCATTTTAACATATATTTTCTTAAAAAAAAAAGAAGCTAATGAAGTCAGAACAAAATCAAACAAATCTAACCCATAGCTTTGCTGCTTCACAGAGACTGACTCTCTTCCCAACTTGTTTGGCATCTTGGCATTTACTGTAAGAATGAGGGTGATTGAATTTCATGTCTCGTGACCTTTTGAAACTCGGGATGATCATTTGCATTATTCTGATTTTCACCCTCTCTTGCAACCAGTACAGACTTGCATGACAATTTAAAACTTGTCTAGATAGTTCAGATATAGATTTTTATTTTTAAATAGCAATTTTGTGGGTAGCTGATTTATTTGTTGGTGCTTGTTTAAATCCTTCATGTAATGACAGTGATTAGTGCTATCTACAAAAGAGGTGAAAGTGTCTTTGAGCAAAGGCTTCACAGAGAAAATAATTATGAAGCTGTCATTTCCATAAATACCTTGACAGTGAAATATCTACAAAATACTATAGTGAGTGTTTCAAATACAGAAAGAGCTACTAGCCTTAAATTCAGGGCCAACCCTCTGGGAAATGGTAAAGAAAGTTAAGTTTGCCTCCAGCACACCATGAGTTCTCCATTCTTTTCCTGTTCTCTGAACTTGGGTAAACATGGTTGTTAAGAAGTTCGATTCTAGACTCAGTAATCCTACTGCCTGTAAGTGTGACCTTGGCTAAATCACTTCTCCTCTTCCAGAAGTTACTGGGGGGGGGGGGGGGGGGGGCGGTTATCTATAAAATGAGTGGTTGGCTTAAATGACTTCTAACTTCCTTCTAGATTGCTAATTCTGTCTTTGATCATTCATTCATTAATACATTAAACTATGATAATTTTGGATTCTGCTTTTCCTCTCTAATTTTTTCACGCTAACGAAAACCTTCAGTGGTCTTTTTCCACTTCCTGAATCCAAATTCCCTGGCAGCTCTAGTCCTTTCAGGTGGTAGAACTTCTTCAGATTCTTCTCATCCTATCTAATTTATGTCTCCTCTTCACCATTCTCTTGGGGCCCTCTTCTCTGCTGGCTGGTGGCTATTAATAATCTTTGTTGAAGGGTTCCCGTCTATTAATGCCTTAAGGTGCTGCCTTCGTAGCTAACACATTTTATTTATATAGGGCCCCTAGACATACAGTGCTTTTGCCGTTACATTCTCCCCTTTTCTTCTCCTCCCTCCTTGAAAAGAAAGACTTAGTCGAAACTAAAACTGAATGAATGAGAAATATTTTCATGCTGATAAAGTACTGTTACTCTATGTAAACAGATGCCAATTTCACATGGTGAATTATTGCTTAAGTATTTTATTGAGAATTTAACAAAATAGTCTCTGCTCCTCGAACAGATACAAATTCTTCTCTTGTGTTAGGGATTTCTCATGTTATTTGAAAACTTAAAGTGGGTGTGCTTGTCCAACATTGCTTGACTGTAATCTTAGTGATTATGGGAACCATATCTGTGTTGAGTTGCCCTTCTCATGTGCCTAGTGCCATGTCTAGTAGGTACCAGACACTCAAAAAATAATTGACAAGGTAATGAATGAAAAAGGCATATCATAATTTTGTAAATGAGTCAGACCAATAAATCTTACTATTTTACATGAAACTCTGACATAAATGAGTTAGATGACATACATTCCTGTTCTTACCTCTCAGAGGTGAGCACTTTGAATTAATATTGCTAGTTGCTTCATTTCTGTCATCGTTTTACCCTGTTTTACACATTTGCAAGGCTTCCTGCTTTTACATCTAATCAGGTAAGGCTCACAAGATCACAAATTGATTATTTTAGCCCAGGAAAATCATATATGGCAAATTGTGTGGTAAACATTATACAATAAAATAAAACACAATAAATATTTCTGAGTTGACCACTTTCACTTTACCCATGTAAACTAACCTTCTCGTGGGACATTAAAACATGTTTGACTTTATTTAATATGCCAAGCTTATGACTTAGAACTGAAGACACTTTGTGCTGTGGGATTAAATTCCATTCCTCAAGATGAAAAAGGTTAATTTCTAGTAAGGGAAAAAACAAAAATGCCAGTGGAGGCAGTTATAGAACTTTGACTAGGAAGGAAGTTACCATAGAGATGAGACAACCTTTTAATAGTAGAGACAGAGCCATCCTTTCACATAGCCTGGCCAATACTTATGGAATACCCTACTCCATATGTCCTGCCCTCAAGAAATTTATAGTCTGGTGGGGGACATAAACTATAAAAGGATAAATCTTGAAAGAAATCATCAGATGACTAAAAATGAGAACTCTCTCCAAGGGTAGGGCAATAAGGAGCTACATGTCGGAGCTGCAAGTCAAGATGCTTTCTAGATATCTCTAGAAATACCAGACAGCATGAGTGCTATTGATCCTCAGCCTTGCCCATGGCAGGCAGCAATATATGATTATGCTACTTTCCCTCACTGAGCCTAGAATGAGACCTCAGGCTCCTTCATAAGACATCATTTCAGGCAACCACTAATTTTTAATCACAGTTGACCTAGAAAGTAAAACTTAGATCCCACCTTAGATAAGTGATTGTTCCAGCTCCACTATGAAAATTTGGTAACTTTACAGTATGGCTAGCTTTTCTGAAAGGCAGATAGCACCTGGATAATGTTGATAACGCTTCAAGACTGAATGAGTACCAGAAAGAAGAGACAGGAGGCATCAAGGATGATTGGACCATCCAACCTGGCTTATTGGGAGGATGCTGATACCATGAAGACAAAATAACCATAGAATACTACTTTTGGAGAGTAGCTGGCATGCATATACTCTACAAGTTTGAGGTGATTACAAGACACCTAAATGGAGATGGAGTATTTACCCATGTTCATAACGTTTCTTGCCAAATCTGGACCTTCTTTATTTTTTTGTCTTGATGATTGGCACTGTCATTCATTCAGCTGCATAAGCCAGAAGACTAGGCAACCTCCCTGACTCTTCCCTCTTCCTCACTCCTCACAGCTGATCCATCATGAAGTCCTATCAGTTTTGTTTTCTATACATTTCTAATCCATGTACTTCATACCATTTCCACCACTAGATATCGCATGAGACATACTTACACTCAAAAATTATTCATCATTTATCTGAAATTCAGATTTAACCGGGCATCTTATATTGTTATATGTGAAATCTGGCGACCCTCGCCCAAATAATCTAATTCAAAAGAAGCACAAATAGGTCTTTAGACTCCAAATGCTATGCTCTGGATTGAGCCGTGGGGTGAATTGTTTATTTTGTCAGTGTACGGTACTAAGATTCTAGGGAAAAATGCATATTTATTTGACCTGCATAGCACCTGGTATATTTAGATGGCTGTAAAAAAAGAACAATCCAGTCGAGCAAGGTCAAACCACAGAATATTTTGTGAGGTGCAAATGAAGTATGGAGCAGAAGAACAAAATGTTTTCTCTAGTTTGACATTAGCTGACTCCTCTTCTTAAACTTTGATAACGATATCGTTCCCCTAGGAGAGGCCAAAGTACTGAAATTCTTCACATAGTTTGTAAATTTATGTATTATTGAAACACTGAAACCTAGCCAACGTGAGAGATATTGTCAGGTTCCCTCAGAGCTGAGCAGAATACTGTATCATGCACGACCTGTTTTTGAAATGGGATTTTGTGAAAAAACAGCAGAACACCTTTCTCTGGCTGCTTTTCCATTAACTGCTCACACTTGACACATTCCTTAGATGGTCTCATCTGCTCCCATCATGGCCACCAGATTCCCAAATCTGCATTCTTAGCTGGGGAGTGTGATTTTTAAGCAATAGCATCAACTCTGGCTGAGGATATTAGGGTGCTCGAATATCTCCCGGAGTTCAGATAGCCGGGCTAGGAAGTTCAACACCCAACCACGTGGTGAAGGCTGTTCTAGAAGAAATGCCATTGTTGCCCTCACTTAACAGCCATGCACAGCCCACACAACTGCCTCAACCCACAACTGTGACAGCCTGGCACTGGCCAAGCTCTACCACGGCCGCCATTAAGAGCTGGGTGCCTCCACCACCCTACCTGCCAAAGGATGGATCCGGTACTCAACTAATTCCTCACATTGCCTCCTGCAGAATTGCCATTTTGAGTGAGTGGATCGATGCCCTAGCAAGTGAGGAAGGCTGAGAACTGGAATTCTGGCGTCTACCTTGGGGAAGCTCATCTCAGAGTTTGGAAAACTTTCCAAATACACAGGAAGGGCGTTCAAAAGATACTGAGCAACAACGAATGTGAAAAATCTTCTCTACTCTTTTAAGCAACAGAGCACGCTTTACAAACATCCTTCTAAATGGAACATAACGACTAAGACACAAGCTTTGCGGTTAGATGAACTTGGGTTCCAGTTCTAGATTTGCCTGTTACTAACTGGAAGACTGGACAAGCCTAGCCCCTCTGAGGCTCCGTTTTCTCATTTCTCATATTAATGTGTAGACACATGAATACCATTCCCCTCATAGGATGGTGGTAAGAATAAAATGAGAAAAGTGAAATCATTTGTGGTGGAGTTTACATCTCCACAGGATAAATACTCATCCCCCTTTCAAATATTATTACTGCATATTTTATCTCTTTCTTTCAAAGTCTTTTAGTAACAACCAATTTGGGGATTTTAAAAACAAATCTGTTTTTTTCTTTAGTGTTGTCTTTTTCACAGAAGACTATTTTTTCCTAGTCAGTTTTTTCACTGATGGCATTATCGCAAAAGATGTGTAAGCATTCATTTTCGTAAACTTTTTTCTAGTATATTTTTTCTGATTACATTGCAAAACAATTTTAGAAATCACAGAAAAGCAGAAAAGTGGAAATAAAAATACGTTAGAATTCCACTATCTAGAGGTAGCCACTGTTAAAGGTCTGCCATGTATTTGTCTGTCGGGAAGTTTTGTATCAACCACCAGTCACAGATTTGTGGAACAGTAAACAACCATGTGGTTTGCGTGTCCCTTGATTCCCAGTGGTCTCTGCAAGTCCACAGGCCACATCCTCCTCACCACCTTCATCTATGTTTTCTGCAGCCTCACATTGAAGGGGAAAGGTCACTTGAAACCTTGGTTGCCAGGCTGCAAGTTATGTTTTATTTATTAATATTGTGTTAGAGGCTTCAAGTTGTGTGTGTCAGCCTCGTGTTTCTAAACAGGGGAAGTAGAGGATGCTGGGAAATATTATTTGGCTCTGTGAGAGCCTTTGAGAGAGCGAAAGGGGAAGAAAATTACTCTTTTCTTGTGAGGTTTGCCAAATGATCTCTGAGAAGCTGTGATATCATTCACAGGCCTTGCCAAGCTGCATGGAAACGGCTCATCTTGGCAGACATCTAGAGGGAGCGTATAATTCCTCGGGGCTGGTATGGGCCTTTATCAGAAATAGTTCCATAGGCAGTATTTACATAACTGTGGTGGAGTGTGAGAATAAACACAGCTGTGGCATTGCCCTAAATATTTCTATTCAGCAGGGAATTAAAAGAGAACTTTATCGCTGAACTACAGATAAACACAATTCATCAAGCAGTGGTCAGTTCAACTGGGGAACAAAACAGGAGTTAGAAAAGACTGGCCTGCTGAAAATAGCTCCAATCAGCCAGCCTGACATTATTGCTCCTTCCTTCCCTGCCTCCCTCCCTCCTCTTCCTCAGTTCCAGAAATGTAGGACTCATCAGCTCTCAAAGAAGTTGTCTAGATTTTTTTTTTTAACACCAAGCAAGAAGTGGAAGGCACTCGGTCTGTTTACTAAGTGTAGACCTCCTGTGAGCCACCCTGCGTCCGGGTGCTCTATCTATGCCTCTCATTTCAGAAGGGTTCCCTTTTTCTTTCTGGGGTATAGAGTTGAATGTGGGTAGGAGTAAGATTATTTTAAGGAGAAGATTTTTTAAGACCAGCATGTGTTGGAATGGAAGCAGGATTGCCACTGGCTGAGTGGTCTGCATCTTACAAGTTCCTTTAAGCGTCCACATATATTTACCATGAAATGAGGGTAGTAGTTATATCTGTGTGGAGGGTGGAGGTGGTGACTGAGAGGCAGCATGAGTGAGATAGGGTGATGGCAATATTCTGTTTCTTTTTCTGGTAGTGGTTAAGTGGATGTTTGCTTTGTAATAAAACACTGAGCTATACAAAATAAAACCATAGTAAAATACCGTGATTTAACTAAACAGAGGATAGCAGCTGATTTTTCCAAGTTTCTCTGTAATAATTTCATTTTCAATTTGTAACACTGCAAAACATTATTCGTTTACGAGAAGATGTACATGTCTATAAATAGAAGTAACAAGTAGCAAGTAAATAACATAAACATAAATAATACTAGAAACCCAGGAAAAATTAACTTTAAAAATATTATGAAGACCATCTTGAAGACAGGAAGAAACAGTAGTGTGGGACTCTTTTCGTTGAGAGTGACAGACTTTCAACTCAAACCACTTAAATGAAAGAGGGAATGTCCAGGAAGTTCAAGTGGGTGACTCCAACTCTAGGCATGGGTGGATGTAGTGATTCAGATGATGTCATGAAAAATCTGTCTTGGCTCTAAGCATCCATATATTTTAGACATTAGTGCCGTCCCCGTCCACCTATGCACAGGAAGATAGCTCCGCGGTGTGTTAGTTTTCTAGGACGGCCTTAAGAAAATGGGCACAAACTGGAAAGCTTAAAACAACTCAATTTTACATATTCTCAGTTTTGGAGGCCAGAAGTGTGAAATCAAAGAATTGGCAGGGTTGGTTCCTTCTCGAGGCTGTGAGGGAGAAACCATTCCAGGTGTCTCTCCTGGATTCTGGGAGTTGCCGGCAGTCCTTGGCGTTCCTTGGCCTGTCTCTGCCTGCATCAGCATCAGGCCTTCTTCTCTGTGTCTCTGTGTGTCTTTTCTGTCTCATATGCTGACACTCTCCTTGGATTTAGGACCCATCCTAATCCAGTGAGTAGATGAATAAGATAAGGATCTCATCATCATCCTTACTTTCATAACTTCTGCAAAGATTCCATTTTCAAATCGGTCACGTATTGAGTTTCTGGATAGACATGAATTAGGGGAGATGTTATTCAACCTTCTACATGTGGTGAGCTTCTTGGGGGCAGGGGCTCTGCATTCTGTTTGCCTCTGCAGCACCCAACACACCTGTGAGTGTCTGGAAGACTCACAAATACTCACAGCATATTTTTGTGTGCATGTGTAAAGAAATAACTACATGTTCCCAACTCCATTTTGCAACCCAAGTGATTTACTGGGATTTTCTGGTTTAATGGCACGACTGTCTCTTTACTAACAGTCTAGCTAAGAGAAAGCTAACTTGCTTGTATGTGCCCATGCGTCCAGATAATATAAAAGCACTGCATCCACTAATGTAGTTTCTTTTCCCAGTAACTGAGCCAACAGTACAGTCTTGAAATGCCAAAAGCGTAACTGACAACTGCTAACATCAGGATTTACGAGTCACAAAGCACATTCACAGGTATCATCTCATCTGGTTCCTAGTAGCGCCGTGAAGGTTGTTATTATGACTTTCATAGTAAGCATCATCACCATCCCCGTTTCATAGAGGATAAAGAAACTCGAGGCTCATAGAAACTGTGACCTATTTGTGGTCTGTGTACGAGTCAGACTTTTAGTTGCATTTGAAAGTTACCCAACTCAAACTGGCTTCTGCAAAAGGGGGACGTGGAAGAAAATACAAGGATATGCTGAGTGTCAGGTACAGCTGGATCCAGGTGTCTCATCTCTCAGCTCTGCTTTCCTCTGTTTTGGCTTCATTTGCAGGCAGACCTCCCCTCTTGATGGCCAGATGGCCATCAGCAGATCCATGATTATACCTGTTACCTCTGTATATGTGATGAGAGAAAAACATTGTCTTAACGATGACTTCTGTAGAAATCCTGGGCCTGGTTCTCCTTGGCCAAATTGCATCACACCTACAACCTTTAACCCATCCAGCCCCCAAATCACATAGACTGAGAGTGGAGGTAAAGCCTGTTACCAGAAAAGGGGGAGTGGAAACTGGGCAGACAGAACCACAGATGTCCATAAGGAAGCGTAGTTTATAAATGACAGAGCTTGGGCTTGTCTTGTCTAAAACAACAAGGTTGTTTTAACCAACAGGGCAGTCCTGCTGCTCTTCCTCCTCTTCCTCCCCCTCCTCCTCCTCCCCCCGACCCGTTCCTCCTCCTCCTCTTCCCCTGTTCAAATACAGTGAATGCACAAGTGGTACCCATGGAACAAAATTCAGAAAATACAAAGTTATACAGTGAAAGTTTCCCTTCTTAAGTGACTGGGTTTGCTGATTCATTTTGATTCTAACAGTCTGCAAGGAGTCATTGTGTTCTCAGGTTGCTTGCTGGCATTTGTATTCAGGCGAGCCAATAAGACAATTTTTATAATGTGGCTGTGTTTCTATGTGGCTTGCAAATATATTTTGGAACTATATCGTAAAGATATGGCTTCAATTACAGAAATTGGCTTTGGGAGACTATTGTAGCTCTTCTATTATTAAATGTATGTATGTTTACATCTTTATCTCTCCATATGTAAAATCTAGCATAGAGCTATTTTTTTTTAATTAAAATTTTTTTTAATTAAAAATTTTTTTTAAAAATAAAAGTTTCCCTTCTTATCTCGTCCTGTCACTCAGTTTACCTGCTGATTGAACCTGCCTGTATACCTCTCCAGGCATAGTCTCCACATTTACAGACATTCATATGGACCATTTTTACATCAATGATGTGATACTGCTCTCACTGTCTGCTCTGTGCATTTTCCACTTCCGTTGTATCAGGCATTTTTGGTTCTCTGATTCTAATGACTTCAGCCACCCAACCACAGTGCCGTTTTCACACACCACTTAGTTATTTTTCCACCCTTGAGTTTTTCTTAGTTTCCTTTTCTTTCTCACCCCCTGTCCTCCCTCCCCTCTTCTTACTTTATTTCCTCATCTTTCTCTTTTATCTCTCCTTTACAAATGGATGAAGCATTTATTGGAGTTGAAGGTGACTTTTTAAAGAATGAGTTACATGCAATATTTGACCCTACAAAATGGTCCTTTGGGAGTAGATTGTCAGCAAAATACTTCAGTAAGATGAAACCATTCCCCATCTCTTTTTATTCCCAGAGTCACTGGTTAGCAGTTCAAAAAGCAAAGGGACTTCAACAGATGTTTGCAGCTCTAGTTATGGCTAAAACTCATATGAACTTGTGCCTCTGAACATAAACCTCATAAAGTCCTTTTAGGTGGAACAAGTACGTAGATGGGATAAGGCATAATGTAGAGTCAGGTTTGCCCCAAATCTTCCAGTATCTCTCAAGAAACTCATGCACCTCTCCGAAAATTATTTTTTTCTATCGCAAGGTGTTAGAAATAACCTTTGTATAACTTTTTAATTTCTCCTGGGGCTTGCATTTTTCAAGTCCAAGTACTCTGAAAAAGAGTTGAATCAGAGCCCACCCTGGTGGACTCTCCTTGCTTCATGGGACCGCTGCCATTTTCTTGTAACCAAATTTGGGAAGACTCTCATTGTAAACTAGAATATAACTAGAATTGATCAAGATTAACTTGGCACTATGATATCCCATGCATACGTTATCTCATTTTTGTCTTTTCAATTATCTTGAGAGGCAAGATTGAGTCACTTTACAGATAAGAAAATTGAAACTTAGGGAGGTTAAGGAACTTGTCTCACAGCCAACAAGTTTTAAAGTCAGCCTGCACCCCAAATCCATATGCTTACCAACTACCTCCTGATACACGTGCTTTTAAATTGGTTTTTTTGGGGGGCGGGGGGGAGGGTTTTTTTTTGTTTGTTTTTTTGTTTGTTTTTTTTCAAATGGGCTGCTGAAAAAAACACTGCATGACCAGTCCAGGAATGGAATTTCTTTCTCTTTATCCCTTTAGGCTCCAGGACATACATTGCACCGTGTACATTTACATTTTGGCAAAATGAGATTAAATGGCAAATTAGGCTAAAGTGTGCGTGTTTTAGATTTGTGCTAGGTAGTGTGATTAAGAAATAAATATATATATACATGATCACTCCATCCATGACCTTGACCAGAATCTTGACTTGGCACTCGGAGATTCTGGGGACTTTCGTGCTACCAGGCACTTATTGTTTGCTTTAGTGTGTAGAGTTCATTGGTATTAAAAGAAAAATTTCTTCCCTCTTCCCCTTTGGGTTTTTTGAGAAGTGAATGCACAGTAGGTCACTGAATTATTTTATTTATCCATTGCACAAATAATTGACATCTTTTCTGTGTCAGACTAGCCGACAGTTCATGACCCCCCATCCTTTTTGGTGGTTCCGTGCTGCTCCCATGTGCTGTCAGTGCAAGGCTCTCTCTCGTCCCCGCTGTTGACACTGACCCCTATCTTGAGTCCACAGTCGGTCTCTTTTTAGAATTTGGAGCTGCTGCTTTGTCAGAGAGAATAGTCTTCTTCCTCTTCACCCAAATCTATAAGCTCTTTCCAGGCTGCCGGTTCACAGCAGCAAACATTCACCTTTTACATTCAGGACAGACGCTTTCCAGAACCTTACTTTATCCAAAGCTTCTCTGTGGTGGTTTTAAGATATGTCCCCACATTCTCTGATTCTCTTGCCTTCAAGAAGTGAAGCCTAACTCTTCCTCGTGAGTATGCATTGGTCTTAGGGACTCACTTCCAACACAAAGAATGGACCAGAAGTGATGGTGTATGACTTTGGGAGACCAGGTCATAAAAAGAATAGTAGTTTCTTCTTGCTCGCTGCGGGAAACCAGCTACCATGTCATGAAGGCACTCAAGCAATTTTTGTGAGGTAACAAACGTTTGGAGTCCTAAGCCACTTAATCCTGGGGGAATTTGTTATCAACAGTGGATTAGTAATACACTCTCCAAGAGCCCTCTGCTCTGGTGACAATTCCCTATGGACGTAGCTCTTTGAGGGATTTGAGCTTGGGCTCAAAAAGGCCTGCTGTGATCCTTAATCTATGTAATTTGTGGAACATGTAAAGCATTTACCCAGGCCTCAACCTCTAGAAATTCTTAAGAAGTCTGGAATGGAGTCCAAACATCTGTATTTAGTTAAATGATTAAAAAAAAAAAAAAACTACTCAGGGGTTCCTGAAGAATACTTTTTTTTTTAATATAAATTTATTTATTTCATTTTTGGCTGTATTGGGTCTTGGTTGCTGCATGCGGGCTTTCTCTAGGTGTGGCGAGTGGGCTTTCTCTAGGTGTGGTAAGCCGGGGCTACTCTTCATTGTGGTGTGTGGGCTTCTCATTGCGGTGGCTTCTCTTGTTGTGGAGCGCGGGCTCTAGAGCACAGGCTCAGTAGTTGCGGCGTACGGGCTTAGTTGCTCCGCGGCATGTGGGATCTTCCCGGCCCAGGGCTCCAACCCATGTCCCCTGCATTGGCAGGTGGATTCTTAACCACTGCGCCACCAGGGAAGCCCCCTGAAGAATACTTCTGATGGAGAACTTCTGCTGCTTGCTTTTTGTGACTACAGAAAGCCACAAGCCTCTCTGTTCTGTGTCCTCTGTGTTCTTTCTTTGAGACTGATTGGGGGGACGTGAATTCACTTTTCGGCATGTTCACCTCAGCCACCGGGGACTCTAGCAGACAACCGAGCTCAGTGCTTTTTTCTTACGAACCGATAGAGCACCCTTCTCAAACTTAAATTGCGTCAGACTTACCTGGAGGGGGATCACTGGCCCTCACCCCCAGAATTCCTAGTATGAATCGAGACTTTACATTTCTCATAAGTTCCCAGATGATTCTGCTGCTGATGATCTGTGGCCACACTTTGAGAACCACCACGTAAAAGCATAGGACCTGGTGTTTCAACTTTGCCTCAGAAACAGTCCCAGATCCGTCCTACAGTGCAGGCAGCAGCAACAACAAATGAAAACAGACAAACAAAACCTCATCCATTTTGCCTGAAACAAGTCATCCACGGTGACAGAAATCCTGATAGTGGTTATTTGAGGAGAAAATAACTGGAAACGGAGTGTGAAGGGGTTTCTGGGGTGCTTGTAATATTTTGTTTCTTGATCTGAGTGGTGGTTACAGGAATGTATTCCCTTTGTGAAAATACATTTACAATCTGTGCACTTTTCTATCTATATGTTGTACTTTAAAAGCTTACTTAAAAGATAATAGTAATTGGGACTTCCTAAGTGGCGCAGTGGTTAAGAATCCTCCTGCCAAAGCAGGGGACTCGGGTTCGATCCCTGCTCCAGGAAGATCCCACATGCCGTGGAGCAACTAAGCCCGAGAGCCACAGCTATTGAGCCCGTGTGCTGTAACTGCTGAAGCCCGGGCGCCTGGAGCCCATGCTCCACAATAAGAGAAGCCACCAAAATTCAGGAGCCCGCGCACCACAAGGAAGAGTAGCCCCTGCTCGTCGCAGCTAGAGAAAGCCCGTGTGCAGCAATGAAGACCCAATGCAGCCAATAAATAAATAAATTTATTTTTAAAAAAGTGAATAGTAATAATAAACACCATCAAAATCTGGGGAAAATGGGCCTTCTCTTCACTAACCTGTGCCTCTGTTTACAGGCCAGCTATCCTCTGGGGTATACTGGCAACCCAACAAAGAAATATTCTTTCTTTTTCACTGGCATCATTTTTGTATATGTGTATGTGTGATACCTGGAGAGTGGCTGCTTCCCAAACTGTCATTAAAAAAAAAAAAGTAAAAAACAAACAAACAAATAAAAAAGCCAGGTCTTCAAAAGGAAAATATTCTAAGAGAAATATCTGCAATGCATGTTTGAGTTTCCTAGAATGATGGATATTGATAGAATAATTTGAAAAGCAAATATAGCTCTTGTTAATGCTTTTGGAGAATCCTGGTTTATGTTTGGCTACTCTACTGAAGAGTAAGAACTTTGAGAGGGAAGGAAAACTCCCCCTAGATTGACTCCCCCATTTCTTTGAAAAATGCCTAAAAGGCATGAGAGTATTTTCTTCTGCGTGAGGACAAATGTCACCTAAAAAATTCCATTTCATCACAGAAAACCTTTTGCGTCTTAGCAAGGAGACTTGTTTTGCAAATTTCTTACCAAAGGAAACCCCCCCTAGAGATATTCCACTTCTTAAATCATTCTTTTTCTGTAATGTAAGTTTATGGGTAAAAAGGTGTACTCACTCTCAAAGGTTGGTTTCAAATGTAAATGAGGCCAGGTTACTTTGGGACTTCTGATTGTCCGGTGATCGGCAACATTGTTATTTTAGACTCAGGAGCTGAGTAGGACACTGTTGGGCATATTTGTTGGTGTTGATGACCTGAGACAGCTGTAGAAGGCAATGGATGCTCCCTTATTGGATGCCATCCAGTCTAAAGGAGAGCCATTGTAATCCAGTATTTAAATTCATGGTCTTTTGAGCCTTTCCAACATGGGTTGAATCCCAGTATCACCGACTTTGTGCCCTTGGGTCAATTCTTTCTCTGTCCCTCCAAACTTTAGGTTTTTTTTTTTTTTTAATCCTATTAAAAGAGATAAATAGTATCAGTCATAGGGATATTATGAAAATTACAAAAAATAATACAAAAGGATTTAAGTTTTTTCCTGACGCGTAGTAAATACTGAATGAATGTTAGCATAATTATTGAGGGACAAAAGGAAATTGACACACGGATCATTTTATTCAGTTTTGAATTTCCCGATCCCTGTATCTTTCTAAAGCAGACATGAATGAGTGAATACATGGTATGTCTCTG
Source organism: Hippopotamus amphibius kiboko (assembly GCF_030028045.1). Lineage (NCBI taxonomy): Eukaryota > Metazoa > Chordata > Mammalia > Artiodactyla > Hippopotamidae > Hippopotamus > Hippopotamus amphibius. Next base: position 156,010,434 of record NC_080190.1, on the reverse strand, counting down.
CTTGGATACATATATGAATGAATAAATAAAATGTATGTTTTTCTCTCTGCAATAAAAATGATCTATCTAAAAATTATAGACGTGGGGACCAGGTTAATGGTTACCAAGGATTTGGGATGGTGGAGGGGAGGAGGGCACCTGTGACTATAGGGGTGGCTGTGGGGAGAGCTTTGTCGTGATGGAGTGGTCTGTACCTTGGTTGCAGTGGTGGTTACACGAATCTACAGGTGCTAAAATGGCACAGAACTATACACTTACATCGGGGCAATGTCAGTTTCCTGATTTTGATACTGTATAATAGTTATGTAAAATGTAAACATCGGAGTGAACTGGGTAAAGGGCATGCTGGCCTCTCTGCCCTAATTTTAACAATGCTGTGTAAATCTGTAGTACTTCAAAATAAAAAGTTAAAAACAGGAACTTCTCTGGTGGTACAGTGGTTAAGAATCTGCCTGCCAATTCAGGGACATGGGTTTGATCCCCGGTCTGGGAAGATCCCACATGCCACAGAGCAACTAAGCCCGTGTGCCACAACTGCTGAGCCTGTGTGCCACAACTACTGAAGCCCCCGTGCCTAGAGCTCATGCTCCACAAGAGAAGCCACCACAATGAGAAGCCAGAGCACCACAACCAAGAGTATACCCCACTCACCACAACTAGAGAAAGCCAGCACTCAGCAACAAAGACCCAACACCGCCAAAAAATAAATATATAAATCTATTAAAGAAAAAAAAGTTAAAAACAAAAAGGGTCTGTCTAGAATTTCCTCCTTTTACTGTAATTACAGTATGCAGATCTCACTTTGAATCTCAGGTGATCCCGTTGGAGTTCTGGGACATGCTTTGGTGTCTGACTTTAAATATAACACTTTTAGTGCATCTCTCTCCCCATGGTTACCCCTTCCTCCGCCAGTTCACTCCTGCACTACACTTGTCCAAGGATTAAGGGCTAGAGGAATGTGCCACAGACAGGATCCTTAAAGAATGCAAAAGTTTGGTCCTCTTTGATGCTAAAATGTTCACAATTAACACTGAGCAGTAGGATTAAGCAAGTGAGTAAATATTTCAATCTGCTTCTCACCAGCAGCAGCTAGGATGTGAGTATATTATTAAAATCCTCTGTGGATTGAGAGGTAAGGCAAATTAACATCAGCTCACAGTCTGGAAGTCTTGATGTGCTATTACTAATAAGTCACTCCTTTGAATAACAGGAAAACCAGACATCCTTAATTCAGGTGATTGGGTGGTTGGATAGCTAGGCTCCCAGTACCTTGAGCAATGCCTGGGCACAGTCAGTGTTTGTGGATAAATGAATGAGTGAGTGATAAGGGCATTAAGGTAAACCACTCGAAATAAAGTTTAAAAGTAAGAGAAAAGAGTTCACTTGAGCTGGGAGAGGCAAAATAGGGGTAGGAGGAGGGGAAAAAGGGTTATTATGGAATTAGATGAACTCATCTGTGTGAAACTTTTGAAAATCATAAAGCATTATAGAGTTTAAACAATCTGTTATTCAATTAAAAAATAAATTAAAAAATCTTAATTAGAGATTTCCCTGGCGGTCCAGTGGTTGAGACTCCATGCTTTCACTGTAGGGGGCACGGGTTCAATCCCTCCACCACATGGAGCAGCCGAAATTTTTTTTTTTAATTAAAAAGCTAAAAAAAAATGGAAATAAAACGTGTAATAGAAAAAAACATTATTTCACCCCTGTAGCTCAGGACTTGAGGAATCACGATCTGCCAGGGAATCTTCTAACCCTTCTTTTCTCTCTTTGCTTCTCTAGGCAGCTTGAAATCCACTCTCCAGATGCTAAGCACACGGTGGTCCTGAGGAGCAAGGACTCAGGCACTGCCCAGGCCTGGTTCAGTGCCATCCATTCCAATGTCAGTGACCTGCTGACCCGAGTGATCGCCGAGGTCCGAGAGCAGCTGGGGAAGACCGGCATTGCTGGGAGCCGGGAGATCAGGCATCTTGGCTGGCTTGCAGAAAAGGTGAGGAAAATGGTCCCCCTGTCGTAGGCATGTTCCCCAGGCTTTCCCAGCACTGCAACAACTGATGCTGGGTACCTCATTCCACAGGCTGATTCTCTCACTGTGATTTCGTGTCCGCCTCCAGCACATTTGCCTTTGCATTACACAGGGGCTGTGTCTTCAGCATCTTTGATTCCCCCACAAACAGTCCAATATGTTGCAAATATGTCACTAATTGTCGCATGGATGAATGAGTGGGCAAGTGGCTGGACAGTTTGATTCTCGTGTACGTGGGAAGAACAGGGGAAATAACTCATTCTCAACAGAGCTGTTAACCTTGGGAGGTAAAGAAGTTGAAATTGTTGCTTAAAAAAGAGTTTGTGGATTTTGATGGACCTGCTTGTTAACATAGATACATTTACAAATACTAGCAATGATAACAACAGCAAGGATTTCTTAAGCAACTACTCTATGCTGACTCTTCTTATATATTATCTTTATTTGTATTCTTAAGCCAGCAGTCTCTGAATGTCATCATTTATGAGCACCTATTTTGTGCGAGGCACGGCGCTAGGCAGGAGAGGGGAGGCGTGTATAAAGATGAATAATGGCTTACTGTCTTTCCCCAGGGAGGACAGCTGCTGTGGAAAGACCTAGGGTCATGGTAACGCTGTCACTCTGATTTCTTTTCCCAAGTGATGTGATATGTTGCAGATAGCAAAACTCACTTTGCAGCAATCTCCTGGGAGTTAACCCTCCTCTTGATTTCAAAGGATTGAGCCTTTGCCATTGTCCTTACACCTGATTGCTGTTCCTTGAACTTGACCTTGAGTGCTCAGGAACACTGGGCTTTGGGGGCAGTCTGACCTCCCAGTGACTCACATTCTAATAGGCGGTAAATGGGAATAATGATTGTCACAATAACAGCTTTCCTGCCAATGAAGCATGTCATCTGAGAAGGCCCAGTCAAATGGCACTTGAAAATGATACTTGAACACAGCATTCGGCTGTTTTCCACCATTGTTCTTTGTTCGCATCAGTTCATGCGTGGGTCCCAGCCACAAAGTTCAACACAAAGTGAGTTGTTTGGTTTGGTATTGCCCCATCTCCCACAGATTTCAAAGCACTAAAGGGACAATGCAGGTGGTGGTAACACCAAGATCATAATAAAGGAAAACTACAGGTAGCCTCTCCTGACCTGATGTGTGAAGGTTCTTGATGAAAACACTGCAAATCTGGATAGTATCGTTTTAGAAGTCACAGTCTCTAACCTTCTCCACTTTTTACTCTCTCCAAATATATGTGTTTTTATTAGGAGAAGGCTCACTAGTCAGGGATCTTTCAGTTGCAAGTGACAGAAAGCTCAACTCAACTTGAGCAAAAAAGGAGACCTACTACTTCGGGTAACTACAGTGTCCAAGGGTAAGCTTCAGGCATGGTGGGATCCAGGGACTCAAATAATAATAATAGACCTGCCTCTCCATCTCTTTGCACCCTCTTCACTTTGTTGACTTATACACTAGCAAGCCCCTTTTTCCTTGGCCCAAGAGTTTGTGTGGTTTTTTGTTTGTTTGTTTTGATTTGTTTGTGTTTGTTTTTGTAGCTGGCTATCTCAGTGAATAGAAGCCTCTTTGCTCTCATAGTTCCAACAAAAGTCCTAAGATCAGCCTTATCCAAACCATGTGCCCCAATTGATAAAGGGAGGTGGTTCTCTAATGGAAAATTAGGCTGCTGTGCAAGGAAAAGACTGAATGGATTCTGGGCATGCAAAAGCAATAGACATTTGCTATAGAAGGCAAGGGGGAGGATTTGATCAGAATGGAAAATGTCCTTACTTGGTGAGGGTCTGGAGTGGAAGTGGAGATGTACTGCGTATTTTAGGATCCAGCAGGAGGTGGATGGCAAACTCCGAAGGGACGACTGAAAGGGATTTAACACAGCAATAATTTATGTTGTGGCCAAAGTAAGGGAAACCAGAAAGAGATGGAGAAGTACTCTGGAGCTCAACAGTGAGAGGTTACTACCATCCTTTAACCTGAAATGGCCAGGAAAAGGAGCAGTTACCTGAAACCAGCAAGACTTGTAGCTGTAGAAACGGGCTACCCACGAAGAGCTGTGGTCTTTGGGAGAGAAACACAACCTGTGCCAATCCCTGCCTGCCCATCTGCTGCTGCTCTCTCCCATTGGCTGAGGCTGATTGGAAGCCAGAGGCAAGGGAGCCCCACTAATGCTCTATTAAGGTCAGCCTCCCAGGGCTCCGACCAAGGCCGAAAAGGATGGAGCCTGGAGGCAAAGGGAGGCTGTTCGACGCACGCATCCCTCCACCTGGCACGTAACTGAGATGGTCTCAGCTCTAGAAGGTACTTTTCTCTCATGTCTTTTAACACCAGCTACATTTAAAACCATTACCATCTGGATAGTTGAAAAATGGTATGGTGTCATTCGTAGTGATATTGACATTTTTCCCAAAGGTTCCGTTTTCTCACTTATGAATTGTCTGCTTATGCCTTTTGCTTTTCCCAAATTATCAGTAGACACATTAAGCATTCCCATGGAGCAACCATAAAGGTGCATTAAAAAGCTTTCTGCTTTTAGAATAGTGTTGTTCTTTTGCTGTAATTTCAGATCATCATTACAGGTGTTTCTTTAAATTGTATGACACATTATGTCCATAAAATCAATCAATAGTGACTTACCATGGATAATTATCAGAAGTGAGGAGGTCTTTTATTGCCTTCATCTTCAGAATGTCTTAAAAGATTACCAAAAAAGATCAAGTTCAAGGGACAAATCCAAACTGGAATTTTTTTGAATAAATATTTAATACTGAATCCTGGTGTGAAGACATATGAGTGGTTTTTAGCAAAATGTTACAACGAATGGCAAATCCTTAATACTGTGGCTTTCTTATATTATCACAAATATCAGAGAATTCACTTGGTATTTGTAAAGATATAAAGTATGATCCTATATATATTCAGCTGTAATTTACCTTAAATTGTAATTTACCTTTGTCTTTTCCTATACTGTTAATCTTTGATTTTTTTGGATTAATAACAGTAGCTCTGGGACAAGGTGTGTACATATTATATTCAATTTCAAGTTTTTAGAACTGGCATTTACATAAACTAAAACACTATGAAGCAACAACAGTTTCCCTTCTCAAATCCTGTTCAGCGCAAATCCTAAAACTTTCTCTATACTACACAGAAGGAAAACTTTATGTTAATGTTATTCTTCACTGTGAGGTGGTCCGGGAACTAGAAGAATGGCTGCCAAGAAATGATTAGGTCTTGAGTCCATGGGGAGAGTTCAGTACACCCCAAGAGAGGAGAATGAGCGTGAGAGAAAAGCAGAGGTGATGGATTAGTTTGTAGGGAGGGCAGAACAGATGGTCTAAAGGGCAGTGGGGTCAGCCTGAAGGAAGGTGATGAGCAAATCTGGTACCTTGGATGGCACCCAATTATGGAAGAGCTTGAAAGCTGGACAGATGGTTTGAATTTGACTTGGTGGCAATAGGAGATCTTCATATAGGAAATCAGAGAGAAGGGAACGTAGAGGTGACTCCCGTGGACTGAATGTTTGTGTTCCCCCCAAATCTGTAAGTTGAAGCCCTAATGCCTAATGTGATGGAATTTGGAGGTGGGCCCTTTGGGAGGTAATGAGGTTTAGAGGAAGTCATGAGGATGAAGCTTCATGATGGGATCGGTGCCCTTATAAGGAATGAAGACACCAGAGCGCTCTCTCTCTACCATGGGAAGATACAGCAAGCAGGTAGCCTTCTCCAAGCCAGGAAGAGGGCCCTCACCAGAACCCCGTGCTGACACCCTGATCGTGGGCTTCCAGCCTCCAGAATTGTGAGATATAAATGTTTGTCCTTTAAGCCACCCAGTTTGTGGTAATGTACTACAATAGCCTGAACTAAGGCAGTGGTCTAAACCAGCCTCTGCTTTCTACAGATGAGGAAATCTGGGACCTAGAAAATGGAAAGGGTTTTATTTATGTCACTCTCTAAAACAAGACACAAGAATAACTAGAGAATGGGACAGTGCTGTGATATCATTCTCTCTTTTATTTAATTTTAAAAAGAATCCACTGCAGCTCATTCATTGCAATCAATTTAATTATTTCCTTGAACTCTGGCAGCCATTCTCTGAACTGTCTACAGAATCAAGGTCAGCCCTGCAGTGGCCTTTGAGTGGGGCTGTTTTCCTTGTCTCCTTGATGTCCTTGGTCCTGTGAATGACACCACAGGGACAGGTCCTGTGCTGCTTTCCCCCGTGAGTGCCCTCACCTGTAGATGGGCCAGGTGCACCAATAGAAAGTCTTTCCCATGATCATCTTAATCTCAAACCCTTGAACTCCTTGCAAGCCCCAATTGCCCCAAAAGGGTCCACAAATGCTCATGCTGACCCTGAACTATAAAATGCATTATGCCCCCAATTTTTTCAATCACTGTTCTTTGGTTGTTAATCTTTTTATAGTTATTGTTGAGGTGTTTTCAATGGTCTGATTTCAGACAAGAGAAAAATAAAGAGAAAATAAAATAATGAATAGTAAAGAAAATAAATAAAAATAATGAGAACCTACCCTATAGCACAGGGAACTCTACTTGGTGCCCTGTGGTGACCTAAATGGGAGGGAAATCCAAAAAAGAGGGGATATATGTATACGTATGGCTGATTTGCTCTGTTGTACAGCAGAAACTGACACAGCAGTGTAAAAAAAACTATACTCAAAAAAAAAAAAAGATTTAGAAAAAAAGGAAGAAAAATAAAGAGAAAAAAATAAAGTTCTGACTCTCTCGCTACTTAAAAAAATAATAATAAACAGGCAGATGGCAGAATTGTTAAATTCTGTTTTGTGCTCAGTTTATAGGGTATTGTCTCTGCTTTACCTTGTTATCTCAGTTTGCAAACTCTTGTCAAATTGAAAACACAAAAACACAACACAATTAAAAAAAAAAAAGAACCCATTTGGGAGCTCTGAGATGTGAGTTCAGTTCTCAGCTTTCCTCATTTCCACCAAAGTTTCTTTCAAATGGACATGTTTACAGAGCTGCGCTTCCCCAGGGCATTGTTGGAAGAGAGGAAGTTGGTAATTAGTATTTATTATGTGCCTAGTCTGTCTCAGGCAATGTGCTTTAAATAATCCCCGTCCTAGGAGGCAACCTTGGAGAATTTAAGAAATTTTCCTAAGATCACTCCTCTAGTACATGGCACAGCCAGAGTTTGAACCCCTCTTTCTAACTCCACAGTCCAGAACTTCCGACCAAGCTGAGCTAATAAGGGACCCAGGGAATAAGTGTCCATATGAGTGAGACCCCCCCCAGAACCCAGTGTCAGAGCACCACTGCATACCAGAAGCACAGTTTCAGAACTAAGAGATATCAGAATAACTCAAATCCTTCATTTGCTTTTATGAAAATAAGGGATGTCTTTGTCAGTTCGGGCTCTCACCAGGTACCATAGACTGAGTAGTTTATAAACAACAGAGATTTATTTCTCACAGTTCTGGAGGCTGGAAGTCCAAGATCAGAGTACCAGCATGGTCGAGTTCTGGTGAAAGCCCTCTTGCTCATTTATAGATAGTCCTTTCTGTATCCTCACGTGGCAGAGAGAGAGAAAGGGCTAGCTCTTTTCTTACTTTTTTTTATTTTTTATTTTTTATTTATTGGCTGCGTTGGGTCGGGCTTTCTCTAGTTGTGGAGAGCGGGGGCTACTCTTTGTTCTGGTGCTGGGCTTCTCATTGTGGTGGCTTCTCTTGTTTCGGAGCCTGGGCTCTAGACATGTGGGCTTCAGTAGTTGTGGCACATGGGCTCAATAGTTGTAGCTCACGGGCTCTAGAGTGCAGGCTCAGTAGCTGTGGTGCACAGGCTTAGTTGCTCTGAGGCATGTGGGATCTTCCCAGACCAGGGTTTGAACCCGTGTCCCCTGAATTGGCAGGTGGATTCTTAACCACTGTGCCACCAGGGAAATCCCTAGCTCTCCTTATAAGGACACTAATCCTATCATGGGGGCTCCACCTTCATGACCTAATCACCTCATGAAGGCCCCACCTCCTGATACCATCACATTAGGGCTTCAACATATACATTTGAGGGAGACACAAACATTCAGTCTGCAGCAGAGGGAATTTACGTACCACAACAGAGCAACACTTACTAAAATCTTTTCTCTCCTGTCCAGAAAGACTGAAATTATCTTTGATAAGATAGTTAGGGAAACAGTAAAATACACACACACACAACACACAAATATAATTTGTGTACACACACACAGCATTGGCCTTGCTTTGCATGTTTCCCATGTCTATGATTTTTAATTGTCATGGCTTAAATAATCCCAGTCTCTCAACAGCATGGTTCAGATTTCAGTTACCATGGCATATATTAACTGTAAATAAGTTTAGAAAGTACACAATTTGCTGCTAGGTTTCCATTCCACAGATCACTGTGTACATAGCTGATGTGCATCACAATTGCAACCAGTCACATCACTTATTTCACAATCTGTCCTGATTGGTCGCAGCGTACCTGTTAGTTCACACACAGACAGCAAGGTGAGTAGTTGTGTTTTCTCCTTGTCTCCTAGGGGTAAATCTATATGACATTTACAGAAACGGAAAATAGAAAGGGGGAGTGAAGGTAAACTTGTAAACGTAGATGAAGAGAGTAGCTGTGAAGAAAAGATGAAGATGACCTAGAAGAAGTGATGCCAGTGGAAAATTTCACATTAACAGAGCTCTCAGAGATGTTTCACATCACTGAAGGTTCCAAGTATAAAAAGTTGCTAGCTGATCCAGACTTAGGAAGGAGATGGAAAAGGAGAAATTATGATAAATTAGCCGCCTTCTGGCCCCATGCTCCCCCCATCAAAAAAAAAATAAAGGAGAATGATGACTTGTCAAGGCATAGAAAGGATGCTCACGTCTCATAAGTTATGTGATGAGAAGAAAGCAACAAGCACTGTTTAAACTATTCTTAATAAGTTTTTGACAAAGAAATAAAGCACTGTAATCCCCAACGTTTCTAATGTTTTAAATTAAAGATTATTTAGTAAATATTAGTTTTATTATTTTTTCATTTCCGTATGCATTTATAACTGACAGGAAGACAATTTTAATGTTTTAATAACATTTTTGAAAGTCCATAGAACAATGCCAGTTTTTCCAACTGATTATTGAGATCATTGAGTATGATTTTAGCTTGTCCAGTCATTTTTAGTATCCAGCACCACTGTGTAAGGGCAGGTCTCTCTCTATCTCTGTCTCTCTGTCTCTCTCTCTTTCTCTCCATTTATCCATCTCTTCCTATATCTATCTATACATTAATTCATCTACCTATCTTATCCATTCCTACCTATCCATCCATCCATCTGTATCCTTATTCATCTCTCCCTGTCTATTTCTATTGATACTTCTCTATCCACTCATCCATCTCTCTCTCTGTCTCTATCTGTTCTGTCTCTATCCATCATCATATTTTTCTGCATTATTGCTTAATTCATTAGACCAACATTAATTTTCAGTTCCAACAATAGCAATCTATTCACCCCCCCCCCCAAAATTCCAGGTGAAATATAACAGTAATTTCATTCTCTAGCTACATTGCCCAACTATATTAGAAGACTCTCAAATGTAAATGTACTTTTACTCAGCCCTGGCCTGAGTAAAACAGGCTGCTGGTAATCAAGGTCTTACAATGTAATTAATGGAATGATATTTCTGGAGCCTCTAAATATATTAGCTCCACCATCTGCCTAAAAAATCACCTAAGTAGGAATTTCCTACAACTTCTTCCAGGGAGAAAATAGTCTCTGACCTGAGGGAACTCCCGTCTGATAAATGGAAATAGAACTCCTGCCCAGGCTATCCCTGACTTGCATCATCCGTAAATCAAGACTGTTTGTTATGCTAGGAAACACAGTTAATGCAATTAAGTGCTAACAGGCCTGATGTGTTGCTTTAAAAGGCAGTCAGCAAGTTCCCACGTGAATGACCTCTGAGATGGAGCAAGACAGGAAAACCTGGCAAGAGCTTGGTTATCTTTCTGTTTTACTGGAAGTGTTTAAAGTAAATGTGCCAGTGTGAATGTGATTCAAATTGCCCCCACCTTCCATTTGCTCAAATAAAAATCAAAGACTTAAATTTAGGATGGATGCTGGGGTGGGGGCAGAGGCAGCATGATAAAAGCATGAAAATATGCCCACTTTTATACATGACTTCACACTGCAATTTCGTCATGTCATTCTCCCGGAGGTGGCAACATCAGCGCTGCCTGTGTAAGAGAGTAGGGGGCATGTACGTTTAGTTCTGGTTGGCCGATTCGCACAAATTCACAGGGACCTGATTCCGTCTCTTTGGAGAGGCTCGTGAGACTTGAGATGGAAAGCTCCCTGTGCCTGGTTGTATGGCTAGCAGACTCTGCTAAACGTTGTTTTATCTTATTAAGCATTGCAGATTTTTCTTCCTTTATGAAATAGGTAATACCTTGATGAATGTCTTTGGAAGCTGAATCTGAGATGGAGACTCTTGAGGAGTGATTACTGAGGGAGGACTCTGTTATAACTGAGGCATGTTCAACATTTTCAGAGTTGGAGCAAAAATCATCTTGAACCGGAAGTGGTTAGGAGCTTGGGGAAAGGCTTATATAGAGAAAGTGTGGAAGCAGAGTGAAGAAATGATCCATCAGCTATAGCTTAAAGCCTCGTTGGCTGTGATTGGTTGTCCTTAGGTTTCGATTTCATAACCTTGAGGCATTTCAGGCTTAGATTAATCACATAAGCCCTCTAAGCGTTAGATCCATCTTAGTCTAATGGCCTCCTTGTTTAATTAATTTAAAAACTCTCAAGAGAAGCCTGTAAGGAAGTGAGTGAAGCAGCCTAGACAGGGGAGGAAGCTAAGTGTGGATGTAGTGATGTTGTAGGTTTCAGGCGAGTCCCTGGGACTGGCCGCCAAGTGAGGGTCCTTGGCTTCACACGTGAAGGAGTTCAAGAGCAAGCCAAAGTAGAGTGAAAGCAGATTTATTCAGGGAGATACACACTCCACAGACCGAGTGTGGGCCATCTCAGAAGACGAGAGGCCCCAGGGTATGGGGTTATTAGCTTTTGTGGGCTGGGTGATTTCATAGGCTAATGATTGGGAGGATTATTCCAGCTGTTTTGGGGAAGCAGTAGGGATTTCAAGGACTTGGATCACCACCCACTTTTTGGCCTTTTATGGTCAGCCTAGGAACTGTCATGGCACCTGTACGTCATTTAGCATACGCTAATGTGTTACAATGAGTGTGTAATGAGGCTTACGGTCTACTGGAAGTAACATTGTCCACCATCTTGGACTGATTTGGATCTAACCAGTTTCTGTCGTGTCCTCAACGGCTGTGTCTTTCTTTTAAAGGTTGTGCTCTGCCCCCTTCCTGTCTCAGTGTGAGCTGACACCTAGCCTCAGCCCATCCCACAGGGTGCTCGGCAGCATGGCTGGCAGCACAGAGCTGTCTCCCACCTTGAGCCAAGGGCCCTGGGATTTTATCCCCCCATATAAGTCAGCCACGGGCTGTGGGCTACTCTGGAGGTCACAGGAAGCCACTTCTGTCAGCCAAGGGCAATTCTCTAGAGAAGGCAAAGGGTCCCGCTGTGAGCAGTCAACGTTCACATCAGGGGACGGTTGGATGCACCAACCTACTAAAGGGAATTTTGGCGGAGGACCAGCAATATCCACTATAATCACTGGTGTGTCCACATGGGGGAAAAAATTCCAACAGATGTACATGCACCTTGAAGTAGCAGACAGGGAAAAACAGTAGCCAGTTCTGGGACATGCTGAATGTTGTCGCCACTACCTAGAAGTTTACTTTTGTTTACAACTGTATTCAAATTCTAGTAACTCACCCTGGCATTTTCTCCCTCCTTCCTCCTTCACACCATGGAATAATTATTTTTTAATGCTTTGAAATTCCCAAATGTCATTTTCAGAGTCCCTTTGCATCCTTACATTTTTGGCTTGGGCTTTTTATTACTTCTAACAGGACTAGGCTGTGATTTTGCAAATGCGTGCAAATTAACATTTCATTTTCCATCTTGAAACTCCTTCAAATTGGTATTTTCAGGTTTTATAAGCTGAATCAGTTCCCAGGTTTACCAGGTGGGTAAATTGAAAGTTCTTTATTGATTTTATTTAGAATTAGAGCTAGAAATATAGGTGAATCTAGAGTTCTAGAATCTGATTTAAGAACATCCCTATCTACATATGGTTTGCATGAAGTTAAAAGCGAGGGTCTAAAGAACTGCCCCCACTCACTTCCCTTGCTTCATGATTCTGGGAGAGGCCCTAAAATATTCCTTGATCTGTTTATGCCCTGCAAGTTGTAACCTTGCAGGGAAAAGAGGTGATTTCTTATTTAGGTCTGTAGTGCCAGTGTCTAGCCAGTGTCTGGGACATAGTAGGTGGTCAGTCTATGTTTGTCAAATATATGAGGCAGTAGACCAGTGGTACCAGCCAGAACATGTATTCCCAGTCGCCAGTAGACACTGCTACACATTCTCTCTGGGAATAAAGTACAATTTCACATGATGTGTTCAGAGTGGTCAGGTCCAGGCGCCTGACCCTCACTTCTGTATTCTAAACAATCATCATTTCACATGGGAACTCTCAGGCCATAAACTTGGTATAACTTAGGGATTTCCTTACTTGAAAATGTCAGGCTTCTTAATTTTGAGTGAGAGGCAGGTGTGATGCTCTTTGAGTGGCCGTACTTTACTTTTGTGAATTTATCATCCTTCTTAATGAAAAGAACACTAGATTGGAAATCAGAATTTGAAAGCTCTAAACTCAGGTTGCCTGTTGCGCTCTTGCCCCCCAAGGAATAATGCAACTCAGACACATACTTTACTTATTCCATGAGCTTTCAGAACCATAGAATCTTATAGAGATTTAGAGCTCAAAGGTACAAAAAAGTTACAGAGTATGAATTGGTAGTTTTAAGTTACTCGACCATAATCATGCAGCTAGTTTGCATTAGGTGTGAGTCTAAAACTCACTCTGATTTTCAGTCTAGGGCATAATTCACTCCACCTGGGTGCATCTCACTATCACGTAAAGCACTATAAGAACTATTCAGAATCACACAAATACATGATCCTTTCATAAGCTATTTCTCCCTTGGGGATATGGGGGATTGCTGGTCTAGAACTTTGGTGAGATCAAAGGTAGGGACAGCGATGGGGGTATCTTCTAGAGTGTGAGAGTCAAAGAGTGGAAAAGATCTCTGAGGAAATGAGAAGAGAGAATGAAAGTGAAACCTTGGGGAGCATCAGGAGGAGGAAGAAGATGTAATGAGAGTTGGTTTCTGGTCATGATGATGCACTGGCCACAGCCTTTCTTGCCCCCAGTAGCATTGACACGTTCCTCTTGTCCTGGAAGACTTCTAAAATAGCACTGAGAATGCTTATTGTTGCCAAACGACAATTTGTCCAGCAACTTTATTGTGGCTCACAGAACATCTGTCTGTATAGTTTATCTACCTCTCCACCTCCCCATCCCTGAATCTTTGTTCTCTATTCTCTGCTCTGCATACAGATGGACTGAGTCTCACATGAACTATAATCTGTCTGATTCTTCTCAGTTGCAGGTTTCCTAGATTCTTTATTATACATCCTTCTCCCTAGTTAGTTGTCTACCTGCAGGGCTGCTTTCTGCTCATTAACACCTCCAGTAATGGGTGTGAAAGAGGGAGAAATGCAAATCAACTGAATTGGATTCTTGCCAGAAGCCTTGGGCAAAAGTGTGTCGGGGGTAGAGTGGGATGGGGGGACACCGTCAGTGAGGATGGAACATGTAAGCACGGTTGTGTTTCACAAAGACTGCAGATAAGCATCTATCTTTATGTATCCGGATCTCCCAACACAGACACACAAGATACACTAAGACAACCTGAAGTCAACAGTGTCAGAGCTCAAGACACGAAATGATCTCCTGTGTATGTGCGTGTGTGTGTCTGTGTGTGTATGTGTATACACAATGCACGATTTAATTGCGTGTATCTTATGCAATTAAAATGCTTCAGGTAGCAAGTATTTTGGCTCAGGTGAATTTGGGAAACCTAGAAATGAGGTTGGAGTCAAATCCAATAAGAACCAATTAAACGAATATGTAGGAAGCAGGGAAGGATGTGGGGGTTGGGATACAGCATCACGTACAAGAAGGAGCATGGGCTTTGGATGGAGACCTACCTGGATTTTCATCCCTACTTTGTTACCTATTAATTGCATGACTTAAGGCAAGTTTCTTAAAGTCATTGAACCTCAGTTTTTGTGTCTCTAAAAAAAGAGACATTAGTACCTACCCCGGAAGAGAATTTATATGGTTTAAACGAAAAATTTTATATACAGTGTCTGGCACCAGGCCTGGCACATAGCCTCCGCTAAATTTGATGCAGCATAATGAAGGCAGCCAGCTCTCTAGCTGCACATCTGATTGGAAAGGTAACACTCTCTTCTAAGGAATTTTTATTTATTTATTTATTGGCTACATTGGGTCTTCGTTGGCTGCACAGGGGCTTTCTCTAGTTGTGGAGAGCAGGGGCTACTCTTCATTGTGGTGTGTGGGCTCCTCATTTTTGGTGGCTTCTCTTGTTGCAGAGCATGGGCTGTAGGTGCACAAGCTTCAGTAGTTGCGGCACGTGGGCTCAATAGTTGTAGCTCGAGGGCTCTAGAGCACAGGCTCAGTAGTTGTGGCACACGGGCTTGGTTGCTCCGAGGCATGTGTGATCTTCCTGGAGCAGGGATGGAACCCATGTCCCCTGCATTGGCAGGCAGATTCTTAACCACTGAACCACCTAGGAAGTCCCTTCTGAGGAATATTTTTAAAGTGGACTTTGTAGAGAGGCCTTTATAAATCCCCAAATTTGTAAATGCTACTGAAATATATGTACATACTTGTGTCTATTAAATGCAGTGAAAAGGATTTGCACTGGTCCTTTCACCAAAATATTGCCTTACTGTATGGCTCAGAGGTACCAGATGAATAGTCTATTCTTTCACTTATCCCAAACTTCTATTTTCTGGCAAAGAACTAACACTTACCTAGAGCTTCCATCATCAGTAGAGTTTGGTTTTTAGGCCATTTTCCAAGAAGAAACTAAGTAGGGTGTACTGTGTGGAGTGTGTTTCTCTAATGGCTTCATGGGAGGGGAGAGGAGCCCAGCCACAAGCCATGTGGATGCGTCCGTGGAGGGCAGTCAGCTGGCTTCCTCTGGGACTGTGTCAACCCACACTTTCAGAACTGACTCCTGGCAAAATTACAAGTGATTATCAGTCATCAGCATTGAGGGTCATGCAGAGTAACAATTGTGTTAATCCATGTACGTGGTAAGAGAAAAACTGAATCCAAATGTATACCCAACGAGCATGCTGCCAAAATTAGGGAGGGGGAAGGAACAGTATGAATTGGTGTTTCTAGGGAAAGCTTGAAGGGGAAAATCGAACTTGAGTTGGTCCTCAGAAAGTTGAAAGATTTGAATGGGTCGTATTGGGGGCGTTGCTTAATTTCACAGAGAGCATGTTGTGTGATGCCTGGAAAAGACGCCATAAGTCAAAGTTATGTAAATCAATCTCAATTTCTGTGTAAACGGAATGTGAAATTCATATGTATACATGAGTATAATTTAACCGAAACCCTATTGTCAAGCTTGTAGAAAGATTTCCATATTTAACCAACTACTGGTTATAAAAATACTTTTCTAAAGTTTGTATAAACTTGATTAAATAAAGCAGTGGTAACCAAATGTATAAAAATGAGTTTCAAGCAAAGGCATAAAATGATGTATTCTTAACCCCTGTGTTTCTTTTTACTGAAAGAGATCAGAGGTTAAAGAATAAGTATTTGTAGGGAGTTTGGGGCTATTGATGATTTTCATAGAAACTAATCCATAGGTTTGTAGTTTGTTGTTTTCTCCATTGTATATTCTCGTAGCAAACAAGGACCTTAAGAATAATTGCTGGTCATTCAGGTTTCTGGATGCTTCACCGTATACCCTTATATTATTCTGAGAAAGTGGACCTTAGGTTTATAGGAGCCAACTTCTCCTGACACTTAGTGTTCCACCATTGAACCCTTTGCTGCACTGTTTTTCCTTCAAGTTTTAATCTTTAGCTTGAATAATAACCAGGCTGAAAGATAATTTTATCCAGAATCTAATACCACAAGTCCAAAATGGAGCTGTCCCAGGAATCTGTTTTTTACTTCCCCATCATCTTTTAGGAGTTGAATATCTTTTTGATTATAAATAATCAAGTGATTTTTTAAAAAACAAATGTATGATTACTTTTTTGCTCATCCGTTTGGAAAACATTGCTCAGCACCTATAATTCATTCAGTAAATAACTATTGAGCATATACACTATGCCAGGCAGGTTGAAGTACTGGGAACATGATGGTGAACACATCAGACAAGCTCCCTGCTGCACTGGAACTTATGTTTCAGCAAGGGAGATGGGTAATATACAAGAAAACAATCAATCCAGAAAGCCATAAGTGCTATAAAGAGAATGATCCATGAGAAGGTAAGGGACTAGGGAAGTGATTTTAGATAACTGTTCATGATGGGCAAGGCAGTGGGTTGGAAATTCAGAGATGTTCTCCAGGAACTCACTAACAAATGGGGATGACAGACATGGAAACTTAGAATTTCCAGTATAGAACTGTGTGTGGATTAATT
This sequence comes from Hippopotamus amphibius kiboko, assembly GCF_030028045.1. Taxonomy (NCBI): domain Eukaryota; kingdom Metazoa; phylum Chordata; class Mammalia; order Artiodactyla; family Hippopotamidae; genus Hippopotamus; species Hippopotamus amphibius. The sequence goes on along the minus strand of NC_080190.1, from coordinate 155,993,752 downwards.
TTGTATTAAATCCCGTAAAGGCTCTTAAGAAGGAATCAGCTAACTTGGCCTAGGAGGGTAAGAAAGGTACGAAGCTGAATCTTAGAGATCAGGTAGAGAAAGACTTTTTCAGTTGCAAGAATAGCAGGTATAGAGGCTTAATAGCGCAAAATGCATGGCCATTTCATTTAAGAACAGTCATTACTCTTGGATGGCTGGAGCACTGAATATATACGTTCAGGTGATCCTGCCTTTCTTCATGACACCCTCAGGCAGTTGTACCTTCACTCCTATGATGCTGTTTTGCATTTTTAGAATTCTTCTTTGGAATTGCCTTCAAAGACAATTTCTTAGAAATATATGAAAATCTACTTTAGAGCCACATAGGCATCCCCTCTTGGTCCAAATACATGCTCGCTCGATCTCTCTCTTTCACTTGCACCCTGTTTGGCTCAGCTCAGCACCCTCCACCTCTTTAGACAAGAGCTTAGCCTCTCGGAATTAGGGACCCCGACCCCTGGAGGTGAGTTTTGACCAGGGAATATGGTAGGGCATGCTGTTGTGCCAACTAAGCCTGACCACTAGGGGCGCCACATCCAAAGTGCCTGAGGAAGCTGAATGCTGTGAATTGTTACAGAAAATAATTCAACAGCATTTCTTCAGTGCCTGCCATCACCTACCACTGGGCCAGGTGGTCTGTTCTACTTTACTACTAGTTCTAGTGAGTTTACATATTAATGTCATCTTCACCCAGTATATAGAAATCTGTAAGCTCAGGACTTTAAAAAAAAAAAAAGTTTGAGAACCGTAGCATATTGCTTTTTATGAAGTATATTCTAGGGACCCCAACCTTTTTGGCACCAGGGACCAGTTTCACGGAAGACAGTTTTTCCACGGACCAGGGTGGGGATGGTTTCAAGATGATTCAAATGGATGATATTTATTGTGCACTCTATTTCTATTATTATTACATTGTAATATATAATGAAATAATTATACAGCTCACCATAATGTTGACAGGAGGCAGAGCTCAGGCGGTAATGCAAGTGATGGGGAGCGGCTGTAAATACAAATGAAGCTTTGCTCGCTCGAGCGCCTGCCACTCACCTCCTGCTGTGCGACCTGGTTCCTACCGGTCTGTGGCCTGGGGGTTGGAGACCCCTGGTCTGTGGCTTTATGCGTTGTACCAAAATAGATTTAGAAGTGCACGCTCCAGTGTCCCTCTCACAGAAATGTTCTTCCTTAGTGTCCCAACACCAGGAACCACACAGGTTATAATAAACAGTTGTCTTGATGTATTTGGGCTGCTATAACAAAACACTGCTATAACTGGGTAGCTTCTAAACAACAGAAGTCTATTGCTCACAGCTCTGGGGGCTGGACGTCCAAGATCAAGGTGCCAGCAGCGTCAGGTGAGTGCTGTCTTCTGGACTGCAGACTTCTTGTTGTGTCTTTAGATGGGGCAAGAGGGAAGGGGTCAGGGATCTCTCTGGAATATCTTCTGTGACGCACTGATTCCATTCACGTGGGTCCCATGCTCTCATGACCTAATCACTTCCTAAGATCCCCCCTCGTAATGCCATCACCTTGTTCCGTTAGTTTTCAACGTACGAATTTTGGGGAGACACAAACATTCAGACCATAAGTACAATTAAGTATTTGCTTAGTGCCTCATAGTGATTTCATCTTCATTTCCTGTGACACTCTGGAGCACTCACTGATTCTACTCCATCTAACTACCAGAGCAGAGTTGAGTTCTGTTCTCTCAGTGAGTGAGTACGAGGCTGTGTGCCTAGTTCAGAGGTGGGGACCTCCTTGCTCTGCAGGAACCACATTCCCTTTCCGGAAGAACACAGGCACCGTCGGAGATGTTGTGTGTGCCTTGTGGTTGTCATGGTGAAAAGTACTTATTGGGATTCTGCCCAAAAGAGGTGTGATCGTTGAAAACGAAAGCTACTCTTTGAGTTGTGCTGACAGGGAAGCTGATTCTTAGTGATTAGTTTGACCTTTCATTTTTAAGTGGTTTTATGAAAATGTGAGCCCTGCATGCTCTGTAATTTTAGACATGGAGTGTTGGGTTTTTTTTCTTTTTCAAACCAAACCTACAGAAATCAAACTAATTTTAAATACCCATGGAGTAGGGTCAGGTAATCATCTCTTAAAATACCGACTGCTGGGAGCCTTTACCTCCTTGTTCTGCTCTTAAAGAAAGGGAAACTGTTAGTCATAGCAAGACAGTCCTAGCCCAGAAATGTCCTATTAAATAATTACTTTGAAACATGATGGATTTGGAGATCTGAGGAAGCCTTTCTTTTCTGATGTAATTTTTCTGCTCCTGCTACGGTTTGTTGTCCTCCAGGAAAAGGTGGTAGGAGGTGTGTGAGCAGTATTTGTGTGCCAAATGATGCTTTACAGAGGATGGCTTGAGAGACCTCGATCTGGGAAGAACACTGTTTAAAGAGCTATTTATTACTGTATCCACTTAAGGAAGAAGTTGGTAGGAAGGAAAGAAGGAAACGGGAAGGAAGGAAGGACGGAAAAGAGGGAGGGAGGGAGAGAGGGGAGAGAAACATGTGCTTTAATCATTTTACCTCCATTAGATTTAAACCAGCTTGTTATTCAGAGGATAAAAATAACATTTGGGTTTAAAGAGACATGCTTTCACTTGGATCCCTGATGCATAGGAAATATGATAATACCACCTGACTGTTCAGTGCTCTTTTATTTAGGTGATAAACTCGATAAATTCTTCATGTGAGTGGAAGGGCAAATCAATAACCACGAAGTCTCGTGGGTCCTGCAAAGGGAATTTTTTCCTCCCCTCAATTTTTAATGAGGCCCCATATTTGTCATCCTCCCCAATGGCTACTTGGAGCGCGATGTGCCCGGTGTGGGCTGTGGAGCTGATGCCAAGCTGCTGACCAGTGCATCTGAGGAGTCCTCAGCTGAGATTCTGACACAAGCTCCAGCATATTGTTGGATCCATCATGTCGGTTCTTGGCTCTGATACTAATGTACAGCTAATGAGTTGTGTGGGGTACATATTAACCCAGGCTCTGGCAGTGCTAATGCCAGATGTGCCACGAGATGGAGTGGGGGGAGGGCAGCGAGACGCCCAGGGCACTGACATCTTAACAGACATGAGCAATTAGCAAAACTGTGTTGCAGAATCACCGTTTCTTAGCTCATGGGATGTAATAAGCAATCAGGAGATGGAAAAACATGCTGTCTCATATCTTCTCTTAAATAAAAAAATCCTTCCACATCAGAGAGGTGTTTTATGAACTGTGAAATAGGGAGGAACGTTGAAATGTTTAATAATAGCTTTTGTTATCAAAGGGACGCTGACTTCCAGCCCTGTTGTGGAGTAACAGTAGATTTCAGACCTTCAGGCATGGCCATGTGGCACTGACTGCAAGGACACTGGTGACATCTCAAGGCAGTGCTGTTTTTTTGTCTGTTTTTTTGTTTGTTTTTTCAAGAGATGGCAGGTCGGAGGTACAAAAGGCCATGCTACTGTGGCCATAGAAGACAGTTGTACACAAAAATTTCTACCAGCACATTCTGGGAGGCATGTCAAAGAAGGAATGATGCCTAATTTTTGTATTGCACCTGGAGTGCGTACCACTGTAACTGGCTTCTAATTAAGGGCAGTTGGGTTGAACTGGTTAAGGAGTTGAGAAAATTGTTTGCACACTCAGCCATGCTACAGGAGATAGTTATTTGACTCTGGACAAGGCATCTCTCTTAAATATGTTCCAACTCCCTTATTTTACAGATGAGGAAACTGAGGCAAAGAAAGGTAACTGGCTTTTCACTTCATTGTACTGCTTCCTCTGAGCATTAAGTTTATATAAGAGGATAGTACCTGTTATGATGGCATGGATAAACAGTGGACACTGAGCCCAAAAGACCCAATTCTGACCCTCACTCGGCTCATACAAGCTCCTCCTTTTTGGGCAAACCACTGATAGTTTCTCTGAACTCTTGCAGGCAACCCTGAAAAAGGCAATAACGATGCATGTGAAAGCTCTTTGTAAACTGTAGAGCTCCATGCAAATGTGAGCTGTTATTTTTTTTTTTCCAAGACACCGCTTTCCAAAGTGTTAGTATAGTTTCAAAGAGGTAACGTAAGAGAAAAAGAAGTAATGTGATCCATGACTAAATAACTTGAAAAAAAAGGCTATATTTTGCCTTTACTATTTTACCTATATTAAAAAAGCTCTGCGAGGTCCTGAGATAAAGAAACCCATTTGACTGTGTTTGACATAGAGGTCCCTACATCTGTCTCACCATTGTAATTGTTCATCTTTACCCTTGTAGAAACAGATACAAAAAATGTCACGTGCCATAGAGAACAGACTCGTGGTTGCCAAGGGGAAGGGTGAGGGAGGGAAAGGGATGGACTGGGAATTTGGGGTTGGTAGATGCAAATTATTACATTTAGAATGAATAAACAACAAGGTTCTAATATAGCACAGGGAACTATATTCAATATCCTGTGATAAACCATAATGGAAAAGAATATTTAAAAAGAATGTATATGTGTGTATAACTGAGTCACTTTGCTGTGCAGCAAAGACTGGCACAGCATTGTAAGTCAACTATACTACAGTAAAAAAAAAAAAAAAAAACCAGAATGTCACGTGCTTATCTTGTATAAATGCCAGTAAATGTTATATCCACTGATTGACCATCACTGAGTGTCTGGTGCGCAAACAACAGTATTGTATTTTTTCTTGAGAGCTTTGTAAGAAACTTCATCAGAATTGCCTGGAGAGAGGATGCTAAGGGTCAAAAATGCAGATTCTGGGGCCCTACCCCAAACCTATTGAATCAGAATCAGCCAGGAGGCAGGGCCTGGAGATCTGCATTCTCAGCGAGCTCCCCAGAGATTCTGCTGCACATCGGAGTTTAATAACTACTGCTGTCTACTGTGGTGAAGTAGAGCATGGACTATGGGGTTAGTCCACCTGGAGTAATGATCTTTCCAGCTGCGTGACCTGGACAAGCCCACTTTGATGTTTCTAAGCCCCAGTTTTCTTATCTGTGAAAGGGGTATAATAACTACTTTGCAAAGGTTTTGTGAATATGAAATGATATAATGAGTGCACAGCGCTTATCACAACATCTGTCCTAGTCCATTCAGGCTGCTATAACAAAATCCCACAGGGTGGCCTGTGAACAACAGAAATATATTTCTTACCGTTCTGGAGGCTGGAAGTCCAAGAGTAGGGTGTCAGTTTGAGGCCCTCTTCCAGGTCCAAACTTCTCCCTGTATTTTCACATGACAGAAGTAGGGAGGGATCTCTGTGGGGTCACTTTCATAAGAGGGAAAATCTGGTTCAGGATGCCTCTGCCCTTATCATGGAATCACCTGCCAAAGTCCCGACCTCCTAATTCCATCACCTTGGGGTTAGTATTTCAGCATATGAATAGTGGGGGGACACAAACATTCAGACCATAGCAACATGTGATATAATGAGATCTCATTAATATTAAAAGTTACTACTACTACTACTACTACTATTACTATATTAGGACTGCTATACAAGGTGGAGAAGTAAATATGATCACTTTCGTCAAGTGTGCTCTGTCCGGGGCTGGCGTTAAATTTTAGCAGTTAACTTCAGACACCACGATATGTGCTATGGGGGTGATGAATGAAATCGAATGGAAACTCAGTGATTCACTGTTTGGAGAGACACCTGGAAGGCTCTATAAAGACGATATTTGAGCTAACCTTGAAGTAGATGTCTTCTAGGTAAGAACCAAACAACCCAACTAGTAAACAGAAAAAATAAGACAAACAAACAAAAAAACAATCCTGACAGTACTTCCAGCAAACTCAAAGGACATTTACCACATACCTGGCACTGCCTTCTTGGTAGCTATGTGAGTTGACTTCCTATCACCTCACGTCTAAAGGTAACTATTCTTTCTTCATTTAATTTTCTGCAGAGACTGTCATAGGAAGCGTTATAAAAAAAAAACCCTGCAAATATTAAAAAGTAATTTAAAATGATAGTTCCAGTTTCTTTATTGACTCCCCCCAGATACCTTCCAATTGCTTTTTAAAAACTTTCGATTTTGCTGTTTCTCTCGTCCCCACCCTTTGGTCAGTGGCCAACAAATGGCTAAGGGTGGCCATGAAGCAAGGTCTCATTACTTCCAAGGTTAGTGGTGGATAAAACTAATAACAACCAGCATTAATTTCTTAAGTGCTCTGTTTAGCATTATCAAGAAAATACAGCAAAGTTAGCTTAACTGCCTGCAGGAGGGTCAGCCCTGCTCAAGGGCATACATGGGCTACAAATGCAAAACAGTCCCTGTCCTCAAGTCATTTATAAGCTGATCAAGGAAGGAAACAACAAAGTGAGAAGTTTCAAAGTCAAATAAAGATCCACAGAAAAAATGTGTAAGGCAAAAACCAATCCTGTTGGATTAAATAACAGTATACGTCTTCCTGTGATTAATTAGATACATATGAGATCAGGTGGGCTAAGAACACTGGTCCACCCTCATGGAGAATCCCAAAGGAAAGATTTGGATGGAAAATATGAATTTAGTAAGTCTCATCTCTGATATTCTTAGGGATTGCATTGCATATTTTCACATGAGGCATCAGGTCTGCTATGATTCCAGAACATATCAAGCCAAATTTTCAGGTAATTTCTATAAGCCTGGAAAATATCAAGCAGAACTGTGGCCCAGGGCTGCTGGAATATCTGTGCCAAGAAACATGTAATATTATATAAAGTCACACACGTTTCTCTTCTCTCCCTTCCAAGCAGAAAAAGAGGAAGAATGAAAGAAAGGGTGGCATGATTTGTTTTCACTCATTTTGGAAATTTTTTTGTTATTTTTCTCTTTGAAAATTAATATGTGCTCGTTGTAAAAACTATTGTCCATTCATTTTTTAAAAAATTTTATTTATAATTTATTTATTTATTTTTGGCTGCATTGGCTCCTCATTGCTCTGTGTGGGTTTTCTCTAGTTGTGGCAAGCAGGGGCTATTCTTTGTTGCAGTGCACGGGCTTCTAATTGCGGTGGCTTCTCATTGTGGAGCACGGGCTCTAGGTGTGCAGGTTTCAGTAGTTGCAGCATGCGGGCTCAGTAGCTGTGGCTCATGGGCTCCAGAGCACAGGCCCAGTAGTTGTGGTACACAGGCTTAGTTGCTCTGTGGCATGTGGGATCTTCCCAGACCAAGGATTGAACCCGTGTCCCCTGTATTGGCAGGCGAATTCTTGACCACTGTGCCACCAGGGAAGTCCCACGGTCCATTCATTTTTGAATTTGATTATGGATTTTTGCCAGGGTGGCTCTGTAGTGTGGGCAGCTCTCCCCAGAGACACTCCCCGGATGATGGGAGGCAGGTTGGGTTGGAACTTCACACCTTAGCAGCAAGAGTCTCTTCTGATGACTCAGGGCATCCTGCTCCCATCTGATGCCTAGTGACCTGACTGTTGCAGTAGGTGATCATTGGGTTACCTATAGAGGTCATTGGTGGGAGAAATTCTCCAGCATGGAGCTGCACACATGGTCTAACCCCATTATTTCCCGAGGGTTAAGGAACAGGGATCATGAACTACACGAGAGGGAAGCAGATGATTCTACCCTGAGTTCTTCATATGTTAGGATTTTCGTTTTTTCGGTTTCTTGTTTATTTATTTCTTGCCTGTTACCGGATTTATTATTTTGTTCTTTCTTTTATTTTTCCTCTCTACTTATTTTGGAAATTATATAGTCTTTATCTATACTTTTTAGTGGTTTCCCTTTAATTTTTAATATGCGTGTATGACTTCACAAAATCTAAAGAAAATTAATATCTCTAACCCATTCCCTCCAAGTATAAGGATCTTAGGAAGCTTTTGCTCCTCTCCTGTCTTACGTGTCATTTTGTTCAATGTCTTACTTGCCATTGCCATCTTGTTTTACGTTCCTCGAATTAGTGGTCACTTTTTTATCGAACAATAGACACTTGCATAGGTTTGCACACAAGTTGACTGCTTTCTTTGCTCTCATTGCTTTCTACCCCCAATCCTTCCTTTGGAATTCAATTTTCTTCTTCACGAAGTACTTCTTTGGTGTTTTTCTGGGGGTTTTGCGTTTGTTTTAGTTTTTTGTCAGCAGGCGTTCTTTTCTTATTTTCAGTATCTTATTCCATGTTTATGGTTTCTCATATTTTTAACTTCTATGTTAGTGTCTGTCCTTTCTTTTTTTTTTTTCTTTTTGGTCTGCCCTTTTATTGTATATAGTTAGTTGTGTTAGCTTGCTAGGGCTGCCATAACAAAGTACCACAGACTAAGAGGCTTAAGCAACAGAAAATTTATTTTCCCACTCTTCTAGAGGCTAGAAGTGCGAGATCAGGGTGTTGACAGTGTTTGTTTCTCCTGAAGCCTCTCTCCTTGGCTTGTAGCTGGCCATCTTCTCCCTGTGTCTTCACATGGTCTTCCCTCTGTTTGTGTCTGTCTTCTAATCTTCTCTTTTTCTAAGAACAACAGTCATATTGGGTTAAGCTCTCCCCCTCCCACCCCCCCAACCATGATCTCATTTAACTTAACTACCTCTCCAAAGACTTATCTCCAAATACACTCACATTCTAAGGTACTAGGGATTCGGACTTCAACTATGAATTTGAGGACTAGAGGAAACACAATTCAGTCTATACCATACGTTCTTAGTGTTCTAATAGCCCTATATGTGTCTGTTAACTCATTCTCGTGGAAGATCTTTGTTACATGTGTTGTGAAATTTTGGACTGTGAGCTCACCTCCATTGGGGGCTTAATTGTGGGACTACTATGTGCCTGGATGAAAGTTGTGTTCCTACAGAACAGCTTTATCCTGAAGGGTCTGCCAGGTACAGCCAGAGTTTCAGTAGCTCAGGTCAACATTTTTGATAATTGCTCAGCTTGGGGTTTCCTGGACCGTGGGGGCAGTGTAAATGCTGACCCCAGACCTTCATGAGCCATAGCCTGTGGTTACAAATGATCAAAGGAGATCTTTTATCCTATTCAAATCAGGGGGTATTGCCAAGAAAAATTTTTCTATCTACTTTTTCACTAACTGTGAAGCCCTTAAAAGGTTCAAATTTATGCATGGACATCAGTTACAGCTTTTCACCTTGCAGGCACAGCTGCCCATAGCGGTACCCAGCTCTTCCCAAGAGGCGTTAAAACCTGGTTTTGGTTATGGAAACCAATAACCTCTCCTTCATTCTACCCCAGCTGTTCTACCCCAGCTTGGCCATAGCATCAACCCATTGCTTTGCAGTGTCCTCTTTTTTTTCTTGCACCTGAGATTTTCAGGTATTCATTTAAAAGGATATGTGTTGGATTTTATCCAGCATTTTTAGGTGTTTTAAGCATTTTCAAGATATCTAGTCTTCTACTGCCAGAATGAAAATGTAAATGATGGGTTCACTGAGATTGCTTTAAGCTTATAGATGAATTTAGGGAAGAGTGACATCTTTATAATGTTGAATATTCCCTCTCAATAACTAAGTATTCATTTAGATTTCCCTTGAATCCCTCCATTTTATTTTTTTAGTTTTCTTTATGTGGATTTCTACTTCTAGTTTTTATTTATTTGTAGCCATTATACATAAGGTCTTTTCACTTTTCACTTTTACTGACTGCATATATGAAGTCTACCGTTTCTGTATATTAATGTTATACCTAGCCAACTTGTTGAATTCTTCTGTTATTTATAAGTTTTTCCATTGCTTCTCCTGGGCTTTCCTGTTATACAGTCATCTCAACCCCCCAATATGATAATTTTACCTCTGTCTTCCAATTTTTTTTACCCCATTTTATTTCTTTCACTGGATTGATAGTACTTTCTTAGCAGTGTTATATAATAGTGAGGATAGAAAGCTTTCTGATATTTTCTTCTCCTTAACTTAAACAGGAATGCTACTCATGGGTTCCTATTAAGCTTGACACTGGCTAGCTCACAGATTAAAGTGACTGACGTTTCTGTAGGTCTTTAGAATTTAAAAGCACTTTTCTGTACATTGTCATCTCGCCACCACCTAGTTTTGTGAGACACAGAAAAATGCCCAATTTGCTCAATTTTCTTTTAAAGACAACTTACTGAAAATTGGACCTGAGTGCGCAGTGATCTTCAATTGTACATTTCAGTGGAAGTTTTATCCACTTTTGGTTACCAGATATAATAATAAGACCTGCCTGTTCAGACTTCACATTGTTTATTTCTTATTGGAAACCCAAATTGGGTCTTCTTTTCTTTAACTAAAAAGCAAGTGAGAAAAATCCAAAAGCAATGTAATGTTTTGAACTGAAATATATATGTGTCAGTGTAAACTTTCAGGGGAATAGCTGTTGCTTTGAGATGTTTGTATAAAGTACTGAAAAACCCTGGTCTGGTCTGTTTGTATTTACAAACTTGATGATACTCACTAAGGCTACTGTGTAAGGTTGTACGTTCACGCACTCCACAAAGGTGTCCAGCAGTGGGGAGTAATAGAGGCAAAATCCAACTGACATTACACTTGCTGAGAAGCCTCCTGTGTTGGGTGGTCACAGGAACCTGACCCCACCAGAAGAAAGGGCCCTTTACTTTCACCCTAATCACGGTCTGTAGCTAAATGGTGTACCTGCAGGGTTGCTTCTTCCCAGAAGAGGGCATCTTTTCCTAATTCTCTTACAGAGGCAATAGGCTGATACCACAAGCTGTAGATTAAACTCTCTCCCCTAGAGCGTAAGTCCATACACAGCTCATGGGAGCTACAGTGCAAATTCATGCTAGTGTTTTACAAGGCTTTTGCCTAATCTGGACTTTGTGTTAACAAATGTGAGATAATTCTTGCAAAAGGTTCCCTTTTGTAACTCCCTGTTTTGAACATTATACCATCTTCATTGCTCTCAACAACAGATATCTAGTGGGCATTTACTAAGCAGGGATCACTAATAAACAGTAGGTAGAAAAGGACTTGAACTCAGCATGGCTACTTAACAAGCACTAGGCGAAGTTATGTGTCACGGGTTTCCTTGTGAATGTACATTATTTTTATTTGTAGCGAAATTTCTAAAGAAGCACAAGCAGATGTGGTAAGGTCGCTGGAAACCACGTATTTCCATCTGGTAGTCTTGTAGCTATTTCCTGGGAAGTTGGCAGTCTTCGTGGAGGCTGGAATAAGTAAAATCTTTTTCCAGAGTGAGTTATGAAGAGCGGGAGGAGTACACAAGACTCCTGAAAGCAGATAGAGGTCTGTGCGTTCCTCTGCAGCAGAGGACTTAGTCCATCTCTTGCTGCTCCTGCAAGCTTCAGAGAAAGGGAACTGCTGAGTCAGCACTGATGATTCAAATGAATACAGAGGGGCAAGGAATTTTGTACATCACCCCCGCTACATTCTCACACTTAGAGGAACGGAAATGCGGGAATATTCTTTACCAATCCAGGATCACATGCTTATCATGGGAAAGTAGAGACTAAAACACAACGTGGACCTCTACCTTGGGATTCACATCTTACTGGAAACAGTTGCATAGCTTTGAATCCTAATTTCTATCTGTCTTACCTGGAAATGGTTACTACAGTTCAGTCTTTGGATCTGATGTTTCTACTGGTAGACTAGTTGGATGTATGAATATGAGCCACAGAAGTCACAGGCTCCTGATCCACAGGAAAATCAGTGGCCGATGAGGTGACCCCATGAGAAAAGAAGAACTGATATGTGGGGAGACTGCAAGAGTGAGCCACTGGACCTAACTGACAGGTGATGGAGACTCAGGACCTAAGAGCACCTGAGCCAGAAGAAAGCAGAGGATGCCCATCTGCAAAGGCAGCTGAACACAGATGAAGAAGCGGAGGTTATCCCTGAAGAAGAAGAAACTGTTTCCATCTCTCAAGGGGGCTGGCTCAGCTTCCCTCCTGGTCTTTGGGTTCTGTAACACCTCCACAGCCTCACTTTCCACACTCCCTCTTTATTTGGTCCCATATTTGTTATTTTTCCTTTTTTGTAATCAGAAGGTCTGGACCAAAACCACCTGCCACTCTCAAACACTTGGACATGGAACCTTCGGGGGAGCAGGGGTCCTTTCACCCAAAGTCTTGACCTGATGACTGTCTTTATCCTGCTGAGAAGGGCTGCAGCCATCTCTTTACCATCAGAATCCACAATGGGGAGATGAGGACTTGACTCAAACTTTCTACTCTGTTAGAAAGAGCTTTGTTCCCCCAAGTGATTAGTGAATTGATCATTAAACTGAATTTTAGGCCTGAACATTTTGAGGTGATTCCTGAATGAAACTTCAATCCCACAGAACTTCTGGGACACTCAGCCAATGCCCTGTCTCATCCTGGGAGCACAGAGCACATTCGAGAGCACTTGGGTCTTCCTGTCCTGTCCTCTAGGACTGTGGTTCTCAAACGTTTATTTGCGTGAGAATTATCTGGAATGTTTGCTAAGACAAAGGTGGCTGGGCCCCACCCCAAGAGTTTCTGATTCGGTAGGTCTGGATTGGGATCCAAGAATTTGCATTGTTGACACGTTCACAGACAATGCTGATGATGCTGGTTCCAGATCACACTTGGAGAAGCACTGCTTTAGAACAAAAAACAAGTGGTAACTAGAGAATGACTGCAAAAGGGTTCAGGGCTTTTCTTGGAGATGATGAAGATATTCTAAAGTCAGATTATGGTGATGGCCGGCCACAGAATTCCAAAAATATATTAAGAATCATCCACGTGTATATTCGCAATGGGAGAGTGTTGCGGTATGGAAATCACATGATAATAAAGCACTTTTCAAAAAGTCATGAATTCTTAGAGTGGGTTGCAAGCAATATTTTTCTTTTAATTAATTGGAATGAAATAGAAAATATCAGCCTGTGTTTTACATGTTGTATTAGTTGGGGTTCTCCAAAGAAACAGAAGGAATAAGATATATAGAGAGACAGACAGACAGACAGATTGACCAAAATCTGCAGGGCAGGCTGGCAGGCTGGCAGTTGTGGCAAGATTTGTAGGTGCAGTCTTGAGTCCAAAGGGAGCCTGGAGACAAAATTCTTTCCTCTTTGGGGGACCTCAGTGTTTTTCCTTAAGGTCTTCAACTGATTGGATGAGCCCCACTCACATTATGGAAGATAATCTGCTTTATTCAAACTTACTCTGATTCAAATGTTGATCACATCTAAGAAATACTTTCATGGCAACACCTAGACTGTTTCATCAAACAACTGCACTCCATAGCCTAGCCAGACATGTAAAATTGAGATAAAAAATTTACCATCCCACACAGTAAAAATATCACTTTGTGAAACTGCTGTTTCCATTTGTGCACAGGTGAACTGGCTTGTGATTTAAAATGTCTTCGTGACTGATTCACAGATTTAAAACTACGAAAGCCTCTGCTTTAGAAAACACAAAATCAACAAAACAAACAATCAAAAAACCTGCTTTCATACTTTTGGTGAAAGCACACTAAATGGAATGCAAAGAAATCTTTATTTGCCTCCAGTTTAAAGACCCAGTGGAGAGAACGCAGTCTCCAGACTCCAGGAGGCTCATCTGGCTGTCACCTTTATTACTCTAGACAGCCATGTGCTTGTGACTGTCTGAGGGCTTGTAATGCCAAGCCTGGGATGATTGAACCGAGTAGAAAACACATGTAGGCTGGCAGGCACATCTCACAGACAGATCAAGATGATTAAGCAGAGCCTCCCTGTGTCATTAGCATGCAGGCAAAGCAGTTCTTGTCGAGGAGGCTATTTTGACGTGGCAGCTTCAAAACGTAAAAACACTGTGATTTCATATAGGTTATCACAGAATATCGAGTAGAGTTCCCTGTGCTATACAGTAGGTCCTTGTTGGTTATAAAACCTATATGAGAAAAGAATGTAAAAAAGATGAATATATGTACATGTATAACGGAATTGCTTTGCTATACACCTGAAACTAACACAACATTGTAAATCAACTATACACCAATAGAATAAAAAAAAGTTAAAAATAAAAGAAATGACTAAATAAAAATTAGAAACACTGTGATGTCTTAACCAGTTACGTCTTTAGCTGATGCTCCTGAGCTCCCACTACATCCCCAGGCGGGGCTCACAGCATGAGTCGTGGATGGCGTGAGACACAGGAAGTGGATGAAGTTGTCCGTGGTACCCCTTATCGTGTATTTCTTTTCTTGTTTTTTGTAAAGGGCTTTAAAATTAAGGATCTTTTTTTTTTTTTTTTTTTTTAAGCACGAAGGATGTTAGAGATGGGGTCAGGCTCAGTATGAGGTAAGGAATGTCTGTGAGGTATTTTTGGTAACACATTTACAATTTAAGGTTTTTTTTAAGGTAATTTCACATTGTCTCATCCAAGTAAGCTGTCTCAGGATCTCAGATATTTTCATCCTCATGAGACTAGTGAAATCTAAATTCTAACACCAAAATTCAGCATCCTTTAGGTATGTAATGCACCCTCTACGGATGCAGTCACCTGCTACCCCTTGAGATCAGTCCGATAGTGACAGCAGGAACTGGCCGCGTTCTTTGCTGAGATTTGGGATTTTTCCCCAGAGTGTGCGTGCCCGGCGGGCCTGACCCACCTGTATTCCCATCCGTGCCAGGAGACAGCCCCTCCTGGTGTAACCCCACAGGGAGGCAGCATGACTGCCACGCCTTTCCCCCTAGGTCTGGGTCCCTTGGGCACCAAGCTCTTTTACCCACTTGAGTGTGCGGATGTGGTGGCAAGACTTGCCTTCTATCTGTACTGTTTGCTTTTCCTTCCAGCTTTAGTCTAACCAATCCCCTTTTCTCGGGCTGGGCGAGACTGTGCGCAGCTGTATTGGGCCCTTGTTCCGTCCCCCAGTCAAATTAGCCTTGCCAGCCCTGCCCTGTGGTTCATGCCTCTGCTTCCTTCACTCCCAGTCTTGCAGCCAAGGCCCATCCATTTCCCCACAACCAAGCCCAGTTTGCCCAGTTTTCCCCCATCTCATGACCAGCCTGAAACTGGACTACAAAACCGCACTGGCTGGCTGTAGAGACACTATACCGTGCTGACTGAGACAGTTTGTAGGTACATTAAACAATAAATTGATAGGTACAATAATAGACAAGTAGAGAATTTCAGCTCTCTATTGCTTAGTAATATCTACACCAATTAAATGCTTTTTTAATTGGGTAGTGGCTTCAAAACAACAACCATTTTATTCTCTCTCGCAATGCTGTGGGCTGACGGGTTTTATCTGGAAAGTACTTCTGCTCCACGTGCAGTCGGCCGGGGCTGCAGTCTGGGGGCTTGACTGAGCTGCCTCATCCAAAATGGCGCACACATATGGCTGTCCATTGGTACTGGTTGTCAGTTGGGAGCTTGGCTGGGATTGTCGACCGGAGCACCTTGGTCCACTGTGTACCATCTTTGTAGGGCTTGGGCTCCTTAAGGTATGGCAGCTGCATCCCAGGAGTTCCAAGTATACAAAAGCAGAAATTGCAGCTCTTTCAAAACCCAATCTCAGAAGTTACAACAGCATCACTTGTGCTACATCCTATTAGTCAAAACTAGTCACAGGGCCAGCCTAGGAAAGGGAAACAGACTCCACTTTATGATGGATTTGTATCCATCTTTAATCTACCACATCAAGACGGATCAACAGATGAATGAAGAATAAGGGAATTGAAAGATTCCGATTAAAATTTTGAGGAGGTAATGGTGGTTTTTGTGTACTTCTTATTGCTTCACTGTATTTTCTGATTTTTTTCTAGCAATACACAAATTGCTATTTTTTAACTTTGATAACTATAATACATGCTATATGTGCATATGTTATTGGTACCACTTGATCAGTTTTAACAAACTGAACATCCCATGCAACTTGCATCCAGATCAAGAAAGAGAACATTATTAGCACCCTAGAGATCTTCTTCAATAGCTATTGCTTTTTGCTAAGATATAAAAAGCATTGAGCTACTTCCTTGGTGGTCTAGTGGTTAAGACTCCATGTTCCCAATGTAGGGGGCCCGGGTTCAATCCCTGGTCAGGAAACTAGATCCCACATGCATGCTGCAACTAAGACCCAGTGCAGCCAAATGAATAAATAAATAAACATTTAAAAAAAAAAACATTGAATATTTAAAAAGAAGGATCTATTATAAAGAACAACGATTCTTACCAAGCTTCTATCCTTTACAAGTAAAACACATCTTTGACATTTGCAAAATAATCACCAGTGCTTCACGATTATTTAAATTATAGATTTCAGGGCCCAATTGACTAATATCCATCAATTTGTAACAAATGAATGGAAGTGGGTTTTCCCGACAGTTGAGTGGCCAGTCTGAATGTTTAGTGAATTGACCAATGACCTATATTCTTAGCAAAGCTTTTATCATTGTCAAAATGGTATTTAATTCTTCAGACCTGTTTTGAAATGAGGCATAAATAAATATAAAATTAGGGTTTTTAGCAAAAATATCATCCAGCAATTAGCTTCAGAAACATACAAAAAAAATACTGCACGTGCACATAGTGTCATTTTGTCCACTTTACTATTTTCAGAGGTAGTAGCTAGATTCTCATCAGCTAGAAGTCACACAATTATACAGCTGACTGTTATTACAAATTATTTACATAGAATTTTGATTAACTTTTAATGTGCATTTGTATTTCGAAATGGGCACGGATAAAGGATCAAGAACCAAGGCCTGTTCTTATTCTTCAAGTATTGATTTAAAGTTTCCTGGTGGCATGCACCTTCCCTGGCCACCATATTTAGAGGAAGGACCCTTTCTTCCCACGTTGTTTGTTATCTGCCTAGCCCTGTGATAGCTTCAATAATAGCCTCAAAATATAACCTGGTCCTAAGCCCTAGAACCATGAATGTTATCTTCTATGGAAAAAGGGTCTTTGAATATGTAATCAAGTTAAGGAGCATGTGATGAGGAGGTTATCCTGGATTGTCCTGGTGGACCCTATTGTAATCACAAGTGTCTTTATAACAGGGAGGCAGGGGGAGGCTTCACACAGAAGAGGGAAGGTGATTCAACGGAAGTGGAGAGAAGATGCTATGGCTTTGGTTTTGAAGATGGAGGAAGGCACCCCTGAGCCAAGAAATGCAAAGAATGCAGTTCTAGATGCTAGAAAAGCAAAGAAAGATTTCTCCTCTAGAGCCTCTGGAACTGTAAGAGAATGTATATCTGTTGTATTAATTGTATTAAGCCACAATTATAACAAGTTGTGATGATTTGTTATGGCAGACATAGGATACTAATACGTACCTATCACAATTTGATGGAATTTTTGGCTCACCTTTTTTTTTTTATTCTTTCCTCCCTCACTGAACCCTAAGCTCCTGGGAGTAGGGCCTTTTTTTATCAGTACTACTGTATCCACTGTATGCAGTTGGGTGTTTGGCATAGAGTAAACGTATATAAAGTGATGCTGCAGCTAATGACAAGTTGGAGAAGGTTTTTGGAGGAACGCGTGGACATTAGACAGTGGGTAAAGTAGGGGAGAGCGTTACAGACAGGGGCTGCTGTTATGAGCAAATGTGCAAAGGTGAGAATAAATTAACATGGGGTTCGGGGATACAAATGAAAAGTGAATGGCCAGATAAACCCTGAGTTCTCATTGGGAATCAGGAACACTCTGCCCTGGAGGGAAGACATGAGACCAGATTAAGCAGGACTTTGAAAACCCAGTAAAGCTGATACGAGTAGAAAGGGATGCAGTGAAAGCTGGATGGCTTTGGTGGTGGGCAGATGGTTTACCCAGTGGGCCGTTATAAGTACCAACAAAGTAGCCTTGCTTAACAAGAGAAAAGTTTATCTTTGAGGAATTAGTGAAGAATTTTGCAACTGGAAAATCTATGGAGATACTCTTTTAATTTCAGCATACAATGTGTATTCTGTTTTAAAATTAAATCTTGGTTTTATTTTGAATACATGTAAATAAATAATTCCACAACCTTTTTAGGACATTAAGCCTTTGCAGATCTTAAGTCCTTCAAGCTGCAAGACAGGCTAGGAGCACGGGTTCATCCCCGGCCAAGGCTATGTCCTGCCGCTGGCCTGTGAGGCTCAGAACAGTGGATCGTTTCCAGTCTGCAGAGATAAGCAAATTAGCTGGCTCTGCCTCTTCTGACGGTGGTGCTCCCAAACTCTTTCTTTGTGTGATGATGACTTATGTCCTCATGAAGAGCTTACCAGTCAAAATGGTGATCAATTAGCAAGCTTACTAATTGGGATCCTTCTTTGTAGTTCTTTTGTGAAGGATACTCATTTTTCCACTGGTACCTCCGAAACTGCCATCCTGTAAACATGCCAATTCAGCAAGAACCCTGGCTATGAAACAGACTTGTGTAAACCACACATACTTATAAAAATCCATCACACCCCTTGTGGGGGGCAGATTAATGCCCCTCACCCCCTACCAGATGTTGTATTACTTTTCTGTAGCTGCTGTAACAAATTACCAGAAACTTCAAAGTTAGAAGTGATTCAGAAATATCAAAATCAGCTGAGGTTTATGCACGAAGGCATACGTGCTTTAGAAGAGACAGCGCCTCACCCCGCTCCGCCACTGTGTAATTGACAAAAGTAATAAAGGCTCATCAAAAACTCAAAGGATAGAGAATTGGGTAAAATAAACAGTGAAAGTCCTTCCTCCCTTCCTGCCTGGTCTCCTCCTTGAACAGTTCAGTATTTCTCTTCTTTAAGACAAGGACGTTTTTGTATTTGTGAATATGAGCCAGCTTTAAAAACAGACTCCCCAGATGCCTTCCTAGATGAGGTGATTTATGGGGTTAGGAAAAAGCCCTGCCCAATGTGCCATCTCCCCAAATAATGTTCTCATTATGCCATTTGATGGCTGAAATTCCATCAGTAGCAATTCATTTCTTTGGCTTCATGGCTTGCCTATTCCCCCCCACTTTTTATTTTTAATAGACTTTATTTTTTAGAACACGTTTAGGTTCATAACAAAATTGAGGGAAAAGTGCAGAGATTTCCCATATCCCCTTGCCCCCATACATGCAAAGCCTCCCCATCGTCAGCATCCCCACCAGAGTGGTGCATTTGTTTCCTTTGACGAAACTACATCATTATCCCCCAAAGTCCATCGTTTACGTTAGGATCTACTCTTGTACATTCTAGGGGTTTTAGCAAATGTATAATGATGGTTTGTCCCTCCTTTTTTTTTTTTTTTTATATTTTGTTTTATTTTATTTTTATTATCTTTTGGGGGTACACCAAGTTCAATCAACTGTTTTTATACACATATCCCCGTATTCCCTCCCTTCCTTGACTCCCCCCCTCTCGAGTCCCCCCCACCCTCCCCGCCCCAGTCCTCTAAGGCATCTTCCATCCTCGAGTTGGACTCCCTTTGTTATACAACAACTTCCCACTGACTATCTTACAGTTGGTAGTATACATATGTCTGTGCCACTCTCTCGCTTCGTCTCAGCTTCCCCTTCACCCCCCTCCGCCCCAAACCTCGAGTTCTTCAGTCCATTCTCTGTATCTGTGTCCTTGTTCTTGTCACTGAGTTCATCAGTGCCATTTTTAGATTCCGTATATGTGAGTTAGCATATAATATTTGTCCTTCTCTTTCTGACTTACTTCACTCTGTATGACAGATTGTAGTTCTATCCACCTCATTACATATAGCTCCATCTCATCCCTTTTTATAGCTGAGTAATATTCCATTGTATATATATGCCACATCTTCTGTATCCATTCATTTGTTGATGGGCATTTACGTTGCTTCCATGTCCTGGCTATTGTAAATAGTGCTGCAATGAACATTATGGTGCATGTTTCTTTTGGGATTATGGTTTTCTTTGGGTATATGCCCAGGAGTGGGATTACTGGATCATATGGTAGTTCTATTTGTAGTTTTTTAAGGAACCTCCAAATTGTTTTCCATAGTGGCTGTACCAACTTACATTCCCACCAACAGTGCAGGAGAGTTCCCTTTTCTCCACACCCTCTCCAACATTTGTTGTTTCCAGTGGTTTGTCCCTTCTTAAGATGCAAATACCTCATACAAGGCTAACCCTTTAAGCCCTAATGATTCTTATAAGAATGAGTTTATTTAAATTGTCTTTCCTTCTCCCTCCTCCCTTATTTCATCACCTGCTTTGTTAATTATCACAGTTTGGAATCATTTGTGTGTTTCCTTGCCTTTTTGTCTGTCACCACCATAGACTCTAAGTTTCATGAGGGCATGAACTATCTGTGCCTTCATCCCTGTCCAGTTCCAGGGGTACAGTGACACCGGATGTGCTCAGTAAAGATGTGATTGGATGGAAGACCTCGAAATAAGGGAATCAGACATGAGACTGAAGGGTGCTGGAGCATTATGGAAGACACCAGAAATGTGCTGTGAGAGGGTAGAGCTGCTTCCCAGGCCTGCTCTTCGACTGATGCACACTGGTCAGCATCTAGGGCTTCTTTCCTCTTGACTCCCACTTCCACTGGTGGGGCAGTGCTGGTTGTTAAATATCTTTTTTTTTTTTTTTCCGCATCACACTGCATGGGGAACTTCCCTGACCAGGGATAGAACCCGTGCCCCCTTTAGTGGCAGCACAGAATCGTAACCACTGGACCACTGGGAAAGTCCTAAATATTTTGAATATCACACCTGGTGCCATAATTAAACTTTACTGACCTCACAGTTCTCCTAATTATCTGCCCTGTCAATCAAAACTCTCTGGAACTGATATTTTAAAGTCTGAGAAGATGGAAAATCAGAGCAAGAGAAGAGTATCTGTTCTGGTTGATTTTTGTGTGTGTGTGTGTGTGTCCCAAAGGTTGTTTTCTCCCCTTTTTCTTTTTAACAGCTGTATAAACATTTGCAACAACAACAACAACAAAAAAATCCATGAGAACAGGGTGTGGGTGAAAGATCATTCACAAAGGAATCTGCTGTTTGCAGAAATATTTACAGAAAGCCAGCAGCCTCCATGCCCCTCTTATTCCAGGTGTGCACATCGAATTCACTGACCATGTTAGCACTTGCCTAGAATGGCATTTAATGCAAAGGGAATTTCTGAATTAAGAACAGCAAAGCTTCTGGAGTAGAAGAAAGTGGACTTGACTCAGTGGAACTCTGATATAAGCCTCATGATGAGTGGCAGCTGCCACTGCAGTTTAAAATTGGATATTTGTTGTTTGATGATTTCCGTAACATCTGTCTCTTCCAGCCTGTAAGCTCCATCTGGGGAGTCCCGTCTGGTTCTGCTTGTCACAACATGCCCAGCTCCTGGCCCAGTGGTTGGCGTATAGCATGTGCTCAAAGATACTTATCCCATGAATGAATGCTTATTACCTCATTTAGTTAGGATGGCCTGTTCTAATGGTGTGAATGGAGTTTTTAAAATTGTTCAGCTTTTTAGTTTGACATAGCACTGTTCATTTATCACTTTTGTCAGAGTAGCTTTCTAGCAAAGCTTTCAGACTTTTCCACACTTCAGAAAAAATTTACGCTCACAGATGACTTAGCTTTTCTCACGAATGGGGTCAATTGTAGATCATTAGTGCCTATTATAATAGAAGCAGTAGAAAGAGGTTGACCCCAGATATTCTTGAGAAAGTAGTGAAACTGAACTCAAGTGGTTTATGTTTTTTTTAACATGTTTCATCATCATCTTCTTCAACTGAACGATCCCTTTTTCAATTTAATTTAATGAGAATGCCTCTTTGTAGCCACTGAGACCAAACACTTACATATTACAGAAATCACTTCCCTGAACCTAACTCATACCCCTTTGCACACAATGAAGATGAAAGAACAGTTTTTATGGGGGTGGGAGAGAAAAGGATGCTGACTGGACTGTGTAGGACACTCAGGGGGATGAGGTTGGAAAGGACCCCAAAATTTGTTGGGGGCGAGGTTAGTATGAGGCAAAAGAAGAGACCAGAATGAGTGCCTTTACAGACTCATGAAACAGGGCCGTTGTTGATACCAGCTGCTGTACATCTGTAACCCATTGCATTGTCATGGTTAATATGTTTTCTGTCCCTAACCTTACACTCCCCATGTTGTGAGTTTAAAGCCAGAATTATTCTTAGACACTCCTTCCTGGCAGAGAGTGAGGAGGTCTCGGAGTCATGCGTCTCAGGCAAATCTTATCTGGAATAGAATGTAAGCCTTTGATCTTCAGGTCTTAAGATGGATGGAAGAAAAAAGTGACTCTAATGAAAAAGGTCACCAATTCTCTAAGGGTCAAAAGGTGGAGATGAAGTGGACTAAATCTAATAGCATTTGGTAAATGAAAAGCACATAAGAAGATGCTACAGGAAGGCGTAAATGTTGGAAACAAAAGAGGAAAAGACAAGAAGTATGTTCTTGTGGAGTTGGGGATGGCTAATTTTGAGAACTTACTGATGCTCCAAGGACCAGGGAAAATCCAGGAGACAAGCGTCTGAGAATCCATGATGCTGAGTGTCGGACATGTTACGGTGTAGGTTTTGTGTATTACCCACTTCCACAGATGCTTTCTTTAGGGAAGTACAGTCAGCCCTCCCTATCTGTGTGTTCCACATCAGTGGATACAGAGGGCCAACTGTACTGCCATTTTATATAAGGGACGTGCTATAAGGACCCTTTTATATAAAGATCTTGGTATCCATGGGTGTTAAGGAACCAATCCCAGGCAGATACCTAGGGATAACTGTATAATGCCCCGAAGACAGCTCATTCCAGAGAATCAGAAGTGATATTGTCATGTTCAGTTGAGACCTATATTTAGCACAGGGATAGCCAGGATCAGACTCGTTAAGGATGTGCTGATATGACAGTGGACATCACTTCATATTTGATGGGCCCTGCAAGGCCAGCAAAAACTGTGGTGATTCCAGGAAGCATTATTAGTAGCAGTGTGCACTTTTACAACACGTACTCCTAGTGATACGCTATATAATGCTTCCAATGCTTCCTCCTTTTCATGTGTTACTTCATTTGATTCTCAGTTATCCTGTGAAGTAGATTCTGTTATTTCCTTAAATTAGATGAATACGAGGCAGTGGTAGAAACCAGAGAAAAGGAGCAGGGAGAAGCCAAGGTGCACTCATGGGATGACTAATAAAATAAGGTGCAGTTCCCACTAACAGTGTAAGAGGATTCCCCATTTTTTAAAAAATTAATTTATTTATTGGCTGCATTGGGTCTTCGTTGCTGCACATGGGCTTTCTCTAGTTGCAGAGAGCTGGGGCTACTCTTCATTGTGGTGCGCAGGCTTCTCCTTGCGGTGGCTTCTCTTGTTGCGGAGCACAGGCTCTAGGTGCTTGGGCTTCAGTAGTTGCGGCACACAAGCTCAATAGTTGTGGCTCTCGGGCTCTAGAGCGCAGGCTCAGTAGTTGTGTCGCACAGGCTTAGTTGCTCAGCAGCATGTGGGATCTTCCCAGACCAGGGATCAAACCTGTATCCCCTGCATTGACAGGTAGATTCTTAACCACTGTGCCACCTAGGAAGTCCCAGAGGATTCCCTTTTATATGTATTTTTTATTATGGTCTCATGGACATAACGTAAAATTTGCTGCAAACTTGTAAAAAAAAAATAATGTGCAGGCCAAAATTTAGGTTTAAAAAATTCTCCGCAGAGTTAGAACATTGAACTGTCACTGGACAGCAATTAAAACTGTTCCTAAACGAAAATTTCAACTATATTTTGTAACATTTAAATCATATTAAGCTGTTTTGTCCCTTTATAACATGTGCCAAGTTAACGTTTTTATATTTGTTGCTGATTTACTCTCTTTAATGGCTTTTCTACCTTCTACCACCATTAAGTGGCCTGAGACACTGAGCGGAGTTCCTAGCACACAATTTGTAGTAAACAAATACTGAATGAATGAATGAATGAGTTCTGAAAGCAGGATAGAAAAAAAATGACAAGTAAGATTTTTTTTTAGAAAACAACATTCTTTTAAGGTTCTTAATAATTAGTGTACTACATTATCAGTTTCATTCATTTGAAGTTAGGTCTCAGAGTTAATTAGTATATGAGGGTAATTTTATATGACACCTGCCATTAGAAGCCCTCCTGGGAGGTTCAAGATCATCCCCAAAATGTCCACCTTTGGAAAGATTTCAACTCAGACGTGGTACTTTGTTTGAAACAGTGCCTTCCTATGTCTCATTTAATTCTGCTGAGCTTTCGTAGAATGTTCAGAGTCCCTGGAATTTTCCTCATGATTCTTTTACTCCTAAAAGGAACATGTCAACCACAAAAAGATTGTTCACTCGTTGCATAAGGGAAATCTGAAGGAGAAAACACTAGGTTAGAGAGAGAAAGAAAAACATGTCATCCTATGTGTTTTGCACAGTTACTCTTCTATCCGGAAATAACATTTATATTGTTTCCTGTTTGATAGCTACAAAAAGGTACCGGCAGACATGAAAGAGACCTCTTTTCAGAGTAGGAGGTGCCTGGATGTGTGATTATCCAAATGTGTATGAACTTGGATATGTAAACAATCTTAACAGGGTAGAGGCGGAGGACACACCTGTGTTGGAATTGTCGGTGAACATGAAGGACTATGAAAACTAGAGCTGGGAGACAGAATGTTTTAGCCAGACATATTGTCACTTCTAATAATTTTGGTAATTCTAATTCTTTTAATAAAAAGAATGAGAAAATATTCAATAGATTTTGGGTGGGCAGCCAGTAGTTATTCCCATATTAATACAAAAAAATCATGAAAATGGTACACTGATGACTAGAATTTGGAAAAACTACTGTCTAGGAATCAAATGTCCATGGATAGCACATCAGGAAGAAATGAGGAGGGAAAATCCCTGAGCAGAGCCTATCGTAGGTTAGAGGTTTACTCGGGCCAACACGCCTTTACTCAAGTCAGCTCATTTCAGCAACATTTATCACAATATCTAGACACTGATGAAATGGTTAAAAAATAGAAGGTTGAGGGACTTCCCTGGTAGTCCAGTGTCTAAGACTCTGCGCTCCCAGTACAGGAGGCCTGGGTTCGATCCCTGGTCAGGGAACTAGATCCCACATGCATGCTGCAACTAAAAGATCCTGCATGCAGTAACGAAGATCCCGTGTGCTGCAGCTAAAACCCAGCACAGCCAAATAAATAAATAAATATTCAAAGAATAAAATAGAAAATAAAAGGCTATGATCCAGTGTCAGAATGAATTATGTAGGCCAGGGAATCCCAAAGCAAGCTGTGCAGTAGAATCTCCAGAAGTTGCAAAAAATAGAGATGTGTAGGGTCAGTCCCTTAATATTACGATTCAGTGGGTTTGGGATTCCAGAATCTGTACTTTTAAGGAGTCCCCTCATGATACTGAGGCAGAGAATCCAAGGGCACTGGTCTTTGGAAATCACAGGTAGAAAATGAGTGCTCTGTATACTATGATTGTGGTCTTGGTAATTGACACTATTGTTGATATTCTCAAACAATAGTGGGCACATAACTTCCCAGGTCCCTTGCTATAAATGCAGGTTCCTGGTGCCACCCCCAGCACTTTTGAAGAACTGGATCTTAGAGGGGGCAGACATCTGAATTTGTAACTAGCAGCCCAGCTGATTCGAAAGCAGGTGACCTGCACACCAAATGTTGAGAAACACTGATTTTTGAGAACTTGCTATTTGGCGGGCACTGTGCTGTAAACGATGTATACACATTATCTGATTCCATCCTTCAGATAATCATATGGGAGAGGGACTTGTATTACCCCCATTTTACAGATGTGGAAACTGAATCATGGAGAAAACTGGGTCAAGATCATACTGTAAATAGCTGAGCTGACTGGTGGACTAGACTGTCTGACAACAAGATTTATGATCTTAATACTAGATTGCCTCCTTGCTTCCAGGAGGTCAGAGAAAAAGAAAGAGGAATCTTCCCAGTTGGGGCAGGCTTTATGAGACATTTAAACAAGTGTGGGATAAGGGGACTTTGAAATTTGTCACTTGGTCCTTGGACATAACATTTGAGCTGTCTCTAAAATGAATCCTTTTTTGCTTTTGTTTGTTTAGTTATAAAACTGAGAGATATAACTAAAAGCAAGCATTGCCGGGGTCCAGCCCAGGCAGGATCCAGGGAGTCCCTTGGGAGGGGTAGAGTCGGCGAGAAAAAAAAGAGACAGGAGGCAGTGAAGTTGCAGAGAAGTGGAGAGAGAGAGTGAGAGAGAGTGAGAGTGTGAGAGTAACTTTAATTTTTGCTCGGGTCTTATATATCTTACATCTTGCTTTGTGGATTTTTCCATTAGGGGCCCCATATCCCTCCCCCAAATGTCCCATTGATTCCGCCGGGGGCCAATCCTTAGTCAGGTGATGAGTCTTCTATGTAATCATCAGTTCTCATCAGTTCTTCACGTTCTTGTCCACAAACAATCGAACATTTTTTCCCCATGCTTAACATTACCATTCTTGTTTTAACCCTCCAGTGGCTACAAGGGGGAGGGGAACACAGGATAACAATCTCTAAGGGCAGGCCTCTCAGGCGCCCAGGCTTGAAGTGACAGACACATTGTTAGCAGGTTAAGCTTAATTAGTGAGCTACATTCTCTATGCTACGTGACAGCAGACATACAGGACATGGACATAACATAGATACCCGTAATATTCCGTTCTTATAAGGGAAGAGTGCATGGGATATTTTATAGGCAACTTTGGTTTGACGGACCCTCACTTCAGAGGTTTGGGATAATTGTGATTGGGTGAGGCAGCATTCCTGATCACAATGCATGGCCCATTACGGCCGAATTGCCAGCATGGCCCAAGGGTGGGGATAAGTTTAAACATTCCTCCATTACCCGGGCCCCCTAAGGGTCTAAATGTGATTTGTTTGTGGCCCATAGAATTTCCACAACACCAAGAAAGCGGGGGGTAGCCACCATTCTTGAAGGCGGCGTTGGCGCCCCTCACCCAGAGAGCTCATCATTCCTAGAAAGAAAAGTGCACAAGGGAGACTCCTAGTGAAACTAAATCTCGGAGAACTCCGATACTTCCAAGATGCCTGCTTTGCAGCTCTCCCGAACCGAAGATGCCTTCATCGGAATTCCCGCCTTGCAGGCCATTCCCGGAGTGCTCGGCCTTGCCTGAGCCTTTAGGCAATCCCTGGACGGCTCCCGGCAAAGCATGTTGATATTTTTTTCATATAGTAAATAGTGGAATGGTGTCTGACATTATTGAATAGCTGTTAGACCAGGCCAGGACTTTAGAAAATGCTGATGTGTTTTTGAGGCCAACATTCCCTACATTTTTTTTTTGCCTTTGATAGTCTTTTTTAAAATTAAAATATGGTTGATGTACAATATTATGTTAATTTCAGGTGTATTACATAATGATTTCACATTTGCCTACAGTATGAAATTATCACCATGATAAATCTAGTAACCATGGGTCACCATACACAGTTTTTACAATATTATTGACCATCTTCCTTATGGTATGTTACCTCCTCAAGGCTTATTCCTTCAAAGAACGTTTGGTTTTCTCCTTTCAAGGATAAATAAAGTAAGGAAATAGATAAGGAAGCCCACAGATACAGTGGAAACAGAACAGAGGATGCTGAAGCATAGATTATTTTTTTAATAATTTGCTCTCTTGGATTTAGTGATAATGTCAGCTGTCTTTCAAAGGATAACTTTAAAAAAAATTATAAATTTCTGCTGCCTATTAGCATCCCTTTAAAGGGCAAATTTCCTGGGCATTAGAGAAGTAAAGGCTGTAAGTCAAAGATAACTTGTTTACCAAACAGGGACTGTAATTGAAATGGCCCTTTGGAGTTAATGAAAGTATAAGATAGCTTTTCCCCAGCAGACTGAGAGGAGCTAATTTAATTATCTGTGAGCGTCACAGATTAGAAGCAGCCTTTCATTCATTTCTAGAAGCTGTGTATGGACAGCTCACACCTAGTAAAGGGAGCAGGGAATTGGAGCCATTGGTATGTGAAGAATGCCCATGGGAGAGTACAGTGATCACAGGCCTCTGGGCTCTAATGGCAGTAATGGTTAGGTCTTGTTTATAGTGTTTATCGGGGGCCTGAGATGCCTAGGGATGACTTCAGTCCTTCAGCATTCAGCAAGAATCTACTGAACATCCCCTATACCCCAAGCATTATTGTAGGTACCATGCATACCTGGATACCATAGGGAACCATGAGTGCATGAAGGGCACGTCTCCCACAAGATGAGAATTTCCGCAGGCTGATTTTTCAAAAGTGAGAAGGAATAAGTAAGGGGATAGGAATGGGAAACATGTTAGATGATTATTATAAAGACCTTTGTCATTCGAGAGAGCTGTGTTTCAAGAACTTGAAGAGTCCCTAAATCTCAAAGCTACTGTGTAAGAACTTTCTCCAGACTTCAGTTTTCTAAGAAAGATTATGAACTTCCATCCTTCTCTGTCCCTTCACTTGTGTCACTCGCACTAGGAGTTCCCTTGTTTTGGTGTCCACTTTTCAAATGGAGACCAAGATGGTGTTTCTTGAAGAGAGCCACTCACTGCGTCACTAGAAACAACACACACATACACACACACACACACACACACACACGAGTTTTGAAGATGAAAGCTGCTCTTAGCCAGTCTTTCTCAATAGCTGATACCCACTCTCCTACTTTAGCCTTCAGTTAACTCAGGTCACACTTGCATGTCGGCAGATGTTGGGGCCTTTGAGGAACACTAGGGACTTGTTGAAACCCTGTGTATTAGATCTGTGAATGCATTTGAGGTGATTGTGTCTCTCAGCAGTTAGGTGCTACTATTTAACAGTAAACTGGCAGTCTGTGGGCTGTGTCTGGCCCTGCAGGAGTATTTTCCTTGGTCTCCATATTGTTTTTTTTTTTAATTACAGAATTAAATTTTTTTTTCTTTTGAAAAAGAAAAAACAACAGTGAACCTTCAGGTGCCTATAACTCATTTTTAATAACTGTCAATATTTTGTCCATCTTGTTTCCATTTGGGGGGCAGGAGACAAGAGATTTAAAAACAAATGCGAAAAAAAAAAAGAGAAAAAAAAAATAAAAACAAACGCGAAACTTCATATCGCTTCATTCCATACATTCTTTTTCTAACTTGAACTAGTTGCCACCTGAGGTAGGCAGAATAATGGTCCCCCAGTGATGTCCACAGACTAATCCTCAGAGGCTGTGGATAGCTGCCTTAGGTGGGAAGAGGAACTTTGCAGCTGCAACTAAGTTAAAGATCTTGACACAGAGAACTATATTCAATATCCTGTGATAATGGAACCATAATGGAAAAGAATATTAAAAGAGAGAATGTATATATATGCATAACTGAATCACTTTGCTGTACAGCAGTAATTGACACAACATTGTAAATCAACTACACTTCAATTTAAAAAATTAAAAAATAAGTGAAACATTTGGAGATGGTCAGATTCTCCTGGATTAACCGGTGGCCCCAATTTCATTACATGGGTTCTTACAAGAGGGAGCCAGGTGGGTCAGAGTCAAGACAGGGGTGTAGTGACAGAAACAGAAGGAGCAGTGTGAGGTGGGGTCATGGGCCCAGGCATGTAGGCAGCTGCCTTTAGAAGCTGGAAAAGGCAAGGAAATGGATTTTCCCTTCTGTCCTCCAGAAGGAAGCAGCCCTGCCAACACTTTGATTTTAGAACTTCTGACCTCCAGAACTGTAAGATAATGAATACCAACCACTGTGTTTGCAGCAATAGGAAACTAATACACAAACATTTAAAAATTGGGAGAATTTATATAATAATACAGATTTAAGGCTTTGTTTGAAAAATCAGAGATTGGTCAATGCTGAGCCCACAGTCTTTCCTGGTAATAATAAGCTAATGCTGAAAAGAAGCTACATTATAAGTGGGATGTGGTTAGTTTGTTTTTGTCTTATATCTAGTCCTCTGTGGTCTCTGAATTTGTGACTCCTTGTCTAGAAGATTCTGTGGCTCATATAGCCACTATAACATTGCTAAAAGCATGTGTTTTGAATCGAGTGTTATTTTAAGCCATGAGCTGAAAGGGTCAGAAGCCCCTTAACTTCATAGGGGTTCCAATATCTAGAAAAGATTGGTAGTTACAAATATCCAAACTATTTCATAGCCTACTGTACTCATCTGTTATATGTCCCTAAACATATAATATACAGTTGATTTAAAACTGCACAGCAGGGCTTCCCGAGTGGTGCAGTGGTTAAGAATCCACCTGCCAATGCAGGGGACACAAGTTCGAGCCCTGGCCTGGGAAGATCCCACATGCTGTGGAGCAACTAAGCCTGTGCGCCACAACTACTGAGGCTACGCTCTAGAGCCCTCGAGTCACAACTACAGAGCCCGTGTGCCGCAACTGCTGAAGCCCAGGCGCCTGGAGCCTGTGCTCTGCAACAAGAGAAGCCACCATGATGAAAAGCCCGTGCACTGCAATGAAGGGTATCTCCCGCTCACCACAACTAGAGAAAGGTCGCTCACAGCAACGAAGACCCAACGCAGCCAAAAAATAAAATAATAAATAAATAAGTAAAATAAAATAAAATAATAAAATAAAGTAAAATAAATTGTTAAAAAAACTGCACAGCACATTGAATTGGACTCTACTCTCTTAGAATTTGCAAACATTTGTACTGGGGTGAGAAGCACCCACGAAGAAATAGGTTTACTAAAATAACAAAAACATGCAAATTCAACTTATAGTATAATGGAATATTTCATCACTTTTAGAAAGCAAATTATGTTTCATTTACTAGCCCCTCGATTGTGCAATGAAGAGTAAACATGAGACTAATTTTGTTCCAGCTGCTTGTTATAAATAGAAATATCCCTTTAGTGGGACAACCTATTATGACTTATGAGTCATTTACACCTTAGTCTTGAATTACTTTAATCAGATGTGAGACTGGGGGAGTCAAGAGCTTTGATTATTAGGAAGGGAATTTAGGAACTTGGATTAGACTGATGTCTGGCCTGGGAGCTGGGAAAGAGGGGTAAAGGGAAGGACCCTGTGGCAAACAGCTGCTGTGCACTCGCATGGAATGGGACTCCTTGCCCTCCAGCCAGCGAGAGGCATTACAGCTGAGATCCCAGCCATCTTCCCTCCTTTCACCTCATCTTCCCACGTCATCCCCCTTTCCTTACAGAAGGCAGCTTTGTGATGTGAAAGTATCACAGCTTTGAAGACAGAACTGATGATGTAACCTTGGCTTGTACACAACCTCTCTGAACCACAGTTTCTTCTTCTATAAAATGGGGATGAGAATAAATGCCGCATAGTGCTGAGAGGCTTAAAGGAAGTGAAACATAGTACAGTGCTTGTCTTATTTCCTAGAGCTGCCATCACAAACTGCCACAAACTGAGTGGGTTAAGCAACAGAAGTGTATTGTCTCACAGTTCCTAACGCTAGAAACCCAAGATTCAGGCGTTGGCAGAGTTGCTTCCTTTTGAGGGCTGTGAGGGAGAATCTGTTCCTTGTCTCTCTCCTAGCTTTTGGTGGGTTGCTGGCAGGCTTAGGTGTTCTGTGGCTTGTAGATGCATCACCCTGATGTCTGCCTTCCTGTTCATGTGACGTGCTCCTTGTGTGTGTGTGTCTGTGTCCAAATGTCCCCTTTTATAAGCACACCAGCCATATTAGACTAGGGGCCCCTGTATTCCAGTATAACCTCATCTTAATGAATTACATCTGCAATGACGATATTTCAAAAATGGTCACATTTTGTGGTATTGGGGTTAAGACTTCAACATATGAATTTGGGAGAGGGGGCAGCACAATATATCCCATAACAGTGCCCATCATAGAGTAGGCTCTTAATACGTGTTTATTCGCTTAGCTGTATCCTTCCTTGATAAAGAAAATTTTTTCCTGTCATGTCGATTTTTAAACTGTCAGATTTAAATGACTCAAAATCTAATAACCCTTCACACCTGTCAGAATAACTATCATCAAAAAGGCAACAAATAAGAAGTGTTTGTGAGCATGTGGAGAAAAAGGAACCCTCCTGCACTGATGGCGGGAATGTAAATTGGTGCAACCACTGTGGAAAACCGTATGGAGGTTCCTCAAAAAATTGAAAATAGAGCTACCTTATGATTCAGAATTCCACTTCTGGGTGTTTACCTGAAGAAAACAAAAACACTAGTTCGAAAAGATACATGCACCCCATTGTTCATAGCAGCATTATTTACAATTGCCAAGATATGGAAGCAACCTAAATATCCATCAGTGGATGATGGATAAAGACGATGTGGTATATATACACATATATATATATACAGTGGGATATTAGCCATAAACATGAATGAAATCTTGCCATTTGCAACAACGTGGAACTAGAGGATATTATGCTAAGTGAACTAAGTCAGACAGAGAAAGACAAATACTGTATGATTTCATTTACATGTGGAAGCTAAAAAACAACAAACAAAACAAAACAGAAACAGATTCATAAATACAGAGAACAAACAGATGGTTGCCAGAGGGGAGGGGGATGAGGAGTTGGGCAAAATAGCTGACGGGGAGTTAGAGGTATAAAATAAATGTCAAAGGGATGTAATACACAGCATAAGGAATATAGTTAATAATACTGTAATAATTTTGTTTGGAGACAGAGAGTTATGATAATCATGTTGTAATACATTTAAATGTTGAGTCGCTATGTTGTACACTTGAAACTAACATAACATTATACATCAACTGCACTTCAATAAGAACCAAATTTAATATGCCATGTTCTCTCTAAACCTTTCTCTCCCAATTGCCTCTTCTAACCTACCAGTATTTTTAAAAGACTCAAAGACACAGCAAACCCCAAACAATTCTGACCTTACTCAATTATACTATTGTATAATTCAGGCAGGGCACAGACTTGAAATTTACTTTTGGACTTTTCTCAGAAAAGGTTGAGCTGAGCAAACAGGAAAACAAGACGAAAAGGGAATGTGTATAGGTTTGAAAGAATAAACAACTCTGAAGCACTCTAAGGAATTTATTTTCATACAAACAGCAGGTCTGCATTCCAAACAGCTGGTGTTTTGAAGTGGTCCACAGGAAGTGGCTGTGTCCTGGGGAGAAACCAGGATGTTCCCAGTTGAGCCAAGGCACTGAGGGGGGCTACAAATAAATCTTTTGACTCTAAGTGGAATGGTTGGTGAGACAGCCTTCTAGGAGTCAAGGCTCACTAGTGAGGGAAGGGCTACAGGACGGGCAGGTGTAGGTCCAGAAATGTGGGTGAGGGAGGTGAAACAGCTTAATGGAACCAGGGTTTCTCTGGAGGGGAGGAGAGAAGAAACTGTCTAGTAGTAAAAACTAACACAGGCAGGGAAAAAAAGCAGGCAGACTTTTTCAAAGTGGGCATGGCAGGGGGCAAACACAGCAGAGTCCAGTTTGGGACTCAAGTTCGTGGCGAGGATTTCTCCCAGAATGCTGAGTGGTGAGGGGTTCAGGGAAGGGTTTGGGTAATGTTACTACTCACCCATTTCCTTTCTGGAGTCCCTAACAGCGAGCAAGAGAGAATGATGTACTAATGGGAAACAAGAAAAAAAAATTACTAATATTTGAGCAAGTGCCCAATAAACCCTAATGCCAAAATCTGATGAATGTTGGATTATATAAAACATAGTTGACGTGATGTACTGTGCTTGCCTCCTGTGGCCTCTCCTGCAGCTAGGCTGCTTGGATATGGAAACGAGTCCATGGTGTGGACCAAAATGGCCAGTCTAGCCCTAGAATCAGTGCAGCATGTATGTTCTCACCATGCAGACACAGGGATTGGAAGTGATTGGGTAGTGACCACAGATACCCACCTTTGACAAACATGACAATGCCTGCTATTTAAAGAGTCCTGGGATTTCTTGGTGGCACAGTGGTTAAGAATCCTTGCCAGTGCAGGGCAGTGGTTAAGAATCCTTGCCAGTGCAGGGGACACGGGTTCGATCCTTGGTCCGGGAAGATCCCACATGCCGCAGAGCAACTAAGCCCGTGCGCCACAACTACTGAAGCCCGTGCTCCTAGAGCCTGTGCTCTGCAACAAGAGAAGCCACTGCAGTAAGAAGCCCTCGCGCCGCAATGAAGAGTAGCCCCCGCTCACCACAACTAGAGAAAGCCTGCGCACATGAACAAAGATCCAACACAGACAAAAATATAAATAAATAAATAAATAAATAAATAAATAAATAAATAAATAAAAACAAATAAATAGTCCCGATGACAGTTCCTAAATCTGGACAATTAGAGTAATAGAAACTCTTTCCCTGGAGGGAGGGTTAATTAGATTGAGGTGGAGAAAAGAGCAGAAAGAGAGGGGTGAGTGGTGCTCCTTCTCCCTGTAGTAGGAACTCCAGCAAGGCTGTCATTCTGCTTTTCAAAAGGCAGAGGCAGGCGGAGGGTGGAAAATCATCCCAAAGTTAACGCAGCTCAGGCTGGAGTGGACGGATCTGGTTCTTTCAAGTCATTAGTCCAAGTTGGTTATGTTTAGCCTGAACTCACAGTAAAACAGAGATGCAGAGTCATCTCAGTAGAATCCAACAATCTTTTTAAAGCAAGAACAGACCTTGGAATCACTTCCTGGGACATATCCTAGAACATTGTCATTTTGAAGAGCTGTCTTAGTAGTAGTAAGCAAGTGAAGCACGGCAATTAAAAGGTCAGGTTCACGTGATTGAAATGCTCTGTGTCCTGAGGGGACTGAACCTTCGCATGCCTCCCACCTCCTCTTTGCGTGATGCTCTGTGATGAGAGGAGATTTAAAACCCTGGCTGTGCGCTTATCTCCGTGGATTTGTGTGATCTGCCCTAAGGTTGGCTTCATTATGAAATCCCAGGGACCGAGGCATTACTTTTAATAGACCCATCAAGGCCTCTGTTAGAGTCCATTAGCACCTGACCTTCTGCATACTCAGTAAATAAGATAACTTTCAAAAAATCTACTCCAGGTCTGCAAGTGTTCAAAGGGAAAAAAAGAGAAAACTAGAAAACTGACTGAAAGTATAGCAGATTCAGACCATTTTCTTATCATTTTGTCTTAACCCTGCCCCCCAAATTCAGAATGTGACCTGGTTTGGAAATAGGATCTTTGCAGATGCAATTAGGTAAGTTCATATCAGAATACAGTGGGCTCTAAATCCAATGACAGGTGTCATCCAATAAGGACGCCATAAGAAGACACCCAGAAGTCCATGTGACAACAGAAGCAGAGATTGGGGTGATGTAGTATGAAGCCACAGAACACCAAGGAACACTGGGAGCTACCAGACGCTGGGAAGAGACAGAGAAAGATTCTTCCCTGGAGTCTCCAGAGGAACATGGCCCCGCCAACACCTGAGGTGATTCATCTATCACCCAAGTGCCAAAGTCTCACCACGCTAACTTGTATGTTGACTCTGGTGAGCATTCCAACTACAGGCCCAGAATCTGGGACTTTACTATATATGGCTTATAGGAGTCCAGAGCCAGTTTCAGCATTTGGCAGGAGAGAACAAGCCTGAACTTGGGGACTGCTGCTGTTGGTTGTTGGGAGAGCTGGCATATAAAAATGATGCCCTCTTTAAGTGTCCCACAGTCAGACTATATTTTTCATCCCGTATTTTTCACTCTGCTTTCTCTAACATTTTTCATCATTGTCTTGACATCCTTCAAATGAATGGATCACTCAGTCTGCTCCTCACTGTAAGCCACCCTTGGATTTGGTGTGTGACCCAAGTACCAAACAATTTGGGAATTGTGTGCATGATGAGAAATCAGTCCTATGAAGCTGAGGCTCCCGCAGAACCCTGTCCTGAACCTTCTTTTTGTAGCCTTCTTTCCTTTTCTCCTTTGCCTGCTCTTTCTTCTTTTTTTCAAAATATTTATGTATGTATGTATGTATGTATTTGGCTGTGCTGGGTCTTAGTTGCGGCATGTGGGCTCCTTAGTTGCAGTATGCAAACTCTTAGTTGTGGCATGCATGTGGGATCTAGTTCTCTGACCAGGATCAAACTCAGACCCCCTGCATTGAGAGTGCAGTCTTAATCACTGGACCACCAGGGAAGTCCCTGCCTTCTCTTTCTTTCCATTCTCCTCTGTGCGTAGGTGTGGATGCCCCATCTGGCTCCTGCCTGCTGGGTCTTGGGATAGTTCAGGACCACCTGGAAGAGAACTACAGGTTGAGTGGGACTTGCTTAGTAGTGCCCTGTGCTCCCTGTGACCGCATTTAAACTCCTTCCTCTTCTTTTGGTAGAGTGGAGATGATCTTTATCTGCCTCTAGGAGAGCTGGTGCAGGGATTAATTATCTAATGTTTGTAAAGCATTTGGAAGCTGATAACTGCTAATTATTTTACCCTGATATCTTGTCCTTTATTCTAAATACTTAGCAACCTGAGGTGAAAAGATGTAAATTAAAAAGTTGTCGAGATGATCATGATCTCCAAAACAAAGGTTGTGACTGACCTTCTTCCTTTATGAACTGCTTTCACTGTACTGTTAGTCACTCTGTCTATTCTAGACCTTCCTTCCTGAGCAGGATGACTGGAAGAAGATTGCACTCAAGGTATGCAATGGAGATAGTTAAGCTGTCAGTACCTGGGGTGTGGGAAGTGCTTTATATACATTGTCTCATTTAATCCTCAGATAATATGCATAGGAGGCCATTATTAGCATCTTACACATCAGTGAACAAGTGCTTATAGCAGTTCTAGCTGAGAACTGGTAAAGCCAGATCTTGAAGACTTTGTTTGGCTCCAAAGATTCTGAGCATTTCTGCCTCCTTCCTTTCTCACTCTCTGCTCAAGTAGAAGGTAGAAAATAAGTATGTTGGGAGGAGTGAGTTGGTATGAGAAGAGAAAAAGAGACCCACACGTTATTTTTGCCCTGTGAACAAAGTCCACTGAACACAGAAGAGGTATAAAGCAAGAGTCTAGAAACTAAAGCAGTCCCAGCCTATATAGCAGGGAATTTTAAACCGAAAAAAAGATCTGATTTTGAATTTGGAGACACTGTTAGCAATAATTTAGTCTTACCCCAGCAATAATTTAGTCTTACCCCATCCTTTAGTAGAAGAAGACATTAGAGCTACAAAGGCGAGTAATTCTCGCCCAAGTTCATTCAGATCTTTAATATGATATCCACTTATTCTTACCTTAATATAGTAGCAAGAATAGCTACTATTTTTAAATTCTGTATACTTCTTTATTTTTGGTTTGTTAATGTTATTCATTGTATGTATGTATGTATGTATGTATGTATGTATGTATGTATGTATTTTTCTTCCAGTTTTATTGAGATACAATTGACATACAGTGCTAAATTTAAGGTGTACAGCATAAGGATACATCATGGCTGATACCACAATAAGTTTCATGAACATCCACCATCTCATAAAGATACAAGAAAAAAGAAAAAGAAAAAAAATTTTTTTTCCTTGTGATGAGAACTCAGGATTTGCTCTCAACGGCTTTCATATGTAGCATTATAGCAGTGTTAATTATATTAACCATATTGTACATCAGTAGTACTTATTCATCTGTAACTGGAAGTCTGTACCTTTTGACCATCTTCCTGCAATTCCCCCTCCCCCACCCCTGCCTCTGAACCACAAATCTGATCTCTTTTTTCTATGAGTTTGTCTGTTTGTTTGAAGTATAATTGACCTACAGCACTATGTTAGTTCCAGGTACACAGCATAGTGATTCAATATTTTTATACATCACGAAATGATCACTACAAGAAAAGCTAATATGTGGCCTTCCCTGGTGGTGCAGTGGTTAAAATCCACCTGCCAATGCAGGGGACACATGGGTTCAATCCCTGGCCCAGGAAGATCTTATATGCCGCAGAGCAAGGAAGCCCCTGTGCCACAACTACTAAAGCTCATTTGCACCTACAGCCTGTGCTCCACAATAAGAGAAGCCACCGCAATGAGAAGCCTGCGCACCGCAACTGAGCCCCCGCTCACCACGACCAGAAAGCCCACTCACAGCAACGAAGACCCAAAGCAGCCATAAATTAATTAATTAATTAATTTTTAAAAAATTTAAAAAGAACAACAAAAAAAGAAAAGCTAATATGTTTAAGGCTTGCCTGCTTACTGTACGCAAGACACTTTTCTAAACTCTTTATGTATACTAATTCATTTAATCTTTACAACTCTAAGAAGCAATAGTATCATTCTTTTTTCTTTGCAAATACCTACAGCAAGGGCACAGAAAGGTTTTGGTAAAACCATCTTTTTGAAAGTAATCTGCAGATTTTAGGTATCTTAGAGGAAATGAGCTCAGCAGTTTTCAAACTGTATATCAATGTTTGTTAGGAGCCCCACTCAGAGGTATGAGCTGTCTGAGGATAGAGGCATAAAATCTGGGATCCCAACCAGGCTGCAACCCTATACAAACCCTCTTTCAATTGTTTCACTTTTTTTTTGATGACTAGATGACAGGAGACCTGCCTCAAAGTGAGGATTCAATGACAACCTCCCTCAATTCTTTTTTACGTTGAGATATAATTGACATAGAACGTTGTGTACGTTTGAGGTGTACAAAGTGTTGATTTCATGCATTTATAGCTACTTCCCTCAATTCTTAACAGTGACTTCTTTCCACTCTCCCTTAGATTCTTCTTGCCATTTTGTAAACCTTTTCTCTCATGCTCTGCAGAGACAACTATGGGATATCCCCTCTATGGAATTTAGCTCAGCTGTTCATCAGAATAACTGCAGAATTGAGTGTCTATCTCCCTGTTTTTCCCCTTCACCTTCTTCATTAGAAACATAATCCGTTCTTTTGTTTGTTTGTTTCTTTTTGGCTGTGTTGGGTCTTCGTTGCTGCGTGCGGGCTTTTCTCTAGTTGTGGCGAGCTGGGGCTACTCTTCGTTTTGGTGCGCAGCCTTCTCAGTGCGCTGGCTTCTCTTGTTGAGGAGCATGGGCTCTAGGTGCGAGGGCTTCAGTAGTTGTGGCACATGGACTCAGTAGTTGTGGTGCACGGGCTTAGTTGCTCCGCGGCATGTGGGATCTTCCTGGACCAGGGATCGAACCTGTGTTACCTGCATTGGCAGGCAGATTCTTAACCATTGCGCCAACCAGGGAAGTCCCCATGATCCATTCTTGAGACTCTGACTAAGGCAGCATCTGATGGGGGAAGCTGGGGTGGAGATGGAAGTTGTCACATATGTTTCAGGAGTTGTGTTTCAATAAAATGCAGACATATCTCCAGAACTGTTGCATTAACATTGGGGAATCTTTGGGTGCCAGGAAATCTGGATTTGTAACAGAAATTGTCACCAAACAACAGCCTAAATATTCAAGCCTGAAGAAAACTGTCCTTGAAATCCTTTACGATGTGACGTTCACATGGCCCAAAGTATGGTTTTAAAAACTTGTTCTTCAACATGATTTTTTTCTCCTTGAAAAGTCTGTGGTCCTCACGGGCAGACATCTACCTTTGAGCTGCCGCATATTATCAAAACGAACATTCTGCACACAGGGATGGTGGGACTTGCCCACTCTAAGTCTTCTCATAGCAGAGTTAACATCCACACAGAGCTTTTTAATAAACCACAAAATGTTTTAGGGCTTTAGAATTATTCATACCTACACGTACCACTTGACATTGGGTGAGTTTATGATTCCACCATTAGAAAGGTCTGCATTTTACTGATGGTATTTACTGTTGAGGTTTCCTTTGCAAACTTAATAATTTTTTGAAGGATGCTTAGTTGTGTTCACGTTTAAATGACTGGCTCCAGTCAAAGTTAATGGATCAGAGATGACTAGGTAAGTAAGATAGGCACTTTGGGAGGATCGTTTGTAGCTTCTCCAGTCCTATTTAATGAGCTGGAAAAGTAATTTACTAGATTTAATGTAGAGGCTGGAAAAAATTTATTCCAAACCCCCTAAACACTTTGTGCCTTGAGACCACAGCTTGTTCACCTTGTAGGGTCGGGTACATTGCCTTCTCTAACAATTCATTTTGATCTCTTAAGGATGCTGTTGTTCTACCAAGTAGGGAAAGCAGGGAGGGTTGAGGGGAAATGAATTGGGAGATTAGGATACCAAATGCTACACTCTAAATATATGCAGTTTATTATATGTTTTTTTTTAAAAAAAAGATGCTGTTGTTCTGTTGGAAAAAGCAATAAGCTAAAGTTCAGTTTTTTTGTATGCATAAAATACATAAAGGGGGAGATAAGCCAGGCAATCATTCACATTCTAGTATGAATAGATTTATAGGGGATTTCTTTGTTCTAAAAAGGAAATGTTTATTTGGAATTGTTGGAAGGCAGGCATTAAAAAATAAAGGTGATCATTGTGCAATGAATTCTTCCTGGGAGGAGAATGAATTGAAATTGTCAGCACCAAAGATATTCTTGGCTTGCCTTATAATTTTTCCCAAAGAAAGTCAGTATTTTGTCATACAGTTGTTATTTCCAAAGAATACTTTTTTTTGGTAAGTTTAAAAATCAGTGAGTCTGCCACAATTCCCACCCTCCCCCCACCCCACCTAAGTTTACCATCTGCTAGGTAGCAGACTCAGCACATAACATGTCCTGTCTCATTTTATCTCCTCTTCAGCATTATGAGGTCCATGCTACTAAACAGGTTCTAAATGCTGTTTATTTTGCATTTTAGGCATTTTAACTCAATCTTCACAAAAACCCTATGATATAGGTACTATTATTTCCCCATTTTACAGATACAGAAACTGAGATACAAAGAAATTAGCTGACTTGCCCAAGTTCCCACGATCTCGTGGGGATATTGTAGCAAATTGTGGAGCTATGATTTACCTTCAAGCATTCTAGCTCCAGAATATACTGTTGTATATGATGTTATTATCAGTGAGGAAATAGAAGCACAGAGAATAACTTGCCCACAGTTACATAAGCAATAAATAATGGAGCAGGGACTCAGACTCAGGCAGCCTGTAAGCTACATAACCTACAAAACTCAACCCTCATGTCATCCTGCATATCTCGTCTTTGCTCAATCATTTCTAAAGACACACACACTTGCTCAATGCAGATCTCACTGTGGGGCTTAAGAAAAGATAATGATAAGAATAGAAAAGGAAGAAATTAGCTTTATCATTTATTTTGCTTACTGTTTAGTAATTTATTTAGTTTACTGTTTCCTTTAATTCTGAATAGGTTTGGGATAGTGAGAGAGAGTTGAGATATGAAAGAGTTGAGTCATCACTGGATTAATGGTCAGTGTCAAAGATGATCTTAACTTCGTCTAGAGCAGTGTTTCTTATCTTTAATAAGCATAGGAATCACCTGAAGATGTGGTTAAAATGCAGATTCTGATTCAGTAGGTCTGGGATGAGCCTGAGATTCTGCATTTCTAGGAAGCTTCCAGGTGATGCTGGTGGTACTGGAACACGGTCTGTGCTTGGAGTAGCAAGGCTAGAGCATTGAGGTTTTCCAAGCTGGTCATAAAGACTTATCCTGGCACCCAGAGTTCAAATTGGAAGGAGGGCATTTTCGTAGATTGAAGAACACTTAGGGAGTTTGGTCGAATCAACACTGGGCAGAGGAGTGATGGCTCGTGAGATGAGATCAGGATTGAAAGGAGCTTTAAAGGTCATCTGGTCCAAACATCCAACTGATGTTTGAATCTTCTTGTATCCCTGCCAGGACATCTCAGCCCTTGAGTTAAAGAAGTATTTGCAATGAATGGAAATAAACATTCAATAGAACAGGAGAATTTCAAGATGGTACCTGAATCACAGAAACAATCTAAGAGTGAAAGACTAGGGGAAGAACTGTGATGTCTTATGCCTGTGCAGACAGACATTTGCCTCTGTAGCACATTTTTAGAGCCTTTGGATATTTATTCAAAAGCTTTAAAACCTTACCATTTCATAATAAAAACAATGCACTCTATCAGAGAACCAGCTGGGAGTGTGTATTCCCCTATTCATCTGCGTCCCACTATGAAAAAGAGATTTCCATGCTGACTGGCAGGTGAGAAACAGTGACAGATGTTTGGCTGCTGGGCTACTTCTTGGCTGCATTGACTGTATATACCAGGGCCCTCGAGAAAACATATTTTCAATGATCAAGAATCATGCAGCCATGAATGGTTTCTTCTCATTTTGATTTTACATCCTGAACCAAAAGACACTTGTTTTGTTGGGTCTTCTGACTGGGGGGATGCCAGCTTCTGTCCAGTTACTCTTTTCTCAGGCTATTGCTTGATGGGTCGCTGCTTTCTGTTTCAGGTGCCTGGGGACAGCGAGAAACAGTGGAAGCCAGCCCTGGTTGTACTGACCGAGAAGGACCTTCTCATTTATGACAGCATGCCAAGGAGGAAGGAAGCCTGGTTCAGCCCAGTTCACACGTACCCTCTTCTTGCCACCAGGTAGCCATGGTTTTGTGTCTGGGTAGGATGTGTTGGCCATTTGAAACTATTTTAATCAATTATAATTGTCTCAACACATGATATTACTGCTTCCTCTTGCAATAGGAGCTGAG
This sequence comes from Hippopotamus amphibius kiboko, assembly GCF_030028045.1. Taxonomy (NCBI): domain Eukaryota; kingdom Metazoa; phylum Chordata; class Mammalia; order Artiodactyla; family Hippopotamidae; genus Hippopotamus; species Hippopotamus amphibius. The sequence continues at coordinate 155,951,424 of NC_080190.1, read as the reverse complement.
AGTTCCTCCAGAATATAATCACATGTTTTTAGCCATTTAGATTAGTTATCATTTAAGACCAAACAGCACAACGCAAAGCCAGAGAACAAACTGCTTCTCCATCAGGAGGGAACAGTGACATCTGCGACATGGTCCCAGCCTAGTCACCTTCCTGGGTCTCCATCCCATTCCCTTTGAGATGAACTATATGCATGTGTTTACAGTCTTGACGTTCAGGTAGAATCAAGCAAGGGACTTCACTTGGTAGCACAAAAAATGTCATGTGGGAATGTGGCACTGTGCTTTTTAAAGCTCACTCAGCAGGAGACCCCACAACAAATTCTTCTGCAGTTGTGGGATGCTTCCCATGGAAGTGGGGCTGGCAGTGTCCGTTTCTAAGCACCTTTAATACACATTTATAATTCATGTGGCATTATCCTAATACATCGTATGCTTCACTCCCTTCTTTAAAGGCCAATATCCTGAGCACGAAAACACATCAAACCAGAGTCTTGCCTTCAGACCTGGCATCTGTTTCCAGCTCTTTCTGTATGTGCTTTATGATAATGGGTGCAGTTCTCATTATTCCTATTACGTCTCTTTCTCTATCTACAGGCTACGTGTGCTAACGTAATGTTTGTGGCCCCCAGTGGCATAGTGCCTGGCAATTTGGGGCCCTTAAATGTTTGCTGAATGAATTATTGAGCAATGTGGGGCAAACTCTGAAAGGAGTTTGCTGTAATGGACAGAGCATAGTGGACTGAGGTTTTGGGGCATCTGTTCTGAGCAACATATAGACAGAAACAAGATGGGCTCTCTGTTCTGAAGGGATTGAGATGCCAAACAGCTTATAGGCTCAGGTTCAGGGAACAGAATGGGACCCAGTAGCAAAACAAAAGTACCACAACATCAAAATGGCAATAGTGAATAGAGCTGAAACTCCCCAAAATCCCTCTTACTTCCACTCATGGTTAGTTGTGGAGAACAGCAAGGGTAACCTGAAAATGCCAATTATTGGCCCCAGAGATGAATAGAGGAAGCCTCCAGGAGCTAGGAACCAGGACTAGATCACTTAGCTATTAATCAAACAAACAAAATGAAATAAAACAGTAATTTAATTTTAGAGTCTCCTAAGCCTCGAAATTTTTGGCAGGATGGCTATTAAAATACTACTGATGTTTACAATAAAACCTCAATAATCAGAATCCAAGCATCCTAAAATGTCCCTACAAAGATTCAGGCTATGTCTTGGGGTCCATTCAAATTCAGCCCAATCCCCACTGCTTTCTGCAGTTAATACCCACAGTCCTCATCTATGGGCACTGATGTTCAGATTCTGAGACGTTCCCGTAATTGAAACCTAAGAAAGATTAGATCACAATCACTGTCTTCCAGTTACTAAGAAGATTAATGGGATTCATGCCTCTTGGAATGGTTTTCAGAAACAAAAGTTTAAGAAAGGTAAAGTTTCTATGTAGTTCTCAGGCAACTTGAAAATAAAACTTACCCTAATACGTAGCTTTTGCCTCACAGTTTCTGAGCGTTCTGTCTAGTGGAGGCTGCTGTTTCATTCCTGCGTGTATGCACTTATTCATTCAGGATTTTATTTTTTTTTAATTTTTTTTTTACTTTTTAATTTTCATTCAGGATTTTAAATATTTAGTTCCTCAATCACACTAGCCACATTTCTAGGACTCAGTAGTTGTGGCCAGTGGCTACCATGTTGGGCAGCACAGATCTACAACATTGCCATCATCACAGAAAGTTCTATTGGACAGCACTGCCCTAGAGCATACATGACTCCTTCAGTATTTGTCCCAGTTTGGGCAAGTGACTGGACTTGCCTGCTCCCACAGCGGTCCATCCAAAGCTCAGGCTGCCTGGTGGGATTTCATCCTACAGGCTCTTCAGTCTGTCGGCACAAGCAGGGCACCTGTGACTCAGGGCACTCATCAAAGAAAATCATAGGTATGAACCCATAAAAAAGCAAAGCCCCCAGAAAGAGGAATGGGTGCACGGACACAGTAAATGGTATCTGAGAAGCTCTGGGTGGGGTGCCGAAAGCACCTGTCCTAGGCTCATGAGCCATGGGGATGTCCGGTCCAGACTATGAGCAGAACACATGAATAGCCTAAAACCCAAGCCTGCATCCAATATGGAAACAGAAAATGGAAACCCTATTCAGTGCAAACTATGCTCACTTAGAGCAGAAGATGCAACATTAAAAAAAAAACAGTGTCTATTTACAATAGTCAAGACATGGAAGCAACCTAAATGTCCATTAACAGATGAATGGATAAAGACGATGTGGTACATATATACAATGGAATACTACTCAGCTGTAAAAAGGAACGAAATTGGACCATTTGTAGAGTCATGGATGGACCTAGATACTGTCATACAGAGTGAAGTGAGTCAGAAAGAGAAAAACAAATATCATATATTAACACATGTATGTGGAGTATAGCAAAATGGTACAAATCAACCGGTTTGCAAGGCAGAAATAGAGACACAGATGTAGAGAACAAACATATGGACACCAAGTGGGGAAAGTGGGGGGTGAGGGGTGAATTGGGAGATTGGGATTGCCATATATACATTACCATTAAGAAGAAAATATCAAATTGTACACTTTAAATATATGCAATGTATTATATGTCAATTGTATCTCAATAAAAGTTCTTAAAAATATCAAAAATAGGCATCAGACAGTTAAGACAATTAAACCAGTAAAAAAAAAAAATCAGTGTCTACCATCTAAACATAAAGGAGATGTAGCGGTGATACTTGACTTCTCATATCGCCACCCCTCTCCCAAATTACTGTCCTCTGAACTGCAGAATAATTCATTATGATATGTGTGTATGAGCCCCAGGAGCAATGATAAACTTAGGCTCGTAATCATGACCCTGACCTCCAGCTAGAGGGGCAGAGTCGAGATGTTACGGCAGCACTGGCAGTCTGTTCTTACTTCAACCCCTCGAGCGAGTAGGTACAGTGCTGCCTGTCCTTGAGCAGCAGCCTGGAAGTGGAGGAGCTGGACTTTGCATCCTAGTTTTCCTCCCCACAAAACAGCGCTTAACCCCGGCTGATCACACCACCTCCCTCTTTCCTGAGTCCTCATCTGTTAATGGCTTGGCAGAATGCTGCCCTCTGCCAAGCCCAGGAGGAGATGCACTCTGGGGAAATGGGTCTTTCACTGACCTTTTTTGGCTTGTTCATCAGCGACCATGGTTGGCACACATTGGTCATGGTCAGCTTCCCCCCTCTACCCTGTAGATGTGTGTAGAAAAAGACTTTAGGAAAACAAACACACAGTGAGGAAAATGACCCCTCCCTTTCCCTGTGTAATCACGCTGGGAAGATTTAGCTCCTTTGTAGCTCCAGGCGGTGGAGTAGTGTTCAACCCAGCTGAAGACTGAAACTCTTGTGTCCTTGCAGATAAAGCTGGTTCTCTGAGGTGGGAGGCTGGGCTGAAGCTGGTTGAGAAAAACCACTGCCAGAAGTGGTAGAAGTCCCAGGGAAACTCTGGGTCCTTCTATTATAGAAGCTACTCCAATACTTCCGCGGGCTGCTTCCCCAGCGGCATATTGAAATTCATCAAGTGACTATTTACTTTACATGTGTTCCAGGCAGTTACATGTGGCACTGTGCCCTTGATATGTGAGCATTTGGGCACATAGCCTGTCTAGTAGTGTTATTTGTCTTTGAGTGCATTTCTCTAAAGAAGCAGAGTTATGTCTTTTTAATATTTCTTTTGAAAACCTTTTATTGAGGTACAATTTATAAATAGTACTATACACGAATCGTAAATGTACAGTTCAATTAACTTTTATTTGTGGATACAGAGCCACGTCTTCTAAAATTTTATTATAGGATAGAGTGTCTATTAATTAATCATCCTGGGTAACATTATCAAGAATGCCATGGTAGTACCATTTGCAAATAGCTAGACCCAGGTGGTAATAAACCAGTGGCTGACCTTTGTGGAGGGAGCATAGATCAAGGCCAAGAGCTTTACATGGTTTCTATCTGAGTTTGCAAAACTTGCCCAATTTAAGAGTCACCTGGCTGTTTATTAAAGATTCTGGCTCGGCAGGCCAGGGTTAGGCGTCAGGAGGCTGTGTCTTTTACAAGCATCAGGCAGATGTAGTCCTCAGGGATACCGCATTTAACCCTCACAACCCTACAAGGTTTAGGTTTTATTCCTATTTCACAGAGAAGTGAACTGAGGAACTAAGAGGTTAAGTAACTTACCCACAGTCATATAGCTGGTGAGAAACAGACCTGAGATTCTGATTCTGAATCCACCTTCTTAGCCACCATTCTCTGCAGCATCCAGGAGCATGTTTCTTATTCCCTGGAGTTTTGGTGGCTCTTTGAACTTGCTGAGTGGATCATATAAATCTTTCCTTAGCTCTCCTGACAACTTAATCATGATTAGGTGGCCACTCAGATCCCACAACAGAGTGAGGACAGAGCTGGGATGCTCTCAGAGACATGGAGTTTCTACCCAGGGCTTAGACTAACGGTTCTCAAAGTGTGGTCCCCAGACAGCAGTGTCAGCACCACCTGGGAAATTGGTACACATGCAAATTCTCCATCCCACTTCAGACCAATTACATCAGAAACCCTGGAAGTGGGGCCCAGTCCATCTGTGAGGGAACAAGCCCTCCACATGTTTCTGATGGAGGCAGATAAGAATCACTGGTTCAGGGACTTCCTAGGTGGCGCAGTGGGTAAGAATCCACCTGCCAATGCAGGGAACACTGGTTCGATCCCTGCCCCAGGAAGATACCACATGCCACGGAGCAACTAAGCCCGTGCACCACAGCTATTGAGCCTGTGCTCTAGAGCCCATGAGCCACAACTGTTGAGCCCATGTGCTGCAACTACTGAAGCCCATGCGCCTAGAGCCTGTGCTCTGCATTGAGAGGCCACCGCAGTGAGAAGCCTGTGCACCACAATGAAGAGTAGCCCCCGCTTGAGGCAACTAGAGAAAGCCCGTGTGCAGCAATGAAGACCGAACACAGCCAATAAAATAAATAAATAAATAAATAAATAAATAAATAAATAAATAAATAAAAGAACCACTGGTTCAGAAAACTCTACTCTGCTGCCTCCCAGGGTTCATAGTAGGAAGGAAATGCCATAGCAAGGACTGGGTTCTTTCTCCTCTATGGTTCTTCAGAAGCACTGTGATGACCGCTGATGAATGAGTTCAAAGGCTGTCCTGGATCCAGGTGCCCACAGAGTCATCAGCAGCTCCTAGGGTGTGCAGTGTGGCTGCCCTGCTTTTTCATCTGATAGGCATTTTCCATTGGTCCATTGCCCTCTACCTCAGCTTCCTCTGAATGACTGCCTAGTGCCCCACTGCATGGATCCTCCAGTCCACAGGATGTCACTGCATAGTGATGACTTAAGTACAGCCTTGTTTAGCATAATGCCTGGCACATAGCAGGACTGGGCAGCTGTCCGTCCTCTTCCCTTTGCCTTCGTGGTGCTGGGAAGTATTGTTCAGAATATGAGAGTCTTTTCTCTTGCACGAGAACTGGCTGGGAGTGTCGCCAGTAGGAAACAGGTTTCTTCTGTGATTGAACTGTCCCTCAGACATTAAAACATGGCTCCAAATCCTAGCTACTCACCAGCTTTAGAACCTTGGGCAAATCATACCATCTTTTTTTGCCTCATACCCCATATTTGCAATATGTGGATAATATTTGTACCTGCCTGATAAGGTTGTTATAAGGATTATATTAGACAGTGTAAACTGCATAGGATAGGATGGTAAATGCCAAATAAGCTTATTTTTTCTCTTATTTTTTAACACTTTCTCTGTTTGGGGGCTTATAAGTACATTGGCCAAATTTTTAAAACAACTTCATCACACTGAAAACTTGTGACCAATTAAAATCCACAGGTCATTGTCATGGGATCTTTTAAAAGATCTTTTAAACCCCATCCTGTTAGCAAAGAAATGAAAATTTTTTAATAAGCAAACAGAAGGTCTCAAAAATATCTCCTTAAAAAAGAAAAAAAAAAACAACTTTTAATGGTAGAGAGGAAAGAACACAGTATTGGATTTGACAGACTTGGGTTCACACTCCAGTTTTGCCCAGTTAAGCCCAAGTTTACAGGCTGTATGACCTTGAACAAATCACTTCTCCTCTCTGATCCTCAGTTACCTTGTCTGAAAACTGGGATCAGAATGTCTACTGCACAGTGATTATGAAAGTTAAAATATGATGACTGTATCAGCTCGAGCTGCCACAACAAAATACCATAGATTGGGTGGTTTAAGAACAGGTAATTATTTGCTCACAATTCTGGCAGCTGGAAGTCTAATATCAGGGAACCAGTATGGTTAGTTTCTGGTGAGAGCTCTCTTCTTGATTTGTCGATGGCCACCATCTTGCTACATGCTCACATGACTTCTTTGTGTGCATGAGGAGAGAGAGAGAGAACTTGAGTTCTCCGGGGTCTCTTCTTACAAGGACACTAATTCCATCAGAGCAGGGCCTCACCCTTAATTAAGGCCTCATTAAACCTTAATGACCTTGGTTCTATCTCTAAATATAGTCACATTGAAGATTAGGGCTTCATTGTATGACTTGATAGGGTAGAAGTGGGGCAGAATTCAGTCCACTGCACTGACATAAGTGCAGCCTTATTCAGCACGATACCTGGCACATAGCAGGACTGGGCAGTTGTCAGTCCTTTTCCCTTCATCTTAGCAGTTCTGGAAAGCATCGTTCAGAATGTCAGAGACAGTCTTTTCTCTTGCAAAAGAAGAACTGGCTGGGACTGTAGCCAGTAGGAAACAGGTTTCTTCTAAAATCAAGTTATCCTTCAGCTCAGATAGTTCATAGTTAATTTGCTGATTTGTTTGGGGCTTTTTTTTTTTTTTTTTTTAGGCCCAGGCATATCTAATTTATATTTTTCTGGAAGATGAAAATTTGATTGTGTTTCAAGGCAGAGGCACTAGAAAGGCTCACAATATGTTCTTGGTGTCAACGCCCATGCAGAGAAGTTCAAGGGCAGTCACTTCTTCCACTGACAAAATTCCATGCTGCCTCTATACATTGATGCTTCATAGCAGTGTGCTCAGGAAGTTTGCAAACATGTTGTAATTTTAGCTGTTCCCATCTCTCAGCTTTTTATGAGTCCCTGGGAAAACATTTTTTGCTTAGCCAAAGCTTATTTGATGTTGCTGAACATTAAAAAAAAGAAAGGTATTCTTGCCCATAAGGAGTCAACGCGTTGGTTTTTTGTCACTGTCCTCACCATTGGCAAGTGAGATAGGTCTACAGAGAGCGAGGATTAAAGCTGCAATATTTCTGGAATTCTAGAAGAGGTTTAACCCAGAAATTCTGCCCACCCAGTCCCAGTGGTTGGTGAAAAGCTCAGAAGCACAGAGCTTGTTAAAAGAATGGCGCTGCTCTGAGCCCAGTTCCCCGACCTGTTGGTCTGGAGTAGCTGAAAAAAAAAGGAACCGATGAATGTGCACTTCTCTCCTCTGATATCACTTGGGAGCCAGAGACACCGAACGTCTGTACTAAACACGTCGGGGACTCTTTGGTGCCTGAGGAACTAACCTGTTTCTAAGTGCTAAAAGTAGCTGCTGCCTCAGGCCAGTCTCAGACATTTTAGGAATGCTTCCCAGTGGGAAAGGCTGGCCAATGGCATTTGTCAAACATTAAATTATAATCAGCCTGTGGTTTTCACACTAAGCCTGGGAGGCCCTCTCACTCTTCGAGAATGTGGGCATATTCCATGGGCATTCCCTAGAGTAGCATAAAAGGCTCTACATGCCCAAGAATCTGCACTCTGTCAGACTGAAAAGCGTGGGGTTTGCCTATACACCCATCCATTGCATTTGTTCCCACAGGCCTGGTATACGTATTAACTGTCAGCCTCCTGTCCTCCCTCGTACCAATCCAGGAGCTCTTCAGGGGTGGTGAGTGGGAGATGAGCAGAGTGAGGAGATTCATGGACTTGGGAATCAGACAAACCAGGAGTCAAATTCTGAGACCTCTACTTGCAATGTGATTTGGGGCAAAATATCCATCTCTCTGAATCCAAGTCTCCTCATCTCTGTGAAGGGGGTAATGGTATCTTCTGCTTCATACAGTTATTGGTAGGACCGATGGAGACAGTATATTAAACCTTTAGCAGAGGACTGAGATGTAATAAGTGATTGATAAATGCTAGCAATTGTTAATATTGGAGAAAATAATTGGCATTAATGTATGAATGACTGAGAAGTAATCGCACTTATTTGATCCCATCTGTGATACTATATTTATCAGGGACTTGTAGTGTTTTAAACCAAAGTCACTGAGATGTAAGAATGGGGCTAATTAAGAGTTGTGGGTTTGTTTGTAGAGAGAGGGAGTGTGAGATGGAAATAGGGAGCCTGGACCCCCTTACCTCACACCACAAAGCTAGTTCTGAATGTTGCCTGTAACAGCATCGCAGAGAGGTGGCTTAACTGATGGCTTCCTCCTCAGAGCAGGAATTTCAGTTCAATTTAAGAAACTTTTAACAGGCTCCTCCTATGGGCCAACATTGTACTAGGGGCTGATGGTAGGGGAATTAAAAAAAAAAAAAAGGCAAAAAGCGAGAGATAAAAGGCAAATGTTGTAAGAGCTAATTGTTCAGCTTATACAGTCATGGCTTTATTTTCTCTGTAAACTAGGGCTGATTTTAATTGTCATTACCTTATATGGAGAAGCTCTTGAAGATCTTTTAATACATATTCTATACCCATTGTGATATATGTTGAACTACTCCTAATTAAAGCATAGATGGGATAGAATGTATATGAGATAACCAGACAATTCAAAGAATGTATCTAAAAGTTAGAGTTCTAAGATTGCTAAATAATAATAATAATAATAAAAAAAGCATTAACTTAAAAGAAAAATTTTACCAAGACATTGAATGATCATGATGTGATAGTATCCATCAGATTGCAGGTTTTGTTTATCCCTAGAAGGAAAGTACGTGGATGAGTTAAGCCCATGTATGACCTGAAGTCTTCACTATACTCTCTCACTTTAATTTCCTTCCTACCTATAGTTGACCAGCTGGAGTTTGGCCCCTTTTCCTGGTATGATGGAAAGAGTATAGACTCTATAGCCATGTGGACCTGGGTTCAAATTCTGGACACTCATTATGTGGTCCTGGGCAGCTACTTTATCCCACAGAGAACCATGGATTGCTTGTTTGGAAAATGGAGCTCATAATACACTGTCAGAGTCATCATGGTGGCTGAATGAGACAGTGTGTCAATGCAGCCTTGCACATAGTAGGCATCTACTTTCCTCCCTCTTTATTACTGCTGGCAGCCAGCTGTGAATGGTCGTGAGGCCGTGGGGAATGATGGAGGATGATCACGAGTCTCCGGAAACGCACCTGGTTAATACCACTAACTAGTCAAAACTGGGCTCTGATCTGTTTTGCAGCTCATTCTCCTTTGTTCAGTGTGTCTTTGCTCACACTTAGTATCCCTCAATGATATCAGCTTTCCAAGAAATGGGATCTCGCCTAACTCTTTTACCACCATATTCAGAAGCAAGAAGTTTAGAAGGTAGAAATGAGTCCAGCGTTCAGTTATTCTTGGCCGAGGGACAGCACGCTCGTTCTTGGGCAGCCCTTCCTGTCTGATAGTTTGGGGTTTGTTAGAGATTATTTCCCCTCACTTCTTTCCTGGAGAGTCTGTTGACTGCTGAGCCTCATTAGGGGTGGCCAGCTGATGAAAGTATTCAAGAGCAGCACCAGGAGCATTGACGGGATCTGACCAGTTGCTTTTCCTTCCTCCCTCCCTCCCTGCCTCCCTCCCTTCCTCCCTTTCTTTTCTTTACTCTTTTCTTTTCTTCTTTCCTTTCCTTTCCTTTTCTCGTTTATTTTTGTGTGGCTTGCATTGTGGCATATGCAGGGAGATGCTAATTACAGCAATTAAGTAAAATGGGATGTAACATTGCTTAGCAACCCAGTTACCTAATCTGTAATTTTACTAATTTGCCTGAATTTGTGTGCTGCAACTGTTTTTGTTTTAATTAAGGATATTAATAATAATGTTTTTTAATGGAACATTTTATGCGACAGTCTCTAACACTATCCACAATTAAATTAGTGCATAAGCAACCCTTATGAGATAGGTTTTTTGTTTTTGTTTTTCTCAAAATCAGTCAGGCAAAAGGGGCATATCTGAGGATCAAGAAACAATATGCAGCCTCATATGGTACCTCAGTTATTGGTAGAGAAACATGTGGCCTAGCCTTCTGCAGGAATGACTATTTCTACCGCCAAGCTCCTCCAAATCTTGGACAAAGAATTGGACTTGAAAATGGGCTTATCACATAGCCCCTCTGAGCCTCATGATATCCACCACTTTGGGCACTGGAAATATTTTTAAATGTTTCACACTTTCTTTTTATCTTATAAAAAGATACATGGGTTAGGGACCCATTTATATACAATTCTTTAAATGTACACGGGATCCATGCTAGCCCTGAATGTAAAATCTTCAGGACTTTTATTTTTCTGATGATATGGTTACCTTCTACTCCTACACCAAAGGAAACAAAAACAAACAAATAAGAAAACACAAAAAAACTCTGGCTCCCTAAGCAACCAAGCTACTACTGAAAACACCAGTTGCTAAAGATGGATTTGGAAGAAGAAACAGGAAATGGTTGTTAGGCTGTTAGGCTGTTAGGCTGATCTCATAGAACAGCCGATCCCAGGTAACTTTTTTTTTTTTTTGCGTTGGAAGTGGTTTTATTTATTTATTTTTAATTATTTTTAATTCCAGATACCTTTTAAGATCACTTTTTTTTTTCAGGACTGAATTAATCTGGAAATTAGCATTTAGTGGATGCAAACCCAAGTTCTTTGGATTTAGCCATAATTACTGTTTGGTGTGGTTGAGGGTTGGAGGGTGGGAGAGAAGTCATAATATCTCATAAGCAGTAATTAATCACAAACTTCTTGGAAAGGGGTCCTCTTTGTATTCTAGCCGTTCATTTAGTCATTCATTTGACAAATATTTACTGAGTACCTGCCATGTGCCTGGAGTTGTTCTAGGTGCTAAGCGTACAGCGGGGGTAATCAAATAAAAAGTCCTGTCCAGATCAAATTAATTATAATAATGACTATTACTATATATTCTGTGCCAGGTGCTATTCCATACAGTATTCCTGTGACTCATTTCATCCTCACATATTACTAACCTCAGTTTTCATTTGCAGAACCCAAGGCATAGAGCGTTTAAGAAACTTGTCAAGGTCATACAGTTGGCTAAGAGCCAAGGTGGGGTATCTTCCCCTCTGCTCTGTGCCCTCCTATCTATGGCTTCATTCTCTGGCCCTGTTCTCTCGTGTTATACGGTCCTATTCATTTGTTCACTTATCTACACTCCTTACTCATAGGGAGTGTAAAATCTTGCTGGAGATGGTGGCTTCACTTCCAACCATGGAAATGTGTATCTGAATTTTGTAACCAGGGAAAAAAACATGTCCTTGGGCTTCTCAAGCAGTTTCCGATAAAACTTAGAAATTGGGTGTGAATTGTAGCTTGAAAGCCCATTCCAGGGTGCCAGTATTTTCTTCTAGCTGGATAAGAAAGTTATCTTCTCCAAGGAGACAGCATTTTCTTGGTTGCTGTAGTTTAGTCTCTGCCGCAGATAAGAGACAGATGGTCATATTTTTAAGGATACACAAATAGCTTAAAATGTAAAATAATTGAAAGATAAATAATAGCTATTTCAGAGTTCCCCGCCGAGACTGCAGATCAGGAAAGATCTTTGGGAAGAATCTTGGGAGGAATGTAAAAAGGCTGTTCCTGGCAGGATGGGAAAAACTCAGGCCCTACCTTTTCAAATGTCCACATGATAACTTTTAAAATCTTAATGTCCAGCTGACATTTACTTGATGCATAGTATCCAGAATCTGGCTACTTCACTGTGTTCCCAAATGCAGCTGCAAATGAAGACCCCATTAGGAGCTTTCACTGGCCCCAAATTTCAAAAGATTTCAAAATAGGTCAATTGTCTGTGTGTGTGTGTACTTTGTAAAACTGAATTCACATTTCAGAAACGTTTTGAAACACTTGCATTCATGCAGTTTCTCAGTCAACATGTATTGAACACTGACTGTGTGTCAGGTAAGGTACTAGACACTATGGAATCAATGAGAGATGGGACAGGGCTCCTACCTTGAAGGACGTCGGGGGGGATGAGATGGTGACCTTAAGCAGTGGGGTAAATGGATTGATGATGATGTGTGGGGTCCAGAGGAGGGCCACTTATCTTGAAGAGACCCGTGCTGTGTTTGGTCTTGAGTGTCCGCAGATCACTGTGCTGTCAATAGCAAGTTTGCTTCCCCCAACATCTTCCTACCCAGGAGCTGTCAACTTTGACAGGTGAGCAACAAACCTTACATACAGAACAGGCGCCCAGGAACTCCTGCTGGCTGCCAGCCTAGGCAGTCTCAGCCTTGCTGGAAGTGCCGCTACCTCACCTTAGATCCCAAGAAGCAAATCATCTCCTCCAAGTGTGGTTCTCTCAAGAGGGGCCAAGGTCCAGGGACGGCTTTGATCCAGCCATAGACTCTGAAGGCGAGAACTCTACCATCCCTGCGAAGTCACCGGCCAGCCCATGCTTGAACACTTCTGCAGATACTGCAGACATGTATGGCTGTCCCCTGCCTCCTTCCCATTCCCCACACAGTCTCTCTTCTCTGTTCTGAGTGATTTCCAGTGCTCAGTTGGAAGGAGGGGAGAAGAGACTTGAACAGAGCAAGAAGCTCCTTGAAGGCCCCTCAGAGCCCCCCTGAATCCAAAAGGATCATGTAACATCAACTGGCAGGTCTCAACATGTCTCCTGTCTCACTTGCTGGAGGCCAGTACGTTCATGTAAGGGATCTAATGAGGCCACGAGTGTAGGTTTCATCCCACATGGATGGGTTAACTTCATTCTGAGAAAGGCTATTCCGTAGCCACAGCCTGCAGGTGTCAGGTAATAGGAGCCAGACATGGACAGTTTAGACTAACATAGACACGAACCAATGCAGGAGGACACAGGTGAGTTCATCTAGTATTCCAACCCTGGATTGCCACTAACACTAAACAAACGAAATGGGTATTCCACACTGAGTCAGAATGTATATATTTTTCAGTGCAATGGAAGTCCTGATTCTAAAAATTAAAGTGAAAGATTTGGGTTCATTTTAGTCCCATAGCCTTGTAAAGCTCATCTTTACATTGTATGGTTTATGTTACTTAGAGAAATTTGTTAAGAATTTTTTAAAAAAACTAAATAGAAATAAAATCACCCATAAAATTGCTTGACATTTTAATGGACTTGTTTCCAAGCTTTTATTTTACATAGTTGAACTGCATATCTAGAGCCTTTCAGTGACTATAGGTGCGTTTCCCCACATTCACATGTGTTCTGAAATAATTTGTTAGTCCAGAGGATGTGTACCCATGTGTATTTTGTGGATATCTGATGTAGTTCATTTGATTTTCATCTGGAAAAAGTATCCTTTTGTTACTAGTATGCACACTAGGTAGCAGAAAAGACCATTTGCTCTGTCTCACAGTTTACATACAGTACTGTACATTTCATTAACCAATATTGGTATTTTCAAAAGAACACATAATTCAGCATGTCTGCTGTTCTTCAGATTGCAAATCAACTTGTTTAACACAAATGTTATATAATTCACATTCGGTTAGTTGAAAAGTCCATTTTTCCTCTTCCCTTTTCTTCTTCAATGGGAATTTGGTGATGAGACAAATAACAAAGTACCCCAACAGTCCTCCCCCAAAGGCTTTTTTATTTTAATCATTACTTCCTATAACGTGGTGAGTTTCTCCGTCAAGGACTCCCTGTGCCTGGTATTGGTCAGCTAGATACAGGGCTTTCTCATACCTTATTACACTCTCTGAGTAATTTCATTCCTTATACCCAGTCTTACCAAATGCAAAATTTATAACAAGTTGCATTTTCCAGTTATTATTGGCTTTAATTTTATAGTCTCTCTGGAGAAAAAGAAATATTGGTAAGAAATTTACAAGCACATGACATTCTCTTTGAGCGTGGTGTGTCTTTTTTCTTGCCTCACTCGTGCCTCTGTGTTACAATTATGCTGGCCCTAGACTGTGACAAAGTTGATGTCTCCTGGGTGGAAATTTAGTGGATAGAAAGTGAGAACATGAACAGGGAAGGCATTAGGAAACTAATTTTTATTGAATGCTTACTGTGATGCACTATATACTGAATTAAGTCCTTTATAGATTTTCTTTTTCTTTTTCTTTTTTTTTTTTTGTATAAGCATGACTTTTAATGCATTTAACATTTATGTACCCTTAGGAACATAAAGAATCAAGTCTGGTTTTTTCTTTCCTTAAAAAAAGTAATTGTAACTAAAAAAAAAGTTATCCAGTTAAAAACGAATAAGAGTAGAAAAGATATATAATGAGAAGTTAAATTCGCTACTTCAGATCTGTTTCCCAGGGCAACCACGATTAGTATTTTCTTATATGTTCTTACATAAATATATTATAAACACACAAAGGCATATATAAATATGTAAGTGTGTGTTACTCCTTCCCCACCTTCCTTTCTTAAACAAATGGGAGCCCAGTATATTCACTTTTGTTTTTTACTGTAGAGGTTTCATTTCTATAAACATGAATACAGCCCATTCTTTCCACAGATATATATATATATAATAACTGAGTATGTATACTGTGAGCACATATATTATGACTTATTTAACCCGATATTTCTAGTCTTTTGCTTTTATAAACAGCGTGGCATTGAAAATCCTTGAATATACATTCTTTCACATACTTTTTAGTTTATTTCGAAGCTGCCCCAATGTATACCCCCAACTCTGTTACCAAACTTTTTGACTTCTGCATTTCTCTTTGATTAACTTTAGCATCTCATTGTTATTTTGATTAGCCATCCTCTGTTTAGTTCCACTGATCTTCCCATTTCTACCTGAATGAGTACTAACCTGTTTCGATTAACACAGCCTTAAAATATATTTTAATGTCTGGTAGGTTCAGTCTCCCTATATTTCTCTATAAAAGGAGCATTTAAAACATATTTTAAGGACAACATTTCAGATTGCCTTAATGACAGATTCACTAGCACAAAGCAGTTATGCTCTCATTATACAAATCCTACAAATCCATCACAGGCAGACCTTGAAGATATTGCGGGTTTGGTTCCAGATCATAACAATATATTTTTTTAATATATTTTCTTATATTTAATCCTAATCATATGAGGCAGGAATTCTATTTTTAAAATAAGGAAACTGAGGGTAGGGGCAAGGGGTGGAATAATACTTACTGAGTACGAACCATGTCTAGGTTCTGTACAAGGTACCGTACATAGATTGTTTCGTTGGGTCCTTATGAGGTGGTGACTCTTAGAACAGTTCACTAACGGTAGAAGAGGGTTCTAATGCAGGTTGTTATGCCTCCCAAACCTGTTTATGTCCCTTTTCAGTTTACCATGCACCCTGCCAGCCGTGTCCAGCTGATAGATTTTAAAAAGGAAGAGCTAGATATATTTCTTGAAGCAACTAAAATGTAAACACCTGTGAGTAGAAAAACACTTTTGAGCAATTAAGGAAACACAAATTCCCTGGTGGCGCAGTGGTTAAGAATGCACCTGCCAATGCAGGGGACACAGGTTCAATCCCTGGCCCAGGAAGATCCCACATGCTGTGGAGCAACTCAGCCCATGCGCCACAACTACTGAGCCTGCACTCTAGAGCGCGTGAGCCACAACTACCAAGCCGATGTGGTACAACTACTGAAGCCTGGGCGCCTAGGGCCTGTGCTCTGCAACAAGAGAAGACACCGCAATGAGAAACCTGCACACCACAACGAAGAGCAGCCCGCACTCTCCGCAACTAAAGAAAGCCTGCACACAGCAACCAAGACACAATGCAGCCAATAAGTTATTTAATGAAATTTATTAACTTAAGAAAACACAATGTGAATTTGTGGTTTCTCTATATACTTCTTCTTAATTTTTATCTGACCTTCAATCCCTTTAAATTCTTAGGCTTTTGAGAAATGTCTTCTGTTTCTTTACCCTTACCCAGACTTTGAAACCTCCCGGTAGCTTCTCAGTCACTCTTGCTCCCTTCTCATTACAAAACGCCCTCCTCCCTCGAGACGAATTGGACTCAGTCTCTACGTGTTAAATTCCTGGGCAGGGGCACCCATGTTAGCAGACATTTCCCTTCATGCTGTCCTGGACTCTCCTCTCAATGAGATTCATGGAACCTCTCTCTCTTGTATTATCTTTTTATTGCGGTATAATTGACAAATAAAAGTATATATATGTGATGATTTCATATCCATATTTGTGAAATGATTACCACAATCAAGTTAATACATCCATCACTTCATAGTTGCCTTTTCTTTTTGCAAATTTTAATTTTTAGCAAATTTCAAGTCTACAATACAATATTATTAACTATATTACCATGCTGTTCATTAAATCTTCAGAATACATCTTACAATTAAAAATTTGTACCTGTTACAATTAAAAATTGTAACTTCACCCCATTTCCCCCAGCCTCAGCAGTCATCATTCTATTCCCTGCTTCTGTAAGTTTGACTTTTTTTTTTCACATATAAATGATGTCATACAGTATCTGTCTTTTTCTGTCTAGCTTATTTCATTTAGCATAATGCTTCCAGGTTCATCCATGTTGTGGCAAATGGCAGGATTTCCTTCTTTTTTTTAAGGCTGAATAATATTCCATTATGTATATGTGCACCACATCTTTCTTATCCATTCATCCATCGATGGACACTTAGGTTGTTTCCATATCTTGGCTATTCTGAATAGTGCTGCAGTGAACTTGGGAGTGCAGATATCTCTTTCAGATACTGATTTTGCTTCCTTTGGATATATCCTCAGAAGTGGCACTGCTGAATCATGTAGTAGTGCTAATATTCATATTTTGAGGACCCTCCATACTGTGTTCTATAGGGGCTGCACCAATCTACAGAACCACTTACCATCTACAAGGGTTCCTTTTTCCCCACATTCTTGCCATTTGTTATCATTTGTAGCTTCTCTATCTTCAAAGAATTGTACAACCCAAAGCCTTTTTCAATTAACCTTTTTCTTCAAGTCATCATTGCAAAACCCCCCACCGAATTTCAACTTTGTAAGTAAAAGAAAGCTCCTCAGAGTTATACGAGCTTGTCGCTAGAAATTCAACAGGCTACAGTATGTTTTATTTTACTGATAATTTTGGGCTACAGTATTTAAGCTTGCAAGAAAAAATAAGTTTTTGGATTTCCTCTGTACAACTTTTAACCTAGCGGTAACAAGCCCTTTGCCTAAGAAAAATAACTCTCTCATCCACCAAGTGAATAGACACCTGGACTTTCTTTAGCAAATGGTGAAGTGTTTCTTTCTGTGTTGAAAGATAAGGTTGGAAATGCAGATATCCTGGAGAGTAGCAACATTTGCTAAATTATACTCATGCTGTCCTGCAAATTATTGATATGAGAGTTTCTCCCAAAAAGAGGCTGGGATATGGAGGGGAAGGAGACAGCATAAGAGATGCGGGTGCTTAAAGGGGGCAGGTGAGAAGCAGGAGCCAGTGCCTGCTCAGAAGGCAGCACTCTGAGACTTTGATTCCTCATGTTTCCTCTGGCCATTTGGAAAATATTTACCATGGGAGTCACACTTTATGCTGAATATATGTTCTAAAGTCAGTGTGAAATCGTTTATAGTAAAAATCACTCTTGAAAATCCCTTTAATCTCCCATAAAGTGCAGTTCTCTTCCACGTCTCAAGAACTCCAGTATCACCGTTCTCTTCCAAGCTTTAGCACAAATACACAGGTTGCTACTTCTTCAGCTGAGTCCCATGGTTGTCTGCTTGCATTTGGAGGCTGTGTGCATGAGAAGTGCATACTCACAAGTGCATTCAGTGCAACCAGATGCTCCAAAGTACAAGAAACACGGGGCGGGGGGAACTAAGTCTAACCCAGGAAACAACAGATTTCCTCTCTAGTCTCATGCTCTCACTGGGTCATATATATGCCCAGGAATGGAATGGGGATGGAGGGAAAGATGGGATTTTCTACATTATTTAAATTGTTCTTTCAACCATTTACTTAATCATCTTCCTTTTTGGTTGAGTGAGTATAGTTGAATTTGCCTAACTAGTCATAAAATTCAACTCCTCTGCATAGTCAACTGGATGCACAGTTCTTGGCTACTGTGTTTATCCCAGTCTACCGTTGGTGAGGAACTGGGTGAGGAGATGGCAGAAAACCATGGTGAACATTAGGGTATAGTGTGCCTTTTGGTTCCAGATCAGAAAAATGAGAGCAAATCACCAATCTGGGGCTTTTCTCAAAATTATCAGGTGAATACAGTAGAGTTTCCATTTGGATGATTTCTCTCTATTTTTTTCAACAGGCTGGTCCATTCAGGTCCAGGGAAAGGATCACCCCAAGCTGGTGTAGATCTGTCCTTTGCAACGCGAACTGGTACTAGGCAGGGGATTGAAACACATCTCTTCAGGGCTGAGATCAGCAGGGACCTCTCGCATTGGACACGGAGCATAGTACAGGGGTGCCACCACTCAGCTGAACTCACTACCGAAGTCACCACAGGTGAGCACTGCTGGCTTTGGGTTTGCGATATCACATCCTTATGGGAAGAATGCACCCTCTACTCCACCACGACTTCAGAATAGTTTCCATTACTGGCCATTTGGGGCACTTAAAATTCCAGAGGTAAATTTAAAATTCTCCTAAATTAAGGCACCGAATGCCCTACTAAAATGGAACCTAGGGGTTTGATTGTGAAAAGCCTTATCCCATCTTCATTCAGGAAAAGTGGTAACTTAGTAGTCAGATGTTATTTCTACCATGTTGGTCAGTGCATATCTAGAACATTTCCATCATGGTAGAAAGCCCTATGGTGTAGCTCTGCTCTAAATGAACAAGATTTCCCACATGACCTCTTAGGTACAGTGTTTCCAAACCTTAGTCACACTGAAAACAGTAACAACAAAAACAATGTTATTTTAGTTTTACCCTCAGGAGCCTTGGATTGCTGGTGCTTATTCCTAGAGATTCTGACTCGGCAGTTGTGGGGTGGGGCCTGAGAATCTGCATCTAGTATGATACCAGGCAGTCTGATGCTGCCAGTCCATGGACCACTCTTTGAGCAGTACTGCACTAGGGTGCAAATTCTTCCAGCACCCAGGAGTATTCTAAAAGATGGTACACATGTCAACATGTAGTAGGGCTTCTCCACATCTCCCTTGCTCGTGCAAACAAGAAAAACCAGATGTTCTGTAGAATTTCTCCTGCAGCATCTCTGAGATAATCAAAGTCTTTTAAAAATTATCCTGGAACTAATTGGTACCCCCAATATTTTCCAACATTGTTGAAAACGTCTCTTGGAGTGTTCCTGAAGTTTTTAGTTTTGACACCTATTCTGTATGGCAAGGAAAAGTGGAGTTTCGAAACCGAGAGTTGGAAAAGGCTCAAGTCACCTGAAAACTAAATTTAACGAAGTGATATGTGTAATTGCAGAGAAGTCCAGACTCCTTGCAACAACTTCAGGAGTGTTGGAAGGAAAGAATGAAGATGGCCAAAGGGGTTTGGTTTAGTTTACATTCCACAAATCTCATAAAATCTCTCTATAGGCTGAACTCTACTTGGACAGGAAAACAATGAGGCTGTTGATAGAGCAGCCAAAGGAGAATAACAAAGAATTGTGTGGACTGAGCTAGCTGGGTGGTGGGAGAGAAGAAATTATGGAAGTGGCCAAAGGCGCAGCCCAGTTTCAAGTGGAAAGATGCCTGCAAAGAGTTGGGGGAAGGGGCTTATGTTTTAATCAGAGCGTCAGTTAGCTTGACAATAGGTTCAATTTATCCTGTATAGATTAAGAATGTCTTCAGATAACTGATTCCATTATATAATGGCCACGACTACCACTTTAGGTCAATTAATGTTAAAAGTAATCATGATCAGTTAATTCAGATCATTCAGTGGCATAGCTTTAAAGTTCAAACGTAGAGGAAGGAGGAAAAAACACGTTTAGAACCCAGTCGCCCACATATTCTACAGACGTTAGAAAAGTGTCAGAAACGAGGATTCAAGATGGGCAGCCATAACTACGTCTGTGCCGTGTCTATGTAACGTTTTGGTCATCCTTGAACTGAACTGGTGGCAGAGGTCTAGGGCCTTTCTGAGAGGATAACTTAAGATTTGCCAAGGGGCTCTGCCCAGGACTCATAGACCTATTAGAGGATGGGATGCACCTTTGGAAAATATCAACCCTTAGTTACAAGTTGAAAGATGGTTGCAGGGGTATCTGTTTTAACCAATTAAAATCCACCTGATTCTGTGAGCAGATAGACACTGTATTTCTTCTCCCAAACTCTGAGGGGCTCACCCACCCCAGTTATTACTCTGACAGCCTCTTCTCTAAGGTCCCTCTCCACATCCCTCCGTATCCTGAGCACCAAAGTGTGAGAAGGCTGCACGAGACACACTGGAAAGAAAGAGCTGCAATCTTAAATCTAAACCACTGGGTTGGGACATGTTCACCTCTCTGAGCTTTGCTTTTTTCACCTATAACATTGTAACTGCTTTCGGAGTGTGGTAAGGTGAAATTCAGTTAGGTTTGTAAAGCTGAGCTGAGCTAATGATGATAGAGAGTAATCAATACTGCCTCTACTTTTACGCCTCCTGAGCTCCAGCCCCAGCCAAGAAAATGTCCTCGTTTCCCTAAAGAGCTTTCAGATGTATATGAAGGCCAGAGCCAATTGACTGGCCAGGGTCCGTTAAATGTGGTGTTTTGTGAGGCAAAAAAATCCAATTTGATACTTAACCACCTTTTCCAGAACTCTTTGATTTTGCTTTTTTTTTTTTGGACACCCCACGCGTATGCGGGATCTTAGTTCCCTGACCAGGGATCGAACCCGGGCCCGGCAGTGAAAGCGCCAAGTGCCAACCACTGGACCACCAGGGACTTCCCTCCAGAACTCTTTGATGAAGGGTTTTAAACACTCACAAGTCCTCCTAATGGGAACTTGGAATGGGGTGGCAGTCCCCCTGTCCAGTTCATAATCTGAGATCTCTGGTCTCTTTTCCTAAATGCAAGGTGGACCACAGATAAATGCTGGCACTTTACCCGATCAGAAGGTTTTACTTTTGTTCCATTGGATCAGAGGGCACCTTGTGGACACCAGTGGAGGTGGCTGAATACCACACTGGACAGGGAGGAAACAGCATCCTTCACAGAAGGTGCCGCATCTGACACTGACCTGCAACAGCAGCTTTTCCAGCACCCGAGATGATTAGATCATCAGGGGAACTCAAAAAGCACTCCCTTCTATGTATAAAATGAGCTTTGTTCTACGTTTTTAAAATTAAAAATCAGGTTATTTTTGAACTACTCACTCCTGACGTCTTACATGTGTTTTTGTTACCTTGGGTAACATCATTGGGGGAATGCTTGCTTCCTTCACTGGTGGTAGACACGGCATAGATTGATTGATTGACTCTGTGTGTGTGTGTGTGTGTGTGTGTGTGTGTGTGTGTGTGTGTGTGATGACGATGATAGAGACAGCTTACTCTAAATCAAATGTCACTTTTTTCCAGCTTGAGACAAGGCCACTGGAACACCCATCTCCCTACATCCATGTTGTTAGATGGTCATATGTATAAGGGCTAGAGCCCAGATAAAATTCAGTAAATCCCAGCAAAAGGAATTTCTTCCAACTTATTTCCCTTAGTTTCAGAGGGCAAGGTAAATTACAATATTACAATCAATCTAAGGAGAATATTTGCATGCACGATTATTAATTTTTAACTTTAGAAAGAAGTTTGTGGCTGGACCGTGGGAGTGAGGGGACTAAAAGATTATGTGCCTGGGAAAATGGATGGACTTTCATTGTTCATACTTTTGTCTGTCTCTCTCAGCTTGCACCTACAAAAACCAGGAATGCCGGTTGACCATACACTATGAGAATGGATTTTCTATTACCACTGAACCACAGGAGGGTGCCTTTCCCAAGACAATCATACAGGCTCCTTATGAAAAGCTGAAAATGTCTTCAGATGATGGAATCAGGATGCTGTATTTAGATTTTGGAGGCAAAGATGGAGAGCTTGTAAGTGCACTTTTCTTTAGACAGTGTGGTTTTGTATATTTCGTCATGCAACCCACCCATAATGGCTGGCAAACACACACTGCCTTGTATTTATTTAGCATTTGACTATTTAACAAAGTACTTATAGGTTCACATCTTAATTGATCCTTGAAAAACAGTAATCGGATCCAGTTTCTTCACAGTTCTTGACTTTGATATCATTTTCCTCTGAAATATTACAGAAATATTTGAATCAAAGGAAAGGACCCTTTACGAAGTCAGCACTAAATTTCTCTCAAAAAAGCGTTCCACCAGCTTTAAGATGTATCATTCATTGTTTAAAAGTATCAAGCATCTGATCTAACCTGGGATGGTGCGAGGTGTCAGGGAAGCAGGAATGTAAAATGCCAGTCCTGGCCACCTGGGGGGGTCTCAGAGGAGCAGAGAGCGTGAACACAGAGGGGACGGGGTGGGGCTAGGGGCAGCGTGGAAGGTGCAGTGAGGAAACTCAGCAAAACTGATCAACTCTACCCAAACCTGAGCAGAGAGAGGCCCAGATAAGGACCCAGAAGTTTTGAGCTCATATCAGAAAGTGTCCAACAAAATCAGCAAATTTGTCAGTTAAGGTAACATTTATACTTCTCATATCACTGCAAATTGCCCATGGGTTTAAAATCATGATTTCCTATGATCGTTACTGCCTACCGTAGTGAAAAAGTAGCAGGTTCTCCTATTTTCTAGCAGGTGTAGTTCTCAGGAAGACATAGCATCTCATTTAAGCTGTGGAATGTAGAACTTCAAAGAGGACCTTGATTTGGAACAACTAGTCTGTCTAGGTCTTTCCTAGTCACTGGCTTAATCGCACAAATATTTAATGACTCACACTTGATAACAGGAACAGGGGATGTATAAAATGCAGAGTTAAATCTCAATTTTAAAGATCTAGTCAGTTTAACCCAGCTACTAGCCTTGCACAATCCCACCTCCCATCTCTCTGAAGGAAAGGTCCAGGGCCACGCTTAAAAGAGCATAGGGACCTGTACTCTCAAAGTTTCAGCACCACTGTTCTAGATCATGCAACACTACTAGCCCCAGCACAGTACCAGTTTACTTCCTGTGGGTGTCGCAGGAGTCATGATGAAGTCAGTGCCCTGCGGCTGACAGGTGATCTGAACTCACTTTCTGAGAACAATTTCCAGCCAGTCATTTTTCTAACCTTTAAAACGGATCTGCAAAATTTTATAGAATTTTGTTGTTGTTTATTTGTGTGTTCAATCTGTAAATTCAGCTTGAAGTACCAGTTTGGAAAGAAGTGACTGGAAAGTCCATTTTGCTGAGAATGCTTCTGGTTCAGTGGCTGCTGTGTCCATCACCCAACTGCACACTCACTTTTTCCTAAGGGTGATTACTCCCTAGCAGCATGAAAAAGAACAAGAAGCAGTCTTATGTTTTATCCATGGCTTGAAAATTCAAGGCTATTTTTGCCCATGAGGAAAAATCACTTATGTCTAAATTTCAGCCATTCTGCCTGTAATTGCAACCTGACTTGAAAGACTAAAGAAGGACTGATTTTTTGCTGCCAATATATTAGGCTGATAAGCTCAAATTCAGACACAGCTTCCGAAAGGTCTAGCTACACAACCACCAGAGGCAGGTGCCAGGGAGGGGGAAGGGGGCAGAGATGAGTTGTGGAAAATGCAGTAAATTGAGGGTCAAGAGACCCTTGCTCTCTTTCTGAGTCTGGAACTAACTCACCAATTGTCTTGGGCAGGTCCTTTCATTTCTTTGGGTCTGAGTCTCCCTATCCATAAAATACAGTGACTGAACTAGATAGTCTGTAAGGTTAGTTCTAAACATTGCATTCAGTGTTAGTGAAATAGACGATGGTGCGTAAGTCCAGACTCTGGCATCAGACAGACCTGCGTTTGTGTCCACGCTTTCTCTTTACTGTAAGATCTGTGATCTCAGAAAGTCTTATAACTTCTCTAAATCTTAGTTTTGCACATAAAACACAGAGATAATAATGATAGCTGCCTTATAGGGAATTTGTGAGAATTAAATAAGATAGTGTAGTAATGTCCCACACACCCCAGGGCAACTAAGCCCATGTGCCACAACTACTGAGCCTGTGCTCTAGAGCCCTCAAACCACAACTACAGAGCCCATGTGTTGCAGCTACTGAAGCCCGCACACCTAGAGCCTGTGCCTCGCAAGAGAAGCCACCGCAATGAGAAGCCAGTACACTGCAACAAAGAGTAGCCCCCACTCACGGCAACTAGAGAAAGCCCGTGTGCAGCAACGAAGACCCAATGCAGCCAATAAATAAATAAATAAATAAATAAATAAACAAACAAACATTTTTAAAAAAAAGATAGCGTATAGAAAATATTTAGCATAGCACCTGGTTCATGCAAAGCACAACTTAACTGCTGGATGTTAGTTTATGCTGCGTCTGTTATTCCCCAACAATGTCATCATCAGAACAGAACTGGGGACCGTGGACGAGAATTGGGAACAACACGCTCAATGCTCCTGAATTAGGTCAGGTGATAAAAATTCAACCTGTGAGGCTCTGACCACACGCCAGCCCTGGAGGAACACATGGAGAAAGATAAGACTTGGAAGGGGATTTAACGGACAAGTGATGTACGTGCTTACAACAGTCCAAGAGGGTAGGATAGTGAGGACACAGCTGCTTCAAAACATGGATTCTGCATTTTATGGTTTACAAGGAATTTTCACATACAGTATCTCATTTTAATACTCTACCCTGTGAGTTAGGTAAGACTGAGAAAAATTTTAAGCGACTTGTCCAAGATTATGTACACATCTAAAAAGTGTTAGAACCAGGACTCAAACCTATGATGTAAAATTTAATACTGTTTCATACTGTACCTAATCCAGCATAAATAATATCACTATCGTGATACCAAAAATAAGTGGTTTAGACAGTCAAGAAGGGCAACACTGATATGTAAGCTATGGGTATGTATAAATTTCACAGAACTTATTTTGGAAAAAAAGATATATGAGATGTAACAAATAAATTCAAAGAGTTATTTTTTTATCGCATGGGGGGGCAAGGATTTAAAAACACAATTGCTCCATTTAACACAAAAGCAGGATGTGCATAGATCTGTTTGATATGTAAATCACTATTTTGTATCAAGCATTAATTTAAAATCTTTCATGTTCTCTTCTTTTTAAATTTCAGCAACTGGACCTTCATTCCTGCCCCAAGCCAATTGTTTTCATCATTCATTCCTTCCTGTCAGCTAAGATTACAAGATTGGGGTTGGTGGCCTGAAAAGAGGGACAAATTGTCTTTGAGAAAAGGAGGGCTTCGATGCCACCAAAAAGTGTCATATCAGACACCATTTGCAGTGATGCACCAGATGTAGCATGCCACTGTCAGCTTTAGATCCCGAGTCCTGTGTAACAGTCCCAGATGCCTTTGTCAATTTCAGCAACTATAAAGGGTACCCTAAGAAAATACCACAAGGACTATCAGAATAAAACTGTCTTTTTAGAACAGTAAAAGGGTAAAGAGGTGAGGCTGATTGGA
The DNA here is from genome assembly GCF_030028045.1 of Hippopotamus amphibius kiboko. NCBI lineage: Eukaryota > Metazoa > Chordata > Mammalia > Artiodactyla > Hippopotamidae > Hippopotamus > Hippopotamus amphibius. Next base: position 155,925,703 of record NC_080190.1, on the reverse strand, counting down.
AATACACAGCATAGCTTTTAAATAATGACAATCAAGGACATGAACATTAGGACAGCATGTGCAGATCTTAATCACACCAGTTTCTAGGCAACTGGTTCACCCAGGTAAGCAAGGGCTGAATAAATTAGAAATGGACATTTTTCACTCTCCCCTCCGCACCCCAGTGATAAGGACTCCTTGTTTTATTGTGCTTTATTTCCTACTTTTAATTGAGTTCACTGGTAAGGAAAGAAAAGTACTTCAAATGGAAATTCACCTTTTATTTAAGTATGAAACAGCTGTTACTTTTTCTTAATGAATCATCTTTCAATGATGTAGCCTGATTCTGAAGTGTTCTCATTAGCATAAGATGAGTAGGAATTAAATAAAGCATCAGATACAGATCTGAGCTGTAAGCTGGTAGAGTCTGAGCCAGAGTAGACTGCTTAAATTGCAAAGCTTTGCTCAAGAGTGGTGTGTGTGAAAGATGATTAATTCTGGGACTACACTCATACCAAGGTCTGCTATCTTAGAGCCATGACTTATAGCTTTATTTATAGAAAGCAAATTATGGATTTTTCAAAAAGATTGTCATTTGAGATATATATATATATATATATATATATATATATATATATAAAATAATTCACGGGGGGTTAACTAATTATCCCCATTTTGTGGTTTTCAGTGGAAGTACTGAGCAGTTCAGCAGCCCTTGTTTCTGCCTATGCTTGTATGCATGCATTTTCAAGCAAGTAAGAGAGCCAATGTTATAACCAAACCCATCAATAGCATCCACAGCTCTTTTGGAATTCCAGGGAAAAAATATAATGACCTGATATTTTTCTACAAGAATATTTTCAGACATCATATAACATATTACTGATTTAACACTTTTGCTTTTATCTTTCAAAACAAATTCACTGAAAACACACCTATTGTTTGATTTTCAAGTCACTTTCCTCAAACCTTGAAAATTAGCTCTAGAATTTCTGTAAGTATTTGTAACCCTTTTCTCCCCTGTAGTTTACACAGACAAATGTTCTAGGTTAGATTTGTGTGCTTTTTCAGAACCGTATTTTAGCAAATACCTATGCAAAGAGCTTTAAAAAGTGAAACTGTTTCAGAAGAATGTGATTTTGTTCACTCAGATACATGTGTTTATTGAGTTTTACTTTAGTTCAGCATTTTATTTTAAATCAGTGTTTCCCCAAAGTAATACAAGTAACATGTAATACAAGTTCCAAGGGGCATTGATTGAGTGGTGTTTTGTGGGCGGGGAAATAAAGGGGTTGGTCATCAGAAATGTTTGTTAAATACTGAGTTTAAAAATGTTAAACAGATTTCATGATTGCAGGCCTCCTCAAAGACTTTGCTGCACATTGCGATTCTGCAAGGGGGGATCCCGTGTGCCATTCCTAACGCTCACCTACGGAACTCCTCTCTAAAGGAGCATCTTGTGAAGCTAGTGTTTAAACACACATACACATACAAAGACAAGACAAAACAAAACAAAAAAACCACTTTGGAAGACACAGCTTTAGGACACTGATTTTGTTTTTTTTCTATTTTAAAATGCTGAAGAGTGAAGTCCCAGCCTGAATATTGTAGGAAAGCTTTGATGCATTTGTAAATTGTACGCACTCTTTCATTATATATTTTCAAAATCACTGGAATGTTGTTATACAAGAGAATTATACTTGTGTGCTGTAAATAACATATTAAGATACATATATTAATGCCAAGTTTAATTCAACAATATGTAATCTAAGGTGCTCAGTACTACATGAAGTGTGAGTTACATACTCATAATTTAGTTGCAAAGATCCTATTATATATTTATAGACAAATTAAAATGATCATGATTACAAATATTATTTCTTCATCACTTGCGTTTTGGACTGATAATATCTGGGTGCGGGTCAACAGAAACTACATTCTCTGTGTTTATAAAAGTTTAATTTAAATATTTATATTTTAGAAAAATATATTTGAATAAAATTAATGCATTTTCTGAATTAAAATGTGTTATTAGCAAGAAATAGAAAACTTTACTAAGAGAATTACATATATAAATCATTTTTCTTCCTAAAAGTTAAATTGTATCCTATCAGAGTGGCTATGATAAATCAACTCAAATACTCATTTTTTTCTCATTCTGAATGCAAGTTATGACTTTACACTGTAGATTTTAATCTTGTCTTGATGTGCGTTATGAATAACACAAACTCATACATCTGGATCATGCCTGGGTACGGTTAGCAAGTCAACTGTCATTTGGGGGGATTTGTTTTTGTCCAGTTCCCTCTGTGTTCAATCTGTTTCTTATTTGAATCGATGAATTATTAAATTCACCATGTCTGCCCTTTTAGGGGCAAACACCACCAATGAATGATGTCTTCATCTACATCTGTGTGGAAAACTGCCCATTTGTTAGATGTGATTAGATGAGCCCTTGGGTGGGGTGATAGATCTTTAAACCATCCCATTGGAATTTAAAGAAAGCCAACAGAAATACTGATATCAATTTTTTTTTCTGGCTTGAACTAAGTAGGAGAAACAAACCTATCAACCTATTAACAAACACTCAGGCAGAGGCATTTAATTAATTGTATCAATTGATGAATTAAAATGCTGAAAAATGCATGTTCCTTTGTTCAAAAGCTTGTTGACCCTGCTTGGTTGACGTTCCTTTGTTCAAAAGCTTGTTGACCCTGCTTGGTTGAAGTCAGAAGGAATGGGCTCAATGGACAGAAGGATTCTTCTAAAATTAATGAGCAGGGCCTTCCTGGCCCCGCCCTTTTCTTTCACAAATACTAGACACTCTACCTTGAGGGGATTGGAGTGGACTGGGGTAAGGGAGTAATATTTGAATGTACCATGAGTTTAAAAAAAAAAAAATGTGCCTATGTTTATAGCACTATGGATATCATGTAAAATTTATATATGAATTAAATAAATATTCACCTCTGAATATGGTGGGCTGGCTGGTGGTTTCCTAATAGCCACAGAGGGATAGGGGAGTGGAGAGACACATCCTGTTAGTCTCTTCCTCCAAGACTGGCCTTGAAAGGTGCTAATGGGGGGGGGGGGGGGAATGCTACGAGCAATTTGTGTGTGTGTGTGTGTTCAGTTTCAGGATGGGTCTGCATCTGGGGCTTAGGGCTTTCAACTCTCATCTTAACTAAAATTTCGTGGGATTTTACCTGTCCAGCAAGCTTCGAATACTCAAATTCTCTGTAGTATCAGAATTTGGTTTGTGTTTAAGTTACTTGAAATAAATGTAACAGGCTAGGGTTGAGAAGTCTTTTACTATTTGAAAATTTAGTAGTATTGAGATTTGGAAATGTAGACTCTGGAAGATACTTTAGAGGTCATCGAGCACATTATTGCTCAACGTTTATCTACAGTTTTAGCAATACTACCTTAGTATCTTAGCATATGGCATTTGTTAATAATATAGCAACACAGTGACTACATATAAAAATGAATATATACCAATTAAAAAGTCTGAAAAATCTGTACCACCATCACATACACTATAATTCAAGTACTACATTTTGGGAAACATTGACCTTGTATCATATGCCACTAAATTCAGGACTTTCTTCCTGAACATCCCTTGTACTTGTTCATTCCACCTGAAATTGAAAAATTTTCAGCATGGGGAGGGAGCTCCTTATTTCCTGAGGCAAGCCACTCCATTGCTGGGTGGCTAGAGTTGTTAGAAAGTTCTTACATTCTTAGAGCCAAAACTTACGTCTGCATGACTTTCAGTCATCACCCTGTTCTACCTAGAAAACACTGAAAGTCCAATCCCTTTTTCCATGTGCGTGTCCTGTATAAAAGACAAATCAAGGCTGAGGGCTCCTAGGTAATACAAAATGATCTGAAAATGGCTTTAAATAGGATATTTAAAATTCCTTATTTTTATCTTTAAAGAACCAACTGGCCAAGATTAAAAGCTTCAATAATACCTAGTGGTGGGAAGTTATGAGAAAACAGGCATTTATACACCCATTAGTAGGTATATATGTGGCAATAATTTGTAGGGCAATTTGGCAATAGCTATAAAAATTTTAAAATACATGTACCTTTTGACTTCTGGGAATTTGTTCTAGAGATATATTACACAAGTGCACAAAGACTAATGTATAAAGATCATCTTTGCAGCCTCATTTTGTAACAAGAAGCTGAAAAGGTCAATGCCACCATCAACAGAGCTAAACAAATCATGCCCCCCCCCCCCCCCCCCCACCACACACACACACATGGGAATATTCTGCAACTGTTGCAAAGAATGGTCCATCTAACTTGGGCAAAATTTCTATGGACTATGTAGAGAGTCCATTTGTTCTTTTAAAAAAAAGGTTCCCAAGAAGAATTGTACTGTGGGGCATTTGGAAGTCTGTGCTAGTGCTGTTCTGTCGTCACAATGATAGGGCTGGGGCGGGGGTGGGGTGTTGGGGGTGGGAGAGACGATACCACTGTTTGCTGAACAAGAGCCAGGGTTGGTTAGATTCCCTGCAATGTGATGACAGTCTTCACATTCAACAGAACCATTTCCCACACAATTTTTGTGCCCTCTGATTTATTCATGTAGGTGAAAAACGTGTATAATGATCTGAGCCTAGACCCTGATTTTTACAATTTACAAATTTTTACATTTTACAAATGAAAACTTTTTTGACTGATTCAATATCTTCTGAATTTTCTAGGTATACAACTACCATACATATGGAAGAAAGGTTGTGTTTTTGTTTTACTCAGGGCATTTTATAAAACATTTTATAAAAACAAGTCACTGGTAGCAAGTGTGTTTGTGGTACTTGAGTCAGACACGTGACTACTATTGTATGTGCCTCATTCATGCTGAATCCAACTAAAGTCAAATATTCGACTACTTCATTTTGTCTTTTAGTGTGGTTGTACCCCAGCCTCTCCATATTGAAATGCATTTTAATTTATTATCATTAATCTTTTCCAAAACGTCTTTACAATTAGGGGATGTCAGTTTTAAAAAAATTGTGAGTGCATGTAGGTGAGATTACTGTACTATGCCCATCCTGTGTATCTCGTTAGACTCTCTCAGTGCGATTCTCTGGTCTCCCAGACTTTTCAGCTGCTTATTCAACCGCAGACATCACCAGAGACAGCTCTGCTTGACCTAAGTGTTTCTGCCATGTAGAGCCAATCAATTGTTTGCCTGGAAATGCTGCCTCCCCTGACCTCTCCCCTTGGCTGCTGCCAGGCAGCCAGGCTAAGGAGATACCTAACTTAAATTTCTGGGGTCTGTCATCAATTCCAGACTTGGATGGAAAGCCACTCTGTGGGGCATAGAAACTGGTGTCCTGAGCAGCTGCTAAAGGTGATGACCTGAGCAACCCTGATCTGTAGGCAATTTATTTAAACCTTTGTGAGGCCAAACAGGAGTCAACAATAGGAAGGAGCCGAGTAGATAAATAATCCTCCTCTGCCTCCTTCCTGTGTTACTTCTCAGAGGAAGGACTCTCCATGCACCATATATCCTGAGAGGCAGCCCATGTGACCGGACACCTGCGGGGTGACTGGCTGGGTCTCTCTGGGCTTCACAAAGCAGCAGCCAGTGTCATCATGCGTCACCCTGCCTTGCTTTCCTGCCTTCCCTGCCTTTTGCCCTCTTCTTGTCTTCACTCTCACTGCCTTGGAATTGGGCCTCCTAAAAATAAAGCATCAGCACCTAATCCTTGCCTCAGGTTTCATTTTTTAGGGAACTTGGCCTGAGACCAGTATTTATGACACCTGATGACAGCAAAGGGGATGTTAAAAGGGGTGTTGGGTCTGCTCGGTTGAGAAGCAATGGACGTGTGAATAATATGCTTGTACTTGTATAAAAATGTCTACAAGGATACATTAAAAAAAAAAAAAAGGCCTCTTACTATCTGTTACTGCTGGGAAATGGGACCAGGGATCATGGATATGAGCTTAATACCCCAATATATTACATGAACTTCTTAAATGTGCATTTAAAAATCCTCTTTTAAAAAAGGGTTTCTTTTTAAGGGTAAGTAACGTTCCGATTGTAGTGAATAATATTTTTAACCTGTTTATAAAATCTTGAGTAATAGAACTATTTGAATATAGGACCAGAAATTATCATGTCACCCACAGTCCTCTAAATTACACTAAATTTGATTTCACTGGAGGAAGCAAGTCTAATACCTTATTAAAATGACTAAACCATATCCAAGGAAGGTATGGAAACATTTTTATCTGATAACAGAAAAGCAGTAGGAACCTGTATTTTGGCCTTTTATCCTCCATTTGTTTTTTTCCTTTGACATAAAAAAGGCCCTTTATTGCAATAGTATAAGACTTGACACTGAGAAAGAACATTGCTCAGACAGTGGCACAGCAAGAAGAGCAGGGCAGAGGTGGAGGACAATGAAAACTAATGATGCTCAGTGGGCACAAGAGAAGTGGGAGCGGATGCACAAGCAGCCCATCCCCCGAGGCACAGGCATCCCATGGACCAGGCCTCAAACCCTGACTCCAGTCTCAGGGGCAGAGCCCATCCTACTCTCACACTTAGCCTGATGGCTGTGACTCTGCCTTAGCTTGGACCAGCGCCTGGGAATGTTGAAAGAAAACTTTGTTCTTTTCAAGAAACAAAGCCAGTTATATTTTCAGCAACTTTCAACTGTAATTCTTTGGATGAATATAGCCTATTTTCTCCCAAGAACTCAAAGGGAAGTCCAGGAAAGACCTTCGCAACGCCTCATTAATTGCAGCTTCTCTACTTTGTAATTTTCACCTGCACAAGGTGTGAAAGAAATACCTCCTCTGCAAGTTCTCTGGGTCTCACAAGAAAGGCAAATCCAGTCCAAAAAGAAGCTATTCCTTTCTTCTTCAAGTCAGGCCTTCAAACTCAAGGCCTTAATCAATGAACTTTTTGCAACTTTCCTTTCACATGGCCTCTCAATGAATTCTTCACCATAAATGGAACCTAATGTTTACACAAAACAAACCACCTCACAACCTAGTGGCTTGGAACACGGCGGCATTTTATCTCACTATTCTGTGGGTTGCCTGGGCTCACTCACGTGGCTGTATGTAGCTGGAGCATTTTGTTGGACTGGAAGGTCCAAGATGTCTCACTCACTGTCTTGCAGCCAGTCTGGCTGTCTGAGGGGTCACGTCAGTCCTCTTCCATATGGCCTCTCAATATCTAGTAGGCTAGACCAGTTCTCTTATGTGGCTCTCTTACATTCAGGCAAAGTTCTACAAGAGCAAACCAGAAGCTGCAAGATTTTCAAGGTCAAGGTTCTAGCTCACACCACATCATTTATGCCATATTCTACCAGTCGAAGCAAGTCACACTGCCAGCCCAGATACAAGGATGAGGGGGACAGACTCCATCTCTTGATGGGAGGAGCTCAAAGCTTTGTGGCCATGTTCAACCTACCACATTCCACTCTTTGGCCACAATTATTTTCATTTCTCTTACATAAAAAAAAATGCTTATTTTCCCCCCAAATGGGGAAAAGTCCAGTATTTCATGGTTTTCATCTGGTCCAGATAGAGGTGAGACTCTTAGGGTGTGGCTTTTAAAAATCCAGAATATCGTGACCTAAGAAACCTAAGTTAACTGCCATCCCTACGTCCGACATACAATGGGGAGGCAGGACAGGGTAACTGCAGCAGACACTTCCTTTGTTAAGGGACTAACCACTAGTCCATAGGAATTCTGAAATCCAGCTGGGCACATGTCACTACTTCTCCTTTTCTGGGGCAGGGAATGTGAATTAGGGTTCATTTCTGCTACCTGGGAGTGGTACCCTACTCCATTACTCTTGGCTCTGCCCTTTGGCCTCTTGGCTTTGACTTTCTGAAAAGTCTTCCTTTTCCATAAAAAAATAGTCCATGTTTGCAACTGAACAGTTTTCTCATCCTGCTTCATGCTCATTGAAATTTGGTAGCTCAGAAGTCTCTTTTCATTTTGATTCAAATTCCTAAAAAGTTCATGGGCTTTCTGTTGCTAAGAAAATTCAATGGAGAAAGAATTGCGTTTTCAATAAATTATGCTGGTAAAACTGGATACCTATATGTAAAAGAATGATGGTGGATCCCTTCCTCACACCAGATACAAAAATTAACTCAAAATGGATCCTGGACTTAAATGGAAGAGATAAAATTATAAAGACAGAATTGGAGAAAATATTTGTAAATCATAGATAAGGGACTAGAATCCAGAAAATAAAAAGAATTCTTACAACTCAACAATAAAAAAGGAAATAATTCCACTTAAAAGTCCTTTAAAAAGGATTTTGTGGGCATTTCCCCAAAGAAAATAAGCAAATAGCCAATAAGAAACATCGTTACTTAGAGAAATGCAAATCAAAACCACTAAGAGAGGGACTTCCCTGGTGGCGTGGTGCTTAAAACTCCGCCTGCCAATGCAGGGGACACAGGTTCAAGCCCTGGTCTGGGAAGGTCCCACATGCCACGGAGCAGATAAGCCCATGCGCCACAACTACTGAGCCCACATGCTGCAACTACTGAAGCCCACGCTCCTAGAGCCCATGCTCCGCAACAAGAGAAGTCACCACAATGAGAAGCCCAAGCACCACAATGAAGAGTAGCCCCCACTTGTCACAACTAGAGAAACCCAAGCACAGCAATGAAGACCCAACCCGGGCAAATAAATAAAAATAAATAAAATTTAAACAAACAAACAAAAACAAAAAAACCTCACTATGAGATATTACCTCACATTTCCTATCATTTGTCAAAAGGCAAATAATAACAAGTATTAGCAAGGATGTGGAGAAATTGGAACTGCTGGTGGAAATGTCAAATGGTGCACCTGCTTTGGAAAACAGTCTGCCATTTTCTCAAAAAATAAAACACAGAGTTACTATACAGTCCAGCAATTCTACTCCTAGGCATACACCCAAGATAACTGAAAATATACATCTCTGACAAAACTTGTCTACAGATGTCAGCAGTAGCATTACTCATGACAGCCAAAAACTGGAATCAGCCTACATGTCCATCAGTTGATGAATGGACAAACAAAATGTGGCAGATTCATACAATGAAATGCTGATACAAGCCACAACATGGATGGACCCTGCAAACCCCATGCTAAGTAAAAGAAACCAGACATAAAGGACCATACATTGTATTAGTCCATGTACATCACATGTCCAGAATAGGTAAATCCAGAGAACAGAAAGTAGATTCGTGGTTGCCAGTGGCAAACAGGAATGGAATTTCTACTGGGGTGATGAAAATGTCATGGAATTAGACAGTGGAGATGATTACACAACTCTGTGAATAAACTAAGACCTACTAGATTATACACCCTGAAGGGTGAATTCTGTAATATGTGAATTGCATCTCCAATAAAAATAAAATTTGTGGGCTTTCTGTGTATCAAGTTACATAGTCTAGTCTATCAGATGGAAACCACACCCACAATTCTTTTCAGGACAGGTCCTCTTTACTTTAGGTGTCAGAGTGCTGTGGGGCAACACCCTTAAGGTTTTTAAAAGCCCTTTTGTCTTGCTGAGAGTTTACCTTAAATATTTCTAAGGTCTTAATAAAGAATTATATCGCTAAACCTTTGGTTTGATCTTTTTTTTGAGGCTAGTACTTACTTTGCGAATCTTTTGCCATTGGAGATACTGGAAGTAGGAAAACATTTTATTTTCCAATCCAGGATGTTCTAGGCCCTCTGCATCTCCTCAAAATGCTGCTAGAAAACTGAACAGTCCCTCCTCCTGTTCATCTATCTTGTCCTGTGCCTCATGGTATTCAGCCAAACTAACAAACGGCTCACTGACACTTTTAACATTCTGTCTGGAAATAACCTTCACTAGATCCATGAGTTCATTTGGTACAACCTCTCTTTTCCAGGTTATGTGGGCAACAATTTTGCCAAAGGTACCATCACTATATAATGGAACTGAGCTAGTCCAGCCCTGTGGCTCCTTCTTTCTCCAAAAAAGAGTCCTCATAAAGAGTGGGAGCTTTAGGCATCGTTCCCAGCGCTGAGAAATAAGTCCTCAGCAGAGCTGATGTCTAAGCTCAGCCTATAGTCTCCCTCCCACATCCTTTTCAAGGTCCTGCTCATACTTACCTTATGTAAAGGACAACCGGTCAGCAGGGTTCCTCTCCTGGAACATGGCCCCAAAGTATATGCAGCTGAACCTCAGTTGCACTCTATCCCAAAAATTGACCTGAGTCTTTGGGCCTTTTAGATCACTGCTTTGTACCTGCTTTCCCATTTATTTGAAATATCTTGTCACTTTCTACTTTGAAATATTTTTTATGGGACGTTCACAAAAGGTAGGAAGTATGAGCACAGCACGGAAGTTAAGTTAAAGTAGAATCTGAGTATGAAAAGCGTGCGAGGATAGGGAAGGCTTGTAACTCCCCTTCTCAGGAAGCCCAAATTGGCGGGGGGGAGGGTGTTCCAGCCCAAACCTCTGACCCTGTGGGGAGTCCAGGCCCTGGGGTGGCTAATGTGGAGATAAGCTTTGGAATCCCAGGAAGACATCTAGAAATTTAGGAATTCATTTCTTTGATCAAGTTGACTGAAAAAGCAGCCAACATATTTTAAAAAAATGTTCACCCTCAGTATTTTCAGCCATCAAAAAAGGAAACAGGGACTCTGCTGGTGGGTATACAAACTGATCTCTCAGAAAGGCAATTTGGAAAAATTTACCAAAAGTCACAAATTCCACTCTGGAAAGGTTATACTAAGGTATAGTCAGTGATGTACCACTGGACTATACCTTAGTATAACCTTTATTCATTAAAGTTTCAATTACATTATTCATTAAAGTTTCATTTATAATAAGGAAAAATTGAACTCGTATGTCCAACAATGGGGGATTGGTTAAACAAATTGTGGTTCATTTGATCACATAGTTATTAAAATAATATACGATATAAAATTCATTTTATATAATATTAAGTTATATCAAGTGAAAAGCAGGCTATAAATCAATATATACATATACACACACATCACACATACATAAACACACACACATATGACCCCAATTTTGACAATATTTTAAATATAATGTTTAAAAATATCAACAGTGGTTACCTATAGACAGTGAGAACAATGTTGGAATTTTTTTCCACTCTTCTTTGTATTTTCCACATTTTCCAGATTTTCTGCCATGGGAAAAGATTTTTTTTTTCTGGGAGTCTCTACTCAGTCATTTTTACTATGTCTTATTTTCATAATTTTTGCTTTTTCTTCATTTTTGATCCCAAATAAACATGAACAGCTCCAACGATGGTGACTCTAGGCCAGGGGTAAGGGAACATGACTAACTGTATGAATTTTTTTGCCAATATTTTCTAAATCAGGGGTCATCCAATAAATCAGCTGCTGGAACAAATGAGAAAAGTCATTGGCCGATGTCTTACTTAAGACTCAGTAATTTAAATATGTCTAACAATGAAGACATTTACCAAGAAGTAAAGAAATATCTTTTTCTATTTATTGGAATAATTAAATAACCAAGAGTAAAATTTTTAAACATATATAAAAATATTAACTTTAAAAATTAAAATATAGCACAACTATAAAATAACTATACAATTAAAAATACATTAACTGAGCAACCTCAAAACTATATAAATAGAGGATATTTATGAAGTTCTTTAGAGATGTAACATCTCTTCTTTGAATAAAGTTTGAAATTTGTAATTTTCAAACTAAGGAAGGAAGCAGTATATAATAGATCCGTCCAATTTATGATTATCCAAAGAGAATGATTCTGTGTTATTTCTTGCTTGTCTTTTCTAATACCCATTCAATCACCTAGGGCGAGAAAAAATATGATTACAGTACATTTCTTTTGGAAACACAAGCGATAGAAAAAGATATTGTTAAAACTTCAAAAGAGTATGGTAGAAAATTTAAAACAAAAAATAACATGTCAGAATCTTATAATACATACTATCTTAAAAACACATTTCACTAGTGGCTACCAGTGGGGAGAGGAAAAGGCGAAGGGGCCACATAGGAGTAGGAGATTACGAAGTACAAATTATCAGGTATAAAACAAGCTGCAAGGATAGACTGTACAGCACAGGGAATAGAGCCAAGATTTTATAATAACTATATATGGAGCATAACCTTTAAAACTTGTGAATTACTATATTGTACACCTGTAACTTTTATAACATTGTACATCAACTATATTTCAATTAAGAAAAACTTAAAGGAATGATTATCACAAAGAAAATCAGTAGAGCAGTTACCTCCAGAAGTGATGGAACGGGATATGGTGGGGAAGGGACTCTTTGGGGGCTTCTAAGGTCCCTGAAATGTTTTATTTCCTAGCCTGAATAGTGATCCCAAGGATGTTCTCTTTTAAAATTATTTTTTTTAATTGTATGTGTTTTTTTGCATGTGTATATACATATTACATATTAGATCATGAATTTTTAAATGAAAAAAAAGAAAACCAAAAAAAAAAAAAAAACCCACATTTTATTTTCTTGCTGAAGAACACATTTTGCTGACTTTCCAGTGCAGAATATAATAGTGTTCTCACTGGACAAAATGAGGGTTCTGCTCTATTCTCACCTTTATTTGAAAACATATTTTCAAAGGATCACTAAAATAAGAAATCAAGCCAAACTTTGAAGACATCTAATCAAAACGGATTAATATTTCTAGCTCTTTGGATTACTTTTTTTTCTGTTTTTTTCTTAAATCAGTTTAGAAGTTCTTCTGTTAACAGAGAAATCTCTTAAATACTGCTAAAGACTCTGCTTGCCTAAATCTATTATAAACTGTTTTAAAGAGTGGTCATAGGGGCAGAGTTGCAAAGACTACTCACTAATTCTCACTGCACATATTACAGCATCAAAGCTACCCTGACATAAAATAGCAATTTAATTGAACGTAGTTTCTTGGGAATAATTTATTTACCTGTACAACATTGTTGTTTGCTGTTTTATTCATTTCTTCAAATAGACCCCTTGAAGTTTTAAGATCCTAAACATAACAAAATATAGCATTTTAAATTTGCACATTAAATTACAGAGAATAAGTCATTATTAAATAAACTTGAGATGATCCTAAATCATTCTGTAAGTATCAATGTGAAGAAGGAGATACTACCAAAAAATCAAAGTAACATTATAATTTAGTTCCGTCCTGGAAGGTCAAAGTACTTGAACCAAAATACATACATATATACATAAATCCATGCCACTCTAATCTCAAATACTCACTGACCAAACTTAAGCCTCAACCTCAACTATGAGTAGCCATATTAGCTTCATTACTCAGAAAATGAATATACACTTTATATTTATTTTTCAGATAAAATACCTTTCTTCCTCTCTCTTTTTGGCTATTTCACTCTGCCACAAAGAAGGAATGACATAGGAAATAAAACTGAAATCTCTGACTTTTAAAAAAGTAATGACTATATCAAATTATATTATAAAAATTTTAAAATCCAATTGGATTTTTTAAAAAAGCAGTCCTCTGCTGCATTTCCAAGTTATGTTTCATTGAAGCAGTCATTTTCAATTCTTTCAGCTGTTTCCCTTATTTATACCTTCATGTTTCTAAATAATAAGCTTATACTGCTGTTTCATGATTTAACATTTCTAGACAGTGACTGCTGTCTCCCAGATTCAGGTCTCTGAATCCTCCCACCTCTCTTCTCTTCCTCTTAGTAACAGCTACAGCACAATTTTTTGACTGGTAAATAGTCAATGTTTGCATTTTATACCTAAACAAATATAGTTCAATCCTGAGCTAAGTAATGCATAACAGTTACAATTTCTTTCATCTCATGTTTTGTTTATCCTGTAGTTGAACTACATTTGCTTAGTTTTCCATGTATGTAATTCTGCCCCCCACCCCCACAATGCTGTAAAAGATTGATTAAATGTACAGCAAAGTTCTTCAAACACTCAAGGATACTGGATAATCTCTCGCTTCAGCTTTTCATTTTTGCTTTTGTTTTCTTAATTATATTTTTTTAAACTGGAGATCTTTCTCCCATAGCCTGTTCCAATTTGGTCCCATTGCTCCTTCGGCCTGGTCCCATTGGGACTTATCCTCCCTCCCCAGTATAGGTTAGTTTTTCTTTTATTTCTTGATTTAGTCTCTTGTTCTACTGAATTTCAGCTTCTCACAGATTTGTCAAAAGGGTACACAAATGACAAAATTTTTCAGATCTTCCATGTCTGAAAGTATCTTTATTGAATCTTCATACTTGATTGATTTCGAGACCAGGTATAAAATACTAGGTAAATCTTTTTCCTTCAGAATTTTAAGATACTGTATTACTGTCTTCTGGCACACAATGTCACTGTAGAAAAGTCCAATGCCACACTTATTCTTGATTCTTTATGTGTAAACTACTTTCTCCCCGGGAAGCTTTCAAGAAATATTCTCTCTGTCCCAGGAGATGTGACATTCCACAGTGATGTGGCTTATAGAACTGTCATCCACTAGGCTGGACAAGCCATATGCCCTTTCCAACAGGCTTGCGTCCTTCAAGTCTAGAAAACTTTGTTATATTTTTGATAGTTTTCGCTCCTCTAGTCTCTGTTTTTGAAACTCCTATTATTAGCGGATTAATTCCCCCATTTTCTAATTCTGTGTTTAATGTTTTTGTCCTTAATTTTGACATTAATACTAATTTCTGGTAAGTTTCTTATCTCAACTGTTCTGCCTTTCTATTGTATTGATGTTTTATTTTTAACTTTAAGGAGCTTTCATCTTCTATAGCTTTTAGAAACAGCATCCCATTCTGGTTTTGTGCACACAGTTACCTTCTCTTGGAGACAATATAGTTTTTATGAAGTTTTCTTCAGCTTTCTGCTCCTTCAGAATTCCCTTTGTTCCTTTATGTTTTGGCATCTGCTGTATTAGAAGTATGCTAGAGGCAGTAGCATACCTCAAAAGTATGCTCACTCTTGACTGTCCAGTCGTATTTTAAAATGAGATAATAAAAATCTTACTGAAAGCTCTGTCTGCACAGAGCTTGTTCACTGGTAGCTTTACAAGGTAGGGGAATAAGGGGCCAGTTGGCCTTTTTACCGTGGCCTCCGATTTGTTTTTCTCCAGAGATTATTTCCTGCACTGTCACAGGGGGGTGGGGGGGGGGGAACTATGTATAATATACTTATCTGTAGTTCATACTGTGGGGGAAAGACGTGCAGAGCAAGTTGAAGGCTCCCCAGTTCACTCTGTGGATCTTCATTTAACTCCTCTTTTCCTCGCCCCACACCTTGCCCCTGCTTTCCATGATACTTGGTGTCTCCAAGTCCTGAGCAGGTCAGAGACTGTGTGGGTTGAACGGGCTTGACTCTCACAGGTGTCCCCAGGCAGACATTTAGGCTGTCCCTTCTTCTGCTCTGTTACACCACACTCCCATGTGTTTCTTTCTTGTTCAACTATGTATAAAAACACTTCTACATTTTTCCTTTCCTCTTTTCTTGGCTTTTATACTTTCAATACTGTCTTTCTTGAGAGATTTTTAGAACGGAAGGGAATCAAGTCCATCTGCAGTTTTAATCAAGAACCCACATGGAACTGTGATTCAAGTCAGAAACTCTGAAAACAGGAGCTAACCTAACACCATCTAAGTTTTACAAATCTGTCATCTGAATGGCCAGTCTGTCCAGTGTCTTATAACGAGCTGATAATGGATCCAAAATTAGAAACTGGGTGTTTTGATACTCAGTCCAGCACCTTCATTCTATATTAAAATTACTTGAATAAACTGAATAAAGTTGAAGCTTATTATCAACTTAAGTCAAAGTCTTATTAGGGAAACACTGAGGATACTGGTTAAGGTATAGTTTTCTATAGAGGAGAACTAAAATCAAATAACTCAAATATAAAATGTTTTGACTCCAATTTTTCTACCTCTACTGAAAAAAATTTTGGCAATAAGCTATCAGTGTAAAAAATACTCAGTCAAAATTATCTTGTGTCAAATAGGAACATCAGAACATGATCTAGATCTCGCCATGTGTAGAGAAGACACTGTACCTTTAGATAGAACTTCGAGATCTCAAAGAGACGCTGGCTGCAAGCAGTGAAACATTCGTGAGTCTCAGTAATCCTGTGTTTCTTCAGGGTTTCAGTGACTACTTCTTTCAATATCTTGAACAGAACATAACATATGACTAACGTGTCTTGGAAAAGGTACAAAAAATGTTATTTTAGCTTTCGAGTTGAGTTCTGTATATCACACAACCATGTAGCTACGCTGAAGATAAATAAGCTCATTAAGACAAAAGCACTGAGAAGAAGAGAGATCTGAAACAGTGATGCGATCACACGTGTCCCAGGCTATCTGTCAGGAAGAGAGGACTGGAGTATCTGAAGAGAGGAATACATATCCTGAGTTCTAAATCGAATCTGAGTGTAAAAGGTATACACAGCAGGGATATGTAGGTATGTACTTATTTCTTATTATGGAAAATTTCAAACATTGTAAAGAATATTTTGTAACAAATTCTTATCTCGATATATCTATTACCACTTTCAAGAAGGATCAATTTGTGGCTATTTCTGTTTCTTTTACACCCCGCACTCACTTTCCCATTATTCTTCCTGCACTAAAATTTTTTTTTTCTTTTTTCTTTTGGCCATACCGTGCGGCTTGTGGGATCTCAGTTCCCCGATCAGGGACTGAATCCAAGCACAGCAGTGAAAGCCCAGAATCCTAACCACTAGGCCACCAAGGAATCCCCCTGAATTATTTTAAAGTAAATTCCAGATACCATTTCATTCATAAAATTTTTAGGCAAACATTTAAAATGAATCAAATAAAAAAACTTCTTCCCGTGCAGAAACTAGGAGAGTCAGGAAACAAATCTTTACCCGTGTGTGCTTCTGGGATCTTGATTCCTTACTGGACCTTGATACTTTTGATTCAGGCACACGTTTTTGATCTGAACTGGCCTTTGTAGTGACTTTGGGAGTTTCATTGCTAAGAACTGGAACAGATGGACAAGTCACAGGTAATGATCTCTCTGCCCGTGGCTTTCTGGATGTCACTGCATGATGACGGTGACTAATACTGCCACTTGTCTGAGAAAGGAGAGAATCTGAACTTTCAGATTTCACATGTCTATTGTGGGGGAAAATACAAAAAACACAGATTAAACCAATCAACAATGAGGTCCATTTTCTGTCCTAAATGTTACAACTATAACCACTGACATATAAATCCAAGAAAAGCAAACACAATTTCTTGCTACTACTGCCTTAAATAAGCAATCAACATCGTATTACACAGTTGCTCCTTTAGTTCTTCAAATGAGTGACTAGAACAGGGAAGGCAATGAGTAACATTCTAGGATTTCAGCTAACAGGAAAAGCAACTAGCAATATTACTGTCACCCTCCTCGTTAATTTACAATTTCTCACATAAATCAGGGATGGCACTCCAGGAGATGCTATTTATAGATTCAGTACTCATCTGTTAAGTATTTACACTTTTCTATTAAGATAATCTTGATGAAGAAACCATAATAACCATGCTTGCTGTAGCTATGCAAACTACCTGTGCAAAATAAATAAGCGTTGAAACAAATAAAAATAAAACTATATACGTGGCTCTTGTTTTGATCTTCCTAAAATGTTTAAATTTCCTTTTCCAAGAAAGGGTCTCATACTCTTCAATTCTGCTAACCCATAGGCCACAGTGTACTTTCTTCTCTGGAACACATACATATCAATCACAGTCAGAAATAAAAAATATTACTACAAAATAAAGTAGCCTAAATGTTAATGGATTTGCTTTTTAGCTTTACCAGGAGTAAAAAGTACCATGAATTTGTAGCCTTCATGAAAATAATTTGCTTATTTCATATCAGGGAAATAGTATCTAATATTTTTAACTGTTTAAAAGATTTGAAAGTTTCACTTTAAGATATTTGATACTTTTTTGAAAGTGTTACATAGAATAAGAATTTAAGGTTTGTTTTAGGTGTCAAAGACCTAAATTTGACAAAAGTTCTAAAGGTATATAAATTCAATAGAAATTACAGTGTTTATTTCATAAGCTTCTAATTTCTGTTCAAGTATTTGGATATTTTATTTAGCTAGCAAATAAAGTAGCTAGAAAAATCTCATTTTTAATGTATTATTCTGTAGGCTTTAAAGCTATATTTTACATGAAACAAGTTGTTTTAAAATGGTACCTCATGGGAATTCCCTGGTGGTCCAGTGGTTAGGACTCTGTGCTTTCACTGCTGCGGCCCAGGTTCAATCAAAAACGGTACCTCATGAAAGCCCTTGTTTAAGGGGCCAATGCAGGTAGGAAACAGTGTGAGGAGAGCTAACAGAAAAACTGCATCCCTAAACATCCTCTTCGACAGAGCAGCTCAGCTGCTTAATCTATGGGATAAGATTGCCAGTGTTCCACAGCTTAAAAACTTTACAATCCGTTGTGCTAATGGACTATATATTAGCATATAAAACCAGAAACAATGTGTTTTTCCCAAGTCATTTCTTTTTATAATTTATAAGCGTAATCATCAACTGCTCACAATACAAATACCATTCCTGGTATGAAAGAATTAATCTAAAATCGATACAGAAAGCAACTTAAAAATCTAAAAGATTAATATGAAAAAAAATTACCCTCAGACCAAAATACTTTCTGTCAATATACTATTTTTATGCACTTAATATATCACCTTTTGCGGGGATAAAGGCAATTCAGATCTTTTGATCTCCTTTTCACTCGGGAGACTTCAGTCCGGAGTTCACTTTGTAAAGCTTCTCCATCAGGGACACTTCCAGGCTCTGACAAAACTGCAGGAGACGGAAGTGGGCTCAGCACGGTAGGTACTGGAAAACTTTCTCTGGTGCATGTAGTCTGAGTTTCATAACGAATAAGACGAGACTGAAGTTCTGAAAATCCCCCATCTCTTTCTAATGCTTTTCGGTCATCCAAGCAATATCTAAACGAGAGAAAGATCTTTAAAATCAAAGACCCCACGGCAGCAATAGGCTTTTCCCTGCCAGTTAGCAAATAGCAAAACATTTACTTAAAAATTCTTATTAAACTTCCTAATAATTGTTGGGAGTTTGAATGAATGGCCGACTTCCCTCACAAGTTCAGTTTTCTCCAGCCTGCTACATGACATGGCAAAAGATTAAAAAAAATTCGAAGTACAATCTGATTCCTCTTTGACTGTTTCTGGGCAACAGATTAAGTTAATCCTCTGGCTTATTTTCAAACTAATACAGTTGCTGTTTTGATACTTTTAAAATCTCTACCAACCTCTGATTCTTCAGCATGGCTGATATATAACGATGTGAAATGCTGACTTCTGTTAGAAAGGGCAAATTCATTTTCAACACAAAGATGAACAGGGTATAAAGGCATTCTAAACTGGCTCACCAAACACAGCTCAGAACATTTTGAAATTTCCCTTTGAAACTCACTTCCACCTTATTGACTGAAAGACAAATTTTCCTTCAAACGCTTTGGCTGTCTGAGCATCTGGTTTCTAGCTAAATCTGATTTAAGACATCAATGAGATGTTTACTCAGTGAATGCTTCTGGACTTAAAGAAATCCCATGTTGTTAAGAACAACAAATAAGTGTATCAGGAAAATCACCTATGAGATGTATGACCTTTGAAAACCGTTCGCTTTCTCCCCTTCTACATTAAGGAAACACAAACGGTTTCACTTATACGATGATAGGACTAAAAACATTAAAACCTTTTGCTGTTATCTGTCCTCTTTACTTGTACAATTCTAAGAAGTTCCTTAAAGTCAGAACTTTGGGTCCATAAGCTTTTAGTGTAATGCTCAAGGAGTGTATCATTACCCCAACCTCTGATTGCCTGACAGAGGTTTTAAGGACTTTCTCTTTCCCTTGTGACACGTATTTAATTTCTAAGAGTATAGACTAGAGGGCCAGACTCCCTGGATTTAAATCCGGCTCTACCACTGTGTGAACATGGCCAAACTACTTAATTTTATCTATGCTACTGCTGCCTCATCTGCAAGATGAGATTCACAGCAGGTATCTCAAAGAGTTACTGTGAGGATTCCATGAATGGGTACACAAAGCACTCAGAATCAGTGCCTGGAACATGCAAGCAAAGCAGTTAATAAATATATGCTGCTGCTATCACCATCACCACCACCATCATCATCGGTCTTATTTTCTACCACAACAAATCTTATAGTATCCTGATGATACGTAGTAGAACCAGGATTCAGACCCAGGCTGGTGACTTCAGAGTCTGACTAACCAATTTAGTATGCTGTCTCCCATGTAAAGTGTAAAGGTCATCTTACTCAGGGGTCAACCCACGGCTGAACATTAGAATCATATGAAGTTTTTATGAAATGCTAATGCCCAGACTTTCTGATTTAATTGGTCTGGGGTTAGAATCAGTCTTGGACATTTTTCTAAAAAGCTAACTAGGTGATTCTAAAGTGTAGCTAGGACTGAAAAGTCTCTGATGTAACCCAACAGTTTAGTTTAACAGGGGAAAAAACTGAGCTCCTAAGTCAGACTGTTAACTGGTGGCAGAAAAGGGACTAGAACCTAGGTCTCTTAATTCTCTAACACTGTCTCCCTAGTCTGTTGTTTCATAAAACACATTTCATTAAAAATCAGCAGCAACCCTAAGGATTACTGATGAATCTTGTTTCTATCCTGGGCAACTGACAGAATCTAAAATACAACTAAGAACCATGAATGTTAAGGACACGTTCTAGGCCAGAGGAAATATAATCCCTGATCAGCCTTCAGGAAATTTTTGAGAGAAAAATAATGCATAGTTTGACTTCAAATGCACATTTTTTTCTACTCTAAGATTTTAATTCTAAGATGCAGATTTTTTTCTTCCAGTTTTAACATCTCTTGATCACAGCTGTTCATAATGTCATGCCTCCAATTATGTGCACTGTGCATGTTGACTTCAATTGCCATTTAAAATGTCTTCAAAGTGATGTTACTATGATTTGGCATCAAAACAAAAAGTGACTAAGTAAGAAAGGAACAGAAACAAGAGTAGCAGGGTGTGCATTTGCTGATAATGACATAAATATTCATGGTTGGATGAATGAGTACACTTCCATATTTTCTTACAAAATAATAACCAAATGTTTTATGTGTCCAAAGAAAGAAAAATACCTATCAGAAGATGAAGCTATCGTTGTTCTATAACTACAAAATAGGCAAGATACTGCCTAGCACTCACCAAGTAATGCCAATGAAGGCTAGAAAAGCTGCCAAATCTCTTGGAATAGATGGAAGAAAGTTAAAAGCAACAAAGAGGCTAGCTAGTGTGGCCAACTGACTGTCACAGTTCGACAGTGGAATTCAATTTGTTGTTAAAGAAAATGGTGCATCTTACAATCAATGGTATCTTACACTCCAGGACAGGAAAGATAAGTGAAAAGCAAGCCAACAGTGGGTAGATTTCATTTTGCCTTCAGTAAACACTGATTTGCACTTGAGCACTTTATATATTTCTTCCAAATATTCCTTATGTCTGAGTGGAGGAAGAGCTCAAGGACTCCAAAGGCTCACAGCAACGTAAGAAGAGAGAACTTTCTTTGCAGTTTCATAATTACTTTACAATTTCACTTGAATTTTGTTTCAAGTAGAAACATAATCTATGTTTAACATGAATAGGCCCCCACACTATACACCCAAATCTTTTTGGAAAAAACCATGTTTCTGTATTCACTGTGCTCACCTCCTGCAACTTTGCTAAGTTTGATCTGAATGGCCCCAGCTTAAGGAGGATAAATTTACAGGAAAGAAAATGGAGTCATGGCTAAATCTGTTTATTTGCTTATAAGGGCAGGCAATTTCACTTTTTAAACTCTTTAAATTCTTATTTCAACTGTTTTTTTCACACTCAGACAGACGTTTAATGTTGTTGCATGTATACATACACTGTTCCTTGTTATTGTTGAGTAATACTGCTTTGTATACATATACCAGTTTATTTAACTATTCTCCCAGTGATGTACACCTAAGGCTATTTCCAGTTTGGGGGTATTATGAAGACAACTGCTCTGTGGGTTCTTCTACAAGTCTTTTTGTGGTGTGACATTTTCATTTCTCTTAGGAAAATTCCTAGTATTGGAAATGCTGAGCCATGGGGTCTGAGTATGTTCAGTTTTATAAGAACCTGCCAAATCCTTTTCTGAAGTGGATAAATCATTTTATACTTCCACCAACAGTTTCTGATTGTTCCATATACTTGTCAACATTTATCAGTTTTCAATTTTAGCCATTCTGGTGGCTGCACAGAATTTTATTTTATGGATGTGTTATAATTTATTTAACCAACCCCCCCTACAGTTAGATATTATTTCCAGTGTTCCTTATTTTGGTAAATTACTGAGCAGCGCCCCCAGACAGGTTATAACAGGTTATACTCCAAACTGGCTTATTCATGCCACTTTATCACCAACATGATTTTATGGATGAAAAGGGTTCTCACTGTTGTTTCAACTTACATTCTTAATGTAAATTTGAAAAGCTGATTGATGAAGAAAACAATTTTTCATGTGTATTGGCCATAAGTATTTCCCGTTTCATAAAAATGGTTTAAGATGTTGCAAACTCTTCCATGGGGGCATTTATCTTATTTTCTTATTGATTTGTAAGCATTCTTTAATTATAAAGAAAATTTACATTCTCATTTATGTTAAAAAAATACTTTTTCCAGCTTAATCCTTACTTTTAATTGTGTTTCTGTTGATAACTGACACTGCTGTTTAAAAATTAGGACAAATCACTCCTTTCTTTTTTGATTTCTTCCTCTGCTAAAACGGATTTCCCCCTATATTTTATGCTAGTACTTAACTCTCAGTTTTCCCACTTTTAATTCTTAACACATCTGGGATTTATTTTGATATTTGGTGTGAACTAAGAATCATTTCAAACAGATTTATTTTTATTTGAATATTTAATCAGCGTTCTCACTATCTATGGAATATTTTTCTTTTGCCCTCTGATTTGAAATTCTTCTTCTATCAGATCAAATTCTCATGTATTCTTGTTTTTTCCTTGGAATTTCTACTTAGGTCCAGCCCCTCAGTATAATTATAATAGCTTTATAATAAAACTTCCTGGTAATATGATAAAATTTATCTCATTCTTCAAACAAAAGAGAGGAGACTTTTTATCAGATAAATTACAGAATTATTTCATCAAAAGGTTCAAAGTTGATAAGAACTGTATTAAATATTTACAAATATTTACAAAATTAACACCTTTATAACATGGAATCTTCCCAGAGAGAAACAAGGCATGTTTCCCCTAAGTAATCAACATTGCTTTTATGTCCTCTAATACATATTATTTGCAAATTTTCCCATTCTACATTTCTTATAAGAATACTTCTAATATTTATGATTCTATTTGCTATTTTGAATGGGATCATTTTCATCTTGTTAAAAATTGGACATGGCTAGTTTTGAGGAAAATTGGTGCCTTTATATGTATTTTATCACAGGCCACCTTACAAATTCTACTACTTCTAATAGTCTTTCAGGTCTCTTCTCCACAAAATAAAAAACAAATACAAAAAACCTTTTGGTATCCATTTTAATATATGTAACTCTTTTACACTCTTTAGTTTTCTTTATTTTAATTGATTGATCAGAACATACAGAAAAATGATTAAAAAGAAAAAAGTGGTGAGAACAGGTATGTTTTTCTTGCACCTGACTTTAATGGGGAATTTAACTTTGATGCTCAAAATTAAAGTAACCAAAAATTTTTTGCTTCTAGTATCAAATTTTACATAACTTTACATACTCTTTAAATAAATCTTATTTAAGCATAACAAGAAAACTAAATATTCCTAGAATGACCTGTTGTGTGACCTTCTGTATTTTCTCAATTGCCACTACCATTCATCCAATATGCCTAAGCTACAAACCTTCAGGAAATTCTTATCTCCTTTTTCATTCCCAACATCTACTTGGTCTCTTAAGTTCTTTAGATCTTAAGTTTGTATTCTCCTTCTTATTTTTACCGTCTTGATAGTATTTTAGTCCTTTTACATTTCCTGCTTAAAATACTTCAACTCAATTTATCAAAAGACAATGAGATTTCTTTCAATGGCAAAAACCCAAGCATATAAATTCATGAATTAAAAATAAAGGTCTTTTTTACTGCCTCAAAAATAAAGAACAGTCTCCCTCCCATGTCAACGATGATCTTCATGACTTCATGATTTGGTCTCATTATAGTTCAGTATACTTCTTAGACTTATTCAAAAACAAAAATGCGATTTCCTCTTCCTAGAATCTGTTCCTCTGTACTTCATTCCTCCCCCAGATCTTGCCTTTCTGGCCAAGTAAACTCTTCTTCATTCCTTCAAACTTAGTACAAATGTCCTCTTTGAAATTCTCTCAAATAGTTCCTGGTGTTTATTTGTTCCATACAGTGGGCAGAATTCAATACTGGTATTTTAACACTATTTATACCCTACTAAAATCATGTGTTTCTTTCTTTCTCCCCTACTAGGGTACAACATGTTTCTTAAGGGAAGAAGTAGTTGTCTTATAGTCTTCTGTATCTTTGGCCCCTGAGTGAAGGACTGTCAGTGAAGTATCCTTAAAGTTTGTGTGAAATAAAGACTAGGTTTACAAGACAACCAAAATAGTATGTTTCAACTGTTCACTGATAAAGTTGCTTCTTAGAAATTAAGGTAAAATCAAGTCCTTTTCTATTTTCATTTATGGAAAATCAATATAAAATAATGTTTTCCTTTAAAAATGTGAAATAGTTTGCAAATGAATCACTAAGGTCTTGCAAATTTAACCTAAAATACATTATAACCATCATTCTACTTCTTGTCCTGGTGAAAGCAGTAAATGTGCACATGACCTCCGAAAATGCTAATACCTCTAAGCAAGAGAATCCTTTGAAATTTTATTCATCTGGTCAATTAAAATTCCATGAAAATGTACATATAATTAACATGTTGCAAATGAGAATGCATTTCATCTAGTAGTTTCTGAGCAATTATAATGACCAGGGAATATTAACATGACCAGTAGTGTAAATATACATTTATAATGTAGGGACTAAAATAATTTTGACTAAAATATCTAGTAACTAGTAATACGATCTTTAAATGTCAAACTGATTAGTCATCAAATAACTTTTCTTCCAACAGAGACATTATTTGTGTATATACTGCTTTGTTTTTTGAGATTTTTATGACATACTTTCTCTTTGGTTCTCTATCTCAATTTATATCCTTTTATTACAGTCACTCTTCACATTCACATAAGATAAGCTACAACAACAATACACAGAAGGGCTTCCCTGGTGGTGCAGTGGTTAAGAATCCGCCTACCAATGCAGGGGACATGGGTTTGAGCCCTGGTCCGGGAAAAGAAGCCCTGTGCCACAACTACTGAGCCTGTGCTCTAGAGCCCGAGAGCCACAACTATTGAGCCCACATCCCACAGCTACTGAAGCCCACGTGCCTAGAGCCCGTGCTCCACAACAAGAGAAGCCACCACAATGAGAAGCCCGAGCACCACGACGAAGAGTAGCCCCCGCTCACGGCAACTAGAGAAAGCCCATGTGCAGCAACAAAGACCCAATGCAGCCAATAAATAAATAAATAAATAAATAAATTTATAAACAAACAAACAAAAAACACATAGAAGGATAAAGTGAAAATAAAAAACTCACTCAATTCCATGATAATGACATACTGAGGCTTTTTCAAAAGGTAAACCTCGAAGTTTACGAGGACTAAGTTCTGGTGTCAGGACAAAAGTCTTTTCCCTGAAACAAGAAGTTTTTCATTTGTATTTAAACTTTATTTAGTAACAAAGAGAAAGTTCAAGAAACTGTCTAAAGAAGGAAATCTGACTTTCTTCTCTATAACTGGATATCATATGGGATAAAGGAGGAAATGAAGTGAAGTTAAGCCTGTGGGTTTTGTCACTTACATTTTCTGTGTCCCAAGTTTCGGAAGTTATCATTTTACTTATTTCACAGAACTATTCTGAGGAATGGTTAAATCAAGAATAGAAAATCATTTGTCGTGGAAATTCAAGAAACAGCAGTATTCCTGAAGAATATTTTTTTCTTGGTGTAGTAAAATGTTTATGAATTTAGCTAAATTCTTTTTTCCAGGGGAATGATTAAAGTCAAACTCAAATCTTTAGTGACAAAAGAAGTATTTACTTCCTACTATACCACATGGGGAATCCAGATTTTTCTTTGCCTGGGAATGTAGTCATTTTGCTACTTTAAGAACCAGTCACCTTTTAAATATCAGAGGATATCAAGACGAACTGCTGATTTCAGTTCTTCTTCTGCAGTAGGTTTCCAATCAGCAGGTATGTTAGAACTAATCATGTGGCGAGCTTACATAAAGTATAAAATATTCATGCTCTACCCCTCCACACCCGGACCTGCAGGGGTACATCAAAATCTCAGGAAGAAGGCTCCTGCAATTAGGTTAAGCTCTCTGAGTTATTTTAATAAGTGCTCTCCTTCTCTGCCTGAGTTGGGAGGCACTGTTCTAATGAACTGAGTCATGTTCCTGAAGCTCAGAACAGGTTAGATGGGAATGGGAGAAGTATGCAAGTGGTCTTTACACAGTTAATAGGCAGAATGAAATACCAGGGACTTGAACTTGGAAGACTTAAAAATGGTATATAGGAAAACAAGTAGATAGCAGAGTACCAAGAATAAATTGGCTCTCACATTTTTCCTCCTTGGCTTTAGTAATGAAAACTGCCCCTATGCCACTGGAAATTATCTCAAGTACTAAGATAAGCATTTGAAATTATTACAGTAAAATGTAAGACATATGCAAGTCAATGAATCCTAAAAATCAGAATTTATATTCAATGCATCCATTTAAACAGTTCCGCATAAAGTAACACTAATAAATTGCAATCCCAGTATTTTGATGACTAACTATTAAAGTGAATAATTTTGTAATATAGAACTATTTAGGTACCTAGCATTTCTCTTTTTTCTTTTACCATGTTGTCTTCCATTTCTTATTTTAATCTCTCTCAGTAACTTTATTTTTGTTTAATTTTATTCACACCTTGTTCTTTCTACAGGTAACATTTTAATAAGTATGTATTTTGTCAGTGTTTAACATTTTCCTGGTGTATATATAGGAGTCACCCCTGTACTGTGTTTAACTTAATACTGCATTCCGGGTGGTTCCTTGCACGCGTAAATATTTAATAAAAGTCCACAGGTCCTCGATGCATCACCATGAAAGCTCATCCTTCAACTTTAATAGAAGATACATTTGATAATGACACAGTTCTTCACTAACATCAAGGAATTATATCAAACTCCCCTAAATGAATCACTGGTAAACTACACAAAGGATTAATAGCATCTCCCCCAGACATTGCAGCTACAGAGACATTCTGGTCAAAAAGAGTACAACCTACATAATTCAGTTTTGGCAAACCCATCTGACTCTGCTGGTTCATGCTTAATGATCTGGAAGGATAGTAATGCAATAACTAAACAGATGAAAATGTGTATATAGTTCTTCCCTTTCTAGATTCCCACAAAAAAGGTTATCAATCCCTCAAAGCTATGCGAAAAGGAAAATTACTCTAAAATCACACAATTTTTATGTCATTAAGATCATTAAGTCATTAAGACTCTAAGTTATTAAGATCCTCATGTTTTCAAAGTTACTCCCCATCTCTCTCTCTAGTGAACACGCACATGCAAGCACTATGCTTTAACACTATTTTTGAAAGAGAACAATCTTCAAATAAATCCTTTCCAAAATTAACCCTTAAATTCAATATTTGCCAAAACAACTTCGTAAAAGTAACCAAAATGTTCTATAATTTTTAAGGTCCTTTGGAAGGTTCTCAGAATAATGGATTAACAAAAAGAAATTGGGGTAGTGAACAAATTATTCAAATCTCACAAGTATTTGATGTCATAATGTTATCTGTAATTAAGCCAACTTCAATATCATCCTGAATTTATTAACTAATAACTTAGTGGAAGTTGACTTGGAAGTCAAATTAGTTGTAAATTATTCCTGTAGACACCGAGTTCTTACTTGGTAATGGTATCGTTTCAAAAGCATTTGTATTACACTTCCCCATTCTCTTCAGGTGAAAGGCTGTCCTTTTCGCTATTAGGCATAACTGACAATGTCATGATAAGTAGTGGTAAAATCAAAACTAGAGATTACTACAGAATTTTTAAAAACATTTGCAAGTGAAATTATGCTTTTTTCTTAAAACGTATTGCCATCTGTATACAAAGTAGAAGCTGACGTGTCTAGGAAATATGCTGAGGTTGCTGTTATTATTCCTGTTTCCCTTATATTCAATACTACAAAACAGTAGTACATTTGTCTAAGGTAAAATGTGAGGATTAAGGCCAATTGATAAACACTGGGCTCAAACTTGTAGATTTTGTCAAAGTGGAACAGAGCATCAATTAACTGGAGAAATGAGATGTGATGTGTTTTTAAAATGATTCCTTAAAAAAAAATTAATTGGAAATTATAAGTTTATAACTTACCCTTTTTGAATCTGTAAAGGCTGAAGGTCTCCAATTGGTAATCCATCTGAGGTAAAGAATTTCAGCAATTCTTTAGCATCCAATAACGTGATTGAATCCCGTGGACCCTCTTTATGGCCCAGCAACTGTTCAGACGAACGAGACAAGGAACCAGTTCTGAGAAAAAAATGTTACATAGGTTTATTAAAAGTGGATTAGAATTCACCATGGTCAGGAAAAGCTGCTATAAGCTTTTTAAAAAGCTTGAAAAAAAAAAAAAAAAGGAAGATCTACACGTTTAAGAAAGAAAATAAAGTAAAATCTTTGCAAATCCTCTAGTATCAAAGTATATTTTTAAAAATCTGTAGGTCACAGTAAAACTTGCAGTTACCATGTCAACAATGCTACTACTTAACTAAAAGAAATATAGGACATAAATATGAATTGAGGTGAAAAGATGGCGGTGAAGTAGAGGGACGTGGAATGCATCCCTCTCCACAGATGCATTGGGAAGAAATATAATTATATTCTTCATAAATGATAGCATGATTATTTAGTAGTGTGAAGTCAACAATTCTATAAAATTTAAATCTAAACTCTCTTGTATGTTCCAAAGCCCCACAATATTGTAAATTTTGAGGGCAGAGACTGAATGTTCCAATTTTCTATGAACTTGAAAGATTACTTGAAGCACAACCATGAAATGAGATGGTAATCAGAAATTTCTCCAAGGTCTCTTCTAACCATGATTATGACATTATGAATAAGCACTGAATCATTATTACACCTGAAATACATGCAGGACTTTATACTTCTCAAACTATTTTACATACAATATACGCTTAGTCCTCACAAATTTCTTTGAAAGAGACAAGATAGGTCTTATCTCAAAATGAAATACCTGAAAATGAGAATTTTGTAAAAGTCTTATCATACCAAGCCTAAAAAACAATCATTATTTCTACTTTTCATACAAAGACATTAACACACAATAGTGCCTTACAGACCCAGGGTGACAGGGTATTTAAAATGACAGAGTCAGAACTAGACTGACTCTGAATTAGGTACTAGTTCTACTCTATCACTCTATGAACCCAAAATGTTCACAGAAAGTTTTAAAAACTGGAAAGAGGAAAGTAGTTTCATAGAATGCTAAAGGTTTTATCAAGCATTGAATCACAGATCATGTTGTTACTTGTCACCAAAGCAAAAATAAAATCTCTCAATACCTGCACAAAACATTAATTTCCTGACTTTATATTAATTCAAGTATTTCCTGATTACTCACTCAAATCAAGCATTTTTACTGATAATTATATGATTAAAAATGTTGACATTATGGCTTTAAACTTATATTTCTATACATGACAACAGTGCCTCTTTCTTTTCCCTATTCCCCTTATTTTTAAATTGAAAATATAAATCTAATAAAAATAGTCAAACAAGAAAACACTCAAATACTTTCTCTGAACTTTATACTCCAGAAGGGCAGGAACTACACTGAGTTTACTTTAACTTCTATAAAGCTACTTACTCTCTAGTAGTGACTCACAAAATCTTAGTGAATATTACTCTCAATCATTTTTTAGCCCAGTTGCAATGGAGAAATGTACACTTTGCATTTACATAGGACCCAGGAGACAAGAATATCAGAACAATTTAAAAGCCTAGTTTGTGATAAAGTATACTACCAAGATATGCCTTAGGTTAAAAACAAAACAGAAAACAATGACAACACTTTGTTTAGTGTTTTCAAGCTTACGAAGTATTTTTTCATACATTATCTCATTAAATTTTCACAACTCTGAAGTAGAACTGGGATTCTTATCCCCATCTTAAAGCTGAGGCAAAAAAGTCACACAACAGGTGACTGAGTTTGTCTAAAACCAAATTTTTATGACTTCTCAATTTCACTATGTAATGGTCCTTTATTCTTCAGTTGAACCCACTTTAACACAAAACAAACTGTGAAAATACAGAACATGACTTTTGTCCCCAGCCAAGAATTCAATGGTATCTTGCCATATTTTGAAGTGTCCACAAATATTTACTGAGCATTGACTCTGCAATTATCATTGTAAGGTACTAAAAAAAAAAAAGAGTTCACTGATGATAATTTACAGACATAATCACTGCTCACAACTGTGTAGAGGTATGACAAAGTAGGAGAAAGAAGGTGAGGAGAATAAAAGGAGATAAATACACCAATGTAGAAAGAGGCAGAAAAGGTACAATAAAATAAGTTTCATTGGGACTTCCCTGGTGGTGTAGTAGTTAAGAATCCGCCTACCAATGCAGGGGACACTGGTTCGAGCCCTGGTCCAGGAAGATACCACATACCATGGAGCAACTAAGCCCGTGTGCCACAACTACCAAGCCTGCTCTCTGGAGTCCGTGAGCCACAACTACTGAGCCCCTGAGACACAACTACTGAAGCCCACGCACCTAGAGCCTGTGCTCCGCAACAAGAAAAGCCACCGCAATGAGAAGCCTGTGCACTGCAACAAGGAATAGCCCCTGCTCACAACTGGGGAAAGCCTGTGTGCAGCAATGAAGACCCAACGCAGCCAAAAATAATATAATAAATAAATAAATAAATAAATAAATAAATTTTCTTAAAAGTTTCATGAAAGAAGTAATAACAGAGTCTTTGAACTGCAGCATTCATAAAAGTCTTAAGAGAAGAGTGATATTTGAGGTAAACGTAAATGACAAGAATGCTTCTTCTAGTTCAAGGTGATGGATTAAACATACACATTAACCTCTCCACTCAAATAAAAATCACAGTTTTGAAGTACTGGGTACTAAGTTTATAATAAGGTTGGAAAAAAGAAGAAAAAAAAACAGTGGACCAAAGAGTTCAATGAATTTCAGAAATAAACCAGAACAAGAGCTTCAACAAGAATTAGAGAGAAACCTACAAAAAAAGGTAGATTATGTCTTCTTTCCATACCACAAAGCCACAGAGAGACTCTAAACTTGAGCTCAGAGTGGCAATGGGCAGAAATCAGGTGATATATTTTCAGAACTATACTAGAACAGTTGCTCTAGTACCACCCTCCCACACCACATCTTATCCCCATGCTTTTACCTCCAAGTTGAAAACAGAAAAACTGCTCTCTGAAGATCCAGAACTATGTGTCTATCCTACTGACAGTGGTGAAGCTCCCAGAATAAAGCCCCGTGATTTTAGTGATGGGCAGGTACCTGCCTTCTGACACTCCCAGTGCCCTATATCTCCCTTCCCCCATCATTAATTCAGGTGAGAGCAGGTAGGGAACAGGACTACACATATAGAGAGAAAACGTATGCAACTACCACTATGAAATAGCCTAGTACTAAATTCTTAGCTATGAACAATCAAGGGCCACCAGACACTAAAGAACTATACATAAGAGAAAAACACCAGAGGAGCAAATAAAACAGATCCAAAGGATCATTTATGGAACAGATAAAACAAGCTAAAATAAAATTCCAACTAATAGCCTCACAGTAGCTTCTCAATTCTCATTATTAACAGAAGAACAGGTTGCCATGAAAATATAGGGTAGATAACAAAAAAGAATTATTAGGAATTTTAAAAATGGCTGCCAAAAATTTAACAGAAAAGATGAAAGTAAAGGTCAAGGAAATATCCCAGACTGTAGAGCAGAAAAGATGAAGAGATGGATTATTGAGAGAAGAATCAAATTTGAATGAAAAATCAATCCAGGACATCTAAAATTAGTCAAAACAGATATTACAGAGAAGAAAGAAAAAAAAAAAACAGAAGGAAAAATATTATCAAAGAAATAATAGAAGAATATTTCCCAGAGCCATAAGGCATTGGTGGTTCAATGGTAAAATTCTCGCCTCCCCCAGAGCCGAAAAAGACAAAAGTCTTGAGACCAAAACATTTCACACCATGATGGCCTCATGTAATTTCAGAACGTTACGGAAAATAGGAAATTCTAAAAGTTCCAGACAGAGTAAAATACCTATTAAGGAACAAAAATCCATGTCACATCAGACTTCTCATTAAGATATGAGATCCAAGAAAAAATAGTTCTAATCTAGAGATGTAATCAAAAGAAATACCAGGATAACAGTTGTGCAGGTAGAAAGGGTCAGTCCAAATTAGAGTAGCAAGTCAGAGAGGTGCAAGAAAAATGACTTCAAGAAAAAAAAAAAATTGTCTGTTGCAAATAACATAAGTTGACAGAAGCAGAAGGATGAAAGGTGAAGAGAAACAGGGATGTTAATTTCCTCATCTTTTTTTTTTTAATTTATTTTATTTATTGGCTGCATTGGGTCTTTGTTGCTGCACATAGGCTTTCTGCAGCTGCAGGGAGCTGGGGCTACTCTTCGTTGCAGTGCTCAGGCTTTTTATTGCAGTGGCTTTTCTTGTTGCAGAGCACAGCCTCTAGGTGCGTGGGCTTCAGCAGTTGTGGCTCGAGGTCTCTAGAGTGCAGGCTCAGTAGTTATGGCACATGGGTTTAGTTACTCCTCGGCATGTGGGATCTTCCCCAACCAGGGCTCGAACCCATGTCCCCTGCATTGGCAGGCAGATTCTTAACCACTGCGCCATCAGGGAGGCCCTCCTCACCTTTCACAATGGGAAGTTAAAGCATACAATCTAAAATTGACAGACAAGAAATTCAAGTTCTTTTATGGGTTCCCTGTCCTTTTCTCAATCTTCTTTCTAGATTGTCATTTTCCTCCTAACCTATAAACATTAGAGACCCTCAGGGAATGGTCTTAAGCCCTCTTTTCTTTTTCTGTATGGTCTCAAGTAGTGATCTCATCCACTAGCATGTACTAAAAAAACCCTTTTAATGAAACTCCAAACTGACTTTCAGATTTCTCCTCCAATACACCTAACATCTCAACTTGCATAAGCCATAGAGCAAACTTAGCATCATTAAAGCAGAACTCTCAATTTTTCTCCTCAAATCTGTCCTTACTCAACTGCTCACCAATCTTCCCCAAACCCTAAGTGAGAAAGCACTCACCTGCTGTTCAAGCCAAAAATCTAAATTGTCTTGGATGCCTCTCTTTCCCTCTCCTCCACATCCAGTCCATCACAGGAAGGGTTTTTTTTCCCAGCTTAGCACCAAAATATATCCCAAACTCGTTCTCCACTACTACTCTAGTTAGAAATCAGTTATCTCTCAGCCTACAGAAAAGGCCACCTAACCAATCTGTTTGTTCCTAGTATCTTCCTCCCACAATGTATTCCCAGAAAAAAAATAAGTTATTTTGCAAAATCAGATCATATCACTCTTTGGTATAAAATCCATCAAAAGCTTACCAATGCATTTACAACACAATCCAAAGTCTGTATGAAAACCTACAAGGTCCTATGTGACTGAATGTGCTTCACTTATTTATCCATTAGGTCTCAGCTCCAATGTAACTTCCTTAGGGAGCCCTCCCTGACCATCCACCTCATCTTCCTCCCCTCAACAAATAAAATTACTCTCCTTCGGTCCCTTTGTTTCATTTATTACACCTAGAGTAATTTATTACTACTGTATTTATTTGTCTGGTTACTCCTCTAAGAGGAGAGCCTGACACATAGTTGGTACTCAATAAATTTGTTGATATCTGTGAACAAAATGTTATAGCAAGTCACAAATGTTGTAGCAATTATAAATGTTATCAGAAGAGGAGCTAAAAATAAAAATGTTATTTGCAGTATCTCAGAGGAGCGCAATGCCAGAAAGCCAAATTTCTTCTCTTTATTCCATTATTCCACCACTCAACAATTACGTACTGAGTGGACCTCCCTGGTGGCGCAGTGGTTAAGAATCTGCCTGTCAATGCAGGGGACACGGGTTCAATCCCCGGTGCGGGAAGATCCCAAATGCTTCGAAGCAACTAAGCCCGTGCGCCACAACTACTGAGCCTGCGCTCTAGAGCCCGTGAGCCACAACTATTGGGCCCTCATGCCACAACTAATGAAGCCCACGTGCCTCAAGCCTGTGCTCTGCAACAAGAGAAGCCACCGCAGTGAGAAGCCTGAACACCACAACGAGGGGCAGTGTCCACTCGCCACAACTGGAGAAAGCCTGCTCGCAGCAATGAAGACCCAATGCAGCCAAAAATAAATAAATAAATAAAACAATTATGTACTGAGTGCTGACTATGTATTGAACCAAAAACAAAGCAAAAATAAACTCCCGTCTCTTCGAGATAGTTAATAGATACTATACAAACATAAAAATGTAAAACAGGAACAGTTTAAAATGGATCAAAGGAGAAGAGTACTTTTACTTCAGTTTACATTCTTCCTGTATTGTTTAATTTTTCTTATATATTCATATACTTGTGTGTATCTATGGAAGATGATCTAGAAAGCCAACCGCTAAAATGTTCACTGTGATTATATACACCCAGAAAGTACAAGAAGGTAGAAGAAAAAGAGCATTTCCTGGACACACTAATCTGTAGTGCTCTATCTATGTATTTACAGTAAGCATGTATTTCTTCTACAATAAAACCATAAACTACTAATATCTCATAAATACAATGTAAGAATTAAGGGAAAAAAGTCTTTAAAAAATACTGAGCTATTTAAATATTACCTCATTTTTTGTTTAGCTTTTTCAAAAGTTTCCAAATTTTGAAGAACATGCCTTTCTGGCCACTCCAGAGGATTGGTTTCCACTAGACTTGAAGAAATAGGTTTTACTGGACTGGTATCTGAAGAAAAAGAAATATGTAAGTACTAAAAGGTTTTAACACACTGAATTTTGCTATATAAAAATGTTTAAATGTAGATACATACATACACCCATGTGTGTGTTTGTGTGTGCATACGTGCATGTGTATAAAGGCAACTTGGATTAATTATATAATACTTACCTCAGGCATTTATTAAGGATATCTCTGATGGCCTGAACTGTGTAAAATGCCATAGAAAAGTTTTATGGAAATGAAAAAAAAATCAGTATTAAGCTTTATTTATTTTACTATCTCCTGATAATAAAACTTATGAGCTAGAATTCAGAAGATGAATTAGCACTGCAAAGACTCATATGGAATGAAAGCATAATGTTGTTATTTTTGTGAAATTAGTTCTAAATGAAAAGGAGACAACTCTGTGGAGAATATATTGGATATCCTATGTGATCTCCACACGACAAAGAGGAATTAGCACCAGTATCCTGAGAAATTCATATCTCTCAAAGAGATTACCTCATTCTCAAAAGTACAGTAATACCATAAATAACTTATGATGTTTGCAGGTAAAGGTTACTTTAGAAATAATTCTCATTTATCTGTTAATGTAAGATACTTTAACATATTCACTTTCAAGTAAATCACTAACATTAAATATTATATGCAAGGGTGTGCTTATCTTTCCAGCCAGTATGGTTCAATGAACTAATGCTGAGATGGTTGATACACTGCAATTCTCATCAAAAACATAAAGGGACACCTTCATTCTCATTATAAATTATAAGTACATTCCAACTGTTTTAACACTGGCAAAATTACTAACTGTACTACTTTTTGGATTCCAAAACTATCTGGTGTTTTAAATTGTTTTGAACTGTTACATACTATTCTAATAAACTGACTGAAAATAAGTGGACATTAGCTGTTTGATTAACCATCAACCCTGACAAAATACCCATTTTATACTTTGGGGTCTTACAAAGTGATAATGATCTGGTAAGAAATTTTTGAGCAAAAAAAGAAAAACATTAATCATAAATGAAAACAGACGCCAACTGCATATTATTTATCCTTTACTTATTAAACTATTTACTCGAATAGTTTAAAGTATTTTTAATGCCTATATTGGATTGCGCCAACCAAATAGCATCCAAACATAGCACTTTCCATTTCTTAATAAGGGTGGAGAGATACTATTTTATAGAACAATGAGCTTTACGATGAAATAATCTTTTTTATAATGCTGGCTTAGCTTTTCAAAAAAAGTATAAAGAAAAAAATCATTAGCAGTTTTGAACAGTGGTAGGCTGTGTTCACAAAAGAATACAAGCCACGTTAAATAAAAGTAAACATTAATTATTCCTAAATACTACAATATAATTAATTATTAACTTTGACCATGCAATCTATATAAATATAAATGACAAAGGCTAAATATTAAGGAATGGATAGACAAACATTCACATGTATCATGTCTTTCGGAAAATAACTTAAAAATAATTCTTAAAGAAAAATGAAATACAATATTTTATTTATGTGGCAAGCAGGACACTCACTTGGCCATGCTGACAACCAAAAAGCATAAATAGGGCCTCTGAGAAACCAAGTACACCATTTCATTTTAAAAAACTGTTTTCTTTTACACCAGAAACAAACAAATGGAAGTGATGTAATAGGGAAGTAAGGCCTCAAAACTGCCCTACAAAATCACAAATCACAGCAAACAAAAAGGAATGTAATATTTCAGATAAAAATACGTGGTTACCATAGGCCATTATAGCTTTACATGTCAAAATATGGGCCATTTATAGCTTTACATGTCAAAATATGGGTGTGTCACAAAGAAAAGATTAGAATTGATAGATTCCATTTATTAATAAGCAAGACTTATAAACACATACTAGAAGATTCTTATTAAAGTGTTTGAAATAATAAAATTGTGATCTTATAGCATTCCCTAGAAAAGTCATTTACGCAGTGTTTATGTGTCCCAACAGTCCCAGGTAAAGGATACTGGTTTTTGAGTTCAGATATCACATCTGGCATTATGAAAGTCTTTAGCAAGTTATGGCAACGAGTAAATAAAATGGCATCGAACAGAAAAGGCACTCAATAAACATCATTATTAACTTGTTTCTTTGGTCATTTTCTTATTACGTATGGAATAAAAATTATTCTCACAGAATAAAAGAAAAAAATTATCCTGTACATTTAAAATGCCAGGCAATCCTCAAATGCTTCCTTGTTAGATCTTGGAAAGTTTCACTCTATTCAAATTCATAATAAGAATGGAAACCAGGAAAACAGAAAGAAATACAAGTTAATATAGAAATTATTTCCTGCTCCCTCAGTAAAAGTTTGGTGACTGTTCCTGCTGTAACAAATGGCAAACGTGGAACATCTTCTTATACATAGTTTTAACCATGTTAAATTTACTAAGTAGGTTCTACTTTTTTTTATCTGATGAAAACATAGCTTAATAGAAGTCCATCCATTCTAGTAGCTTAGTAACAGTTGGAAGAGGAATCACCTTAAAGTGCTTCTCCCTCTGCTCAAAAACAACTGTACTGAACATGCTTAAGGAAAGAAGTTATCAAAGAATTTCTACTGTCTAAATGATGAAAATTACAGCTTATTATATATACATACATATTATATATACAAGTATATAGCACTATTAAAATTTATGATAGATTTTATTTGACCAATACATTTTATTAGTTTTAATAATAAATAACCACCATAAATGCCACACACAAAAAAGAACTAATATTTAAAGTAACAAAAAACTTACCATTTAATACATTGGAGGTGCTGTCTGACTTTACTAGACTTGTTTTAGGGATAATAGTATCAAAATGATTTAAAAAGCATTCCCTTGTGAGTTCTAATAGACTTTTGAGTTCATCCACAGAAACTACTTCAGGCTGCTTTGCTAATTTTCTCCTTTCTGTAAGACAACAAATCAATACGATTAACAATATAACTGTTGTTTTAAAGCCTCTCGAGCTCATCCACTACTCTTTTATGGGAAATACTTTCAAAAGTAAAAAAAATGAATTTCTCCAGCAAATCAACACTCCTGTGTAGGCCTGTTTTCATTTTAGTCCCATTTGAAGGTAACAGCAGAATTTTCAGTCATGTGAGATAAAAAGAAATGGAGTAATCTGTTAACACTAAAAGGTGATCAACAGTAAAGGCAAGTTTACAGAAGTTTTCAGAAATACACTGCAGAGCATGAAAAACAGCCTTATGTTGGTGTCTATGTAAAAATAAAACCTGTAAGACTTTCAGTTAAATGTGGTGATTTGGCCATTTCCATCTATTTCTTCACCTACCCAAAACTCAAAATCACAACAGAGGAATAAAAAAGGACAACAAAAGAAGAAATAACAAATAATGACAGTTTTCAACAAATTTTGGAAGGTGAGATGATGGTGGAGTGGTAACTGTGTAGCAGAGCAGAGGAAGGGTTAACCTAGGTGCCTCCAGAGGTATCAGGAAGGTCCTGAAATTAAAACAAGACTAGATACGTGGCTGTATCTAGCCTCCAGCCCTCAAGTCAGATGACTCTGCTCTCATTTTTTGGGTAGAAACGGAAAAGGAGTCTCAGACTACAGAATATCAGGAACATTAAAAGGTGGTATTGATGCTGGAGTTAATAAGAGTCTACATACTGAAACGTCAGACTCCCAACGATGCGGCCAGAAAGCTAGCAGCTACAAATGCCCCACTGAAAAGATTTAAAGGTGTCTCCTTTAGAAAAACTGAATTCCCCCAGAGAAAAGAGCTTGATACTGACATTATGGTGGAATTAAGGATAGGAGCTCACAAACAAAATGCTGAATAGTCACTCCACCACTCTTGAAGCTTGCCAGATACTATATTAGAGTGAGACATAAAATTTCCCAGTTAAAACAGGACAGACAGAAAAAAAATCACCAAACATTTAAAGAAAGGTATTGGGGAGAAGGGACTCTGCATTTGCATGGTCTTATGTTTAAACATGTAAGGACTCTGATTTAGTAATGCTTCTGGCTCCCCTTTTCCTCCCATCACTCACGGAGCTAGTCTGGAGAAGAAACTAAGCATGTTCTGATTAGACCTTTCTTCTTCAACTTTCATCTGAGCTAGCAAGTTCTCAGGATACACACTCTCTGCAATGCAGTGAAGGACTTCCCGGGTCTGAGCTGATATGCAGTTGCCCTGCCTTGGCTGTCATTCAGGTGGTAAATTCAATTTTGGGTATATGCAGCAGAAAACCCATCAGAGATCTAAAAAGTCATATCCTTCAATCCAGTAATTTATCTGTAATTTTTCTCCATCAGTGTGTTTCTTATTTCTCAATTGGTTTCAAATTTGGGAGAGGAAACAGGTATTATTCACTAGGACCCTCCAAACTAAAAAAAAAAGTCCAGGATGAAAAAGAGAGACTAAAGCAAGCAAAAAGAAAAAAGGAGCCCAGCAGAAATAAAAACATTCCAGGGAACAAAAGAAAGCTTGCTATAACTAATACTCTCATAGAAATAAGAGAAGATACTATACTCGTGAAACAAGTACAGAAATGCTCTGATAAAGGAATAGTCAATGAACAAGAAAATATTTTTTAAAATTAAGCACATGAGAGCGCAAACTTTTAAAAGTTGCAAGACATCCCCCAGAAACTAAAACAAAAAGATAATAATGTAAAAATATGAAAGAAAAGCAGGCATTCTGTCCAAAGAAAGCTGATATATAACTAGAGTTCTAGAAAGAAAGAGAAAATGGGAGAAAGAAAATTACTACAGAGATAAGAAAAATGTTCAGGCTTAATAACGTAAATCTCCTATTGATAGGCCTCATCAAATACACAGCCCAATACACTGGAGGGGGGGAAAGGGGAACATGCACATTATGATTCAGAGTAAAGCTTCCAGAGACAAAGCTTCTGGAGGTAAAAGTTCTAGAAGGGGGTAAAAACAAACCAACAACAGACCACTTCAAAGGATAAGACTAGTTTGAGATTTGTCAACGGGAACACAGCAACATAAAAGACAATGGGACAGTGACTTCCCTGGTGGTCCAGTGGTTAAGACTCCACTTTTCCACTAGAGGGGATACAGGTTTGATCCCTCGTCAGGGCTCCTGCATGCCTCACTGCATGGCCAAAAAAAAAAAAAGACAGTGGGACAATGTCTTAAAAATTCTCAGGATAAACAACTTTTAACCTGGAAGTTTATATGAATTATCAGTCTGGTAAAGATATTTTCAGACACGCAAGAGCTTGAAAAACGTGTGCCCCATGAGTGAATTTTTACTCACGAAGCTACTGCAAGATATGCTCCAACCAAACAAGGGAGTAATCCAAAAAAAAAAAAAAAAAAAAGGAGATTCCAAAAGAAGAGAAGAGGAAAGAGAAGTCTCTAAGATGCCAGTAGGTCTAAGGAAGCATTTTGTCCAAAATAGAGTAAAATACAAAACACTCCAGAAAAAAAAAAAAAAAGACGACGAGAAATAAAAAGGAACTTCCATGTTTAAATGTACAATAAATTTACTGATAGGTGTGTGGCAGAAATGTTGGACACTCTTGGAAAACATAATGGGCACATTAAAAATAAGGTGATTATCAACCATAAAAAAACCCCCAAAGATTATACAAGAAAGGAGAGTTGACCATCATGTAGTACATGACTCAGCAATAAACTTATAGATACATATGTAGGTAGGTACTTAGGTAGGTGGATAGCTAGACAGGAAGGAAGGGAGGGAAGGAGGGAGGGAGGATAGAGAGAGAGAGAGAGGAAAGAAAGGAAGGAAGGAAGGAAGGAAGGAAGGAAGGAAGGAAGGAAGGAAGGAAGGAAGGAAGGAAGGAAGGAAGGAAGGAAGGAAGGTAGGTAGGTTGGTTCAAACTAACCATTGGCTTAACCCCAATTCATGATTTCACTGTAAAGGGTGGAAAGGAAAAGTGAAGTTGATGTGGGAAAGCTAAGTATTTACTTCCATAGTTAGACATTAAGAAAATGTCCGAAGAAAGTTAATCAAGAAATAACAGCGTACATATATTATTCATAAAACTGGAGGAAATGTCAAGCAAAACCAGCCAGAAGAGCTGAGGGCAGCTACCTGTGGACAGAGACAGAAAGATGGGGAGGAAAAGGTAGGGCACTGCTGTTTTCCATTTTAGGTTTTTCAATAGCATTTGAAATTTTTAACTATACCTATGTACTACTTTTATAAAAATATTTCATTTTAAAACACTTCTGAACTAATAACATTTTCTTCTATAATAAAATAGTGAACTATAAATTTGTAGAGAATTCAATTCAACAACTATTTATTGATTATGTACTGTCTGCAAAGCACTGTGCTGTGTCCCTAGATACATTAAAGCACATTCCATCACACTGTGTGAGGCTGGCATATAAATAATACAAGGGAATAGCTGGTCTTAAGGTTCTACTTTAGAATATCAGCTTTATGATAAACTTTGCCTCTGTAAAATCCCACCTCACCTATTGCCAGGCTCAATCCAGTTCTGATACAAAGTAAGTAACACATGATTTCTGCAGTCAAGAACATTAGTAATGGTAAAGTAAGAACTGTTAATATATGCTGCTTTTATTACATTTTTCTTTGTGAAGATGAAGCATCAATTGAAGCTTTTTATTTTCTTACCATCTTCTGGAAGCCATTCTAAAACAAAAAGTTATCAATGATTTGCTTTTATCTGAAAGATGCACAATAAGTAATGTGCTACAGAAATTAGCCCTACGTTTTTATTAAGGCTAAAAATATACTTAAATAATGAGCCTGACCTATGCTTATTAAAACTGTCAATTATATTATAACAATGGGTAATCTGAAGAGCAGGATATGACTTCCTATTGACCTTGATGACTGAGCAATAGAGAGAGAAAACAGATGAGGTTTAATAGGGTTATGAGCAGGATAATTTACCTAGGTGAAAAATAACCTCTACACAAATGAGTCTGCGACACGAGTGGCAGATAAAGATTTGGGAGAAAAATCTTGGACTACAGTCTAAAAATGAATTAGCAAAAGAACGCTATTCCTAAAAAAGGTAGGAGTAACTCAGGACTTATTAAAGAAAAATAGAGTGTAAAATATTTAAAAGTACCAGCAGATTGAGCACCAGTCAGGTTTGTGCTGGTTCTATAAATTTAAAAAAGATATGGGGAATTCAGAGTAATGACCTCAATCCTGGAGAAAAATGACAGTATTACTATTCTGGTATTTGTTTTGCATCACACTGGAACAGCTTTTTATTTAAAAAAATCATTCAGCATTCTTAAACTTTTTCTTTAAAAATCAATAAAACAAGATATTTAATATTTCTAAGTACAAAAATTTATAAATTACAAAAGATCATTAATTATAAAATTTATAAAATTAGGTAAAACATTAATTATAAAATTTAAATGTCATTCTAAATAGTCTGTATCTATCTATACATCTACACCGAAAAATTAGATATAATTTTAAAAAATAAAATTAATGAAAATAAATTATTCTAAAAAATTGAACCCTAACAGAAATCTTATTTGGTTTTTCTGTTATTTTAAAAAACAAAGTACCTCAACAATGTTAGTACATTTTCATGCAAGCTTTTCCAGGTGCTTGTTCTGATTCAGTATAGTCAGAGAAATATTTGGTGGAGATAAGAATAAGTTTACTACTCCATGTCTTATTGCTAATTTCGAAAAATATTTTGAACAACTTTTTGTTTTTCAGCAAAGACTACAATCTGTATTGATACTGAATCATTGATTTTTTTCTTTTTTTCCCAAAGAAAGCTGTTCCTGGGACTTCCCTGGTGGTGCAGTGGTTAAGCATCCACCTGCCAATGCAGGGAACACGGATTCAATCCTTGGTCTAGGAAGATCCCACATGCCACGGGGCAATTAAGTCCGTGTGCCATAACTACTGAGCCCATGTACCGCAACTAATGAAGCCCTCGTGCCTAGAGCCTCTGTTCCACGACAAGAGAAGCCACTGCACTGAGGAGCCCACACACCACAACAAAGAGTAGCCCCTGCTCGCCGTAACTAGAGAAAGCCCATGCACAGCAACAAATACCCAACACAGCCTAAATAAATAAATAGATGGAGAAAAAATATTTAAAAAAAGAAAGCTGTTCCTATTATATTAGTTTTCATCATGTATAAATGAACTATTATCAATTTAAATACTTTTATATTTATATTCACTTCTTTGAAAATTATGGAAATAGACACTAAGATATTGTTGTCACTGCAAACTTCGTTTTGTTGTCATTCTCCCCTGTCTTTAGAGATACATGAAATCTGAACAGATGCATCTTTGTCCCCAAATTTTCAATTCAGTATTAACTCTCTGTGTAGAGGAGAGATTAGTTCAGCAAATAATTCCATCATAAATGGATTAACTGGATCATTAATCTTAATCAAGATTTAATGCTTCAGATTGCAAATTGGCCAGTGCATGGATACCCCCCGGAGCTGATGTCTCCAGCAGCTACTAGCTCTGGCTTCCTTCAGCTTCAGGTCCCCTATTGCCCTTGCCCATTGCCATGGCATTCTTACAGCTGCTGCCTGGGTTACAGCTCAGCTGCTAGTACTTCCACATTTTCAGCATTTATTTAGCACTTCCTTTCTCCCCTTCCCCCCAGAGAGCTTCCAGTCCTATACTGCCTATAAGTATAGGCAATAAGCTAATTATAGGCAACAACCTAATCATAAATAATTATATTTTCTTTCCCAACCAAGCAGGAGGGATGACCCTGCTGGGCTTAACTCTTCTTACCCAAAGGAGAGATGTACTAGTTTCAAAGAGCTGCCAGTTCTTCCACTAGGACAGTTTTTCTGGTTGGAAGGGTAAGGAAGAGAGGTAAAGATGAAAGAGAGGGGAGATGTTGAAGGAACTGAGTTATAAAGAGCTGCTGGGGGCTTATGGTAAAGAATCAAGGCCTAAAGAGGGGTTTAGCTGGGCTAGAACAAAGTCAAGAAGTGAATAATACTAAGCTAGCAGATGTTTGAAATAAAGGGTTTTTATCCACAAAAATACTACTATTTCAGCATTTACTTTTTTTCTTGGGTTAACATGTACTACATTTTAGTGAAACTAATTTGCCTTTCTAATTATATTTTCTTTGAGCTAATATCACCTTCATAGTTAAAAAAATTAATGGTTTGAGGAGTTCTAGACTATACAACTACCCTGGTTTTGTACAATTGAAAAAGTAAGTAATTCTTACATGAATAACTGAGACCAAGTATTCTAAAATTATTTTCCACTGAGTATCACAAGCTACTGAGTTCAAAATATTTTTTAAATGCTTTCAAAGAAAAGAATGATAGTTTTCATTTTATAATGTATCATTTTTTCTATATGCAACTAATGAGGCCTCACAATTTGAACCAATTTCTTAGAAATTCTATATTGATTAGCTTAAAATAAGTCCATATTAGGTACTAATGAATATTTATTAAAAAAAAAAGTTAAGACTGATAACCAAGTTAACATTTAGTAATAGAAGAAAAACCTTAAATAACAACACTTAAAAGTGTTAATTTCTTGAATAATGAAAATCTATGATGCCAACTTCGCTCAGTATGTGAAATGTGCTTAGTGATTATTGATGGTTATGATTAAAGGCTAAGAATCAATACTCAAGTTAACATATTAATTTCTCTAGATTTGTATTTTCTTCTATTTGCAGTCTCTATCCTCCCGTTACAGCCAAAAAGATATAAAGAAAAATTTTATAAAG
The DNA here is from genome assembly GCF_030028045.1 of Hippopotamus amphibius kiboko. Taxonomy (NCBI): domain Eukaryota; kingdom Metazoa; phylum Chordata; class Mammalia; order Artiodactyla; family Hippopotamidae; genus Hippopotamus; species Hippopotamus amphibius. The sequence continues at coordinate 155,880,787 of NC_080190.1, read as the reverse complement.
ATGACTATATTAACCAGAATAATAAAACTTAGGTATCTTTTCTACCATACATTTAAAAATAATGAGAAACAAAATTTTCTAGGGCAAATATTTTTATAAATGTTAACAGGGATGTACAAATAAATAGGAATATTCTGAATCTGGTGGAAAAAAGTCACAGACCTTTTCGATATCACCTCTATCACAAATAGTTCCACAAATGAATATCATATGTAAAAGACAAAGTATATAAGTGTGAAAATAACAATGCCTTGGGTCTGAACAAGTCAATATTCTCACAGTAGAATGAAATGCACAAATCATTACTTACTCAGACATTCTTTCAAAGCCAAAGTCTGAACATGAGCTAACTGTTTCTCTCTCTGTATAAGTTGCTCCCCAGAGAAATTTGGAAGTGACAAAAGGTCAACAGGAAAGCCTGAGAAACAGAAAAAAGTCAGTATTAAAGATGATTAATATTCAGTTCTCAAGAAATGTTATAATTAAAAGCCAATTACTCCTCTTTCTTGACCTTCCATATTTCAAAGTAAATAATAATAATTGAGCAGCAGAAAATAAGCATATTAAATTATTTTGCATTTTAAACTTTGACCTGCTTCTTCAATTGAAAGAATTCAGGTAGCAGAGTAGAATTCCCTCCACCACCTTTTCTTCTACCTGCTCGGCTATTGAAACTTCTACACAAAACACAGACGAAGTATGGGAGCTGGTCTCCAAAGATTGCCTCCCAATGAATCACACTTCCGGCTACCCACCCACTGCATAGTCCTTCCACAGTGAATTTAGGTTGGCCCCGTGTAACCAATAAGGTATGGCAAAAGTGACAACGAATGACTAGGTCATAGAAAGCCTTATAGCTTCTTAAAACAAGTGCTCTAAGAGAGGTTAGCAACCATATAAGAAATCAGACTCCCCAGAGACTATGATGTTGTGAGGAAGCCCATGTTGGCTGGGAGGACAGGGCATGTGGAGAGTAAGTCAGCTCGCATCTGTTCCAGCCATCCTAACCCAGGTACCAAACATGTGGGTGAAAAGCCATCTTACACACCAAGCCCTGTTAGGTCTTCAAATGACTGAAGCTCCAGCTGTGTGTGACTGCAATCATATGTGGGTCTTCAAAACAGAAACATCCAGCTGATTCCAGTCAACCCACAGGACAATGAGACATTATAATAGTCATTTTTAAGCTAAATCTGGGGTAGTATGTCATACAGTGATAGATAACTGAAACATGGAACTTGGAGAGGAAAAAAAAAAGATGGGCAATAAAATAGAATAAGATGCTTTAGGGAAAGTAAATGAAAATGAGAAAGGTTCAATAAAAACCACATAAGTTAATTATTTACACAAACAAATATAAAAATGTTTTGTTTCCACTAAAGTTAACACTTACTCCACTTGGTTTCTTCTGTCCTTGCTTTCATCTTTCCATGAATTAAACTGAGTGCAAATGAGCCATTGATCTGGTTGGCTGAGTGAATCAATGTGGCTTTACACTTACTATTGCCATTACCTTGTAACAAGAGATAATAGCTAGAACTCTCTCCTTTCACTTCAACATCTGGAACTAAACAAAAACAATTACCTCAAGTTTGTGAAAATTCAGCAGGAAACATGGTAGAATCATACATTTGATCCATAGGATATAATGACATGTCTATGTTATTTTAAAACAAGGTGTTGGGCCTCCCTGGTGGTGCAGTGGTTAAGAATCCGCCTGCCAATGCAGGGGACATGGGTTCGATCCCTGGGCTGAGAAGATCTCACAAGCCACAGAGCAACTAAGCCCCCGTGCCTAGAGCCCGTGCTCTGCAACAAGAGAAGCCACCGCAATGAGAAACCCGCGCACCATAACAAAGAGTAGCTCTCGCTTGCCACAATTAGAGAAAGCCCGTGCGCAGCAATGAAAACCCAATGCAGCCAAAAATAAAATAAATAAATAAATAATAAAATAAATCTTAAAAAAAAAGTGTTACCCAATACATTTGGGGCAGTAGTTGTTCATTTAACTGAGGAAGCTGTTAAAGCAGAGAATCATAACAAAAATGATACTTATAAAGCATGTACATTTTACTTTAAATTTAAACTATGTGTACACTTATTAACTTTTGATGTGGTTCATCAGCATTCCATTATGTCTTTCCTACATATCCACACCTATAAATTATCAACTACTATTTCCAGCTTCTGTTTCTTTAAAGTGGAATAAACTGACCCCTGCAAGCACACACAGCTCAACTGGTGGGAGCAGACGTGTACAGATATACTTAAGGGTAGCTTTTTGGTCCTTGCAGTCTGCATCCATAATGTATTTTACAGAGGGAATGGAGAGCATTCATTAATCTGCCATGCCACTAACGTGAAGGTCAGTTAAGACAGTTTCTAGTGTATTTTAAAAACAAATCAAGTGAGGGTTATAGTGAAGGTCGAGGAAAAACTGTGGCGCCTTCGAGATTAAAAATAGAAGTCGAATCCTTTTTGTCGAAGATGGTGAATTGGACATAAGCATTTATTTTCACTATCTCCTGAAATTCCATGAAATGAGAATAAATTTAAAAATAGCATAGAACTACAAGACCCAATATCTGAGAGAAGAGACAATAACAAGGAAACTTTGAAAGCAGGAAAGCAGATGAACAATTGTTAACAGACCTCAGACTCTCAATTGGTAAGAAAGCTGAGAAAAACAATAGAGAAAGCTTGGAAGCAACAAAATTTCTATTATGACCCCCTGACAAGAGGCTCTGGGATGGCACTGGAAACAAAATGAAGGTGAAATAGGCAAATAGGTTGAAAGTCTGTCTGAGAAGCAGTTTGGCTTCCTGACCCCTCCTTATTCTATTCAGGTAAATGACTGTCCTTTCCCCAGCCCAGGATACTAGTGGTTATTCTCTGGGGAAAGTAAAACAAAATGCCTCTGGTCTGGGAGATATAAGACAGAGCTTAGGGGTGGAGCTGATTATCACTGCATTAAGTGAATGTTTGTACACTGAATATGAAGGCCCTTTACCCTTCTCCACCTACATAACTTCCACCATTTTGGAAGCCAGATGGCAGAACTGAGCCTTCTTTTAGAAACATGGTCAGTACTAGAGGAAAGACCAAAGAATCCCAACACTGGGACTGCCTAATGTCTCAGTGAGATCACCCTAAAATGAAGATCGAAGTCCACAAGCTCCAAACAGGCACTCAGATTTTCTAATCAGCTTTCTGATATCCTCTCTTAAATGTGAACAGGCAGCCAAACATCATGGGACCTCAGGGAAAGTCTCTAGCATGAAAACCATCTGCCAATATAAGCAAACAGAAACAAAGTAACTAGTAGGAAAACAAAGAATATGCAGTAAAAAGAAACCACAAACACAACAAGGAACAAACAAATCAGATTACTAAAATCCTCAGAGAAGAGAATATATCGCACCCATTAAATAAGAACAGGAAATTGTAAGAAAACATTAAACAAGAAAGAGCTCACGGAAATTAAAATTAAGGAAGCAGAAATATATATTTCAACTAAAAGGTGAGCATATAAAGTTCAGCGAATCTATCAGAAAGCAGAGCAAAAAGTCAAAGAAATGGAAAATATGAGAGGAAGAGTGACACACAAACCAGGGGGAACAACATTGAAATAGAAATATTAGAAGAGAGAATGCAAAAAAATGGAGAGAAGGAAATTATCAACAAAATAATTATAAGCACACTTTCCCCAGCAATTTCCTGGCGGTCCACTGCATAAGACTCAGTGCTTTCACTGCCGGGGACCAGGGTTCAATCCCTGGTCAGGGAACCAAGATCTTGAAAGATGCGCAGCATGGCCAAAAAAAAGATTTTTTTTTTTTTTTGCAATAAAAACACAAGCTTCCAGGGATGCTAAGTGGCCAATCCAAGAATAAAAATAGACCTACCAAGGTGCATCAGCATGAAAATGTGGAAGACTAGGAACAACAAGTAGAGTATACAAAATACCAGAGAAAATTTAGGTTTCTTATTTAAAAAAAGAAAAATGAGAATGGCACAAGACTTCTAAGTAACCACACTAAAAGCTGGAATGGACAATGCCTTTAAAATTCCGCTGGAAAAACGTTCTCCAACCTGGAATGCTACATTAAAGTGAGAGGGTAGAATAAAAACTTTTCTAGGCATAGAGGGTCTCAAAAATTTCCCTCCTATGCACCTTTTCTCAAGAGGATTTTAGAGACTGTGCTCCACCAAAATGGAAAAGTAAATGAAAAAAACAGGAAGATTAAAGGATCCTAGGAATCAACAAAGAAAGGCAAACAAAATTTCTATGATGAAAAGATAGTCTTAGATCCAAAAGCTATGGAAAGAATCCGGAGCGTAAAACCAACCAATCTGGATTAGGTGGGACACAGAGGTCTGGAAGAGATTTCTTACACATACATGACTGATAGGATAGTTAACATGCTTGAATGTACTGAAAGGAGTTTCGCAATTAGGGGAAGCTTTTGGGGTTGAATTAAAAAAAAAAAGAGTCATTAACTCTAGGTAAAACAAAATATTGTACAGGAAAGGAAAATAAAATATAGTATATGGCTCAACTGTGAATAGTGACTGCATCATTATAATAATTAAAACAATGAAAATTAATCTAAAATTACTATATGATCATTCTGGGAGGACAGGAAATGAGAAGAATGTCAGTGTGTAGTGAGGGCAAAGAGTGAAAAGGGATTCATACTTCTCAGTGTGGAAACCTACTATGAAGCTACAGTACTCAAGACAGGGAGGGACTTCCCTGGTGGCGCAGTGGTTAAGAATCCACCTGCCAATGCAGGGGACATGGGTTCGATCCCTAGTCCAGGAAGATCCCAGGAAATTGCCACGGAACAACTAAGCCTGTGCACCACAACCCACGAGCCTGCGCTCTAGAGCCCCCGAGCTGCAATTACTGAAGCCTGCGTGCCTAGAGCCTGAGTTCCACAACAGTAGAAGCCACCAAAATGAGAAGCCGGCACCCCGCAGCAAAGAGTAGCCCCCGCTCTCAGCAACTAGAGAAATCCCGCATGCAGCAACAAAGACCCAAAGCAGTCAATAAATAAATAAATTTATTTAAAAAAAAAAGACAGGGAGGCACTGGTATGAGGACAAACAAACAGATTAATAGACTAGAACTGAGAGTCCAGAAACATGCCTCACATTTACAGTCAAATGGTTTTCTACAAAGGTGCCAAGACAATCTGATGGAGAAAGAACAGTCTTTTCAAAAATGGTCTTGGAATAACAGGACATCCATATGCAAAAAAAATGAGGTTGGACCCTTACCCCACTGCCTCCCAATACATAAAAAAATTAATTCAAAGTGGATCATAGATGTAAATGTAACAGCTAAAATTTTAAAATTCTTGGAAGAAAACAGACAAAGGCATAAGTCTTCATGACCTTGGATTAGGCAATGGTCTATTAAATATGAGACCCAAAGTATAAGCAACAACAACAAAAAGAAATAGAAAATTGGATTTCATCAAAATTAAGAATCTTTGTGCTTCAAAGTATATCATCAAGAAAACAAAAAGTCAACCCACTATGGACCCTGAGTGATAATGATGTGTCGTTGTAGGTTCATCAGTTGTCACAAATGTACCACTCTGACGTGGGATCACTGATAAGGGGGGAGGTTATATGTGTGTGGGGACATGGCCTATATGGGAATTCTCTGTACTTCCCACTCAGTTTTGCTGTGCACCTAAAACTGCTCTAAAAAAAATAGTTTATTAATTAAAAAAAAAAGTATCCATATGACAAGGCTGCTGTTAGGATTAAATGTGAGATGCTGCATGGAAAGTGCCTAGATCACTGCCTGATGTATTCTAATTGCTCCATAGTACCAATTAAAAAAAACAGTCAAGCCATGGAATAAGGGAACATTTTTGGAAATCACATATTTTATAAGGGATTTGTATCTAGAATATATAAATAACTCCTACAACTCATAATAAAAAGACAAATAACTCAAAAAGTAGGTGAAGAATCTGAATGGACATTTCTCCACAGAGATATACACATGGCCAGTAAGCATGTGGCAAGACACTTAACATCACTGGCCAACATGGTCATGTAAATACAGACCACAAAGAGATACCGCTTCTCATCCCTTGGATGACTACAATCAAAAATACAGACAATAACAAGTGTTGATGAGGATGTACAGAAACTGGAACCCTTGTAAATTGCTGCTGGGATGGTACTGCCACTTTAGAAAACAGGCAATCATTCAAAAGTTTAACATATAGTTAATATATAACCCAGAAATTCCACTCCTAGTTTTACATCCAAAATATTTTAAGCATATGTTCACACAAAAATATATACACAAGTATTTATGGCAGCACTATTTATAATAGCCCAAAAGTGTCAAACAGTTCAACAGATGCGTGAATAAATAAAATGTGGTATATCCAAATGACTGAAATATTATCCAGCAATACAAAGGCATGAAGTCCTGGCACATACTACGACACGGACGAACCCTGAGGACATTATGCTATACTTGAAGGAAGGCAGTCATTAAAGACAACATACTGTATGATTACACTTAGATGAAATGTCCAGGCAACCTACAGAGACAGAAATAGATTAATGGTTGCCTATGGGCTGGGGAGACGAGCAGGTGATGGGAATGAGGAGTAACTGCTAATGGGTGTGGGGCTGCTTTTTGGGGGGATGAAAACGTCTTAAAACTGACTGTGGTGATGGTTTGCACACTCACAATCCATCCTGTGAACAGACTAAAAACCACGGAATTGTATTTTAAACGGTTCAGTTGCATGGTGTGTGAATTACAGCTCAATAAAGCTGAGGTTTTAAAATTTATAATTATTTTAGGAATGAAAGGTTCTGTTCACAAAAAAAGTTCTCAGCATTTTGAGATATATATACATAATATATGTGTGTGTGTATATACAGTATATTTATAGTGTGTGTGTGCGTATATATACATATGCTAAGAAAAAATCTACTGTAGTTTTATTACAACAGTTTATTTTACATATATGAACATACTATGGGTTAAAGCCCAGCCCCCTAAACAACCATGAAATATAAAAAAATTTTTTTTGCAATTAGCTTGCAATAGAGACAGTAATCCTATTCATAAACATCAGTCTTAGAAAAAGAACTTAAATAAAAGTTATCAGAAAGGGAAAACACTGTTACCAGTTGTATTTGAAACTAAGGTTTACCAAGAGTTAAAGTGACCTTAACTCATTTACCAACTTAGCACCTTGCCAATTCAAGTTATATGTTTCTTCAATCCATGACATTCTTTCCACATTTATTTTAAATCCCATCACCCAATAAAGGTGCTATAAAGCACTTTAATCACTGAAGCCTATAATTATAACAATCTTATTTTCCTCAAGAGAAAAATATTTATTTTAAAGAACTCCCCTAACCATAATGACTATGCAGTCATTTAAAAAATGCTGCTCCAGATTTGGCAAGTGTTCATGGAAGACTTATCAAATAACTTTTATGTAAATACCACAGAGAGTAACAGATTTACAATTAACATGGTTATTCAATTCTCATAGCTCTTCCTAAAGAAATAAGAGAAAATGATTACAACAAAACATTTCTATTTCCATCTGTTTTTACACTACCAACTTACAGGAGATTGATTGGCTGACATGTCCCCTCTTCCCACTAAAAACAACATCCATTTTGGATCGACTATTGGACTGGTTAAAAATTTCGTTCGGATTTTTCCATGATATCTTAACGGAAAAGCCCGAACGAACATTTTGGTCAACCCAATATATAGGTAAAATGGGAGAAGCAGAAATGACAAGTGTCTTTTAGTTGTATCAAATTTTACAAATAACATACAAACTATAATGAAGAGATGTATCGCTGTAAGTTTCATTAGCAAACAAAATTCTAGTATAATAAAAATCAAGTCATATTTTATATCAATAAGTTTCTCAGTGGTTCTTAAAACCCAGTAACACCCTCCTTTTTTAAACAGTTCGACAACATAAAAACAACATAATATTAATGCACAGAGGAAATAATATTCCATACTATAAAATGAAAACTATCCCAGGATGATTAGGGGAACAGGATATTCTGGTTAAGTGAATAGTCTGAATTATTTGATGAGTATTATATACACAAGGGCCAGTTAAAAATTATCTGAACTCCAGTTATATTAAAACTTCTGTTGGCCACACTGTCTTAGCAGCACTTTCCATTCAAGGCTACCATCTCCCCAGTCACTGCTGTGCAGGTGTGAACATGTTACATCAGTTCATTTCTAACTGCAGTGAGAGCAAAAATGGATGCCCCACTTGCAATCTGCACGAAAGAAGAGCAGCATGCAGTGATTTGTTTGTTGTGGTCTGAGGGTGTGCACATCCACACACTTCTGCCCACACTGTCGACATGCTACAAAAACTTCATTTTGAGGTGTTAAAGCATCCTCCCTATAGGCCTGATCTTGCTGCATTGGACTTTCACCTGTTTGGTCCCCTGAAAGGAGCCCTACAAGGACGAAGATTCACTTCTGATGAAGAGGTGAAGACAGCGGTGCACTTGAGGCTCGCAGCTCAGCCTAAAACATTCTTTAATGAGGGAATACGAAAGCTTGTTGACAGATGGACAAAGTGTATGAAAAGCAAGGAGATTATGTCGAAAAATGATGCATCTGTCCTTTCCAAAAGTTAATTCTACAGCCAGAGTGCGGATGATTTTTGACTCACCCTCTTATTTCTTAAGAAACGCCTAAATAATATACCCAATTATTTTGATAATTATGCCATAAATTAAACAATAAAATAAAATCTAGTCTTCAATGTAGGTGTTTTAGGAAGTTATACACTTTCCAACAGTTACATCATTGTAAATTCTAGACTCAACTTTTGAAATGGTCCTTAGGTCAGCTAGGGAATCACAAGAAAAAAGATCTAATTACCTTATATTAATAAAGCACTTCCAAAAAATGTATTGCCCAGCTTGATCCCCCACCTTATTCATCAGACTAAGCTTTGAATAATTTATCATAAATTGAACAATAAATCATAAATTGCCAGAGACTGTCCAAGAAAATGCCCTGGGGCTCAATTCTAGAAAGAATCTAAAATGGTTTAAGAAATAACAGTATTGTGGAATAGGTGTTGGAAGCCTCCCACTGAGCAGATTCCAAAAATGCAGAAGGATTTATACATTTCCTCTTAGTTGTAACAGTAAAATATACAATATGAAAGCTACAGTGAATAGAGAAGTTATTCAGAAGATATTTCAAGATCTTACTTACAATCGTGAACAACAATGATCTTTTATTGTTCCACAGACATAGAAAGGATTTACAATAGGACAGAATAACAAAAAGCTGTTGCAGAGTTTACAAAGTGTTTCACCTTCATTACCAATAGTGATCCAAACAAGTTTGCAAGATACACTAAACAAGTATATTATCCTCATTTTCTAGACAAGGAATTAAAGGCCTAAAGTAGTGATTCTTAATTCTTTTTCTACCTCAAAGCATCCGAAAGACTTAGAAACAGTGGATCTCTAGCCTAGAGATGAAGAGAGCACACCTAGGGCAGAGGTTCTCAATCCTGGATGCACATGGGAAACACTTGGGTGCTTTTTACAAACTACTGATGCCCTGGTTTCCTCCCCAGAGATTTGCATTTAATTGTTTTCAGGTAAGGCTGAGCTTGACTTTTTTTTCTTTTTTGATAAATGTCAAGATTATTCTAATCTGAGCTGGTATTAAGGATTACTGAACTAAGGATAGAAACAAAGCTCTGCATTTAGGTTTAAGAGCCTTCAAGTGATTCTTGCCAAAAAAAAAAAAAAATTAATAGGTAAAATTTACACTCATATAGCAGTCTAAGTTTGATTAATTTAAGTAAATTATACAATTGTTTATCCATCATTATAATTCAGTTTTGAAAACTTCCATTATCTCTTTGTAGTCAACCTCCTTTCCTGCTCAAGGCCTCAGGCATCTGTTGATCTGCTTTCTGGTCCTTCTGCCTTTTTTAGAAATTTCACATAAATAAAATTATGTACTAGTCTTTTAAGCCTGACTTCATAAACTAGTGTATTTAGGTATCCCCAAACTTTTCATGTCTTTTCACTGCTGAGAAGTATTCCACCATATGGATAAAACAAACCATGTTCATCTATTCACAAGTTTATGGATATCTGCATGGTTTCAAAGTCTTAGCTATTATGAATATTGCTTTTATAAATAGTTGCTTGCAAGGATGTGTAACATACGCTCTCATTTCTCTTGGATAAATACCTAGGAATGGAAGAACTGAGTTGTAGAGTTAAGTGTAAGTTTAACTGCCCAACTGTTTTCCACAGCAGTAGCTGTACCATTTTATATTCCCACCAACAATGTATGAGACTTGCAGTTTCTCCACATCCTTACCAACATGATAGTCACTGTTTTTAATAATAGCCATTCCAGCCATTATTATAGAATCACATTGTGGTTTTAATTTTCATTTCCCAAATTATTAATGATGTTGAGTATCTTTCATGTGCTTTATTAGCTCTTCATGTATCTTTAGAGAAATGTGCATTCAGGTCTCTTACCCACTTAGTAATTGGATTGACTCCTTACTATTGAGTTGTAAGAATTTTATTTTTAGTATACCTGTCCATTGTAATATGTATGAAATTTTCTCTTAGTCAGTAGCCTTTAAAAATTTTTTCTTTTCTTTTTTTATAAATTTATTTATTTATTTTATTTATAGGCTGTGTTGGGTCTTCATTGCTGCACACGGGCTTTCTCTAGTTGCTGAGAGCGGGGGCTACCCTTCATTGTGGTGCGCAGGCTGCTCATTGTAGTGGCTTCTCTTGTTGCAGAGCATGGGCCCTAGGCATGTGGGCTTCAGTAGTTGCGGCACATGGGCTCAACAGTTGTGGCGCACGGGCTCTAGAGCACAGGCTCAATAGTTGTGGCACACGGGCTGAGTTGCTCCATGGCATGTGGGATCTTCCCGGAGCAGGGCTCGAACCCAGGTCCCCTGCATTGGCAGGCAGATTCTTAATCACTGCACCACCTAGGAAGTCCTAAAAATTTTTTCTTAACAGAGTTTTTCAAAAAGGGAACATTTTAAATTTTGCTAAATTTATAGATATTTTTGCTTTTTATGGATCATTCTTTTTGGTATATATGTTTTCTTATAGAGGTTTTGTCATTTTAGTGCTTACATTTAGGTATATGACTCATTTTGAATTAATTTTTGTGTACGATAAAAGTCTAAAATTACATATTTTATATACATATATAAGTAATTTTTGAGTTTTTACATATGGACATCCAGTTATTCCAGTACTGTGTTAAAAGGACTATCCTTTTCCCATTGGCATCTTTGTCTCTATTCTGTTCCACTGATATATGTGCATTCTTTTTACACCACCACACTGTCTTGATTACTATGGCTTTATAGTAAGTTGCGAAGTAGGTAATATAAGTTCTCAAAAGTTGTTCTTCCTTTTCAAAATTGTTTTGGCCATTCTAGATTCTTTGTACTTTCGTGTAAATCCAGTATCTGTTTGTCAGTTTCTATGAAAAATCCTCCTGGAATTTTGTTAGAGATTAGATTGAATCTATAGGTAAGTTTGGAGAGAAGGACCATCTTAATAATAGAGTTTTCTATCTAAGAACATGGTGTGTGTCTCTCCATTTACTGACATCTTCTTTACTCTCAGTAATGTTTTCTAGTTTTCAGTGTACAGGTCTTACACTTCTTGTTGTAGTCCTCAGTATTTTATTCATTGATTTCTGGTCTAATTTCCTTCCTTTTACTTAACTTGGATTTAGTCTTCTAGCTTCCTGAGGATGACGTTTAGATTATTGATTTTAGATCTATCTTCCATTCTAAGATAAGCATTTAGAATCCTCTTCGTACTGCATTAGCTGCTTTCCATAAATTTGATATGTTTGTTTTTATTTTCATTCAGTTAAAACTATTTTTTGAATTTGACCTTTGGGCTATTTAGAAGTGTGTTTAAAATTTAGTTTCCAAATATTTAAAGTATTTCTCAGATTTCTTTCTGTTGTTGATTTCTAATTTAATTCCACTGTACCTGGAAAATATACTGTATATTATATCTTTCCTTTTAAATTTACTGAGGCTCATTTAATGGCCTGACATATATATGGTCTATCCCGAAGAATGTTCCATACATGCTTGAAGAGAACAAGTATGTTGTTGAGTGGTTTGTGTTTAATAAAATTTAATACAGTAAAGCTGGCTGATCATTTTAACTACTGAATTCCTAGCACCTAGAATAATGCCCTGAACACAACAGGCACACAATAAATATAAATATTTGCTGACTGAAAGAATACTTTATCTCTGCCACTGAAATCTCTTGCAAAATCTTTATCCAAGGCCTTTACCTTTTCTCAAGATTAAAATTATTTATAAATCAGTTACACTGAGTCATTTTAACCTTATCAGGTTCAGCTCACTATTTTGAAACACATCTATCACACTGATTTGAGTATGAAGGCATTTACTTCCTCAATTCAAAACAATTCAAAGTCCTTACTAATAATTTTTTTTTGCTGAGTACCTTTACAATGTTTCCTTTCAAAAGAATTCCAATTTTAAAAAAATGAGGCAACAATAGAACTCAGGACTGTGAAATGATGATGGATGACCGGGAGAAAGACTGGGGAGGAAATTCTGATTTCACCCTGTGACCTTGAAGAAGTTTCTTGATTTCTCTGTACCTTGGCTTTTTTATTTGTTATATAAAATTAGGCAGTGATCAATATCCAATTTTTTGACAATTTCATAAAACATCTCTGTGAACATATGGTGCGCCAGGCTTTCATTATACAACTGGCTTTTATACAGGTTTTAAATATAGAAGCCTTTCTTCAGAAATGTAATAGGGTTTAGCTAATTGCGTTCGTTCATATAGTTCTTTTACATTTTTCCCAGTACCATAATACTTTCCGGGTATTTCACTGAAAAACACTTTTAAAAATCATTCTTTTGCTTTTCTTAATTTAAGTATATTTTTTCAAATTGGGCATTGTTCATCTATTTTAGGCCAAACCATGTGAACTGATGATATTTAACAATTTTTGATATACAAATGGAGTAACACCGTATGGTTCAAACTAATACATATGCAGTAGGTACTATATATCGATACATCCCTTTATTTCATCAAGGTATGATACATTAAACCTAAGGCACTTTTAAAAACTGGAGCACAAACTTTGGTTCACATTGCAGTCCATTCAAAGTCTTTCTTTACTTTTCCAGACAGCAGTTATTACTAATTGGAAATACAGTATATATTTCACTTATTATTCAACAAACATTTCTGAGTACCTATTAAGTGTCAGGCACTGTTCCAGGCACTGAGAATAAAGCAATGAATGAAAGTAAAAAACTTCACTTTGTCTCTTCCCACTTCTAGTGAGAGAAACGGACACACATTTACTATATCAGAGGGTGATAAGGACTAAGGAGAAAAAAAAGAGCTAGGAAGATGGAGATAATGTCAGGAGAAGAGTCTATTTGCAATTTTAGATGGGAAGGCAAAAATCAGGATCTGAATGAGAAAATGATTTTGGAGTAAAGGTTTCCCAAAACTGAGAGACCCAGCTATATGGCTATCTGGGGTAAGAACTACACCTGTTACCTCCACTACCATGTAAGTTCCCCAAGGGCAAGTTCTTTGTTCCATTTACTGCTGGTGCAGCACGTAAAACAGTGCCCAGTATATTGTAGGTGCTCAGTAAAAATATCTGTTGAAAAACAGTATTTTATGCATATACAAAAAAATATTTATAAATGCTTACATTCACACACCTGAGCTGTTATTTGTACCACTAATGGTAACATAATAACCTTTGTACACCTTGTTTTTTTATACAATATCTCTTGGGAATTGGTTCTAGTTGGCGGCTATGAAACACAGTGTTATAATAAGTAAGACTTGTAGTTCCTTCTCAGTATCTATTTTCTATGTTATGGTATAAATTCCAGGAGGGGAGGAGCCAAGCCTGTTTTGCTCACCACCAATCCCTAGATTTCAGTGCCACGCCTGATTCACAGTATCTACAAAACATGAATAGAAAGATGTGACTGGATGAATAAGTAATAAGATCATAAAGGTATAAAATCAGGGAATAGTTTTAGGAAATAGGACATAGTTTGGAGGATAGGGGACATGGAAGGCAACAGCAGAGAACAGTTGGGCATAATTCAGTAGGTTATCAGGAAAGTTTTGATTTAGGTGGCTGATAGTTAATACCTTATTGGGTAGTGAGAGAGGCTATTGGTAATGGCGCTATAGTGGGATATGACATTTTCCTACGTAAGAGGCATCAAAACTTACACTAGCTAAAACTTGGCTACTCTTTACAAAAGAAGTTCTGTCAATGGGATAAATAATTTCCCCTACAAAAAGGGTTATAGGTAAAACAGAACTTAATAATCAACTGTCCAATTTGGTTGTTTCTACTTCTGATATTGAAGAAAAAATACTGTAACATGTCAGCTTAATCAGCCCTTAATGATATAGCCTAATCAGTAATCAACAACCTGGCTTCAACGATGGTCATGTGATATATGTCTAATTATTATTCACAAGTTACCAATATTAATCCCCAAATTTCAAGAGGCGATAATTTTAAAAAATCAAATCAAACCTCATGATAAGCTATTTTCTTAAAGTTGCAATGAAAATCATGGGGAAAAAAAAAACTGAGTAAATTCTAAATCAATAAGTTATCTTGGAAAAAGTTACAAGAGGAAAAATAAATAAAGGGCTGTCTAGAATACACTCAAGTCTAGTTGAGATGTTACTATTCAATTCATGTTAATAAGTCTTAAACCTATATAATACTGAGAAATGGATAAATGGATATTATCCCATGATTCCATGTAGTATAGTGACACTGACTCTACTGCCACCCAGTAAGTCTATTTCTGATTTCATTTTGGTATCTGCCAAAACCGCCAGGTATACACTTATTCCCTGTGAGTTCAAAAGGGTTAAAGCTGTATTTCTTCATGAATTAGTACGGTATAATAAACTACATTAACTATGTCTCTTCCTCCAGGAAGCCTTCCTGAACTCTTAAGGTTATGTTAGATCATACACTCTGGAAGTATCCTCCACTTCACTGTTACCTAGCCAGCTAAAGAGATTTATAATGATTTTTCCAAGTGCCTTCCTCACTTGACTATAAACATCACAAAGGAAAAATACACCTCTACTTCCTCAACTATAAGAACCCAGTGTGACTCCCCTTTATTTCCCACACTTTGTACCATACTCTATATTACGCAATAAGTGGTATTTTGATATTGATGTTAATGATTATAATTCTTTAGTGTCTGTCTTCTGACCACCATTTACTAAACCATTTTGTAACGTTTCCTCCACTTTACCTTAAATTCAGGTATTTCTAAACGTCCTATCTTTGGCTCTCTTCTCTAGCCACGTGTCTATGTGTTTTTTTTCAACCACTCCTAAGGTTTCCACTATCACTTTTATACACCCATGGTGGGCTTTTACATAGGTGGCTTCCCAGTATTCAGACCCTTGTATAGTCACCTCCCTCTTGAATCTGGCGCATTCTTGTGAGTAGCTCTAAGTAAGAATACAGCAGAAGTGAGTTCGGCCAGTCTTGGGAATAAGACTTGAAAAGTCATGGTTGCCTTAATTTTCCTATGTTTTGGAATCTTGAGTCGCCATGTAAAAATTCTAGCTAACCTGCTATAGAGATTACAAGAAAAAAGCATGCAGCAAGGAAAAGGTGTTGAGACTACAAGGAGAGAGAAAGACATCTGTCCCTGCACCCCAACCTCCAAACAATCCACAAGCTCAATGCAGCCACGTATCAATGACCACTGGCAAGACTGGTAGAAGCACTGCCTAGCTGAACCAGTCTCACACTACAGAAATATGAGCAAATAAAGTGTTTGCTCTTTTAAGCCACTTAGTTTTAGGGTGATTTGTTGTAAAATAGAAAAACAAAAGAGCTGGTAAACTGAAAATTTAAATCTCCTGCCCTGACCACTCACTAGAGATATACATCTGAATTTCAAACTCTAGCTTTAAATTTCCACATAGATACTATCTGCATTTCAAATTCAACACTTGCTAAAATGGATTCAGGTATCTCACCTATTTCCTATAAAGTACTATGCAAGCAGCTGATTTTAAAATTGTATTTCTCAGAATTCTAGGGTTCTAGAGTATTTCTAAAGATTACAATCTCAGTAGATAGGTTTCAATTCTGGTTCTTAGTCCCATCATATCATGGGTCACAAAAACTAAGTATAAGCTCAGAATTAAATTAAGCAAATTGTTCAATTAAAACAGAAAACACACTGAAGCAAAGTACAAAGGAATACACTTTAGCTATGTGACTTTGGACAAGTAACCAACATTTTGACCCACAATACTTAATGAAATATTAGAGTTTGGATTTAAATAACCTGATTTTATGAATTAGTGACATCTTGAATGGAATAGATTATTAGAGAGGCAATATAGCGCAGTGGTTAAGAGCACAGTGCCTGGGACCAAATCCTTGCAGAAGTTACAGAGCTATTAACTGGCAGAGACAGGATTTGAGCCAAGATTCTGTCAATTAATAGCTCTGTAACTTCTCCAAGTCCCAATTTCCTGATCTGTTAAATGGGTATAAATATGTTTATAAAGTTATTATAAAAATAAATGAATCAAGAATTTCTAAAATACTTAGAATACTGAACAGCATTTAAAAAGCTATTAAATAAATTCTACTAATTTCTACAGAAAACTGTAATCACAAGTTTTTTTTAATATACCATAAAATAAATGAATCACCTTATTTCCATAAATTTTATTCCTGAAATGTCTCTCTAAGAAACCCACGCTCAATAAAATTAGCTATCTAATTAACCAAAATTTCTGCGTTTAGAACACTGATACTTTACAAATGAATAAGGTTGTATATACTCTATGTTGCAGTAGGTTGTTAGATAAAAATCTTATTAAACTGATATGGGTCCTTCTTAATCAGTAGTAGTGAATATTGTATTTTCTCTTAAAGAAATGTTATCTCCATTTCAAATTTGATAAACACATTATGTTGCACCATTAAAACTTAAAAATTTACTACTTACCACTGATTGTCTTAGGCTTTTTGGCTATATATTCCTTCCATTTTCTTGAACTGAGTTGACTGGGAGGAGGAATAAGTATGCTACTAATGGTACAAGGCAATACAAAAAGAGCACCAACCTGGATAAAACAGAATATATTTTTAGTGACTGCACACTGAAATCAACACTAAAATAGTGTCATCTGTCAATTTTCCACTCATATTTCACCTATCGATACATAACATGTATTTTGTCACTCTTGCCCAAGAATTCCACTATAAAAACTAAAAAAAACACAAAACAACAACAAAAAAAACACACAAGAACACTGCCCC
This sequence comes from Hippopotamus amphibius kiboko, assembly GCF_030028045.1. NCBI lineage: Eukaryota > Metazoa > Chordata > Mammalia > Artiodactyla > Hippopotamidae > Hippopotamus > Hippopotamus amphibius. The sequence continues at coordinate 155,863,344 of NC_080190.1, read as the reverse complement.
ACATCTACCAAAAAACAAAACAAAACAAAACCAGAAAACAGAGAAAGGTATTCAAAGTTACAAGTATCCCTTTTCCTTTTCCCTCCACTGAGTCATATATCTCTGAAAATCTTATTCACAATATTTATGTTTAGGTTGTGGATATAATTTCTTTGTATATCTGCAAATCAATGAGAGGCCACAAATTCTCTCCTCTAAAGATTCTGTCATACTGAGCCATAATTTTATAAACTTTTGACTGGATGGATTATTGTTCTGGCTTCAAAATTAGAATCTAAAGGCAATTTCAAAACTTTTGTTCCTAGATATCAGAGATTTAATGCTAATAGGTATAAAATTCAGAGAAATCATGAATCATATGCCAGAAAACATACAGCAGCTTCTAACTGATTTATGAGCAAACTCAACTTATTCATCTTTGTATTCCCAGAGCTAGGCACACAGATGTTTATTAAATATTTGTTCCCCAAAACCCACCATAATATATTTAGGTAAATTCTCAGTTTGATTAAGCACTGAATACAACAAACTGCAACTCTGAAAGCTGTATTTTGCCTGTTATTTTAGAAATGTAAGCTACAAAACCAGCACGTTCCAAAAAATATGTTTTTTTAAATTTTGGGGAAATTTAGACAAGGCATTTGCTATGGATCTCAAATCTAATGCAAAATCACTTTTAACTGTCAGGTTACATGAGATATGTGATACAAAGTTGATTAATATTCTTAGTTGCTATTTATTATTTTTACTTATGTATTCTTTTTTTATTAATTTATTATTTATTGGCTGCATTGGGTCTTCATTGCTGCACACGGGCTTTCTCTAGTTGCAGCTACTCTTTGTTGCAGTGTGACGTCTTCTCATTGCGGTGGCTTCTCTTGTTGTGGGGCATGGGCTCTAGGTGCATGGGCTTCAGTAGTTGTGGCACGCGGGCTCAGTAGTTGTGGCTTGCGGACTCTACAGCACAGGCTCAGAAGTTGTGGCACAGAGGCTTAGTCGCTCCACAGCATGTAGGATCTTCCCGGACCAGGGATCGAACCTGTGTCCCCTGCATTGGCAGGTGGATTCTTAACTACTGCGCCATCAGGGAAGTCCTACTTACGTATTCTTAACAAATATAAAAATAAGTCTATCAGGAATAAAATAAGGGAGGTAAAATTAAATATGCTTATTTTTCTTTATTATTATAGCCATAACCTTTTTAAGTCAAATGTATTTTACATAGCCAAGCATTAGACATTAAAAATAAAAATATTTAGGAATGGAAAATAATCACTAACTATAAAAGATATGGGGGCTTCCTAGGTGGCACAGTGGTTAGGAATCTGCCTGCCAATGCAGGGGACACAGGTTCGATCCCTGTTCTAGGAAGATCCCACATGCCGCGGAGCAACTAAGCCCATGTGCCACAACTACTGAGCCTGTGCTTTAGAGCTTGTGAGCCACAACTATTGAGCCCATGTGCTGCAACTACTGAAGCCCATGTGCCTAGAGCCTGTGCTCCGCAACAAGAGAAGCCACGGCAATGAGGAGCCCGCGCACCACAACGAAGAGTAGCCCCCACTCACCGCAACTAAAAAGAAAGCCTGCGCACAGCAAAAAAGACCCAACACAGCCAATAAAATAAATTAATTTTTAAAAAAATTAAAAAAAATAAAAGATATGTGTTTAATTTTCTAAACACTAAGTCCTAGTTTTTTCTTCTTGCATAAGTAAGACTTCTTAGTCCAAAATGCAAAACAAAACTGTCTGGCCCAAAGGGTAGACAAAGCTGTAATGTGAGTAACCCCAGTTATAGCTTAACAATTATATAACTGCTACAATTATAGCTACAGCTTAACAGTGTAGAAATGCTAAATGCAGTTCAATGCATAAGTTATAGCCTGGTATAAATGTGTCCTGACCCATTAGCAAAAGAAGTGACAACATTTCTGAGGCAGCTTATTTTTTATTAAATATTTGCTACAAATATGAAAATAAACATTTCTAAATCTCATAAGCTATAATTCCCTACAAAATAAATTTATGTCAATAGTTTACACTATATTCACAACAAACTTGGATTCTGATAACTTGTTCTCACTCATATGCTAATGATTAGATATACTCTGAGAGATTTGAGGATGATCCTTCTAGGTTAACATTCTATTTCAAAATTTAAAAGCTAAATAACAATTCAAACCCAAAGTTTCAAAACTTCGATTCAATCTTTTCCATAGGCAAACCCCCAAACAAAGAGGCACTATGGAAATCATGTTTTTAACCTTATAAATTCTCCCCTTTAACAAAAAAATTCCCTGCCCATATGATTAATAGATATCATGATTCCCTAACAACCCTATGTTGCCTTTTTCTAACCTAATAACACAAGTTTTCCACTAAAAGGCTTTTATTTTTATTCTGGGCCTAATCAAACATCTTTTTTAAGCTCAAAAGCTGACCTCATAAAGCACTAGAATTTAAGCACTATGACAGCTTCCCAAGGAGAGACCTTGTCTACTTTATTCTCTATAATACCTACAATAAGCAACTGACAGACAGTCCAAAAAAAAAAAAAAAAAAAAACCTTGTATAAATGAAAATCATGTTATAAAGCCCTGGGATTATTTTCAAGGAATAGCATGCAATTCAATTTTTTTATTCAAAAATGTAAGACTAATTATGACCCAACGTAAAAGGACAATGAACTGCTTCACATTTAGAGATTTATTAGCAAAATTACATAACATATGTTTCTAAAAATTATCCCTTTTGCTGCATTAAAGTAGGAACATATATTTAAAGTTCCATTCATTTGTCCCTGACTGGTAAAGTGCAGTCCAATATTTCAATAGTCATTGTCCAAGATGCAATAAAAATGACAATCTAATACAAGTTTAAAATAAAACAATTGAAAATACTATATTAATAGATACCAAAAGTTTAACTTTCTTTTAGGATTAGAGTTGCCTATCTTCAATAACTAGAGAAATTAAGAATTATTTTATACCTGAGTTAAATTATAGGTATATGTCTGATTTTGACTTGAAACATTACCTATAAAACTAATTCTTAAAAATTTCATCATAACTTCAACATATCTAGAGGATATCTGGTGCTTTATACATTTCAGGAAAACGTTTCACTTCAATGTGTCTATCATTTGGGCCACATAAACTTCAAAAACAAGAATTAGATAGTAATCATCATTTATATCATACTGTACCGTTTATAAAATATATTCCAATTTGTTTTTCATTACAACTTTTCGAAATAGGTAAAACAGGAATTATTATTTCCAGTTCACAATTTAAAAAGCTATAAAACAGTGAGTGGCAGAGCTAGGACTTAAACCGAAGTTTTCTAAACTATATGTTCTTTTACTTGAGACTTTCTGCTGTATCATATTCCTTCCCTCCCTAATTTGATAATATAGGTGAGATGATTAATGATAAATGATATTCTCATTTCCTAGATAGGGTTACGGAGTGAACTACTTAGCCATTTGGGTTAAAATATGAACAGAGTTTTGTTTTGTATTGTTTTGTTTTGTTTTATTCTTAGCACTTTTTTTCTTAAACTATACCACTTCACAAGACTTCTGTGTACATATTTCCGTAGAGACATATGATCTTATTAACCTGTTTATGGTGGACCCTCCACTCTACTACCCTACCTCAGTCTGCTTATTTTCTTCATAGCTCTTATTTTCTATTTTTCCTACCAAAATGTAAGTTCCATGAGGATAGAGTCTTCATCTGTAAAATCCATCATTGGATCCCTAGTATCTAATACAGTGCATAAAGCAGAACTAATGTTGGATAAATAATAAAAGACAAATCTTAAACTTTCAAAATGTAGCATATTGGGTGTTCTTTAGAGGTGAAAATACAAGCTAATATAGTCTTCAGACTGTTCCTTTAAAGGCCATTTCATCAAATAAATACTTTGATGTACTATTTAAAAACTATTAATTTCATGGAAAAAAAGGCTGGAAGTCAAAATATTAAGTTATTATAGTCAAGCTTCTTAAAGCTAAAATCATATTTCCTTTACTACATCAATCTTCTAAGGGAACTATAATCAAGATTTGATTAATAGTGCCATGGGGAAATCATATTATTATTATTTTTCATTAATTAATTTATTTATTGGCTGCATTAGGTCTTCGTTGCTGCACGCATTAGGTCTTTCTCTAGCTGCAGCTAGCGAGGGCTAGTCTTCTCATTGTGCAGGCTTCTTATTGCAGTGGCTCCTCTTCTTATGGAGCACAGGCTCTATAGGTGCGTGGGCTTCAGTAGCTACAGCATGTGGGCTCAATAGTTGTAATTCACGGGCTCTAGAGTGCAGGCTCAGTAGTTGTGGCGCACGGGGTTAGTTGCTCTGTGGCATGTGGGATCTTCCCCGACCAGGGCTCGAACCCGTGTCCCCTGCATTGGCAGGCAGATTCTTAATCACTGTGCCCAGGGAAGTCCTGGGAAACCATATTATAACAATCATTTTTCTCCTGCAGGACAATCTGATAATAGAGTACTTGTTAAAATAATAAGAAAATGTTGTGTAAATATTGCCAATGAACATTCTGTGCATTAAAAATTGTTTTCATAGAAACATGGTAGTTGAACAAATAACCAGAAAGAAAATGTTTTTTCCTATTAAAAACTGTACTTGACTTTAGATGATTCCACTTAAAATTCTTTATGTTGTAGTCAAAAAATTTTTTAAATATACCAATTCTATCATGTGTTATATATACAGAAACTAATGAAACAGCTAAAAATCTTCTAAACATCACCAAAATTAAAAAAGAAAACCTGAAAACTTACAAATGATAATTCAGTGACGCTTTAGACATTTTTTCCTCACCTCCACCTACCCATCCCACCATGAAAAAGATAATGCAGGTATATAACTATCTTGCCACAGAACTGAAATCAGATGTGAAAGGAGCAGATTAAAAATAACCTAATGAATAGAGCTAATAAAAATAAATAAAAGTAAAACCATTTAAATGAGAAAAAAATAACCTAATGTATTCTAAAATTTTAAATAATCTTAAGTAACATTTAAGCAAATGTTAAGTTTAAAACAAAAACACCAAAGAAAACACCTTCTATACCTTGCCACACAGGGAAGAAATCTGCTCCAAAAGCAACTTGGAATTCTGTTTCATATTGTTTTTTGTCAATCCTCTGTACTAAGGAGTTAAAGAAATGATGGAATATGGTAACCGTCAAATAATTCTACTCCCTAAAATAAGTTTGCCTCTCCAATTCGCAAGGTGCTTAAATTCATTTATCAAAAACTTAACTGTAGGAACTCACAATTACTCCTGTCCTTAAGGACAATTATTTTTCTGATTCTGAAAATACACCAACAAAGAGTAATACAATAGATGGCATTATTCTAAACTGTCAGAACCAGAGATTTGTAAAAACTGGAGCTTCTAAATAAAAATTCAAGAACACTGTACTATTGTTTCATTTCTGGCCAATGACAAATAATTTTTATATAAAATATTGTTTTTAGGTATATTCCTAAAACTTCTTAGATGCATTTTCTTAAAAAAAGAGTCTAAAATATGTTGAATATTTGCAGGTATATGTGATAGCATTCATATTTACTTAAGTATTGAAAAAGATACAGCAGATTGGTGCTTATATTTATCCTGCCAATGGCAAGAGAAACATTTGAACATTCTAATAACATACAAATTATTTTGTTTTTCTTCACAGATTCCTAACATTTCTCCCTCTTCCTTACCCCATAAGTAACAATTTCAGGAAGTCTTCTGCCTATTCTAGAGGCATAAATATAGCACCTAATGGAGGATTCATTTTTGCAAGTTGTAGAACTTCTCTTAAAACAATGGCAATGAAAAGTATACTGATATAAAAAACAACAACAAAAGTATGGTCAAATACTTAAATGTGGTGGTACCAGGAAACACGCTACTTGACACAGAAAATGTGATCTATCAATATAATGAATAAGTAAATGAAAAGGATACAATTCAAATTCAATGTCTGACATATAGCAGGAAGGTAGATCTGACAATTTTATCATCTGCACAAATTCTAAAGCAGGGCCGTAATAATGAAAAACCTAGAAAAGAAATTAAAATTATATAAATACTATAAATACTTTAAATACTGCAAATACTATGAATAAAATGAAAGTGAGCAAATTAGTGATCAGCGTTTAAATCTTTAAAATGGGTCTTAAAAAGCAGGTATTCACACATTATGCAAGCCAAACACTTAATCCTCTATTGCAGACAAGAATTTCTTCCATATCAGTTCTACCTTTCAGAGTGGAGAGATAAACATGGAGATTTCTTAGTAACAGGAAAGAGTTTTAACAGGAAGAAAATAAGTTTAGAAAGAGGCAAGCAACAGAGGACAAGAGTTCTCAACTTTTCCTGTTTATCTCTAGCAAGACAGACAGATAAGCCAGGAGGCTAGGATGCTGAAGAGGGTCTGCAAGACTGAGAAAGAGAAAGAAAAGACACTCCAGGATGAACTCTGACTGGTATGCTGAGATTAAAAAAAAAAAAATCCTTGAAGGAAATACTGAAGTAATTAAAGACAGAATTAGTGAAGCCAAGACTGTTAATCAACAAAGAAAGCTCCATTCAGAGAAATAAAATTCACTATTTCTTTGGTTAGAGTCTACAACTGAACTAAGAGTGAGCTAGTGAAGAAGGTATTTCAAGAGCTAGGGCTAGCATTCTTCACAAGAAGGACAAAGAAAAGCAAACACATCTTCGAACAACACAAAGTTTTAAATTTGCAGAAAGCTGAGTAATTTCACCGTATATGATTGTGTGTATGAATGTGTGTATATATACACATAAGTACACAACACATATAGTGTATATTTATGTATGTGTGGGTACGTATATCTGCATGTGTGTGCGTATACAGAGACACAGAGAGACTTACACTAATTAAAGAAGTTGAAACCTAAATCTCTCTTCAATAGCAGCAAAAATCAGATACATTATTTGCTTGAATGGTGTACTACCAAAGAAGAAAAGTTGATGTCATCAATCTTATGATTATAATCTTTAGAAAAGAATTTAATGTTCCTGTGAAAGATGGTCATGGTAAGTTCCTTAAAGTAAGCGATTCTGAACAACTATTAGGAAATGTGTCAACATCAGAAATATGCTTTTTGTACCACTCTTTGATCAGAAAATATTACCCATCAATCTGGCATCCTTGTAACTTCATGACCACTATGTTTTTTGCACATTCTTGAAATGCATCTTTCAAAGTGAATTTCTGAAGTGCTTCTATATAAATATGTCTTCTTATCTTACTTTTCCAATGTAAAAAAAAAGCCAACTAAACCCCTTTTAATTATTATACTTTATAATTACTTGCATTTTAAGAATAAATCTATGGAGACATGGGACCAGAGTTAATACCTCAAACTGTAAATGAAGCAAATGTCAGATACTATGTCAGATGCTAACCTCTTACTTCATTTAACCCTCACAACTCTGTAAGATAAGTGTTTATTACTGTCTCCATTTCATAAATGAGTTAATCAACCTACCCAAGGTGACAACACCTCATAGGTGACAACCTCAGGTTTCAAACCCAGATCTACCTAACATCAAAGCCTGTTCTCTTTCCACTATATCATACTCTCCTCAAACTGAGTCTTAGAAAGGTCACATAGTTAAGTTCAAACCAAAAGTGGTTTCAGGCCTATACCAATCTAAAGTTAGGATCATTCCATTTTAAAAACTATCTAAAATAATGACAGTTTCACCAATATTCATTGCTGATAACACAGTATAATTCAAGCACTTAATTATAATTATAATAAAAGTTATGCAAGTGAGTACACTTAAGCACATATATTAGCAATGTTAATTGAAGATTCAAACACATCTTATAAAAATAAAATATTCATGAATGGGTGATTGCAAAAACAATTAATGGATTACCTTTGGCAAAATACTCTTATCCTTTGATGGTATTATCTTTTTGTCAAGAAAGCAATTTTTTAAATTAGATGTACTAAAATTCTTGGGTGTGACTCCCTTTAAACAAAATTCAGGAAAACTAATTTCACATCCAAACTGAAAAGAAAAGATGAGAACATAGTCACAGGCATCACGAATTAAGTTACAAAGATTAATACAACTTACTGCAATGTAAAAGTTGAGAGGAAAACCATAGGTAAACTTATTTTTGATCCTCGGTTCAAAATGCAGTTCTTCCATTTATGGACACATCATTCGTATTCCAACTTACACATGAATTTTTCAGAGAAAGCTCTCCTTGGCCTTTCACTAGCCTGCAAGAGTACACTAGGCCCATTCTCTACAACCACAGAACCAAGCAACCTCCTTTACATATACTTCCTTCAGTATCTGCTTCCTGCTAGTCTGTATGTTCTGCAAAAATAGAACTTGCTTGTCTCATTCACCACTAGATCCTTAGGACAGTGCCTCACACATAGTTTGCTTTCAATGTAAGTTGTTGATAAAAAGACCAATTCCTGCAGAAGTAGGAATAATAGTAATGGTACCAATAATGATAGCTAACACTTACTGAATGGTTACTTTGTGCTGTAAATAACTTAAACCTCATAAAAATCTATGAGATAGGAACTGCTATTACACCTATCTTACAGATGAAGATAACTGGGGCACCAAGAGGCTAAATATTACTTACCATTTCACACAACACTAGCAAAAATAGAGTTAGGATTTGAATGCAAGCAATCTAACTCTAGAATCTATGTCCTTAATCACTATAATGCACCTAGGCTAAAAGCTATTCTCCACCAAAAAAAGTGATTTCAAGTTTTAAATGCAGCCTGGGAAGATATGGACATTTAATTTCTTACCCATAAAAGAATAAAAGAATCACAGAATCCTGCCATTATCTGTTTGTGGACAGGCAGTTTCAAAAAATGTATACAATAGTAATTCTCCCAGCTAATAGTATCCTGCATTCTTCTAGTAGGCTAGATGGTTTGTTTACACTAAAACTACTTGCAAAGATTTATCTGCACATTTAACTTTCTTGAGATGAAGAAGAGCTAGCATGCAAATCAATGAGAAGGGCCCAGCCAACGTTAATTCCTGTTGCCTTATTAGAAGTTTTATTAAACTATAATTAAGGCTGAATTGAAGGGGGAAAAAAAGTCTAGTAGTTAGTACCATAAATCTCTATAGAAACACATGGTTCTATTCATGCTCCCATACTGAACAAACATTAAGCAACTTTGTTTTAGTTTTGCCTACAGATAGAAACACATAAAATACCAGGAACACTTATTTCAACATGGACACAACTTATAAAAACCACCAAACATATTCACTCACAGTAAGAGATCCCAAAATAGAATCGGAGCCTCATAGAAATCTAAGATTAGAGGGGTTCCACTAATCTAATATTCTCATCTTATAGTTGAGAAATCTGGGGTCTAGTAAGGTTAAAAAAAATTGTTCAGAATCAACTGGTTAGCAGAAAGCAGCAATCACTTAAGGTGGTATCATTGGTAAGAAAATACGTTCTATGTAGTTTTCCAGTAGTTTATACACACAATGAAATAAAGCAGCTTGGATAAACATGAACTTAACTAATATTAAATTCTGTTTTAAAAGAATGTTACATTTAAGAACTGCAGGGCCCAGAACAATCAGTCACTATTTAAATTTAAATTAATTAAAATAAAAGAAAGTAAAAAATTCAGTTCCGTGTTTGAAGTAGTCAAATATAAAGTGCTAGGAGCAACATGAAGCCAGTGGGCTCTTGTATAAGGATAAATTTAGAACATTTCTATTCATCAAGAAAGTTCTATTTAGATAGTGCTTTTCTAAAATATCTCTATATGGTACATTTTCATTAGGATTCACTTAAACTATCTGTGTTGTAAATAAAGTCGAAAGGTCTGCTTTGCAAACTATAACAGAAATCTACTTACCTTCCTTTCCCATATCTGAATCTTTCCCCTCCATAACTCCTTTGAATCAATAGCATTTCTGAGATCTTCTAAAGATACAATATTAGCAGAAAGGTATTCTGCAATTTTCTGACAACTTCTGTAAATAAAAGTTTATGATAATTAAATACAGGGTTTTAAATTTGACTTAGATCTAATGGTTATAGTTAACTACAAGCCAGACAGGCAAAAATGCAAAGTTTATATTGCTGCTTTTATCTACTAATATTACAAAACATTCATTAAGTCAGTCTCTGAAGAAGTTGCTATCATTAAGTCAGTCTCTGAAGAAGTTGCTATCATTTAATCTCAACATCGCCAAGAATTATGAGTAATTACCCTTAATACTACAGATGAATAGATTTTCCTACTATTGTTTATTGGCTTTAACATGTCAGATATACATGTATGTACACACGTATACACAGATGGGATGAACTGAATTCTTATCTTCAAAAGGAGAACTGCTCTCCTAAATTGTTCCCACATAGTTTTGCATGGAGTTCCATAATAGCATTTATCACAAACTATCGTGACTATTTGAATTCCTGTTCCTCCCTGTATTTCAGTAAAAAAGATCAAATCTCACTTTCTTAACTTAGTATATATTGCTGTGCTTGGCATACAGTGCAAAATAAACAGTTGCTGAATGAAGAAAATCAAGAAGTTAACAAATCCAATACTTACTTAAGGATCAAAACTGTAACATACAGTTGATCTTTACTAAAAGGTCATAAAACACAATGGTATATTTGAGGGTGAGTCAAAAATCACCTGCACTCTGGCTGTAGAATTTACTGAAGTTTTAATATAACCAGAGTGCGGATAATTTTTGACTCACCCTCGTATTTATTTCTACATTGCACATAAAACGAAAAACAGATATGACATTATAAATCTGGTGCAGCCACGTATCCATGGCAGTTATCGTGGCGCTCACTGGACAATACAAACGTATTTAAAAATACACAATGCGTTTGGAGAATTAATACTCAATAACGGCTATAAAACAGCATCAAAAACAGCTACTAAAAACTTAAAACTTCTCAGAAATATAAAGTATGAAATAAGAAAAATCCAGGTTCTTCTCAATAGATAAACCTTTAATCACAGTATGACATAAAACTATCCTGTCATATTTAAAAAATCTTCAAATGCTGGGTCTATTAAAAACAGGATAGCAAGTTAATTGTAAAAACCGACCACACAGATAGTCAAATATGAACAAAGAAGCTTACGTTTCACAGTGATTTCCTGCTATAGTAATTTTTGCTGAATACCATTCCTTCAAATGTTTTAATGCTCCTACAGCAGGCAAGCAGTCTTTCAATTTAGGAGGATCTTTATCTGAAGGCAACAGTATTACATCTATCATTGCTCTTCCTAGAAAGATATAAAGGCATTTTTGTAATTTTTTTTAATTTTTATTTTATATTGGAGCATAGTTGATTAACTGTAATGTTTTAAAGATGTTAGATCTGAAACGTCTCAAAACAGTACCCTGAACAATTGAGTTTTATGCTTATTTAGAAGATGAAGGAGGATTTTAACTTTAATTTCTGAAATTCTTCAAAACAATACACATCTTTAGGAGTTCAAAATTTTTAAATGTTCATCATTTGATTTAAAGCCATGTGATCTTGAAATAGCTAGCATACGCCAGAAAAATAATGAACTATATCATAATTACTCGCCAATTATGTGGTTAATTATACATTGCTCTTGAGATCATCAATGCTATTGTACTGAACAAAGGGAAAAAAAACTGTGAGATTCATTATGTTCTCCTATACTTAATTTTGTTATACAAAAGGGAATGAATTAGTATAAAACTGTAACATTTAAATAAATTATTTATCTTTTTTAAAGAACAATAAAACACTCAGAAAACTCAATTATACTGACAACATCACTGGTTCCTGAGAAAAGGTTAACTTCATGAAACTTTAAATTTTAAAAAATGATAAATTTTACTGAAGGACCAAAAAAATCAAAATGAAACAGACACCAAATAAAAGTCTCATGACGAAAGTATTCCAATTTGCCAAAATAGCAACTGTACATTCCATATTTTGAACTTTGTATAAAAATCTGATGTTTATTTATCAATGTATTCAGTTATTTTCCATATAGAATCTTATACTAAAATATAATCTTGAGTATAAGGTTTAGACTGTGAGCTATAAAGTCCTTTATGATAATCACATATGCTTCACTCATCATTGTATACTCAGCTCCTAGTACAATACCTGACATATTATAGACACACCAAGTATCTGCCTAATAAATGACCTTCGATAACGAAAATATTCAGAAAACTCTTCAAAAGTATTTGTGGATGCCAAAGTATCCACACAAGTCTCCATGCTATTCGATTCACACAAAGAAAGATTAATTTACGACAAAATACAGTTTTAAGAATAGTATGATACAGTATTTCATAAAATATGCTTTCCATTACAGGAAAAGAAAATGGATTGTGTAAAAAAATGCTGAGTCAAGGGCTTCTTTTATGCATGACTTTCTATTTAATAATATGTATAGCGACTTCACACCATAAAAGGATGTTATCCAAATGATCTAGGTTAAAGAACTTTTTCCAGGAGTTGTTCATGGGACTGGTGTTCTACAGAACATTGTGGAAAACAACGGTATACAGTGGAAAGATTCTTCTTCAGTAATAACTGAAGAAGGAAACAGATGAGTAATTTCCTAAGTTCTAATTTTTGTCTAAGTAAAAGAAAACAATTAAGGAAATTGTAATGTCTCAGCAATGTACTTTATTATAAAGTAGTGGAGTATGTTTTTTAACAACTTCATATAAAAAATTAGTTTCCATTTTGAATTTCAAAATTAGAAGTGAGAACATGAGCATAAAGACTGAATTCATCACATTCACAGAAAATGTAAGATAAGATAAAATTATTTAAAGTAGTCATAAAATATTACCAGGAGCAGGAAGTTTGTCTGATAATTGATGCAAATTTTCTGCAGATTCTTCATATAGGCTAAAATAAAAGAGCAGGTTAAGAAAAAAAAGATATATGTATACACACACATTACATACAATCATAATAGATAATATTAATTAAATGGATCTATAAACCAGACACTATTAAATACCTAGCATTTAGCATTATCTCATTTGATCCTTATGACCATCCCATGAGGCACTACCATAATACTATTTTTATCTTCACTTTAAATAATTCACCTAAAGTCCACAGAAGTTGTCAGTGTGGGAGCTAGGATTCAATCCCTGAGTCCAAGTTCTTAGCCACACCCTCAACACAAATAAACAACATTAACAAAAAAGGGAAAAAAACCCTCCCTAAATTATATCTAGTACATTAAATATAAATCATAACTAACAGACCAAACATTTCTGAACCCTAAAAGTAAGGTATTGCTGAGTGTTTAATAAACAAGGCTGCTGCTTTTCTCTGAATGGCATGTACCAGCCCTGACAGGAAAATATGATACTCTCCTCCAATTTTTTAAAATCTATTCGTTTAATCCATATGATGAATTTTTTTCTCAAAATAGTTTATTATATAACATAAAGGTACTTAAACTCTTTATTATAAACTCGCCATTGTCTAAAAAACTTAAGGCCTCTTATGGTAAAGTATAGTTTTCAAGCTCCCTCTTGTGGAAGTAATTATTAGGTCACTTACTAGAAATAATTACTTCTACACCTGCCATCTTCTAATGGTGGTGAGAAAATGTATGGAATGGTAAGAGCCCTAAGGCTAGAAGGCATCTTAGAAATCAACTAAAAGGATCTCAACACTTTACAGATGAGAAAATAAAGCACCAGAGAAGTTAAGTAACTGGCCCAAGATCGTATAACTAAAGACCACTTTTACTAGCCTCTGTTGCAATGCCCTTTCAATGGTTCTACAATGTCTCCATTCATTAATCAGTAAAAACAAATATGATTTGAAAACAGGAAAACACAATTTTAAACTCTGCACCAAATTACAGAAATATAACATTTGAATATTAAAATAAGCAAGAGTAGTTTTAGACTGACATGACAAGGAAAAATTATGGGTCAGAGATGGTATATCACGAAGGTAAAAAAAAAATCAAAACTCACATCACCTGGATCACCTTATATATTGTACCACAATTTAAAAATCTAAAAGTGAATTCAATCATCTCTATAATCCTCAGAAACTCTATGGATTTTAAAGGTGCCTAAAATGCTGAAAATACACATAAACTAAAGAAATCATATATATCAGTCTCAAATAGCAAAATGAAAATGATACTGTGGTTTGAATGCCAGTTATTAACCTCAAATAAAATTTCTATGCAAGCTCTTGAAATATAACAGGCAGAATTTTTCTTCAACAAATGACATATTAATTAAAATATCACTTTTTACGATTCCTGCAATTATGCAACCTTCAGAAGCTAAACATTTTCAGATACAATTTTTGCATTGTAAAGAATTTTATTCAAAGGCCCACATTGCCTGTCTTCCAAAATAAAGAGTTAAAACTTTGAATTATGTAAAATTCCCTCACTATAGCTACTAACATATCAAACCTTCACCCTCACGGCTAAAATACTATCTAATGTCAAACATTTTAAAGACATTATAGAAAGCATATAAGCATACTCAGCCAAGGATAATGATTCCCTGCTATTACTATCTTCTTCCTCAAAACACTCAACAGCACTCAAACATTCTTCGATATTTGTTTGAAGAACATCTTCAATTTCATCTTTTTCTGCACCAAAATGTATTTCTTCCCAGTCAGAACTACAAAACTAATATATGAAAAGACTGCATTAAATAATGGGTTCCTAGAATTATTTATAGTAACTGACATTCATTAGTGACTATTTTCTTATTTATATTACCTGATAAAATCCACATATTGCCTGCACTGCAAAGAACCACTTCCTGGAACCAGGTATACCGCCTACTGAACAGGCTAGAAAACAAAATCATACTTATTAGAAGAAAGGCATATCACAAACAAGCAGATGTTACAGCATATGTACTTAGAGAGTTATATAATTTTAACACATATTATACAGTTCTCCCAAGTTTTATGTATATGTGTTTGTATATATACATGTATATACATATACATACATATACATATATATAAATAAAATGTGGATCTTTTAAAATCTCTGCTAATAATTCAAACAGGAGAATCTGCCTAAAGCGCAATATTATGTGCTTGCTATGAAAACTCTGCTTTAGTTCATCACAATTCAAAATCTACATTATTATATTAATCATCATTTCAAACAGTAAAATCTACTATAAAGATGTTGAAAAATACACCCACTCAATTACTGTTGAGTAATACAAAACTGTGCAAGTTATTTTAAGGAAAATGATTCCCTCCTCAAAGACCATGAAGTTTGGTTCAGCCTTGCTAACGAGAGAGGAGTTAAAGAGTAACTATAGCCTAAAGATAAAGAAGATGCTCTTCTTGGAGACTGGAATATTACACGAAGATATGAAATTAAGGGTCACCCCAGGGTGTGAGTCAGAAGAGCAATGAAGAATGTAAAGCTATGTACAGAAATTGGATTCAAAGGAGAAAGAGAAATGTGGTAACTAAGGCTGAACTCACAGAAGCCAGGAATGATGCTAAGTGCCTGTTACCAATTTCTGCCAAAATCTCAGAAGACTTTACTTCCTACTTCCTTAAGAAAATAGAAGCCATTATTTTGTAACTCCCATAACATCCCCTCAGCAAACATATTACCCTCCCTGTATTCCCACTAGAGCTTTCCTCATTCTGCCCTGTTAACATGTAAGAGGCACTACCCTTCCAATCAAGGTTATCCCTTAGACTTCTGCTGGGACTCCAGGCCGATGACTTGCCTGCATCTTCAATCTCTCCTTCTCCGTCATTTCCTTCCCATTAGCATTTAAATATGCACAAGTAGTTTTCAAATTTTTTTTTTTGAAATCACCTTTAAATTCACCTCCCTTTTTCAGTTACTACTAAATCTCTTTCTTTACTTTTGCAGGAAGATAACTTTCTGAAAGCACTATCTACACTTAACAGTCTCTATTTCCTGTTTACCTTTTCTATTCCCCTCCAAATCCAATTTAATCTGCTCTTTTGTCTCCAGCATGCCACTGAAACTACACACATCAAAGTCACCAATGACAAACACGTTTCTAAATCTAACAGTTTTTAGTCCTGCTGGTACTTAACCTCTCAACATAAGACTAAGAAAGAAATCAAAAATGACACATTTGACTACTTTCTCCTGAAAACACTTGCTTTCTGTGGAGCCTATCTTTCCCACTGCTCCTTCTCATTCCTTTAAAAACTGGTGTTCAGCTCCTTTAAATCCTGGGATTCAGTTCAAGATTTTCTGTTCTTCTCACTATCCAAAACAATCCTATCCTTTCTCATGGCTTGAACTGACATCTATATGTTGATGATTCTATAATCTGTTTCTCCAGCTCCACTCTCCTTTAGAGTTCCAGACACGTGTTCAACTTTTACAAAATATTTTCACTTTGCAATCTTACAGGCAATTAATCACATGTTCTTAATTGAACATGTTATATTCCATCAAAATCTTTCTTATAATAATAGTAGTACTGACTTAAATTATACCAACTTGAAAAATTAATGAGTACTACCAGGACTTGGCCAACAGGCTAGGGTAGCATATAGATATTAGAAATAATTTCCCAAAGGTGACAGTTGAAACCCAAGAGACAGGTTCTCTGATGAAAGGAACAGCTTGTATCGTCATAAGAACTATAAAGTTATCACAACAAGCACACGCTCCCTAGCATTTCCAGAAACTTCCTTCAGCTTTTGGATCTGTTTTGGTATCCCCTTTTTCTGAGCCTTTGACAGACACTCTCAACTAGAGGCCAGGAAAAGGAAGAAAAAAGAGGATAATTATCAAAGAAGTAAATAAGTGAATCTGTATAATGCCAATAGAAACCAAAGGAGAAAAGATTTTTACAAAATAAAGGGTGGTTTAAAAGTCAAATACTTTGAAAAAGTTAAAGCAGATAAGAATGGAGAAGAGGTTATTGAGTTTAACAATTATGAAATGCTTTAAGAGAATCAATAAGAGGTAAGGATGGAAAAAAAAAAGTTAAGGACATGGGTATAATAAGAACATTAGTAATGTATTTGCACTCAGGACAAAATCATAAATCCTCCTTATAATGCCGCATTACCCTATCTTATATGGAGCTAAAGATGGGCAAGAAAATCTCATAAAGGGAACAAAACTCAAGCTGAGACCCTAAAATAATTTTCATAACAACTTTATGACACCCAAGCATCAGGAAGAGAGGGACAGCATCTTTTCCGTTTCGTATTTCTTTCATTGCTTCCCTACCCCGGTAACTTGTACACAGTCAACAAGTGTTTCTTGGATTCCTATGTGACCAAATTAATTAAATTTATTTCCAATACAAATGCTGTGCCAGTGAAAAGAGGCCTTTATGTTGTACTTACCAGGGAAAGTACTATCGTCTGCATTAACTGAAGCACTAATGCTTCCTTTCAGGAGGTGATAAAAATTTGCTGCTCTTAAGTCTGAAAAAGAAAAAACTAACTCAGCTGGGCTCAAGAGTTACCTAATGTAGACCTATTCCAACTTCACCATCAGAGCTTCTCTACCACAATATATTGCACATAAAAGAACTACACTCTGTTCAAGTTTTGATATAATAAATTTAAAGCAAGCAGAGAAAAAAGGTAAAGCTCCCGGTTTGCACATGCCTGCCAGTTAACACAAATTCAAAATTACCGCAAAAGAATAATTTTAAACGGAGAAGAGAAATCCTGTCACGATACTTTATACACAACCACATACACTCCCTCCTCAAAATGAGGCGCCAGCAAAACAAACTAAATAAAATGCAATACAGATTCCAGACAGAAGCACCAAAAAGCAGCGCAGTCTCAAACGGTCCGAATTGTCTTAAATTTATAATTTGTTTTTTAACTTAGTTTATGTGTTGGAATGTCTCCTCCCGTTAGGATGGAAACTCTAGGAAAGTAAGATCCTTTTCCATCCTGTTCCTTTCTGTATTACCTGCATTTGGAACACAAGTGCCAGAACTACTTATTGAACGCATACATGTCGAAAGAACAGAAACTCACTTTCCAAGGCATAGAGAATTTATTCAGTTAGGAAACTTCTGAGCGCTGGAATCTTGCACCCACACTTTCGTCCCTGTTTTCCTACGAAGATCATACTTTTTTCAGGTCGATCCCAGGGAGAGTCACAGCTTCCTGGGACAACTCCATACAGGTCCCTCCCCAGCAGAACCTGATCGCAATGTTTTTCTCCTTCCTGCAAGCCGTTCCCGCTCTTTTTCGGCCCAGCGCTTACCTGGCTGCTTTTCGGTATCCTCAACGGACGAGGCCCCGGGCCCATGCTCCCCCTCCGCACCCGCCGCCGACGGGATTTTTTCTTCTTCCCAGATCACTAGGAGTAGGTACCGATCCATCTCTCAGAGCTGAGCCTCTGTTTCCAGGTCTCTGCTTCCACAACCAAACTGCCCCGCGCTGCTTATGCACTTCCGGTTCCCTTCTACTTAGATCGGCTGGAAACTGTGTGTCCTCCATCACTTTCCCGTAGCTTTTCCAGCAAGCGAGTTATTTTCGGGGGTTATTCTCTCAATAGCTAGATAATTTCCTCGCTTCATGACGAAACTGCTACGGTGGGAAGATTGGAGGAGATGCAGGAAAAGCGGAGAAGCAAACAAGTGCTGGCTTGTCTAGGATCTGTCATGCTCGGCTTGCATGAGTTTCCCGCCGGGCCCTTGATGCTGAGGGACCGGTCCTGGATCCTGGAAAAAGGACGGTCCTGCTACTGGGGAAACATGTC
Source organism: Hippopotamus amphibius kiboko (assembly GCF_030028045.1). NCBI lineage: Eukaryota > Metazoa > Chordata > Mammalia > Artiodactyla > Hippopotamidae > Hippopotamus > Hippopotamus amphibius. The sequence continues at coordinate 155,844,540 of NC_080190.1, read as the reverse complement.
AAGTTTCTCTCGGGCGCCCCAGGTGAGATCGGAGTCTTGTAGCATGATGGGATTCATTACCCTAGCAGAAGGAGGTCGGATTTAGTGAAGCTGAGTCGAATGGGAAGCCGGGTCCTTGAGCCAGGAGATGCCTCGGTGAAGCACAGACGAGGGTCGCGACTCCGACCACCACTAGCTGTCGTTTTCTTGGTACTTCTACCTCCCCCTTTCAGTCAACCCTTCTCGTGTCTCTCCCCCTACCTCGGGAAGAGTATTAGGAGGGAAAGTCAGAGAGGTAATAAGATGGGTCGCATAGGGCATTGTAGACTATTTTAAGAGTTTGATTTACTGAGCAAAACAAGGGGAGTGACAGGATCTCGCTTAAGTGTTGAAAGGAGCACTCCGACTGCTGAGTCGAGAATAGACTGTTTAGAGATGGGGATTGGTGGAGGATAGACGCAAAGAATCTGTTTGGAGGCTATTGAAATAATCCAGGCTAGACATGATGGTGGCACAAACCGGGCTTAGTAACTGTGTGGTATTGAAAAGTGGTCACGTTCCGTTTGGAGGTGGAGCCAATAGGATTTCCTGAAGGATTGTATGTGGGCCGACAGCAAAAGAAAAAACAAGGGTTATTCCAAGTTTTTTGTTTCAACAACCGGAAGGATGTTCTATGGACTGAGATAGGGAAGGGTGAGATAGAAGCAGGTTTCAGGAGGAAGAGCAGGAGTTCGGCTTTGGATATGTTGGTCTAAGATGCCTCTTAGCCTAGTTCTGCTCCAAGTGTGATTCCTTCCTTGCACTGTTTGCTACCTATCCCAGATGAGGTAATTACAGGAAGTAAATTAAACATTAACAAATTGTAGCAATTTGACATTGTGGCAGCATTTTAATTGTTTTATCATTTTTTTTCTATCAAAGTATTGGTCTGCAATGGATTGGGGGAAAACTAGTCTTCTGTTACATATGGTTTAAGAAGCACTGTAGTGTTATACGCCAGGTGGGCAATTGAAAACAAGTGTAGAGTTCAGGAAAGAGGTCCAGGCTGGAGATGTAAATTAGGGAATAATAAGCATACAAATGGCATTTGAGTTATGGGTCCGGAATGAAGTCTTTGAGGAAATGAGTAAAGAGGAGGGAGGAGGACCAAGAACAGTTCTGGAACATTTCAACATTTTAGAGGCAAGAGAAAGGGGGAACCAGCATAATAGCAAAACAAAACAAAACAATACAATAGAGGGTGGTGTCCTGGAAATCAAGTGAAGGAAGAACACTCAGGAGAGGGGAGTGATCAACTGTGTCAAAGACTTAGAATTGATCAGTGGATTTAGTAACGTGAAGGTCATGGTAACATTGGCAGGCAATAGTGTGCTGGTGGTGGTGTGGGAAGACAAAAGCCAGGGTGGAATAGGTTGAAGAGGGAATGAGGAGAGACAGATTAAGAGTAAAGACTACTCTTTGCAAGAGTTTGCTACAAAGAAATAGAAAGAAATGAGGCAATCGCTGGTAGAGAAGGGAGGTCAGGAGTTGCTTTTTTTTTTTTTTTTTAACTTCATTGTGGATAATTTCAATCATATGTAAAAGTAGATGTCACCCAATTTCGAAAAACTCACAGCCAATATCATTTAATCTTTACCCCCCATTCATTTCTTTCTCTTACTTATGAATTTGAGGTAAATCTCAGACTTATTTTATCAGTAAATATTTCAATATGTTCTTTACAAATTAAGGATTTTTTAAAAAATCCCATTACCATTTATCAAAGCTAAATGAAAATTTAACAGCAATCCCTTAATATCACCAAATATCCAGTATGTGTTCAAATTTCTAATTTTCTCACACATATATTATTTATATTATATAAATACCTAATATTTTTTATGGTTTCTTCCTTTGGATTAGGATCCAAAGTAGCAATAAGTTGCTATGTCTCTTAATAATAGGTTCATTTTCCTGTCTTTTTTTCTTACAATTTATGGAAGAAATAAGATTGTCCTGTAGACAATTGAATTGAATTTTTTTTTCATAAGCTGAGAGAGGCGTGGGCTGGAAGCTCTTTATTTGCAAAGGACATGATCATCTTTGTAAAAAATGGAATTTACAAAAAAGTTACTAGAACTGATAAATGAGTTCAGCAAGGTTGCAGGATACAAGACCAAAATACAAAAATGCAGTATATTTCTATATACTAGCAACAATCAGAAATTTAAATTAAATTACAATACCATTTACAGTGGCATCAAAATATATGAAATAAACTTGACAAAAGAGGTTAAAAGGGGAGTGGGGTAGAGACTAGAAAAATGAGAACAGGAAAACAGCAGATTGGTAAGCAGTTTTATAGGCTGATTTGAGACTTGTGATAATTAAATTTAAAATAAAACCAGTTAACCTAGTTGTACTTTTTCCAGCATCGTTTGGCTGCTTGTATATATCCATAAAGAAATCATCTGATAAAGATCTTTCTGGCCTGTAATTTTCTTGGAGTTTGAAGGCAGTTATGGACAACTACAAAGACAATGGTCTAGTCCTGAAGCAGTCTAAGATGTCTGTTTAAGGCAGTTTTTTAAAATTATTCGACATCATCCATCTATACTTTTCCAGCTACATTCTGCTATTTAACTCTCCCATGGAATCAAACTCCTGAATAGCCTTCAGTTCCTAACTGGCCACTCATCTTTCAAAGTAATATATCTTCTAACCTCAAAATATTTTTGAAGACTTTCATAAACAGCTTCTACTTTCATGAGACTTTCTCATTAACCCTCCAGATTCTATTCTGTGCGGTATGAAAAATATAAATCATAATATCAAAGGAAATAATATCTTTGGAATGTTTTTAATAGTGTATGACCCATATTGCTAATAGAAAAGCAGGCAGAAAAGATTACTGTGTTAATCTTTGCAGAATAATGAGAAAAGATCCCCCTTTTCCAGAAATAGAAATAACAAAACAAAAAAATTATTTAGTGATAGGATCCTTTTTCATAATAATTATTGACATTAGCTGTAGATTATGTGTGATAGTATATAATAGCAAACTCAATTGTTTCCATTTAATTAGAATTTTCTTTGTTTCTTCTTCTGTCTTTTCAAGCAATGGGCCACTTTCGCTCGAGTTTGGTATCTCTTAGATGGGAAAATGCAGCCCCCTGGCAAACTTGCTGCCCTGGCATCAGTTAAACTTCAAGGATTGCATAAACCTGTGTACCATCAACTGAGTGAGTAGCATTTTAGACCTGTTAATTAGTAATCACAGTTTTCATGTCAAGATAGAAATTTGAAGATATTTGACTGGGCTGCTATAAGGATCTCTTTTTTTTTTTCCTGAGGATCCCTCATTCCATTCTCACTAAAAACCTGTTGGGGCACTAAAATGAATTTGGCTTCTCCATAGGAAAACCATATAACCATTTTGCCTAAGACAATCCCATTTTATGCCATTGCCCCAGCAAAATGATCAGTAGCCCCTCCTTTCACTCTCATAATATCCTGATTTGGACTTTAAATTAAATGTTCACTCTTATGTATGTTTCTTCATGTGGCAATATGCATTTCAAGAGAGTTTTTGAAAATGAACAAATAAGCTTGTCCTCTCTTCTAAAAAACACTTTTCTCCAGAAAGATACATAGAGCTAGCTAGTCATGGAAAGTTACTTTTCACTGTTTTGAATTAATAGATTTGCTTTTGTATATCCTTTTCCCAAAACAAAACAAAACAGTTGCTTTCATACTAAAAGCCTTCCGCTTATCGTAGGTAGTTTTGATTGACTTCACTCTCCTAGGCGCTTCCTGTCCACACTGAAAGATTCGAGTATTAGTTTTTACTCTTCATCTTGCTTGATGTGTCAACAACATATTTTGCAACTGATCATAGTTTTAACTTTAGTTTGAAACATGAAATATACAAAGATATATATAGATGGATAGAGATGTATTCATCTATCTATATATAAATATAGATAATATTTTAAAGAAAATTAATAATAATGGTGATGAAATGAATACCCATACACTCAGCATTTGGGTTGTTTTCCTACTTTTTGCCATTACAAACAACATTGCTATCAGTATTCTTGTACCTTTTTCCCGGAGCATATGTGGAAGAGTTTCCCTGAGATCTGTCTGTAGGACAGGAATTGCTGAGTTCAAAAGTACATGGCGGGCGACTTCCCTGGTGGCGCAGTGGTTGAGAATCTGTCTGCCAATGCAGGAGACAGAGGTTTGATCCCTGATCTGGGGAGATCCCACGTGCCACAGAGCAACTAAGCCTGTGTGTCACAACTACTGAGCCCACGCTCCACAACTACTGACGCCCATGCACCTAGAGCCCATGCTCTGCAACAAGAGAAGCCACCATAATGAGGAGCCTATGCACCATAAGGAAGAGTAGCCCCCGCTCAACACAGCCAAAAATAAATAAATAAAAGAATTTTTTTTAAAAAGTACATGGGAACCTAGTTAGTCTTTATATGCAGGTGTTTTCATTATTCCTCATCTCAGTAGCATTGATATTGTCATTGTTTTTCATTTTGACTGCTCTGGTAGATGGGAAATGCTCTCTTTGTGGTTTTAATTTGCATTTTCCCAATTATACATGGAGCTGAGTATCTTTTCATTTGTTTATTGACCTTCTAGAATTTCCTGTTCTGTGAAATGTCTGTGCGTTTCTTTTTCCCATTTTTCCATTGGGTTGTTTGTCCTTTACTTTTTTCTAAATTTTGTTATAAAAATTTTCACATTTTCAGAGAAGTTCAAAGAATAGTACAGTGAATTTCTCTAAACATCCACCTAGATTATCCAATTATTAATATTTTACTGTATTTTTTTACTCAATCATTTGAAAATAAATTACAGATGTCATTATACCTCCCCCTAAATACTTCAGCGTATGTTGCCTAAGAATAAAAATATTCTCATATGTAACCCAAATGCCATTATCACACCCAAATGTTAACTTTTATAGCCCTTCCTGTATGTAGGGCCATCATTTGCAATATTATTTTCTGGGAAATTGTATGTCAGCTTTCAAATAAACATGTTTACAGTGATTATGAGCACATGAAACATACTTAATAAATGCTGATTAAACCAGTAAATGTTAGAAAAAAACTTAAAACAACATTTGTAATTGAAAATTGCTTGCAGTTTAAGTTTTGACATTATGGATGTGAAAAGTCCAAAGTTTTGCTGATATAAACCAAATATTAAATATAGTGAAACAAAAATGCAATTCAGTCTTTAAAAAGTAAATCTCTGATTTCATAGAAAAGCTATTCTCCATTACCAAAAAAGGATGGCCTGACAGGAGCCACAAAAGCTGTTCTGCTGGTCTAGCAGAATATTTATTCATCAGTATTTAAGGAATACTTTTGCAGTAATGACCTGCTTGTAAGGAAACAGAACTTTGGTGGACAGATAAGTGCTATACTTTAAGAAGAATTAGGTGGCTACTACTGATTCCACCTTCTCCCAAATTTTGTGAAAGGTAGGAATTCTTCTCCTAATTCTGTGTGATTTGCATCTTGACCCAGACCACAGTTTCCATAAAAAAAAAAACCTTATAAATGAAAAGTTGGTTTGCCACAACATCTCACAAAGTCCATTGGACTTGTAAATATGTTCAGATACATAAAGTATACAATATTTGAACAACTTTATAGGTATTCCCGTCTCCTTCTAGTTAGAGCTGCTATCCTGAACTGGGGACTTGGGAGCTTTTTGAACATGTTTATTTTTCACTGATAAATGAAAAGGAAGGGCACTTGGTGACTTCTGGATTATGACTTACTCTTCATGAGGACTCCATTCTTTTCACTGCGCACAAATTAATAAATTGAGGAGAACTATGTGAGCATTAAAAGAAGCAGAGGAAAACTTTCTTTAGCATGATCTAAAGTTAATAGATCATCTTAAAATACTTCTGGTACACATGGAATGAAATCAAATAAAAGTTTCACACAGTTCTTAAAGGTTAATGTTATGAATGTTAGCACACCAAACAGTTCTAACAGTTTAACTAATCTAATCTCTAGTATTCTGCCTTGCATTATTTATTTAAATCTTTTCAGGATTTGTTAGGAAAAAAAGTATAGGATGCTCTTATTAAAGTTACCCAGCTAACATATTTTTCTCTCTTACTATTCAATTGTGTCGATCTATTTCAAATGTTAACTATGTGTCATTTAAATTTAACAACCTTAATCACACATTTATTCTTTAACACACTTCTAGAATGTTGTGCAAAGCACTGAAGATTTCTGCTCCAGGTTATATCTAGAATACTTAACCTCTTTTAGAAGTGAATATTTACATATTATCAATAAATTTGAACAACACACCTTGTTCCTATCACAGTGTCTTTACACTCAGTAGATTTTGTGGTAACTTACATGATCATCTGTCACATTGGCTATGCAGAAGTTCAGGGATGCTAAAAAAAAAAGTTGAAGGAGGCATTTGGACATTTGTCCTTCAAGGCTGGAAACAAACATAAAGGCTAACGTCAAACTTCGTTGTTTATCACTAAATTGGAATAGCTATTTTTCAAACATTTCTCAAACCAAATCTTGTAAGGGGACCCAATATGCAAAAGCATTGCTGCACTGGATGAAGGAGAAGACCGTGGATCTGTGATGAGACCTTAGATTCCCCGAAATAAACCTTTCACTTTTCCCTTTGATTGAATTAGTTTGAATTTTATTTGGCCACTTAATTTAGCACATAATATTACACAAGAAATCAAATAAAGTCAGAAATCTAAGATGATAAATTTTTATAAGTAAACAATTCCTATTTCTAAAAACTGCTCACTAAACTTAAATTTTTTAAAAAAAGTTAAGTTTGAAAGATATTAACTTCTTTTCCATCATCTCTTGATCAGGCAGTAGAGTTCCAATTTATATGTATTTGGTGCATATTGTAAAATATAAAATGTTTTAATTAAAACTTTAAAATGAAATATATCTATTTATTTGGATGAACAAAAATTTAGATAGAAATGATTGTACTATATCCAGGATTTCAGGCTTTAATCATAATATTGGCTTTTGTTTTAATATTAATGCAGTTAAAAAAGATTTAATTGCTGGTAGGTTTTATTTAGAGGCAGTGGAGAAGTGCTTCTAAGAATTATTAATACAGTAGAGATTTGGCATAAGTTATTAAGGGAGAATAATTTTTCCCACATCAGATTTTCATACCTTAGAGCTGAAAGAACACAGTCTTCACCTGATCTATGGTATTTTTTCTAATGTCCCTTGAAAGATCCTTTTTGAAGTAAAAATGTGTTTTGAATGGTGCAAAATACTTTTTGCATATTTAAAGCTTAAACAACATTTAAAAAATAAATTCAGTTTTATTAGAAAGTTAAAGATTCCATTTTTCCTCCAAATAGGTGTCACAGAAAGAGCCTGAACAGGGTGCTAAATGTCTTGGTGTGTGAGCTTTGACACTTAATCTTAACAAGCCTTAGCTACTTCAACTGTAAACGTCTGGTTGAAAGCTAACGTAATTTTGGCATTATTTGGGACTAAATAGGTATCTTCTCATCCTCCTTATTTGTTCTTCAGGTTCATTTGCCCAACTGCCTTAGTTAGCCCACCATGGTCACTCTTGGGAACTTTAGTCACTTAATTTGCCAAACAATCAAACTTTCCTTTTCAACCAGCTAACAACAAGCTTCCCAGATCTTCCCTTCACACCCCTGGATTCCCTTACACTGTAATGAAGAAAACTCACCTGCTTTATCCTCTTTCCTTTACCCTTGTCTTGTATAAACTATGGACTTCTCACTGAAAATTCTGTCATTCAAATTCAAGTTCTGCATGGAATCTTATAATGTAATCTTTAGTTTTGAGATACTGTACTTATGTATACTTATTTTTCAGTGGCGATTTTTTTCAAATAAATAAGCTTCATGAAGCTTTTGAAGTTTGTTTCTCTATTAGTAGACTAGGCACTTAATAAATGTTTCTGACTACTTGATTTTGTCATGTATACAGTGACCCGTTAAAACTTACATGTTGACTTTTTAGGGTTTTCTTTTTTTCAGATGAACAGACAGGCTTACGGGTACTTTTCACTGGAAAATTAATCTAAAACATATATTTTGATTTTCAGATCATCTGTTGCATCAAGTGTATGTGTGCTCATAGTTGAGAGTAGCAGTTTAAATTTAACTAGTTAAATGTGATTGGAAGAAACCTTGGGTTAGGAGTTAAGCATAGGATCATAGTGTTCTATTCTCTGAATTTGAAAAGAGTAATCAATTGTGGTGTTTTACATTTGTTTCCAATTTACCTATTGGTAAAACATACCTTTTTTCATCTATATGTATATTGTTTTCATTTTCTCTTTTATTTTTAAGGGAAAATTTGTATGAGATATTTAAAAGTGGTAAAGTGTAATTATTAACAGTACATTTTAATGAAGTGTAATTATTAATGGGCAGAGAAAATAGGAGTAACAGTAGTTTGCCTTTAAAAGACGTATTGTTGTTTTTGGCATCTTTATTAAATTCGCTTTTACCTTCCAGTGTTGAGATTTTCCAAATGTTGAGCCAATTCTTTCTATACTTAGATGTTATGTAAAAGAGACACATAAATCTGTGCAAGGATTTTGATGTTGCACTGTTGACTTGCTGTATATTTTTTGATGTGTTTTTTGGACTTTGATAAGCTTTATAAATAACCAAGCTCACTTTTTCTTAAAGTCAAGCTTTTTCATATAAAATCTTTTTCTTTCTTTGTTCCTTTTAAATCTAGGTGACTGTGGAGATCATGTTGTCATAATGAACACAAGGCACATTGCATTTTCTGGAAACAAATGGGAACAAAAAGTATACTCCTCACATACTGGGTAAGATAATCCTTTTGTCAGGGAAGATGGGCAGCTGAAATATATTACTTTAAGAATATTATTGACTTTATTTAAAAGAAAAAGTTTTTTTTCAAAATTTAAGAAAATACCAATTTTGTTCATGCCATGTGTATAATTTACTCAGTCAAAAAACCACAGAACTATACTAAATACTCCTGATTACCTGAGAGTATTTGTTTTTCCTGGAAGCTTTTCATATAACATCTCTGATCTAAATTTTTCTCATTTTTTAGTCAGTCTTCTCACTTCTCTCATTCTGCTTCCTATAATTCATCTTACTGCTGTTTCCAGAACCATCTTGAACTTCTAAAAGTACAGGAGATGCTGAAAGAATGATGAGTGAAATCCCAAGTTTGGAAGATACCTAAAATCTCTACAACGTGCCTTTAAAGTTTAAAGGTCTGCCTGTCTTTGAATAATAGCAATCTCCTAGTTCATGAGGCAGCCCATTCATTCTGCCTTTGACATGGTCTAAATTTTAGAAAGATCTCAATGCTATTGAGTCATCACCTGTTTTTCTCTAGCTTTCAGAATGGTCTTAGTCCTTTTTTGGACAGTGTAAAATTATGTCTTCCACATGACATCCTTCAGATAATTTTGAGGCAATGATCAGCAAGTACCCACTGATCTGTCTTTTCTCTAGACTAAACATCTGTAGTTCCTTCAAAGCTCTTTATGTGGCTTGCCTTCAACTATCTTATCTCCATTATATCTTGGTCACTATTCTCTGGGTGCAATCATTGCTTGTCAGTATCTTTCTTAACTAAATACACTCACCTGGCTGTGTTCTGATTATTTTCTGGTATAATGTGACTCCTCCAACTTTCACTTATGCTGTATTCTATTGCAATAGAACTTTCCTTCAAGGCCATATCATTATGTGCTACACTGAGTTCGCCATTGCTAAAACTCAAGTCTTTTTTTCAAACATGCTGCTGTTCAATCATGTATCCTCCTTCCTGTGTATTTTAGTTTCATTTTAATCCAACTGCAGTACCTTAAGTTTACTCCATGTTAAATTTTATCTCGAGCCTTTTAAGATCTTTTGAGATGTTGATTATGTCATGTAATGTGTTAGTTAACCCCTCAGTTTTAGGTCATATACAAATTTAATTAAGCATACCTTCTTCAGTATCATTCAACCTATGGTTAAAAATGTTGGCCTTTCATTCTTTTTTTTTTTTTTTAATTTATTTATTGGCTGCATTGGGTCTTTGTTGCTGCTCGCAGGCGGCCTTTCATTCTTGATCAAAATAATTTTTTATATTTCCAAGTGCACCTTCATCTTAGACAGGCAGACTTTGATGTTCCCTTCTGTTTCTCTTCTTCTCTTGCTTAAGTAGATCTTAAATGCTTGGAATAACTTTTTTGCTTCCATTAGCCAGCCTTTGCCCATTCCTACACTTAAAACACTTTCATGAAATCTTTATTTAACGTAACAAAAATGAATTCACACCCATCTTTAGTAGTTTTTACTGTTGGCAGATCTCTACATATAAACCAAGTTTGATAAAATTTAGAGGTAATTGTGAAAGAAACGTGAAAATGCAAGATAACAATGTGATAAAAACATAAAGTATTTTTTTCCTGGGGAGAAAGAATACAGGAATAGAAGTCTAGACAGGTATTTCTTTTTCTGAGGCTGAAATTCCATGAAACAGATGAAAGAGCATCAGTTTGAAAATTATCCATCTTTCTAGCAAACTTCTAAATTTACTTTCTTAAATTTTATTCCTAAAACATGGTTCTTTAAATCATCTTAAAATGTTTTCAAGTCTTGTTGAAAGAAACTTATAAAAGGAATCATGTTTAGGTAATCTTACATTTTTCTTACAGAGTCCACTGCCTTTACATTTTCTTTTTCCCTTCCTCAAAAATCATTAAGGCTTTATTCATCGGTTCAGTGTAATAAAGCCTTACATCTGTATGTTGTTTTTGTTTTAAATTTCTTAAGCACTGTCACAAACACTTCCCCCCTTGACTCATAAAAATCTTGAGAGGTAGATGGGACAGATATTACCATTTTTCTTATATGAGCAAACTCGTATATAAAGAGATAAAATGAGTTACCTAGTATACTGGTAGCCACTGGCAAAAACCTAGATTCCAGACCTGGATCTGGAGTATTCAGGTTACTAAGATGCCTCTAGTACTATACCAAATATTTTTTTAATCTCCACTTTATATGTAATTTTGATTCTGAATACAATGAAATATCTTATTACTTAGAACCAACATATGACTTCCTGTTAGTAGGAAACAGGAGTATGACTCTGCTTAGAGTATTAACTTGCCTGCAGAACCAAGTAGTCTACCACTGTTTTTCCCAAACCTGACCTCTAGCTTATTCACTTTGATTCATCAGGGAATGTGAAATATTTTGGCACTTTGCTTTTTTTTTTTTCCTTAATTCAAGCAGTGATAAACTATCAGGATTGTTTGACTGAATGAGTGAATGAATGAATGATGAAAAACTTTAAATTCCAATAGAAATATAGTTAACCAAGAAATTTTCCAAGATGCAGAACTTTTTATGAAATAATGATTGCTAATTTGACCGGTTAAGAGAATAACGTTTCAGATGGCATAGGTTACTGCTTAATTTTCAAGACATTGATGAACAGCATAGTTTCCAGAAACAGGTATAATTTCATGATAAAAATAGTTTTCTTATTATAAAAGAATGTTCATTTCAGGAATACCATACCATAGCCTACTCCCAATTTTAATGTCTTTGTTTCTTTTAATAGTTACCCAGGTGGATTTAGACAAGTAACAGCTGCTCATCTTCACCAGAAGGATCCAGTGGCAGTAAGTTTATAGTATTTTTTATTATTTATCATCTGTGGAAAGACTGGTTCAGACACTGGGTTTTCAGTCTTCTTTCTCTTCTAATGTAGCTAGCATTCAAGGCTGTAAGTTCTTCACTATAACTATATCACGCAAGTTTTGATAAGTATTATTTTGTTATCATTCAATTCTATGTTTTCTAATTATTATTTAGTATGTTCTGCATTTAGTCAAGGAATGTTGATGCTTTTTAATTTCTTGACATCTGCGTGATCACTTAGAATATGATGTGATTGCTGAAAATGTTTTGGTGAGGCAGATGTACATATGTATGTATGTATGTTTATATTTCCATTATCTCAAATATGCTAAGTATGTTGTTCCAAACTTATATTCTCACTGATTTTTTGTTGTTGTTCACTTGATTTATTGATCTCCTGAGAGAGTTATGTTAAAATCTCAATTGTGGATTTATTAATTTTTCTGTGTAGTTCTATTGGTTTTTGCTTAGTATCTTTTGAAGACTTAATGTTAGATGAATTTAAGTTTGGGATTATAATCTTCCTAAAGAATTGACCAGGATATATACTGACTCTCTTTATCTCCAATAATGCCCTTTAACTTGAGGTCTATTCTTTTTATATATTAATATAGCTATATCAACCTTTTGTTTGCCTCATATATCATTTTACAGTTTAATTTTAAATTTTACTGAGCTAGATTTTATTTTCTTTTTTATCCCCTTCTTTCTTGCCTTCTCTTGGATTGACTGAGTTTATTTATTAGAAGTCTAAGATTAATCAATATCTTTACTTTCCTCAAATCAATTCAAGGCCCCTAGAAGATTATAATACCTATTCTCCCTTTCAATCTGTATGTTTTCTCTGTTCAAGACTTTTAAAAAACCTTCCAGTTCAGCATTTTGTTACTGTTTTATACTATTACTGATTTTTTATGATCTTCTTTGCTTATGATCTTTTCTTGTAATTGGGATCAATTTCCTTCTCCTCAAATTACTTCTTATTGACATTCCTACCATAACATTCTGAATAGTGAACTCTCCTTTTCTGTCTGAAACTATATTTTTGCCTTCATTCTTGAAAGATAGTTTTGCTTATATATGCAATTCTAGGATAACCATTTTTTTCTCTCAGCTTTTTGAAGCTATTATTCAAATAGATTTTAGTGTCCATTATTACTATTGATATCAGATGTCACTTTAATTTTTTCTTTGTATGTATTCTGTTTTTTCTTCCTGAATACTTTTAAGATCTTTTCTTTGGCTTTGGTTTTTATATGCTTCTTTTTAAGCTTTGTTTTGCTTGAGAATTGGTGTCTTCTGAAAATTTGTGAGCTCTTCTATGTATCTTCTGATATTGGCTCTGTTTATTCTCTATCTATTCTTTCCCTTTAGAAATCAGATTATACATATAGTAGATGACCTCATTTCATTGTGCATAATTCAGTACCTCTCTTTCATATTTTATGCCTCCCTGCCTCTGTGGTGCACTGTCAGTATTTTCTTTAGCTTTATGTTCTAGTTCTCTAATTATCCCTTCACCAGTGTCTAATCTGATTAACCCTTTCATTGAGTGCCTAATTTCAGTTATTGTATCTTTTTCCTTTTCTTAAAGCTTTTACTGTTCGTTTCTTTTTCAAGCCTGCTGGTCAGTTTTGATAGTCTTCTGTTCCCTTTGTCATACTTTGGTTCTCTCTTATATTTCTTTAAGCATATTAAACATAATTCTTAACATTTATATCTGATTCTGGTATTTGTGGTCTTTGTGGGTCTGCAATTTATTGTTTCTGTTCAGGATACTTGGAAAGTACATGTACCTTGGAACTTCATCCCTGGGAATTTTTGAGACCTATGTTAAAAATGAATTTCTTGCAGCTCAATATCAAAAAAGCAAATAACCCAATCCAAAAATGGGCAGAAGATCTAAATAAACATTTATCCAAAGAAGACATGCAGATGGCTAACAAGCACATGAAAAGATGCTCAACATCACTCATCATTAGAGATATGCAAGTCAAAGCCACAATGAGGTATCACCTCACACTGGTCAGAATGACCATCATCAAAAAATCTAAAAACAATAAATGCTGGAGAGGGTGCAGAGAAAAGGGAACCCTCATGCACTGTTGGTGGGAATGTAAATTGGTACAGCCACTATGGAAAACAGTATGGCAGTTCCTTAAAAAACTAAAAATAGAACTACCATATGACCCAGCAATCCCACTACTGGGCATATACCCAGAGAAAACCATAATCCAAAGAGAAACATGTACCACAGTGTTCATTGCAGCACTATTTACAATAGCCCAGACATGGAAGCAACCTAAATGCCCATCAGCTGATGAATGGGTAAAGAAGATGTGGCATATATATACAGTGGAATATTACTCAGCCATAAAAAGGAATGAAATTGAGTTATTTGTAGTGAGGTGGATGGACCTAGAGTCTGTCATACAGAGCAAAGTAAGCCAGAAAGGGAAAAACAAATACTGTGTGTTAACTCATATATATGGAACCTTAAAAAAATGGTACTAATGAACCCAGTGACAGGGTAAGAATAAAGACGCAGATGTAGAGAATGGACTTGAGGACATAGGGTGGGGGGCAAAGGGGAAGCTGGGATGAGAAGTGAGAGAGTAGCATTGACATATATACACTACCAAATGTAAAATAGATAGCTAGTGGGAAGCTGCTGCATAATACAGGGAAAACTCGATGATTGGTGGTGATTTAGCAGATTGGGATAGGGAGGGTAGAAAGCAGTCATGGAAGGGAGGTGATATGGGAATATATATATAAATACAGCTGACTCACTTTGTTGTACAGCAGAAACTGGCACAACAGGGTAAAGCAATTATGCTCCAATAAAGAGCTTAAAAAAAAAAAAGAAATACAGGAAACAAAAAAAATCAATTTCTTCAAACAAGATTTACTTAGCTTCTGGCAAGTGCATGGATATGTGTGTGTGTGTGTGTGTGTGTGTGTGTGTGTGTGTATACATATATATGTCAGTCTAAGACCTCTTTAAGCTATACGTTCATCCTCTGGATTTTGATCCTCATAAAAAGGGTGACTCTGGAGCCTCAAAGCCTTATAAGGTCAGGTTTATAGTTAGCAGTTATCAGGAAAGACTTTTATTTTTTCATTTCCCCACACAGCACCCTGAGTATTGCCTTTCTGTTGAGAATCTAGGTTTATGAGGGCATCTTTAGCCTACCTCCTGACCCCAAAGTGATAGTCCTCTAAAACCCAAGCCCTGCACGGAATTGATGCCCTCAAGGCAAATGCCAGCCCTAGGACTCTCTGCTTCTTGTTCTTTTATTTTTGGCCTCCAGTCAGTTGCATGCTTAGATTTAACAAGCAATACTGTTAACTTCACTAATGTTTATTGTTTTATCATTAGAGTTGTGTACTGGGAGAAGTTTCTAACCCACATGCTCATCCTCACTGTTTCTAAAAGCAGAGCCTCCTGTTGCTATTTCACAGTTTTATTTTTTCTTCCTTAACTCTTGATAAACCAGTCTTTGAACTATACTCCTAGATTTGGTAGCGTTTTCCCCATTTGGACCTGTTTTTGCTCTTTACTTAAATGAGCAAAGTGTTAGACTGTGAGGACACTCCTTTTTACTTCCCTGAAATGGTCAATAAAAATCAATGTCTAGTGTCAGGATGCAACCATTTGGTTGGAATAGTACTGCCTAAAGTTTTCTTGGCAAAGGTCGGGGGCAGGGGCATGTTTATTATTATAATGGCTGACATGACATTTAGAAGTTCCATGCTTTGCTATTTATTTTTACTTTTTATTATTCAAATCTATTTTTATAAAAACATGCTCAGAAATTGCTTCTTAAGAAATACTTAATGTTCTGCTTTGTAATTCATGCGTCTTTAGATTATCACGGGTCAAATAAGGTATCCTATTTTCACTATTAATATGGATTGCAAATAATAGTAGTAAAACGTTGTTAGGGCTGCTGCTAATGTGTACTATAACTTTTACAACAAATTATAGTTTTCATACTTACAAATATGTTGAAATGTTCTTAAAATTAGTTTCTAGTTTATTCACGTATATTAAGTATACACTAGGAGGCAGTATAGTCCAGCTTTTGATTTTAAGAATTTGGCTTTGGATAACATTTGTAGAAATTGTTTCAAATTATTTTTTACAAACAGAGATTGAAATGCATTGCAAAATGTTTGATGATGGCTTGGAAAATATTTAGAGTTAAATCCATTTGAATTTTTACCTCATTGAAAGATCTTCATTTTTTTTAAGTCTTAACTTTGATTGTGTTTTTTAAGAGAATGGCATGTTAAGGAGGAGGTCAGTTATTTTACTGCCAATTCAAACACTCAGTGTTTTTCTGGAACAGTAGGTCTTCTGCCAGCAGACATAATTTGCTAATCCGTACTTGGTATATGTGGCTTTTAAGAGAATTTGTTTCATAAAGCATCTTTCTGATTATTAGTACAATCTTGAAATATTATTTATAAAGTACATTGATTAATACATTTAAATAGTAGATTTTTAAATATTTCAGTATATTTTTATAATTACATGGAAGATCATTAATTCTAAACTCAAGTAAATATACTGATTCAGCCCTTTCCTTATATCCTTTCTCCCTCTGTCATACATTTTAGTTTCCGTGTTCTTGTATTTTTCTTCTGATGTGGTTCCTTTCTTACATTTATTCCCTCTCCTGTAGTTTATAAAGATATTTTATGTGAAACAAATGTCATGTGCCCTGGGTTACAGGTTAGATGAGGAAGGTATTTAATATTTATTAACCTTATCTCATTCCATCTTTCTCACTTTCTGAATTCCTCAGAGTTTATGCTTAAGTCTAAACAGCTGGGATTACTTGATTGCATGTGCAAGTTGTGTCACATTTATTTTTGGGTCTGTATGTTTGTATGTCTGTCATCTTCTTTTTCTCTCACCTGGCAGCTTGTAATCTTTTCATACTTTCCAGCTTTCTCGAATTTGAGTACGTTTGCATTTTTTTAATAGGGCATATTTTTAAAACACCAGCTTATTAATTCAAGTAAATACAACTAAATGTTTTTAAGAACATGAAAATCAAATGCCAAATAACCCTGCTAACACAATAAAATTGCTGCTAGGATGATCTTTGGAAGATATAATGACTTGCTTATCCAGACAAGACGCCAAGTAGTCTGAACAGTGTCATTTTCTACTAAAGACTTTTAAAACATTAAAAATTTTAAAGACTAATATCAGTGCTGCCCAACAGAAATTTCTGCTATGATGGAAATG
Organism: Hippopotamus amphibius kiboko; assembly: GCF_030028045.1. Taxonomy (NCBI): domain Eukaryota; kingdom Metazoa; phylum Chordata; class Mammalia; order Artiodactyla; family Hippopotamidae; genus Hippopotamus; species Hippopotamus amphibius. Next base: position 155,827,588 of record NC_080190.1, on the reverse strand, counting down.
TTCTTTGTCTGCACTGTCAAACATATTAACCACTAGCCACATGTGGCAGTTGACCACTTGAAATGTGGCTTATGTGATTCAGGAACTGAATTTCTAATTGCTCCTAATTTTAACAATATAAGTCTATATTTAAATCAAGTCTCCAGAACATAAAGTCTTAACAGCACTAACATAGAAAATAGATGGAAAATATGTATGGGATGCCGTTAGCTTTTGCACATATTGAGCTTTTGTAGTCTGATTTGATGAGAAAATAAAAGGATCAGGAAATCCTCTAATGGTGCAATTCTATTCTAACATGTATTGTTTTAAAGGGTTTAGTTTAATACATGCCAAATCAAATTAAATCCTTGAAATATGAGTACAGATGATAAAAATCAATTTGACACCCCAAATATCTATTAGTACTTTTATGCAGCTCCTGCAATGTACCCTGTATACCAGGAGGCCCCCAGGAAATTATGGAGCACAAGGTGACACTGTGTGGCCTTCTCTTGACAAAACATATATAAAGTCACATTCAGACCAACAATGAGGATAATCTTAACGGGGGAAGAATGAATCATGGAAAGGCTAGTTTGCCATCTTGGGAATGGGTATGATAGGGAGGAGGAACTTTGTCTTCTTGATAATTAACAGAGAGAAACACATTATAGGTGTGTTTGCATGTACCTTGTGTCTGTTCTGGAAGTAAGCGTGCCTGGTTTGAACTGCAGCGCCACCACTTATTAGATGTATGAAATTAGGGGGTTTCTGTAACCTCATACATTTGTTTCCTCATCTGTGAAATTGGACTTCGTATCATAAATAAGATAACACATGTAATGCAGTGACCGCTGTACACATAGTAAGCTTTTGGTGAATGCTAACCATTACCATTGTTATAGATTTGTGACTTACAGAGTCAGTCTCATGACTGTATGGTAAGGCTTAGTTTATGAATTGGAAACCTCCTGATCTCCCACTTGGAGGAAACGGGATTAAGCCTCTCTAGGATCTGCTATAACTCATATGAAATAGGTTATTTAAGCCACGCGTTCTTGTATAAGCTTAGAGAACTTCTTCTGATTCCATCTAAAATTGACACATACACAGGTTATCTTTCTCTTTTCCTTTTGTCCTTTTTCTAAATAAAAATAAACAGATCCAAAAGAAAATAGTAGTGTACCAAATAATAAAAGTTTATTTTCTGTTGCTGCCACATGTCTGATTAGGTCTGTTTTGTTTCTTTCATATTCATATTGAGTCTTAGCCCACTAGTTTTCATCACTATCTCTTATTATTGTGTTTATATCTCCGTCACATTTTTCTTATTGAGTCCCCTGTGTATCTGCTTTTCAGATTGTTAAACTAGCTATTTATGGCATGCTGCCAAAAAACCTTCACAGAAGAACTCTGATGCAGAGGTTGCATCTTTTCCCAGATGAGGTAAGTCACTGATGCAGCTTTCTTAACTTTTTAATTAGATGTTTTCTCATTTTAAAAATTGTTGTATTTATTTTCTGTAATTTTATGTCAACTTCTGAAATATTTTTTGCATTTATAGTGAATGCACTATAATAACAGTTTTAAGTCATAAAGTGAACTATCATTAGGCCAAAAATCAAAAGTCTGTGAGTTCTATATTTTCATTTTAATAACTGTTTCCTTTGGAACAAGGAACTATAGTCTGCTTTCTTTTGAACAAGAAACTATAATTAGAGCCCCTGTTAAATTGAGGGTAACTTAATTATCATGAGATAATTTCGTGAACTACAAAAAAGTATGAATTTAGTTTACTTTTTTGTGATCTGTAGCTTCTATGAATCATACATTAATAACTTTGGCTTTGGTTGCTGATTATTTCCCATGATTTCACTTTAGAATACTTATTCCTACTCAGAATTTGTTCAGCCAAAAAGTACTTGAAAATAAAAATAGACATTCTTATTCATAGCTATTATGCTGATATAAGTACTTAGTTTTTCTCTCTAGTATAATATAATGAAACACTAGAAGTTTTATAATAAAATAGTTGAGTCCAGGCTGTGGAATCAGACTGCCTGAGTTTGAATACAAGTCCCACCATGTACTGACTTCATGGCCATTATTATCTTTGTTTTCTCATCTGTGAAATGGACATAATAATAGTATCTACTTCATAAGATTGCAGTGAAGGTTAGATGAGGTAACCTTTGTAGGGTACTTCTTCTAGGGCCTGGAACAGTGAGTCTTAGTTGCTATTAATATTATGGGTTATAATTGTTGACCTTATAGTTCCTACTACAGGAATAACGTAGAATTCATTCCAGAATATCAAGTTACATCAGCTGTTCAACACGCTTGTATGTTCTGTTGTTAGCTTAAATAATGCATAAGTAAATTACTCAGGCTTTAATCAAAGTGACTAATTTATTACCTTTGCTTTGCATGAATGAGTAGAATAATTTCTCACTATTCACTTTACCTCTGAGGTAATAATTTCTCACTATTCACTTTACCTCTGGGGTAACAAGTATAGGAGCAGTATCATCACATAAGGATAAATGACCTCGGGCATGAAATCACAAGAATTTTAAAACTCCTATTTCTGATTGTACTTTCACATATTTTTAGGAACCATGATTTCTAAAAGGCACAAAAAAATAGTAATGTTATTTTTCCCAGTTATAAGGTACATACGTTTCAGTACTTAAATAATTTCAGGCTATAAAATAAAAAAGCCCATTTCCCCAAAAATGGATAGCTACATTTTTTATCGTCATGGCATGGGGAAACAGGCACTCAGACATTGTGGTAGCATTACAAAATAGTACAACCCACAAGGAATTTGGGGAATTAGGTAACATTTAACAAAAATGTATACATAAGGAGATTCATGCTTGATCCAGCAGTCTTATTTATAGCAATTTACCCTGAAGATAGACATACACAAGATTATTGTTTCCACATTATCTATAATAGTAGAGTAATAGAGAGAAAGAAATGCTTATTCATAGGAAATTGACTAAATTATGCTATATCTACTCAGTTTAGTACTATGCAATTATAAAAAAGGAATGACCAATATCATTGTGACTTGATAAGTAATGCTTTCCAGGATGTATTGCTAAGTTAAAAAAAGCAGAGTGGGAAAGAATATAGGTAGCATACTACCTTTTATATGCATTTATACATATGTATGTTTACATACACATATATGTATATGTATATACATATCTTTTTGCAAAAAGAAACACAGGAAGAATAAATGAGAAAATGAAGTTGGTTACCTACTAGATCATAGGCACGAAAAGATGGAAGTACGAGTAGGGAAGAGAATGAGATTTTTGGAGAATACCTTTTAGATTTTTTTTTTTTACTTTAACTTTTTTATCATGTTAAGATTTTATATATTCAAAAACTAAAATGACAATACCAATAGAAGTAAGCAGAACTAATGCCCAGATTGTGTTTTCTAATGCTATTCCCAATTAAAAGGAGTGTGGTTCTCCTTAGAAAAGTGGTTGACTCTAGGTCTGGAGCAAAGAAAGAAGAAAGTTTTTTGGAGTACATACATGCACAAGATTATTATTTCTGCATTGTTTGAAGTACATACATGCACAAGATTACTATTTCTGCATTGTTTATAATAGTAAGATAATAAGTAACAGAAAGTAAGACAGTGATCAAAACCTGATGGAGAAATATCAAGAGAACACAGGAGGCAGCTTGAAGTGGTGCCCACTTCATATGGGACTGTGTAAGCCTTGAAATGAATGGTCCTAATGATGGATTACCTTGAATAGAAAACAAAAATCTATGAGCCCACAATGATAGTCCAAATATTATTTTTAACTTATTAGAATTTCCCTTCTCCTTTCTGGAGGAAGCTCTTCTTTAGAGAAGGATGTCATCTAAAAAATGTAGAAATAATACTGAATTAGAAAAGCCACCATTATCAGCATATTCTATATCCATTGAGTAAAACATTGTAGAACAGGATATTCACAGAGTTTCAAAACATCATGCCACAGAGTACCTACTATTTAAAAGGGGAAAAGTTACTTTTACATTAAGCCATCTGGTGGACCACCACTTGTAACCAGGATATTAAATACATCATAAATATGGGATAAACTGACGTCATGTACCTCCTGCTGTGAACGAAGCACTGAAGACCCAAGGTAAACTGAATAGTGTTCTGCCAGAAATGTTTAACCTAAATCTAACCATGAGGAAACAGTCCTATAAATCCAAAATAAAAGACATTCTGCAACATAATTGGCTTGGCCTCTTCAAAAATATTAATATCAAAAAAGATAGATAAAGCAAGGAAACTCTTCAGATTAAAGGAAACTAAAGAATATGTTATATATGTTAAACAACATAACATAATAGTTGTAGCATGTGACCCTTGACCTTGGATTGGAAAAATAAAGTTATATAAGACATTATTAGACCAATTTGGGAAATTTGAATATATAATATATATTAGATTAAAAGGTGTTTCATCAATGTTAGTTTTCCTGAAGCTGAATTTGTAATGTGGTTATGTCAGAGACAGTTCTTATATTTAGGAGATATATATGCTGAAGTATTTAGGGATGAAATATTTTCAGACTACTCTCAAATGATGCAGTCATAAAGAAAGTGTTTGGTGTATGCATGTTTATGAATAGATTAAAAGAGAGAAAGCAATCATGTCATATTTTAAGAATTAGTGAATTTAGGTGAAGGTTAGATGAGTATTCACTCATTCTTACAACTTTTGTGTAGATTTGAAATTCCTTTAAAAATTGCAAAAAAGGGAAAGTTCCCCAGTGGTCCAGTGGTTAGGATTCCACACTTCCACTGCCTGGCCCCAGGCTCGATCCCTGGTTGGGGAACTAAGATCCTGCAAGCTTTGCAGCACATACCCCCCACCCCCACCCCCCCCAAAAAAAAGTATAAAGAGGAAAAATTGCAAGAAAGTAAATAATCACCTCTCCCCTGTGTTTCTATTTTCTACTTTTATTCTTTTCCTTATTTCCCTCTTAGGTTAATTAACTACCTGCTCTGTGCAGAGCACATAAACACATAAAAAGAAAGTCTCCATAAACATATTCAGTTAGCATTTGGGTGTTACCTCCTCTGTGTGCCAGTTAAGGGAGGCACTTCCCGGCCTTTCTGGTTTCATGTGTAATGCCTAATCAGCATCTTTCATTCCTAACTTTGATTTTGTCCATTCTTTCAGTGGATTCCTTTCATAGCAGTGAATTTGGTAAGCTCATTTCAGTCAAAATTTTATTCAAGTCAGCAAACATTTACCAGGAACCCACCACTATGTTCCAAACTCTCTATGCTGAGTGAGCAATTGGCAACGTTTAAAATTGTCTTTGCAAATATGATCTAAGGATTTTTTTTAATGGCTTCCCAAAGAAGTGCAAAATATTCATAAATTTTCATGAGTACCAAACTGGCAGATAGACTCCTTTAAGTAAAAAATAAGGACCCCTTAACAATATTTCATGTGTCCGGGCTTCCTCTGCTTGTTCTGATTCTGTGTGCTTACACTTGCGTATTTAAATATGCTGAGGAAGGAAAGTTAAATATTTTTCAAATGCTTTTCAGTGAAGAAACACTTGTCAATAGTATTTATTGTGTTTTATATATGTCGATAGTGACCTAGCCTATCCAAACCATAATTTTAAAGTCAGTTTAAATTTTAAAAAATATTTAAAATTTTTGCCATGTTAGGTTTTAATATAAGCCTATAATGCAGTAGAGTTCTGTGATCCTTCAAAACTATTTTTAAATTGTATTTTCTTTAAAGAACTTTTATGGAGATACAGTTAACATACAATAAACTGCATATATTTAGAGCGTATAATTTGGTATCCTAATCTCCCAATTCATTCCCCCCCAACCGTCCCTGCTTTCCCCACTTGGTGTCCATGTTTGTTCTCTACATCTGTCTCTATTTCCACCTTGCAAACCAGTCGATTTGTACCATTTTTGTATATTCCACATATATGTGTTAATATACAGTAATTGTTTTTCTCTTTCTGACTCACTTCACTCTGCATGACAGTCTCCAGGTCCATCCGTATCTCTACAAATGTACAGTTTCATTGCTTTTTACAGCTGAGTAATATTCCATTGTATACATGTACCACATCTTTTTTATCCATTCATCTGTTGATGGACATTTAGGTTGCTTCCACGTCCTGGCTATTGTACATAGTGCTGCAATGAACGTTGGAGTGTGTGTGTCTTTTTGAATTATGGTGTTCTCTGGGTATATGTCCAGCAGTGGGATTGCTGGGTCATATGGTAACTCTAATTTTAGTTTTGCAAGGAACCTCCATACTGTTCTCATAGTGGCTGTATCAATTTATATTCCCACCAGCAGTGCAAGAGCGTTCCCTTTTCTCCACACCCTCTCCAGCATTTGCTGTTTGTAGATTTTCTGATGATGCCCATTCTAACCGGTGTGAAGTGATACCCCATTGTAGTTTTATTTGCATTTCTCTAATAATTAGTGATGTTGAGCACTTTTTCATGTGCCTCTTGGCCATCCGTATGTCTTTGGAGAAATGCCTATTTAGGTCTTCTGCCCATTTTTTGATTGAGTTGTCTGTTTTTTTGATATTGAGCTGGATGAACTGTTTATATATTTCAGAGATTAATCCTTTGTCTATTGATCCGTTTGCAAATATTTTCTCCCATTCTGAGGGTTGTCTTTTCGTCTTGCTTATAGTTTCCTTTACTGTGCAGAAGCTTTGAAGTTTCGTTAGGTCCCACTTACTTATTTTTGTTTTTATTCCCATTACTCTAGGGGGTGGGTCAAAAAAGATCTTGCTGTGATTTACATCGAAGAGTGTTCTTCCTATGTTTTCCTCTAGGAATTTTATAGTGTCTGGCCTAACATTTAGGTCTTTTATCCATTTGGAGTTTGTTTTTGTGTATGGTGTTAAGGCGTGTTCTAATTTCATTCTTTTACATATAGCTGTCCAGTTTTCCCAGCACCACTCAATGAAGAGGTTGCCTTTTCTCCATTGTATATCCTTGCCTCCTTTGTGATAGATTAGTTGACCGTAGTTTATCTCTGGGCTTTCTATCCTTTTCCATTGATCTATATTTCTGTTTTTGTGCCAGTACCATACTGTCTTGATCACTGTAGCCTTGTTGTATAGTTTGAAGTCAGGAAGCCTGATTCCACCAACTCTGTCTTTCCTTCTCAAGATTGCTTTGGCTATTCAGGGTCTTTTGCGTTTCCATACAAATCGTAAAATTTCTTGTTCTAGTTCTGTGAAAAATGCCATGGTAATTTGATAGGGATTGCATTGAATCTGTAAATTGCTTTGGGTAGTATAGTCATTTAAATTGTATTTTGATTCTTAAGACATATTGAGTAACTTATTTGATGCCATATCCTTGCCCAGATATTTCATTCCTAAATATATACTACTGCTCTCTGCAGACAACTGTAATTTACTGTATAATCATTCTTTTTCTTGAAAATGTTTAGGAACACACTGAAATGCAAAGAGGGAATTATGTCTACAATCCCTGTGGAAATGCCCATAGCACACTTCCATATTGATATCTTATTATTTTGATAGAATCTGCAAAATTAACTGATCATTCAAACCCACAATACAGTTTTCTTTGCCTTATTTCTGTTCCCAGAGCACATATAAATGTTAATTCCTTTGGTTATTCATGCTCTTCACTTTATCATTCTCTTTATTTAGTCTAACTCTTGTTCTTTCTTTTAAGATACATCTCAAATATATGCTTTACTCTTTAGTCTGCTTTTCATTACCCCAATTCAGACTTTTTCATATTTTACCTTTCCTTTTATTTTTCTGACCATTTGGATATATATCCAGGGGAAAGTAGTTCTGGGCAAATGCCATTCATAAAAGCACCAGGATTTGCATGTAGACCAGTGCATGAAAGGTGAGGAGGTTGTTTACTCAGAAGCCATTGGCGTTTATGGAGAAGTGAAGTTGGAGAGGTGGGCTGGGAGTGAGGACACTGGTTTAGCTAAGAAATCAGAACTTCATCCTGAGAGAGTTTTAGCTCAGGAGTAACTTTTAAAAAATTACAAGCCTTTAGAAGCCATGATCTTTTTATTTTCCTTTGTATACTCAGCACCTAGCACAATTTCTGGTTCATAGGAGTTCAGTAAATACTTGTTGGCTAAATGACTCAAAGATCCAGCAGATTTTCATTTCTGAAAGTTTTTTTTTTGGCAACTACATGGAGCATGAATTGAAAAAGTTTGTGGCACTGGAAGCAATGGACTTGTACAAACACTCATCAGATGAAACACGAGTATGAGCCTTTCTGCAGTTTAAAGGAGGGGAAAAAATTAAATAGTATTCAGACAAAGTAAAATTTAGTGACCAGATACTTGTCAAAATTGAAGGTGTCTAATTTATCATTAGAAATATGTTTGTCAAGATTAAAATATAAATGGTATTATTGTAATGAGATTACTTATATCATTGATTTAACGTACTTTTCAGGGATTTTTTATGAAATTTTAATTTGAAGATTATACTCTCATTTTAGAACATTCTTTTGTTTATTGTTTTTAATACTAAGAATTACTAATTTATTACTAAAGAATATATTTTAAGAAAATTAAGCCCAATTTTTTAATTTAATCTAGGATATACCAGAAGATATTCTTAAGAATTTAGTGGAAGAGCTTCCTCAACCACGAAAAGTGCCCAAACGTCTAGATGAGTACACACAAGAAGAAATAGAGGCTTTCCCAAGAGTTTGGTCTCCGTAAGTCTTTCTTTTCCTTCCTATTTTTGTTTTTTAACCTGAGTTTATTATCTCCTGTCTTCTTATCCAAATGATGAGATCCTTGAGGGTGGGAAGAATGAACTTTTTTTTTCACTCCCTTGGATACTCTTTGCAGCTTCTACCTACAAAGAAACTCTAGATGTAGATGGTAGAACCAAAAGTCTCAAAGTCTTAAGACCTTGCTAGGTAAGTGCAAGGATGTTCATAAGTGCCTATAAATTATCAGATATTTTGTTTGGGATGACATAACTTGGATTGATTGTAGTCTCTTGGAATGATAAATGAATTGTTCTTATCTAAAACAAAGTGATTCTCCATTTTTCATATTGCTTCATTAAGCCAAGAATATGATCTAATGAAAGTCATTAATTCTGGATACTTATGTCAATTCAAATAAAAAAATAAAATAAAAAAACACTTTTTGCTCTCCTCTATACAGTTTCCTCTACCTGTATGCCAGAAAGCTGCTTAGATTTGACATACTCCCCTATCTAATTGTTTCCAGGCTGTTTTGCCTGTCCTACCAGGCTCTTTGTAACCTCATCAGCTTAAATTCTTCTCACTTCACTGTGCTGGTCTAGCAATAACAGACTGTGTAAGATTGGCACCCTTTTTATGCAATTTAACTATTCCATGACTTTGTTCTGCTTTACCTCTACCTGAAACAACATGTCCCTCACCTCCTCCTCTGGGATAACCCTTGCTCATTCTTTAGGCCTTAGTTCAGATGTCAGTCCCCTTTAAGAAGGCTCACTTAAACATCAAGCGCAGACTAAGTGCCCAGCCAGCTTCTTCATAGCAACTGCTGTCATTACCACATTTACCTCCTCAAGAGCAAGGGCTGCATCTTGTTCATCGCTGCATCCCCAGTGCATAGAACAGTACTTTATGTGATAGAGAACCACACATCCTCATTGCTTGGTCTACAAAAGACAGCTAATCTTCCCACAGGATACTTACTCACCGTACTCTGAAAATCCACATCTCTTGATTGGCTCTTAGGCCAGATAGGTTTGTGAAAATCTAAAGTTTTCCCAGAATTACCAGTATGTCCAGGAATCTAATCCTTGACTCTTATTGCATTTGTATTTAACTTCATTCTTTGCACATAGAATTCTTTAGGGTATTCTGTTTAAATCTTTTTGACTTTGCTGACTTGTATCAAGGTTCACCTTTATTAAATCTGCAAATAATGAGCAAAATAATATTATTGATTGTAAATGATGAGCACAGTTGTCCAGCACTGTGCTAGGTGGTTTATATACATTGTATCTAATTCTCTCACCAATAAGATAAATACATTATTCCTGTTTGTAAAAGGTTGGCTGGTTTGTACTACAGCCTGGATTTGAAACCAGTTGTATCTGATTCCACAACCTGTATTCTTTCCACAAAAGCAAACTTTCGTTAATTTATTTGTTTATTCAATAAATATATATTAGCTACCTCTTTTGTGCAAGACACACATTGGAGAAATTACCTTTAAAGCAACTATTTAATCCAGTTTTACAAACTTTTATTGAGTTTATACCATGTGCTATACCTTTTGATAGATGCCAAGGAAAATCAGATGAAGAAACATTTAAATGTAACTTCCTCCAGGAGTCCTTCCTAAAATCCTTGAGCTGGGTTAGGCCCCCTTTATGGGGTCTCATTGTACATGTCCTTTTTCTTTTACTGCATTTATTCTGATGTAATGAAATATGTGTGTGATTATCTGTTTAATGTCATTCCCTTACTAGACTCCATGAGGGACCTGTATGTTGTCTTGCTTAGCACAGAGCACAGTGACTGGCTCATTGAGTAGGCACTCAGCAGATATTTATTGAATGAATAAATAAAGAAATAGAGTATCCTTTTATCAGCGTTTATAAATGAGGTTAGAAATAATCTTTAGATGATATGAAGGTAGTAAAATGCTCCAATTTAATACTAATTCTTCATGTTAGAATCAATAAAATTGACCAGCTTAAAAAACCCTTTGTTTGATTGTTTTGTTCCTGTTCACTGTATCATCTGAATTATTCAGCTGCTTTTCAGTTGCTATCAAACAAGTGATTAACAAACTCTATGTGAAAAATTTTTTAAATTGGCTTTATGATGTCTGCTATTTTTATCAGCTAGTTATTAGGATACATTCTCATGATAAGTATTTCTTTCTAAAATAAGGAAGTGCATTTTCTATTATTCCCTCATGTTCTGGTTTTGATTACTTGACAATTACTTAATTGTGGACCAGAGAATATACATTATGTAACCTGATTTTATTCTACCTGAATTAAGTGTGAGTGCTTTTCTCTTTTCCTTGGCTCCTTTTTAGATACCTGTTTAATAGTTTGCCTCCTTGTCCAAACCTAAGAGTCTGTTTTTAATTCTTTTTATTTTAATTCATTGTTTTCATCCAGATCATATAGTGGTTTGTTTAGATAAATCAGTAGTTTATGAAAATAAAAGGTTTTAAAGTTTGTTCCACATGCTATGATAGTTAGTTATTCCCTCCTTTGGCATCTGAGAAATGAAGCTTCTGAACTACTTTGATAAAGTTTACACTTTAGGAAAAATAATTTTAACTTAACTTGTTCTTAGAGATTACATGGTCATTTATTCAGGATACATCCAATGTACCTTTTCCTACTTAAACTACACAGAGCTTATATTTCTCCTTAAAACTGAACCCACATAAACACAGAACATTTTTCTAGGAAGATGTTAACATTTTTAAAAGTTACTTAAAAGAGACTTGGAATTTGCCACAAACTGAAATAAATCCCTAACTTATAGAAATCATTTATTAGCTTAAATTTACCACCCTGGAACCTTTTCTTTACTATAAATTCACAATAATATGACTGCACATAACATAGACAACATTTACTTCAAACATAATACTCTTTGGAAAGTAAACTCAGGCATTCAGGTGAAAAATATTTTAATTTGGGGGCTTTTAAAAAATACTAAATGTTCATTGTAGAAAATAAAAATAAGATATAAACATAAGTAAATATTTAATTTCACCATACTTGACATTTTGGTGTGACTTCCTGCTTCTTTTGTGTTAGTTTTTGTGTTGTTTGTGTGTTTGTATGTTTTACAAATTTGGGAAATCATGATTTTTCTCTAAATATGGTATCACTGCACATTTTCCCAATTACAAGATTTTTCCCCCACAAGCATGATTTTCAGTGGCTGCAGGACATGACATCAGTTTTATTCTGTAAATCTAAGTATGTCATATCTGATTTTCTTATAGAAACTCTGTCATAATTGAACTTATATTCCTAACCAAGATGGGTGTGGTACTTTCTTTTTTTTAAACTGGAAATACCAAAAATGCTATTTAGTTAGTCATGTGACCAAACATATATTATGCATGTGGAGTTATATATCATGAATATTCTAAAGTGTATTCTACACCATTAAACCAGGCAATGTAATAATGTAATAACCACTCACAACAAATTATATGTAATGTTATTATACTCAAAGGGTAGTGATCAAACTGCTCGTTTTATTAAGTGGTGGTTACTGGTTCATTTAAAACAAATTAGAAGGTGACTGCCTTAATGAAATTAGAGAAGGCTTTGCTATAATTATTTTTAAAGAGACTTTTAGTGAAACTTAGAGCCATTTGATGCATTTTTGAGTTGCTATTCTAGGAATGGATTTTCCTGTCCCTTCTTTTCATTCCAAATTTCCCTCTGGCAGGAATATACATTAGACACAGGCTTTCCTTTATGCTTTATCTTTCCTCACTAGTAGCCACATAATATCTGTTAACTTATGTGGGTATGTATACACTTACTGAAATTTAGGATATATAATAGTACAGGCGTACTAGTTATTAAAATAAATCGTTCAACATTTTATTCTTCTGCATATTAGAGCTGACATCAAGTCCTTTTTTTTTTTTTTTTTACCATGGAGTGATACATGTGACCAGGAAAAAAAATACACATTTTTATATTAACCCAAAACTTGTTGTCTATGAAATAGATGATCTTTTAGTTTGGGTCTGTCTAATAGAACTTCCCACAGTTGATGAATATCTGAGCCGTCTAATACAGTAGCTACTGTCCTCATGTGGCCCTTGAGTACTTACACTGTGGCTGAGAATTGAATTTTTAATTTTATGCATGTAATTTTAATTAAGTTTTAGTGGCTCATGTGGCTAGTGACTACCTTAACGGACCATGCTATTTTAGTTGTTTACCATTTAATAAAGTTCAAATATAAAATAGTATATACATTAGAATTACAATTAAAATATTTGACACACCATGCAGTACAGTCCCTTGAAAATGGGATTCCTCATTACTGATAGATTTGCTTTTATGAGAAAGACAATTTTTTCTCCTTTTGGAGGGGGAACCTAATTAAAATATGCTTTTGTTCCACCCAAAATAGCTAAGCCAAGAATATTATCTTCCTTTGCAATGTAGTAATTGGAAATTATTCAAGATAGATCTGATGGTGAACCTTCAAGAGACTTGACTGAAACAGATGTACCTGGATTGCATCATAAATAGATAAACACAAAAATAGCTTACTTTGGTTTTTGTTTCCCCAGCAATAAAACCTGGTATATGGTTTTAGTATAAAAATGCACATTTTGTAATTGCAACTATTATTAGCTTTTGGTTTAAATGTTAAGTTCGGTTAGAGACAAAAAGTTTTTAAGCAACAGTAACAATTGTCAAACTAAGCTTTGAACCCAGCAGGTGACTGACAAAATTGTTTTAATCTTAATTAAAAGCTACCATTGTTGGGATTTAAGTTATTTTAAATCACTTTAAAAGTTATATTCCCTCAGGGCTAACTTCCGCATACTCTAGATTTTCTTATGCTAGTTGTTTATTTTTAAAACAGTGGTAGACAAGAAGGAAAGAAACTGATATTTATGAGGAAACTATAAATATTGCTTTATAACCAAAAGCCATTTTCTCATATGAGAAGTATTGCCTGTACACATTACTTCTTAGTGTGTATACTTGGTGTATTAGTATTTTTTGCATCTCATGGATATATAAATTGTGTCAGAATATGTTATAAAGTTTTATTTTGTGTTTCTTGATGGTACAAAGTAAATTTGCATTTGCCATGTGCAAGCGGTGACTGTAGGGTATGCATTTAGAATTTGTTTCTCAAAGACAAAATAGCACTATCTCTTCTTCACAATTCAGTTACCTGAGATTATAGCTCTCAAATGGTCAACTTATTTTAATTTTGTCAATAATTATTTCCATGATCATTGCAGTTTTGCCAACACATTACAAAACCACAATAATCATGGAAATTATAATGCTGTCACTGTAATGGAAATTGTTCATTATGTAGGGTAAAAATAAAACTTGGTTCATTTGAATTTTTTTTTTTAATTTTAATTTTTACAAAATTCTGTAGGAGAGCTTTTCTTAGGAAAAACTAGGTATGTGGAAAATATCAACTTGAATTGCTTCACATTATCCACAGAGTGATGAAACAAAACCAAAAAAGAAATATATTTTTTCACTCCTTACTCATTAAATCAGTAATGCTCTATTTTAAGCATAACCTTCACCTTTGTAGAGAAACTAAGTGTGGAAAGTTTCAGCATCAGTAAATGCTTGAAAACAGATGTTTATGATGAAAACCTATGTTCCTGGTCTAACACTCTTTACAGAGTGCACTATTAGAAGTGTGCCTGCAAAAGAGAGAGGGTGTGAGGATGAAAGTGAGGAAGCTTGAGAAAAATCGTGATTGGCCCTGGAACTGTCTTTGCTGAAAGAAGGATTCAATTTAGGGAGTTTAATAGGTAATCCATCCAGCTCTGTAAAAGGAAAATGGGTGCCAGGAACGATGGCGCTGCAAAAGGGACTTGGGGTGAGTATCCTGGCCAGTCTGTAGCTCTGGAAGCGAGCAAGGATTTAAGCTTTCTATTTGCCCTTCGATATAAAAGCTATTCATCCCAAAAATCTACAGATTTTTGGTTTTAGTTAAATGAATGCCCAGAAAAAAATAATTTTACCTATGGCTTTATAAAATGTGCTTCAGATCAGACAATTAAAGACAGTGGAGAAGGATTTTTACCTTTTCAAAACCCATAAAGAACTGGGACCTGGACATCTTCAAGATTTTCCATAATTGTATGCTAGTCTAGTCATGTGGCATTTTCCTACAAGATTTAACTTAATTTGCTACTCTTCACAGTCAGAAGTTATTAGCTGGACTTAGGGAGCAAGTTTATGTTCCAGCTTTTCCATCATTTCAACCAGCTCAGCATTGGCTTAAACCATAGACCTCAGTATTTCCAGTCCTGAATTTTGCTCAAATTAAGCCTTCTAAACTATACTGTTCTTTTGGATATGAACACATTAGGACTGGTTACTAAAATTAAAAGCAATCTTTATATGAACAACCAAAATCAAATAATTTACATTTCCTAACCAATAGAGCTTATGACTTAAAAGTGATAATTAAATGTAACAATAATTCCTATTCATTTTAATTGAAGCAAATTTTTGACTTTTAAAAAATTTTAACAATCTTAAGAGTTTATTTTTTAATTTTTGTTTTATATTGGACTATAGCTGATTTACAATGTTGTATTAATTTCAGGTGTATAGTAAAGTGATTCAGTTATACATGTACATATATCTATTGTTTCAGATTCTTTTTCCATATGAGCTATTACAGAGTATTGAGTAGAGTTCCCTGTGCTATACAGTAGATCCTTATTAGTTATCTGTTTTATCTATAGTAGTGTGTATATGTTAATCCCAACCTCCTAATTTATCCCCTCCCCCCCACCTTTCCCCTTTGGTAACCATAAGTTTGTTTTTCTGTGTCTGTGAGTCTGTTTTGTAAATAAGTTTATTTGTATCATTTTTCTGGATTCCACATATAAGGGATGTCATATGATACTTGTCTTTGTCTGCTTTACTTCACTTAGTGTGAGAATCCCTAGATCCATCCATGTTGCTACAAATGGCATTATTTCATTCTTTTTATGGCTGAGTAATATTCCATTGTACTATATTCACTGAAATGAGTTTAGTTTTTAAAAAATCACTGTTGAACTTTTTCTGATCAGGCTGGTGGTGCAGTGCCTGGGGACACGGGTATAGCGGCACCATTGCTGTTACCTGTACAGCTAACATCTTTAGTTCAAGGAATATGTGATGTGATCAGATTTCCTGGAGTGATTTATTCTAAATAATTCCATTTTTAAAGTGGAAGTGACCTAAAACTCAATCAAACTGACCTCTTATATTTCTTAAGATTATTCCACTATCCAAATTTTATTCCAGTCTTTTAAATGTTTGGTTGGAGTAAGCATTATACTGAGAAATATTACTTAGGAGTGAAAAGACATACAGCCTAAAGGAGAGTAAAGTATTTTTGAAATTTATTACATTTAAGTTATACTCAATTTCATGAATTTACAATGGAAATTCGAATGCTATTTTTCCCTTGGGAAATAAATTCATCCTAATGGGATGAAAAACATTGTGTCTCTTACTGAACTATGACATAAACCATGTGTTTTATAGCTTTATGCTTCATTTTATTCATAAACCAAGTGCATTTTTTCTACCACTTTACAGCGAAAACTAAAATCTCCAAAAAGATTCTTCATTACGTTAAAAGATTCTTTTACAGAAATGTCCCCATTTTCAAGATAATGCAGATGTGTTGATCTCTATCATTTGTGTTCTGAACTTGAGTCTCTTCATTTTTGAGATGTGTTTGTTTCATTTTAGTGAGCGGCAGTGTTGTGTTTGTTTACTTTAATGAGTGGCAGGCAGCATTTTGCATAAGGATGTGTATGGTAAAGAATTTGCTATAGAAAATTGAGAGTTATATGAGATGTGGTATGATTTTAACTGTCTTCTAGCCATCACAAGCACCAAAGAATACTTTCTATAGCTCCAACAGGCCTTTTTCTATGTTCTGTTCCTTCATTCAAAAAAGTGGTAATATTATTTTTCAAAGCCATATTGCTTTTAAAGGCAGTTTGCTGGTGACAGGTATTAAGTGCAAAATGATTTGTTGCTATAAAACATTTAATAGCTATGAAAGTTTAGCACAATTTAGGAAATGAATTAAAGAAAGTCTTATGTTGGCTAATTCTTTGAAGATTCATTAATCTCCCAAGTAAACCCCAAGCATGTATATGAAAGCGTCAGACTTTTAGCTTTCACTTCAGAGGTCAAAGTTTGTGTGTGTCTGTCTGTCTTCCTCTGTTAGAAAATGTACTCTCTAAAGACAGGACTTGGTCCTGCTCCCTGGTGTGTTCCCATGTCCACTGCTGGACCTGACACTCAGGAATCTTTGTTGAATGAATGGATGAATGAATGAGTGGACTGTTATCTCCCTGAAGGAGGAATTGACTTTTAATTCATTGTGTGGTAAATTCATATCTTGGTCTTTGCTGCCTGTTTAAATCTTGCTTAATAACTACAGCTAAAATAGAAAATTTTCTCAACAGTCTGCTTTAGTGCAACTCTGATATACCGAATTTTGAATACTTCATATTACATATATAAAGAAAAGATCATGCTAATCTTGTTAAAATATGTTATATTTCTATCAAGGAGTAAATTTCTTTGAAAAAAAATAATAGGTATTAGCTTTTTAGAGCAGCATTTGAAATGTCTTTCAAAGTTTTCCTGAGGTTCCAAACAGTATTCTAAAATGAAAACTGTTACTATTTATAAATATGCTAACCTTATATAATATTATCTGCTCTTTTAAAACTTCATAATTTGTATTTGCAATGAAACAGACAAAGAACTATAGCAGATATAAATTCACCTGTCCTCCATCTGGCAAAAGGTCAAGTCATTTCATTAAAGTTCATTAAAGTTTCAAACAGCATTTAAGCATGCACAGTATGAAAAGCAATATGCTAGTTGGCAGATTTCTTGCTTTTAAAAATTACTTAATCTAGTAAGGAGCTTATGTAGATCTAAACATAAAATAGGATAAACATGTAAGCAGCATAATCTGAGAATTCAGTTCTGATTAATGTTGCTATACATAGATCAGCAACTTTTAAAGAACTGAAAGTGACATTTACCCAGTTACTAAAGCTACAGTTAATCTTTCTTTGATGATAGATGCTAAAGGAATTTTAGTATCCAGCCTCTGTTGATGTTATCATAATTTACAATTAGTTATTGTTGTATCAGAAAAACATAAAACTGCCTGTTAATAAAGTCCTCTGGTGAGTAAAGAGCCAGAAGGATACTATATATCAATTGGAATCATCTCTAGCGAATGAGGAAGTGTATCACCTTCTGTGAGACACATCATAGCTTTAGAAATTTCCTACTGAAAGCGCTTCTTTTGCTTCTTCAGCATCTTCAAATAGTCACCTCCTCCGTCTGATGAATAGCTCTGTCGGAGGTCTAAGGTGAACCCTTGCTAGTCAGTGCGCGGTTGGTCCGTGGACCGGCATCGCATCACACAGGAGCTTGTTAGAAGTGCAGAATCATGAGCCCCTCTACAGACTAACTAAATCAAAATCTGCATTGTTACAAGAGCCCAAGCAATTTGTATGCCCAGTGAAGTTTGAGATGCATTCAGGTAAATAGCTCTCGCCTCCCCTTGCTTACATTATCTTGGATTGCCTTCTTTTAGTGCAAGGGAGTAAGCAATACAGATGTGTCGTATGTGTACCTGCTTTCATTTGTGTGGGTGGAGAGAGAAATAGAACCACATTTAGTGCAAAAATCTCACTTTTCCCGACAGGGATACCTCCTGAAGCCATGTAATATTTTTAATTGCCTCCCACAGGAGTTGCTGTTTCTAGCTCTTGCGAACACCTAACGTGTCTAGTCCCTTGGCCGTGATACTGTTTTCCCCTCTTAGAAGCAAATTAACCATCTGCAAAAGATTCCGAAAGAGGAAAGGTTGAGTTTGCAAACAAGGTGGCATTTTCAAGGTGGTCACTATAAGGACAAGTATCTTACAAGCTTCCACTACGTGCACGATACTGTGCTAATTGCTGAAAGTATAAGATCAATTATATTGGGACTGCCTGTAAAGGATAAGAGTTACATAGAATAAAATGGTGCTTGCAGCACTGGAGTCAGAAGGTCTGCACTAGATCACTGCCATCCACTTCCTAGCTGTGTATCCTTAGACAAGTTACACAGCCCCTCTGAGCGTCAGTTTTGTCAACTGTAAAATGGGGTTGACAGCAGTGTCTTTCTCACCATGTAGTTAAGAGGGTAGAATGAGATAGTGCATGTGAGGTAGTTAGTATATTTCATGGCATCTAATAAGCACACATAACTTATTTACATAGATAACATTTATTCACTTACTTACAGCAAGTATAATTTGAGAAACACTGTGATGGAAGTATACATGAAGTTCTCTGGCAATCTCAGGGAAAAGAGCCATGCCTAAGGAAGAGTTGTGTAGGGCTTCCCAAACATGTGACTTTGGGGGTGGATTTTGAAGGATTGCTCGAGTCCACCAGGCAGAGAAGAGATCTGAGATATTCCAAATGCAGAAAATATCAAGTACCCAAGTCCAGAGGTAGGAAAGTTTCTATCTGGACAACAGCAAGTAGTGTAATGGGACAAGTATGGACAGAGTGTGGATAGAATGACTCAGAAACATTAACTGGGGCCGCGTCCTGCAAGGTTATTGAATTCTGAGGTGTTTGAATTTGACAAAGCAGTGGAGAGCTAGTGAAAATTCTTCCACTATGTGGAAGTGGGATAAGAAAGAATCTGTATTAGAGACTCAGAAGTTTTTCCCTTTGCCCCATTCTCCTAAGCTCCAAATCCTTACTAGCTACCTGCCATGTCCAGATTTCATCATATTCAGAACAAAATTCTTCCCTTCAGAATCTGTTCTTCTGCCTGTGCTTAGGCAGAAGAACATGCATGGCAATACATAGCATTGCCATTTCCTGAGTTCTTCAAGCTGAAAATTAATAGTCATCCTTGAATTGTCATTTTCCAGTAGCTCCTTCCTCTGTCATGTCCCTGGACAAGTTACTTTTCTGCTTCTTAAATCCTGAACCCTTCATTTCTTCTCACTCATCACTGCCGCAGCCCTAACAGAGCCTCATCTTCATTCTCCTCACTTCCTCCAAAATGGCTTGAAACAAAATTGCCTTCAGGTCACTGACAACATCTTTTACATGACAGATTACACCCTTCACACATGTTTCCTATTTTACTTGCAAATTCCACTGAAAGGTACTTTCGTCATCTCATTGTTAATAAATTAACTTTTGGTGTGGAAACAACCAGGCTGTGACTAAGTACATTTAATTTTATTGAGTGGAATTGCAGAGACTTCTTGTTAGGACTTAATTGTTAGAAACCTTAGAAGATTTCTTTCCAATGGCATCACCGCCACCCTTTTGTAATTATATGAACCAGCTGGACGGGAGAATAAATTGCTTCTTAAAAGGCACTGGTGTCTCTTGACTAGGAACTCTGTTTGTATTGAGTCACGTACCCAAGATTCAAGGGGTAGACTTTGGAGCCCCTTCCAGCTATTGTATCAAACTGTCATTTTCCAGACTTTGGAAACTATCATTTCCCAGACTTTGGATGCAGTTTTTACATTTGAAAAGAGATTTCAAAAACAGCGACAAAATGCTGCAGTTTCTCTTGTTACACAATGACAATATGGTGAGGCTTATTTGGTTAGTTTCCCAGATCAGTGCCTGTGTTCCTCAGAGTTAAATAATAATTTTAAATTGTAATATTATAGTTCACTTACTTAGTCACCAGACTGTTGGTCTTCCTATCTGGGCTATCTAGTCTCTTTGTCTTTTTTTTTTTTTTTTTTTTTTTAAGAAAACACGCTGTAAATGTAGAAAGGGATGAGATAAGTTGTTTCAGGGCAAACACAGTTCACCTACTTTTTAAAGGAATTCAAATTCTTGTTGAATATTTTTACAGCTGTTTCAAAAATAACAATTTAGTTTACTAAATTCCTTCTGAAAATTCCGTAGGAACTCAATATCTACAAATACACTACTCTGTAAACGATAACAGGACACTAACAGTTTTTGCATTTCATAATTTCCTATTCCTCATTTTCTCCAGTGTTAAAATTTAACATTTTTCTGAAAATGTTCTTTGTTTTAATTTACTGCTGGAAGGAACTTTCAGGTGTAATTAATCCTATAAATATATAAATGAAGAAAAGGCCATATATGTATATAGTAAATTAAAAGCCCATGTATGTATATAATGTATGTGTAATTAAAATATCAAAGGGCTGGTATTTATATATTTATTTTGTATGCTATTATAATGAAAATTAAATTTAGCATATGATAAAATAATACAAATAGGGAAATTGCTTATTCAGAATTTGCCATTATTAGGTAAATCCATATCTTTATATATAATCCTTTTTATTAAAAGGGCTTTTGGGAAATTGAATTCAGGCTTTTAAGTTACTGTTTACATTCATGCATAGGCACACAGGGGTCTATATTTATACTCTAAAAGATCTTGGGAATTGTCATTTAACTCTTCTACTTTGTGATGATTTGGCCTTAATATTTTTCACCAAAAATTTAGATATATTTGTTTATATTTCTTGATGAACAGTTACTTTCATTTTAAATTGGAAAAATAATCTTCCTTCATCAGGCAGAAGAAAATGAAATAATAATTCTTGAAAAAATAAATGTTGATTTTTGTCTTTCAGACCTGAAGATTATCGCCTATAGGAGAAGGCACATCTCAGAAAATAACTGATGATTGCAACTGGTGAAAAAACTGCCTTTTCACAAGAAAGCTGTTCTGGGTGCTGGAACTTTGTGGGGAAAGGTCAGGAAGGGATATTCCTTCAACAGGAAATTGCAATAAAATACGTTATTATATAGAATTGTTTTATTATGTAATCTGATTTGAATGTTATAAATGATGATAAAAATAAAATTGCTTACTTGGTTAACTATTCAATTTCTCATTTAATGAAAAAAACAAAGCCTAGGTAGCATTGCAGTTAAAACTGCCAAGTGCCCATCTGTGCAGATTTTCTTATGTTCCAGCTCCCTGTCTTGACACCTGGGAAAACAAGGCTCACCTTCACTTTTCTTTTCAGTGACTTTTTTCTCTAACCTCCCATCATCTGAGTTCATCCCTCTAGCTCAGTAGGGTAAGGTTTGCCCTGAGGTATTATCAAACTGCCTCACACTTTTCTATGTCCCATAGAGCCTCTTGGTTTCCATGACACCAAAATAACGAAGTACTACCTATCTGCTCCCTAGAAATCTCACTGCCCAACCTGTGATGCTGTTTGCAGACCTTCCCACCCCCACACTATGTGTCCATATCTGTCCTGTTGGCTTCTATTCACCTCTGTGTTAGGCACTGAGATTGGGCCTCTGGGATCAATGTGTCCAGCAAAATCTCCTCTTTGGAAATTAAGATGCTGAGATTACTGCATTACGGTAGTTTCTCTTCTCTTGCCCTAGCCAATCAGTTAGGCCTCTGACCAATTCTCCCATTCATGCAGCAAACATGTACTAAGTGCCTGCTATATGTCAGGTGTTGTAGAAACAGAAACCACACATGTCTTCCCCCAACACCTCCCTGCCCCACCAAAGAGCAGACTGTCTATTGCAAAGCAGAAAGGAGCTGTTGATCACTTGTAAATAAGTGCATCAGGGCATCAGAGGTGCTCATACAATGTATGAGCTGTAATATAAGTACATTTGGGGGAAAACAGTAACTAACATTAAATATAAAGTATTGACAGTAAGCACCTGCTGATATGCCAAGCACAACTGCTTTATATAAATTAAAATTCATTTAATCCCTATATCACCCGGTAACGTACATAATGTTACCCTCCCCATTTAAAAACAGGCACGCTGAGGCAGCAATAAGTAGCTTGGCCAAGGTCACAGAACTGCTAAGTGGTAAAATCAGGTTTGGATCCAGGCAGTCTGGCTCAGAAGTCCATGGACTTAAGCACCACTAGATGAGAAAAAGTGAATATTTATGTATCACAAATTCTGTAATAAAGCAAGCATGACCTGGTACAGGTCAACAGCTACCATTCAAGGAAGTGGCAGTTACAGTATAAACCGTTGGACCAAAAAGAAGCTCCACCCCTTTTGATATAGTGATCTTGGGTGTGAGCCAATGTGAAATAAGCCCCCAGCTCCTGGTGCAGCAGCTTTAGTAGGGAGGCATTTTTGTCTGGTGTATCCCAAGCACCCAGAACGATGCCTGGCACGTATTTCTTGGTTGAAAAAGGCTCACTGAAGAAAGCCCTTGTTTCTAACACAGCTGCAGGATTTGAAAAGGTGAGATCATAGTGACGTGCTTTATAATATTGAACCCAGTCAACATCATAATACTGTCAGCCCTCCCTGTGCATGGATGCAGAACCCGAGGATTCAGAGGACCTATGACAGCACTGTACATACGGGACCTGAGCATCCTCGGATTTTGGCATCTGCAGGGAGTCCTGAGAATCATTCCCCCTTACATACTGAGGGACGACGGTATTCAATATTCAGTAAGAATATTGAGACTGATGACCGTAAACCTCACTCACTTGCTGTGTGAGAGCTCTTTGTGGGGGGAAGGGCTGCCTAACCCTACAGACCTACGTAGACCGATACGGGCTATACTGTTGGACTGAATGTCTCCTCCTGCTGTTGGGAGTTAACTCCATTTTGCATTCAGAGAGAACTAGAGCAAAGAGGACTTTGCACCAAGTGGCCTTCTGAAGCAGAAACCATTAGACTTCCCAATCCTGCCCATTTGCCATTGCTTGACAGTTTTAACAGCCTGACCTGTGCATTTCCTAGGCGAACACAACCTCAGGTCGCCAAATAAAAACCACAACTCGCTGTGTGGGACCCTGGAACTTGAGGGGACAAGACAAGCTGAATCGCTAGAAGGGTAGCTCCAATTAAAGTAGAATGAATAGGGCTTCCCTGGTGGTACAGTGGTTAAGATTCTGCCTGCCAATGCAGGGGACACGGGTTCGATCCCTGGTCTGGGAAGATCCCCCATGCAGAGCAACTAAGCCCTGTGCGCCACAACTACTGAGTCTATGCTCTAGAACCTGCGAGACACAACTGCTGAAGACTGCGCGCATAGAACCCGTGCTTCACAACCAGAGAAGCCCCCATTCACCACAACTAGAGAAAGCCCACGCCCAGCAACGAAGACCCAATGCAGCCAAAAAAAAAAATGAATAGCAGAAACAGAAGAGAACTTAAAAAAATACGAATTCTTACAGAAAAAGAAGGAAACCCTAATTATTCCAAGGATCACATGGGAAGGAAAAGAAAGCGGATACATATATATTCTGTTGTGACGTGTCTGTATGTGCAAATTAGAGCAGATAAGGAATGAAGTCACTAAAACCAAAATTACATTTGTTCATGTGCAATTCTTCACCAGGTGCTATGTGTTACGCTATTGAAAACCACCAGGTAAGTGTGAAAAACACCATCCAGTTGAGCACAACCACCTGCGGAAGGAAAATCCACAACACGTTGTCTCTCCATTTTACCCACGAGCATTGCCAGCTGTGTCTCCTCAGTAAAACCTAAAGTGTCCTGATTATCAGTAGCAAAGGAAAAAGGGAAAGCCTTAAGTATTGCGGAGTCTTGAAACAAGAGAAAATGTGATTTTGCAATAGCTGGGGGGCATAAAGTAATCACATTAATGAACACAGAGACAACACTGAAAAAAAAAAAAAAGAGCGAGAGAGCTTGATCTTAACTTCCCAATAATCACCTGCTTTCCAGGGAACTCAAAACTGAAAAGCACTGATTTGCAGTGGATTAAAGATAACTGCAAACCTCCTGCAGCAGGAGAGCACTATGTGTCATCTGATCTCATCTGGGGTCCCACAAAGAGCTTCCTTATGAGAGGGGGCAATTAACAAAACAGTAAAAGTTGGATTTCTGTGTTAAGCCTGTTCAGAGGAATGAAAAACAGGTCAGCCCCAGCCATCTACCTCTGGTTTCCCATTTCATTCGAAAAACTATTGTCTTCCTCCCAGCTATTCTCCATGGTTCAAAAGCCACAAGTCTTCATTCTCAACACCTCTGCCGAGCAAATGTCATGTCTTGTCCAAACAGCATTCTATATTTATTATAATGTTTCCTTATTAGGAACTGGTAATGTTTAAAATCATGGTAGTTTTCTTGTATCACTTACAAGACAGTACAAGGTTTGAGTTTTCTGCCTCAACTCCATTTCTCCTACAAGCCCATAATCCATCAGACAGGGATTCGTTTTTAGGAATGCATGCGCTGCATTGTAGGACAGACAGCTGTACTCACTGTAAATTCTGGTTTAGTGCATCCTTCCGTCAGGCGGAGTCTTCATCCAGGGTCCTAAGGGGTCACACTCGCCCAACCCCAGCAGAAGTGGCTCCATGGGAGATACTGTACGAAAGTCTGGTGCCAGCCCCTTGTCATGCGTGGGCTGGAGCAGGGCCCACCTCGCTGTAAGGCCTCCTGCATGGACATAGTGACATCGTTGCCACAGCCCGCCTTCATCTCCAGGCCTGGGGTATCCCGGGGTTCAATTAGGGCCTAGCAGGTGGATAGAGCTAAGTACTAAAACAGGTCTTTAAAGCCATCCTTTACCCAGAATAAAGGATTCCTTTTCTTTCTCATCCTACTGCCTACTCTAACTTTACAAAGCGAATACTAAGAACTATGGGCAGTGAGACCGATAAATAATGTCTCTTTCACAAACTGAGCCATAAGCTGGCCCAAAGGCTAGGGTTGTAGTGATGAAGCAATGTTGCCATCTTTAAAAATGATTGAAGAGCAGCATTTTGTTTTACTTGTCAGGCTTAACCCAAACGAAGCAGATTTTTAAAAAACACATGTAAACTGCAGTTATCAGATTCTTACTAGAGGTCCTTCCTCTCCTTTCCTGATAATTCCCTCCTTGCCGGATCCAGACACTGTCACTATACCTGTACCCCATCTTTTTTCTATGCTGTGTGATTTGTTTTCCTACCTTCTCCTGGAAAAGGGGGTTATTACCACAGTCAGCCAAGAACAATATTAAATGTTCAGGTCTCTCCTGGCTGAAGAATCTCCTATCGACCAGGTAGCAGGTTCTGAGTCTGCAAAGCTTGAAAGCCCCAGGAGGGATTCTGCTGCCAATCTCTACAATGCTGAGTTTGAATTGGATAGAACCCTATTTAAGAAGGTATGATCTTTCCAAGACAGACATTAAGACTCTATTTCAACTTAAATACAGGCTCTTGCAGAGAAATGGCATCTCTCTCTCTCTTTCTCTCTCTCTTCCACCTGCCCCCACCCCACCCCCACCCCCCAAAAAAATCTAAAATAAAATAAGAGATTTGAGTAGTTTTGCAGCATCACTACTGCTCAGGGCTTCGCCTTAGAAGAATGAAAACCTGAGATCAGCTACCAGTAAAACAGCCGGTCACCCCACCTGAGGCCAACTTTTATTAGGCTGGCTGCCAGGAAGGTTCAGGATACATTTTCCACATGAAGATGACATAAACAGGACCGCTGAAGGAGACACACATTTGAGCCAGTGCCATTTGGTCCGCGAGAAGCTGTTTGATTTCCAACAAATCTTTATTTCAAGTCTTGACTTTGCTTTCACTGCCTTCACTTTTCAATTCCAAAGTTAATACCTATTAAAGCCTTGCAAACAGTGGCTGCCAGATGAGTGTCTGTTGCTCGTGGCACACCTGTGCTTTACAGGTTGGGGTTATGGAGCTCCAACTTGTCAACCTGTATATTGCTGAGAATCAACTTTAAAATGATGATGCCATCTGGCATCTTCTTTAGCAACTGTGAAACTAAAAAGGGTTTGTAGTACTTAGAGGGAATTCTGAGCATAAAGCCTATCTGTCTTTTACTTTTTGGCAAATTCACAAAGTCAAATGAAATATTTTTATAAGTTGTTAGAAAAATATTATCAGTTATTTTATTATTATGCACTGTTACCAGCAGGGTGGACGTGCAGAGCCAGTGAATCATGGAGAAATGTGAACACGTGTGTCCTTCGAAGTCTAAGCCTTGGAAGTAGTGATGAATTAGCCAAATCTCTAGTCTGTATTAACAAGGAATCAGCTGCTCTGCTGCATTCAGTCATCCGACCAATATTTATGTTCCAGAAACTGTTCTAGGTGTTTGAGATAGTTATGTGAATAAAAGTTTCCTGCTATCATGGTGTCCTATAATTATATGATATATATATACATGCTTTCTATATATTTGATATATATACTTGATATATACATATACTTAACAATATATACCTGCTATGTATATATACTTGCTATGAATATATATTTAATATGTATACATATACTTGATATATATATATACATACACATATATATACATACTTGATATATATATATTTGATATATATATACTTGATATACATCTGATATATATCTAAATATAGATAGATATTTGGTCTTCATCCCTGTTTGTGGCACAGAGCTCTTAAAAATCTTGGCATTGGGACTTCCCTGGTGGCACAGTGGTTGAGAATCCACCTGCCACTGCAGGGGACATGGGTTCGATCCCTGGTGCAGGAAGATCCCACATGCTGCAGAGCAACTAAGCCTGTGTGCCACAACTACTGAGCCTGCGCTCTAGAGCCTGTGAGCCACAACTACTGAAGCCCACGTACCTAGAATCCACACTCCACAACAAGAGAAGCCACCGCAATGAGAAGCCCATGCACCATATTGAAGAGTAGCCCCCGCTTGCCACTAGAGAAAGCCCACGCAGCAACGACGAAGACCCGACACAGCCAATAAATAAATAAATAAATTTATTTATTTAAAAAAAAACAACGAAAACCAAAAAACCCTCAGCATTTCCTAAGTGATGAAAGCCATAAAGATGTCTTTTGTTATGTTAATAAGGTACTTTTGGACTGCATCTAAGGATGGGAGGGAGGGGAGAGGAGCTGGAGTTTGAAATAATCACCGACAGCCAATGATCTAGTCAGTCATGCCTATGTAACAAAACCTTCATAAAAACCCAACCGTCAGGATTCTGAGAGCTTCCAGGCTGGGGAACCAAAACACAGCCACATGTCAACGTGCCAAGCCCCAAACTCTATGGCGACAGAGGTTCCTTTGCTCAGGGCCTCACCCTGTGTATCTTCATCAGGCTGTTGATTTGTATCTTTTAATATCCTTTGTAATAAACCAATAATCGAGTGAGTAAACTGAGGTTTACTGAGTTCTGTGAGCCACTCTAGCAAAGTAACTGAACCCAAGAAGGGGGTCACAGAAACCTCTGATTTATAGGCAGTCAGGGCCAAGGATAACTTGGCCCTGCGATTGGCATAGGAAATGGGGGCCTTCTTGTGGGACTGAGCCTTTAACGTGCAGCATCTGATGCTATGTCCAGGTAGACAGTGTCAGAATTGAGTTAAACCTGGGGGACACCTGGACAGTGTCCATGGAGAAGGTGTGACCCATGAGGTTACATCTGGAGGAAGAGCATTCCAGGCAGTGGGAATGGGACATTCCCATTCCCCCAAAATGTGATGGGACATTACCTGGCATATTTCAAGAACAGCAAAGAGTCAGCATGGCCTCCCACAAAGTCGTTCTGGAACCCAAACACCCTCCATCTTATGACTCCAGCCTCCTAGAAGACCTTGCAGTCCCTGCATTCAGGTGGCAAAGAGGAAAGAAACAGGTAGACAAGACACACATACTTCTTAGGCTGAAGCCACAAACATATCTCACAGGTTGAGAAAATATCACGTGGCCATACTGAGGGAGTCTGGACATGAGAATCTAATGTATGCTAAAGAAGAAAATATAATTTTAGCTGAAGCTAGTCTGTCTCTAACACAGCAGCCAATATGAATCCTGAGGCACTAGTGTTGGGTTGCACCCTGCAGGCCTGCAAGGCCTCTACTCACCCAGCTTCAATACAGAAGAAAGAGCCTGGAGTCAGAGACAGAGACATCAGTGGTTTAACGGATGGGGGAGCTTACATGTCTGAAACAAGGCCCTGGAGCGACATCCTACCATGTGCGGCAGACCACAGGCAGGACATGGTGCAGTCTTCGCTCCCAGGAGGAAAGGGGAGAGTACCAGTTACAGGGGGCATTGACCTCAGGTTGGCTCATCAGTTACCAGGGAAACTTGCAGAGGGGCAGTGCCTCTCACCATCCCTTTGATAAGAATGACCACTAGCTGGGGTCTGGGGCAGATTTATAGGAAGGTCAGTCACGTGAGTAGGCTGTGGGGGAAGCAGGCACCGGTGGATCAGGGGATGTACAGAGAGCGAGACAACAGTTACCTTGAGTGGCCTGACCATACAAAGTGTCTCTTTAGTGATACCAGATTTAGGGAGATGAGAAAGCCAGTCTTTAATCAGTTAAGGGAAGAATGTATGGACAACAACTCCAAGCTAATCTAGGTCCCTAGTGAGTAAGAAGGCAGGTGACTGAATCCAAACACACCTGATATTGCTGCAATCAGTCCTGCTTTGATAGGCACAAACTTTCAAAACAAAAACAAACATAAAACAAGTAAATATTAGGGTTCAGAAGTGATATCCAAGCCACAATCTTTCTGGTGACCATAAATGCCATTGTTCAGCTGTCTAGAAATATGACAGCAGAAACCATCAGCCCAGCTGCTGGGTAGATGGGTGACCAGGTTCCTGGTCCTTTTCATCACTCTCCACTCTTGAAAGCTATCTTTAGCCATGCAGGTATGGATCCAGTTCCTTCAGAAAGCACTCCAGATGTGGACTGTAGATATTCTGGGAGGAGAAAAGTAAACTTCCCCAATGCTATAGACAATTATTGCTACCTGCACAGTCAGCTTTTGAATTGTATCCATTTTTCTAGCTTTCCTGTGGTCTGTGGTCCTTTGAGTTGTGGCTCTCTCCTGACTTGATAAAACATGTTCACCCTTGAGAGTGGAATCAGAGATAGAACTTGTCGGCAATACTCCAAGAACAAGAGCAGGGGCCCAGTGACAGCGGAGATGCAGTTAGCAGGGCTTCTGCTTGTGGTGTCCAAATCTGATAACTGGAATATTTGTAAAAAGAACTGTACTTGTGAAGTTCAATCCTTTCAGCCTGCAAACTTGTCAGCTCGGAAGCATAATATAACCATATACATGAGGAAGGACAGGTAAAGTGAAAACTCATGCATTTACTAATAACCAAATTCTTTTCAATGCATATATTCAATAACTGAGCACAGGGCTTCCCTGGTGGTGCAGTGGTTAAGAATCCGCCTGCCAATGCAGGGGACACGGGTGTGATCCCTGGGCCAGGAAGATCCCACATGCCTCGGAGCAACTAAGCCCGTGTGCCACAACTACTGAAGCCCATGCAGCTAGAGCCTGTGCTCTGCAACAAGAGAAGCCCAGGCACTGCAATGAAGAGTAGCCCCCGCTCCTCACAACTACAGAAAGCCCGCATGCAGCAACAAAGACCCAATGCAGCCAACAGAAAATTAATTAATTAAAAAAAAATAACTGAGGACATTCAAATCATAATGATTTCTCAGAGTGAAAGCTGAGCTGGTTAACAATTTTGTGACATGAGTTCTAGGGCATAATGGGGATACCATTTTATCAGGAGTCACTGAATCTGGGTGACTCCAGATGACAGGACAGGGGAAAATGGAGATGAATCTCTTCCGTAATTGTATGTATCTTTTCTATTTGACTCAGTTTTGTTTTGTTACCACACAAAAATCATTTTCAATCGCA
Source organism: Hippopotamus amphibius kiboko (assembly GCF_030028045.1). Lineage (NCBI taxonomy): Eukaryota > Metazoa > Chordata > Mammalia > Artiodactyla > Hippopotamidae > Hippopotamus > Hippopotamus amphibius. Next base: position 155,797,117 of record NC_080190.1, on the reverse strand, counting down.
AGAAAAGACATTTTTATTTCTCTGGATTCCATTATAAAACTTCTTTTAAGTTAGGTTGGGAAAGTTGAATTTCACTACATCGGTCATGGTCATGTTTTTAATCAATAAGATAAAATGCAACTAAACATTCTAGAAACAAACAATGAAATGTGGTTATTCATGCCAGCATATTTTTCTTATTACTTAGCAAGATGCAGAGAAAAAAATAAATCCTTAGTAACATTTGTGCATTTAGAAATGCTACCAAAATAAGCAAATCATCCCACCCCTCCTACTGCCCCTTTTATTCTGCTTTTAAAAGTATCACTGCCTCCATTTTTCTAAACACGAATGACATTTTCCTTCAATCATTCACATCATTCATTATGATGAGGATAGTAAAAAGGTAATAGATTATTTTTGTAAAGTGGAATTTTACTCTGAAATCTTTTGTGACTTTCCTGCAAAGTAAAACCTTCTGAGAGCACAATGCTTGTTGCAAAATACTTTTCAAACAATACAGAAATGTTAAACATGAACAGTTAAGTGAAATTAACACTTTGCATAATCCCATAACCAGGAGGCGAGCATGGTTAAGTGTCTGGAGTTCATTCGTCCTAATTTTTCAATACGGGTAGATGAACAGAATAATAAATATTGTACATGTTCTGCAACTTGCTTTTTTCATTTATCAATACATGTAAGCATCTCGTGTCAACCAAATGTCTAATCAAATTATTCAGTCTGATAAATAATGTAAAACTGTTGCAAGTATATTAATTATTATGGCAAAGGAATTCTCTGAACTCTGAGCTTGTCTAGCACAAATGGACCCTTTACATCAGTGTTTCCAATGCCACAGCAAATCAGAACAAAAAGTTATGATTTTTTAAACCAAATATTTTGGTTCATACCCTGGAAACCTCCATTCTGCATTTGAACAGCCCTTCTTGCGGGGGACAGGCCCAAAGGGATTAAGTCCTGGTGGTTGCGATGGTATAAATTAGTCATCCAAAATCATTCCCCACCCCGTCCCAACCTTCTTGAGTTGCTATCTGCTATTAATAATGTATTTACCCTGAAAAAAGCAGAAAAACCTCAAAACCAACATGCCATTCTAAAATCAGTCTCTCTTCCTCAAAGTTTCTAACTCACTTAGTGACATTACCACTCATTCAATCTCCCAAACTTGCAATCTTGAAGCCATTCTTACCTTCTGCCTGTCATTCAACCTTATCCCATCAGTCTGTTCATATCAAGTTCTGCCCATAGTACACACGAAAGCTCTCTCCTCTTATTTCTCACTGCACTGCTGTGGTCCAAGCCCTCATCACCTGAACTACACATCAGGCAGCACGGTATATACAGGGAAGGGTCATGAGCCGTGAGAACAAACCCAGTTAGAGTTAGAATCCCTTGTTTGCCTCTTCTGTAGATGTGTGTCATGTTACTTACCGTACGTGTTTGATCACTTGTAAAAAGGGAATACTCACCTAATTTTTGGAAATCAACTTAATATAAGGAATCCAGAACAGAGGCTAGTACGTGGGAGGTCTTCATTAAATGTCTTTTTCTTTCCTTGATTTTTCCACACACCAGTCTATCTTACACTTACACTATATAAAAATTGTTTTCAGACAATAAGCCCAATCAGGTCACTTACCTACTTAAAGACCCCCACTGACTTCCTATTGCTTTCAGGCAGAAACCTGAACGTTTTGTCATGGGATAGATCTTCCACAATCTTGCCCAAATTACCTTACCTGCTTCAAATTAGAGTGAGAAGTTGGGAAGCTCTGACACCATCCTATTTCCCTTTTCTTCCCCTCCACCCTAATACGTGGCTGAACACACAGCAGATACTAATTAAAAGTTTGATTGGTGGATGGATGCATGCACAAAGAGATGGACGAATACATGAACACATTAATGACTACATTTATAGGAAGACAAGATTTAAATACCTCTTCCTCACATCCTGAAATACTTAATAGATATGAATTTGCAAACCTCTAAGAAGCTGATCGTTCATTAGGAGGCATTACTGCTGTCTCCCAAATGTTCTGGCTTATAGCTAGAGGAAACTCTTCCCACTGTAGACTGAGTATATGATCTGACTCAGATTATAAATCAAACTGTGAAAGGATGAGATGATTCTACAAACATTTATTAAGCGGCTGTTAGTGCTACACACACTGTGGACAGTCTGAGATCACTGACAGAATGCACACAAGTAAAATGGGAGCACAGAGGTTAAAGAACTAACTAGAGGGACTTCCTAGGTGGCGCAGTGGGTAAGAATCCGCCTGCCAATGCAGGGGACACAGGGTTGATCCCTGCCCCAGGAAGATACCACATGTCACAGAGCAACTAAGCCCGTGCGCCACAACTATTGAGCCTACACTCTGGAGCCCGTGAGCCACAACTATTGAGCCCATGTGCCGCAACTACTGAAGCCCACGCGCCTAGAACCCGTGCTCTGCAACAAGAGAGGCCACAGCAATGAGAGGTGCGTGCACCACAATGAAGAGTAGCCCCCACTCGCCGCAGCTAGAGAAAGCCCGTGTGCAGCAACGAAGACGCAATACAGCCAATAAAATAAATAAATTAATTTTAAAAAAAAGAACTAAATAGAAAAAGGGTCTATGGTGTCATGGTGATGGAGGTTGTCTAGGTGGTGATGGTGGGGTTCAGAGAAGGCTTCACACAGAAAGAGGAGCCTGGCCTAGTTTCAAAGGGTGAGTATGAATATAAGTAGGTCCTTTACTTCTTTGGGATAACTGAAGGAAGCTGAAAATTAAATGTTATTATGGAATAACTGTTACTTTCATAAGGTGTGATAATGAAATTGTGGATTTGAGGAAAATATCCTGGTTTTTCAGGGATGCATGTTGAAGTATTTAAGGGTGAAGTGTCATGATGTCCACAACTTGTATCAAAATGCTTTAAATTTATGAAACAAATACGGTAAAAATTATTGGTTAAAGGCAATGGCATGCGTTTATTTGCTAGTCTCTCTACTTTTCAATATGTTTAACACTTTCATAATAAAAGTGAAAATCAAAACAAAAAAAGTACGTCCTTTAAACTGGGGTAGGACAAAGAAGGCTTTCCAAGGGGAAGAAAAAGCCAAAGAGAGAGAAATAAGAGAGAACATCAAGAGTTTTTGCCACTAGTTCACTGTAAGTATAGTTTGGAGAATATTTGGCCAAGAGATACATTTCAAAATAAAATGAGAAAAATCAAGTTGGAGAACTTGTGGAAACAAAAATGAAAGAAGGATAGTAGAAGGTGTAGAAATGTTCCAGGTGATCTCATTCATTTCTGTAGCCTTTAAATGCTACCCACATGCCTGACTCCTAAATCTATATCTCTAGCCCTGGTTACTCTCCCAAACTCCCACTCACGCTCAGTTATCTCCTAAACTGAACTCTCTCACCACTCTGCCCTGAGTCTGTAATTCTAGAAATCAAGTGTTTCTAACCAAAGCGATGAAAATTCTGAAGAGTAATGTCCTTTTATGAAATGATACTTTGTTACTTTTAGAAACGATATAAACTATAAGTTAAAATATACGTATATTCCTGCCAAAATAGGTAAGTCAATAAAAATGCACTTCAAAATAAGCTTTTATTACAAGGCAACATATTGTAAACATAAAAATCCTGAATTTTGAATTACATCTTCTTATTACGAACATTTCACTCAATAAAAATCTCATGAACTGGGTCCAAGTGATGACAAATTCCAAACTAATGAAATGCTCCCGTAGCTTAAATAAGCAAATTTAGATCACCAAGTAAAATCAAAGCCAAGTGTAGCTGCAAAACTCAAGAATGATATGAATGGACTAGAACCTCTAGTGGTTTATACTTTACCATTTGTATCAAACTTGGAGTGTCTTCTGAGTGACACAGTAGTCCATGCATTTGCAAGGGCCAAACATTAAAGCATACAGACTACCCTTCTCTCTTTCCAGTTGTTGAAGACCAAGAAATCTGAGATACAAGGGAATGAAGTGACTGATGACACATCCCACTCATTTAAAGAGCTCTCTCAGGTGATTCTAGGCCAGGTCATTCAATCTCGTGCAAGCTTTTCTCCTCATGAGTCCCACTTTCCACATGTGGGAAGCATGTGCTGTAACTAAAAGGGAACCACTGTTGGTTATCTGCTCACTGTCTTCTTTCACTTCTTGCAAAGGCACCAAAAACAAAAACCAAAAAAAACTTACCGGATCCCCAAAGGTACACACAGACCCTTCTGTTTGAATGCTTTGGATGGAAAGGTCTTAAACCAATCTGTATGGTAAGGCGACCCAAAGAAGTTCAAGACACCTTCCTGATCCAGGAAGAATCCAGCTTCCGATGATAAATGACCCCATCCCTACTCCTGGCAATTAACTGTTACTAGGGAGGTGCTACAGAGGAAAAGGAACACACATTCAGTTCATGGTGATCTTTCATCTCTATTTTCAACAATTGATAGAACTCAAATCTTTTTCAAATATCTAGTGTCCTCCTTCATGAGCGAAGACAAAATACAGTTTAGAAATGAGGATCTAGTAGATTCAACCTCAATTCCTCTCTGTCTTCTAGAATTTTTCAGGCTTTTCTTAAAACCAAAAGATAAATGGGTTCTTCAGTCAACCACTGCCAGACATTTATTTAGCATCAGTCTTACATTTTCACAGTCGTTACTGTCTAGTGGGTTATAAATGAATAATACAATTCTGCTATCTCTTACACTCAAGTCAATTGCTTTTTTTGTGTCCTACCACACTCAGAATGGATGAATAAATGTATGAATGAATGAAAGTGTGAATGACTGTCTAAAGCAGGGCAGCTGTTGTTTAAACCTGAGGTCAAACCTCAGCTAAGGGGACTTCCCTGGTGGTCCAGTGGGTAAGACTCTGCGGGGGTGGTTTGGGTTCGATCCCTGGTTGGGGAACTAGAGTCTGCAAATAAGAGTCCTCATGCTACAACTAAAGATCCTGCATGCCACAACTAATGCCACAACGAAGATCCCATGTGCTGAAACTAAGATCTGGTACAGCCAAAATAAATAAATAAATATTAAAAAACAAAAAAACAAAAAAACCCCTCAGCTAAGACTACAAAAGTTTAAGGTATAAAATAAAAAGAATCCACATACATTGTTTCAAATTTTTATTTGCTTATAAAAAAGAACGGAAATAGGTTTGCAAAAACATATCTGCATGTACAAAACAATCCATGTGGTTAAGGAGGGCAAGCTCTGGAACATACTGCTGGATAAATTGTTCATCAAAATTGGATCTCTTTGCATCAGAATCAGTGGAAAGTCATTACTTTACGTCAAAAGCCACTGAAGAACTAAATCTATTTTTACAATCACCAAATTCAGAAAGGTTATATTCTAACGCATATTCTTGGATACCAGTGAAGCTAGTTACCAAGCAATCTCAGAGTTGGACAGATCTATTAAGCAAGAGGTAGTTTCTCCAATCATGTCCCTTTTTTCTTTTCAGCAAGTCATTCCTAGGGGGGATAAGCATAAACAGCATAATCTTCAAATCCCTTTGAATTCCTGTTCTGCTGGGACCCCGTTTCCCTCAAATACAATCATGTCTGTCTTGTTGCATTTTAGGACTTGAGATCATCCAACAGAAAAGATTTCAGAGTTCAAACGTTTTGGCCAATTTTTCTTTGAGTATGCCGTAAAAACAACAAAGAGAAATCAATCCTATGGTGTCATGGATTAAGGGGATTTTTTAAAAAATACACCTTTTTGTTAATATCGCAATAATATTAACAACACCCAAGGAGGAGATGTAGGCTGATGAAATGAGCCCCCCAAAGGTAGCATACAAACCACATAATGACATTCTTCTTGAATAAGTTGCCTTAAGAGCTTTTGCGGTTGGTCCTCCAAGTTCTCCTGAGACTATCAGATCCCAGAGCCCCACAGCTCAATGGCTTCCAGCTCATCTTGGACAGGGGTGAATTCTGGCTGATCAGGATGGGAAGCTAGAGAGGAAGAGTGGGGGTGGGGACTTGATAGAACCCAGGAACCATAAATTGATATCCTCCCCTCATATGGGTCCGTAGAGACGTAGTCTCTAAAGTACAGAGATATCCTGCTTGGGTAGAAAGTAGTAGCTACCTTTACCCACCACGCTGCTTGCACCTTCCCCAGGAGGTTCAGATGGTTAGCAAAAGAAGGAAGGGATAGATACACTGCATAAATTGTTAGGAAACTAGAATCACAGCCAACTGCTTAAATATTACATGTTTTATTTACAAAAGAAACCCTGAAATACCAGCAGAATGATGTAAGCAAGATAAATTCTAAAAACAAATCTCATGTTAGAAGTCCAACACCAGGGGACAGGAAGGAGTGGGGAGGTGACCAGAGGAAGAATGGATAGTAGGGTGGTCAGGGAGAAAGATGCCCAGCAATCTGTGTGGGAATAGGAAAGAGGAGAAGGCACATTTAAGTAACTATTCCCGGGCCTTCAACTAGGGAAGTCTGGGATAATTCTTGGCAGACAATCTACACCCAGGCTGATACAGAGCAGTCAGTTTCTATGACAGTTGACACATGTGATTTGGTTAAGTTCCAGCCTTATCCTCGTATGTGTTCGGAGCAGGGAGGGCAACAGTTGTGACAGTGGGCAGGGAAGGAAGCAGGTGAAGCAGGGAAGCGAGTGCCCATTGTTAGGGGCAGCGGCTGGGTAGTGGTGGTCAACAGGACAGTTCTGTATCTGCAGCCAATTGCCCAGGCCAATATAATGAGTGGAGGAGGTCCACATCAGTGCTGGTAATCATTGTAAGGGATCACATCTTAATAAGGGACAGGGAGATTTGAGAGAGTGGGGAGGGAAGAGATGAACAGAGAAAAACACATCAGCAAAACTTTAACCAGTCCCTCTGGCAAATAAGGTTAAATTTCTTCTAGAGCAGAAAACTTAAATTCATTGGCTAATAAGTTTATTGCCCCAAAGCAGTCTCTGAACCTCTCCCTTGATGCTTCCAAGAGTGACTATGTTAGAAAATGTCCCATTACACAACCCTTCAGCATGCAGACCACAGATGTTTTTAGGAAGCATAATTTTTTCAGAATCTCAGACCAGTAGTTAGTAAGAGGCAAGGACACCATGGCCACTTTTGTTTCTTAAAATAATCCCTGGTCACCTAAAATGCATGCAGTGGGCAGTGTGTCACCCAACAGAATCTCCAGGGCCCTCCTTATTATGGGGGAAGTTCTGAGTTTGAGGTTTCCCCAAAACAAGACTAAAACTATATAGGACATCATGGCCACGCCACAGAAGTAACAGAGAATGTTCAAACACATCCCTCAAAGACGAAATATGAGGTCAGAGGCCAAGTCTGTGTGGATCCTCATTTGGAAGCAAGGAAGACTTTGATGTGGTATTATTTTAAATTTCCTCTTAAGGGGTGACCTATATATTAATTTGTACTTTATAGAAGATGCCTCTGGATAATTTAAAAGGTAGTGAGCAATTCAAGCTCTTCCTCCTGCCCCTCAGAAGTCTGGTTTTATAGCACCCCCAGCATTATGGTACTAAGCATAGTTAAGACATCGCTCAAAGCCCACAAGAGGCTGACACTTACCTCCCACGCCGTAGGCAGAACATGAAGAGGGGTCGCAGTATCCAGGCTGGCCAGAAGGACCCTGTGGTCCAGGTGCCCCCAAGTGACCAGGTGGACCCCTTGGTCCAGGAGAGCCAGGGGGTCCAGGACTTCCTGGACGACTCTCCCCGGAAGGTCCTAAGAAGTACCCACCAAGGGAAACAGTTGGTCTTTTATCATCACAGGGTGAGTTTTCAGACTACCAAAAGTAAACTAACTCTTACAAGAAGCCATCTTACACATCTCGACAACTAGGGTGACCTGCCTCTCTCTACTCACTGAGTTCTATTCCTGAACTGGATTTCCTGGACAGAGGCTCACACTGCAATCACACGTTCTCCTGGAGGTCAATGTTTTCAAACAGTTCAGGAAAGCGGAAAGCAAAATACACTCTCTTTTTTAAATGACCCCTTGTATATTAAAGGGAAAGGCGCATAACACTGTCAACCTTATTTTTTTTGATGGGGCTTCTGTTTCCCAGTGCAGGTTCCTTATGAATTCAACGTACAGGCATGCACACACACACACACACATGCATGCACACACATGAACACACTTGATCTCAACCTTATAACCTATATGGGTTTATGACCGCAGATAACTGAAATAAATTAGTCTAAGTCTGAAAGAAATTATACTGGAGGAAAAAAATGAAAATTCTGAAATTGGACCCAGTATGTGAACCCAAAATTCCTTTAGGCTAGTTTATATCAATTGAGAACTTATATTGAGTGAAAGTAAGAAGGGGATTAAAATTTTTGTGAATTTAAGAAGTATGTCAGGTTGAAATTTTTTTGGTTTATGTATTTGTATTGTTTTGCTTTACGCCTGGATTCCAACAGTATTTAGAAGGCCTTTTCCAACTAGAAATAAAACTCTTCAATTAGAACCAAAATGAAAACTAGGAACATGTATCACCTTATATTTGAAAAGTGTTGTGACTCTTAGATACATTCAGTGTCGTTCAATTAACATTCACCAACCATTCATTCTGTGTAAGGCACGAGCTAGATCATTTTCTCATACGATCTCTAATAATAGGAGTATTTATACTCAAAGTGAATCTATTGCATTAGGAATCTCTCCTACAAAAAGTATATTAGATTGGAAAGAAAAATTGGTAAATCATTTGATTCAATACGGCTAAGACTGGGATTGCAAATATCCAACAGGATTGTAAATTTATAACTCTAATAAATGACTACAATTATCTGGAGACCATTCTAAAAGCACATAGTAAAATACATAAAACTCAAAACTTACACAAAACTCATTCAGTAAGACGACCATGATGGCAGAAACTATGAGTGTTCATCAACTATCCATGTGTTCCTCTAGATTTTGAGACTCTCTTACAGTTCAGCTTGGGCTGTGTGACTAGTTCCAGCCAGTGAAACACAAGTAGAAACGATATGTTTCCTCCTGCATTCAGGAAGTTGATGTGCCTTCTTTATCTTTCTCCTTAAAGCCTTTAGTTCCAAAATGGGGAGAAAGTTACCCTACCCACATCAAAGTCTGGATAAGTGTCAATCCACTAAGCATTTGGGATGGATCTGTGTGTCAATCTACACAGCATTGCCTAGCCCAGCCTAACCCATGCAACCTATAAGATCCCAGAAATATGGTGTAACTCTGGGGGCTTCTGTATTGGGAGGCTTGCTGCTAACAAACTGGACTCCCAGTGAAAGGAATGAGAAATACAGCCATTCCAGTTGGACACAAGCGTATAATATGGCCATTTGCCTGACCTGCAATGTCAAGTGAATATAAAGATTTAGGATTTCCATCTTGCAGTTTCCTGTTAGGTAGGAAGAGTTACCTGTTGGCCCGGGGGGGCCTCTTGGACCTTGAGTTCCAATGCCCGGATTTCCTTTTTCTCCCTTCACACCAGTTAAACCTGTTTAAAAAAAGAAAAGAAAAGTTCTCCTTAAAATGAAATCTGGGTAGTTCTGTTTTTCTGGGTTTCAAAAGGACCTCTCTGATGCAGACAACGATGAGGGTTGATTGGGGGTTATGGTTACCATGGCACTTTTAAACTGAATCCTGACACCGGTGACTTCTGCACAACCACGTACAGAATGCTGGCTCTGTATCTGAGCATGTTGTCTGTATTTGTAATACTGCAAGTTTATCGTCCTCCCTCCCACTGAAGTGGCTCAGCCTGCTGGGATCTGGCCTGTGTCCTTGCACGCACCAGGCCACTGGACTTATGCAGCTGGCACTCCGCAAGTAAAAGTAACACAATAGAAATCACAAGTGGACACGTCTAACATTTTCCTTTTGGTCCACCCTGTAATGTATCTGCAAAAGGCATGAATTATAATTAGGCAGCGAAGTCCTAAAGAGTGTAAGTTTCCATTAAAAACTTGGAAGCTTCAGGAAAGCCTGTGTTTGATTTGGCTGATTCAGTCCCATAAAAATCTAAACCTATTCATGTTTCTTTTCCACTGAATAAACTTCTTATGCCAAATAATTTACGGTGCTGTTAACAAACTATACATTTTCACAGGCAGAAAAACACAGAAACATATACTCTGACACCTCATCGTCCAAACAGATCCTATCACAAGATTGCTGGACGTGTGACAGCACACTATGTTGAGGCCCAATTCGTCAAGCAGAGAGTTGCATCAGACTGGGGTCTGGATTACCCTGGCTCACATCATAGAAAGTCTCTGGTATCTGTTTTTCATGTACAACAATACTTTGAAATGATAGAATGCGGAACTACATCTCTTTGTAATTACAAAGAAATTATGTGTGAATTGGCAAAGCCTAGGAAGGACCATAAAGGAAAATAATCAATTTGATCAGCAGCAGGCATGCAAGTGACCTAAAGTGTTTAAAATTACCAATAACTAAGCCTGGGCAGCCGGGAGGGCGGGGCTCGGCAGAGACCGCCGCACCCATCCCGTGCCCTCCGCCTGGGGGGCGAAAGCAGAGGCGCCAGGCCTCAGAACAGACCAGGGGTCCCAGCCCTGCCCTGCCCTGCCCTGCAGGGACCAAGGCCCTCAGTCTTCCTCAGAGCCAGGCTGGGCGTCACTGAACCTGCGACCCCGAAGCCAGGAAGGCGGAGTGGAGCGGGGCCTGGCCAGAGCCTCAGTCTGACATTCCAGATCAGGGGGTGGATGTGCGCTGTGGGAACTGAGGCTGCCCGGGACCCCTGCCTGGGACCCCCGGCTTGTCACCCCACTTCACTTTTCTACCGGGAACCCCTCCCCCTACCCTCACCTTGCTATGTATTGCTGTAATTTATTGACCTCAAATATGCTGCATAACAGACCTCACTCGGGGCAGGGAGGATCCCCAGGGCTCCCCACCTCCACTTGGCGGGGCCCCGTGGGGCCAGGTGCTGAGGGGAGCCTCTCTGCCCCCACCCATCACTTGCTTTCCCCCTCCCCCATTGGGGGACCCCAGGTTGGGCACTGGCCCATTCACAAATACCTCGAGGGGGCGGGGGAGGGAGGGGGTTTAGCTGTTTTGTTTAACGGAGGGATCACGTCCTGCTACGCGCCCTTCCCAGGAAGGGGGGGGCCGCGATCGCACTCCTGTACCGGCCACTGCCGCCGTCAGTCATCACACTGAGTTCACTTCCCTCGAGAGTTTGGATAAATTCAGGTCAGAGCTGCAGGTACGCAGCCCTCAGTGTCATAGCAAAGTAGTTCACCGATCTCTCCATTCAGAAGCATGCAGTCTTAATGTACAGAGATGAGAAGCTGTTATTTTATGATCTTTTCATTAAAAGCTTGATTGAAAACAAAAAAAAAAAAAAAGAAAATTACAAATAACTTTTTTTCCCCTTCTAAGTACAATACACATTCACTGTAAGCAAATTAGAAAACACAAAATGCAAGGACTCCAGTTCTAAAAAAATAATCACTTTGATCATCTTGGTTTGTAACTTCCAGAAAGAAAGATATTGATGTAGTATTAACTCTGAGAATAGCAGTTTTTTCTACACTGCACATATAATGATTGTCCTTTGATTTGAAGTTTTGATGTCTGCTGTGTTCCTTGTGACCACCTCTTGGGGTCAAGGTATACCTGTCACCTTTAAAAAAGCCCTTCTTCCTTGTTAGCGGTCCTCAGGGCTGCTCTACCCACTGCAATGCTTCCCTAACACCCACGCCTATTGCACGTGGACTTGGTGGTGTTTTCTGAGCTCATAAAAGCCCAGTACTGCAGGAAGAGGGCAGGACACCGACCAGCAAGCCTCTGAACTCCTGTTTTCAGCCTAATTCTTCTCCTAGGAACTGACAGAAAGAGGGTGATTTCTCAAAAGTAAAACTACAATCACATCTGAATTTAAAAATCATATAACTTACTCAGGCAAGTCAATATTTAACATTCAATTGCTAAATCAAGTTATTCAGACTGAAAAGCACCCTGAGTAGGTCTACTGGGCTTTACCCAATTAGCTATTAGTTTAGCTAATTGGGTAATAATTGCAGGGAGTGCTTTTTTTAATTGGAAGTAGATGCTCCCTCACTTGCAAATGATTGTGCCCTAACGCGCATCTCAGAATTTAGCAGAAATCACATCTTCTTCTGTGAGAACTGGAGTCGCTTTCCCCACAGGGAATCACTAATTTTTAAAGAATTAGAGCACAAGAAAATACACTGATGACTAACAGCAGGCTGCGTGATTAACTGCATGGTGACTCAGAGGCTTCCTGTGACCTTACAGTACCCAAGGATCAACGTTACAGACATGGCTTCTCGGGGATTCTCCACAAGTGGAAGACGGAGGAGATTAGGATGATCAGAACATCCAGGACAGTATCCTTGGGAATAAGCCCCTGCTGAGAGTTCCTGCCCGATCCTTTGCTTACTCACAAAGAAAGCAAAAGGTGGGGAAGACTGGGGAGGAGAAAGTCTGGTGGTTTTAAATTTCTAGTTATGTAGAGAAAAACAAGTGGCATTTGATATTATCTGCAATACAATTCAAAGTAACATTCACAAGAATGTTCCAGCCCCTCAAGATGCCTTAAAGGAAAAGAAAAAAGAAAACTTTTAAGGATATCATTATATATTAACAGAGAATTTTAGATTTCATTATCCTTCAAGTTATGAAATGTTGCAACTACATGTAGGCCAACATATTCATATTTGTCTGTCTTCACTTGTGTTTCTCAAGCTGAAGGAATACTCATCTCCATGACAACTGAACTCGATTATAAATCATTTTTTTAGAGTGAAAAAACCATGTTAAAAATCATTATTTAGGGGCTTCCTAGGTGGCGCAGTGGTTAAGAATCCGCCTGCCAATGCAGAGGTCACAGGTTCGATCCCAGCTCCAGGAAGATCCCACATGCCGCGGAGCAACTAAGCCCGTGTGCCAAAAAAAAAAAAAAAAAAAAAAAAAAATCATTATTTAAGTATCTAAGATGAGGGCTGAAACTGAAGGCTAAGCTTAGAGACCTCAGCTCTCTAAAAATAGAACTGGATATACTTTTGATAAGCCTTGTAGGTCATAATTTAAAGGAAGGAAATCAAATGTTCTAAAATGTCAGCCTGTGATTGTCCATAAGATGACAGTAAAGTCTGGGCAGTCATTCTTTATGGACAGAATGCAATCCCCACCCAGAAATAAGGGCTTCCTCATACATCTCTTTTGTGAGGATCCAAGGTGGGCCACGTGGTGCTGAGATGGGGTCACTAGAACTAAGTACCAGCATCCTTTTCACAAAGACATGGGAACTCCTAGGTTCACAGGATATTCCATCCTGAAATACCCTTTCTACCTTGGATGTCTCCATAAACACACCTCATTCTTCAAGACTCAACTCAAAGCTTCTCTACAACCACAACAGGCAGAAGCACAAGAAATTCAAGGGGGTAAGGATTATCTATCTCACTCATGGCTACATCCCCAACCTTTGTATGGTGCCCTCCACATGGTACATAAGTAACAAATATTTACTGAATGAACAAATGAATGAGTCAGCGAATGAATGATTTGCTTCCGTATCATCTGTGCCTCCTTTGGCACTTATCCCAATGCATTGCTTGTTCTCACATTCATCTTGCCTGGAACCATGAGCCTGATGACGGCAGGGAGCATGACTTATTTATTGCTCTAGTGTCAGATCCAAGCAGAGTCTCACACATAGTAGGTGGTCCAGTAAATACTGGAAGGCTAACTGAATGACTGGATGTCTACACCAACATGCAGCTGGTTTTTAAAAGCAAGCATGACCTTTTGAAGGATCCACAAACAAAATTCGTTAGGCTGGGGCTCTGATTTTACTTTCACATGCCTGGCTTTTGTGAAAACTGTTGTTTTCTAACAAGTTCCTTATGTGTCAATATCAACTACGAGCGTCATTTATAGATAAATGTCATGGACTCCAATTAAATTTAAGTTTCTGTCATTTTTAAGAAAACGAGCTGATATAAATGAAGATCTAACTTACCAAAAATATGATTTAGCTAAGATGAAAATATCCTTAGTTTTCTGTGGAGTTACCAAAAAGTATAGGATATCATAAAGTCTTTTCTATTATTTAATCATTCATTCTTTCCTTTTTCTTTTTTAATGAGAATGCTTATGATCTACTCTCCTAGACTTGTTCTCATTAAAGTTTTAAGATCTTACTCTTATTTCTTTCTTTTTTGAAACTTTTAAAATAAACTTTACTTTTTTAGAGCAGTCTTACGTTCACAATAATACTGAATAGAAATTAGAGAAATGTCCCACATACCCCCTCCCCCTACACTTGCATGGCCTCCGCCATTATCAACATCCCCCACTAGGGTGGCACATTTGTCATATTCTTTCTTTTCTAAAGTCTCATTAGAAACCACATCAGGGCTACCTGATTCTCCCTTACCACTAATCTAACACTGACCCTCCAATATTTTCTTTAATGATCTACTAAGGCAGAGACCTCTTTGTTTTAGTTCTTCATTATATTCCTAGTACCAGGCACATATCAGTCACTCAAGAAGTATGATGAATGAATGAAATATGTCTGATTGCAGACCTTGATAAAGCAAGAATGTGACCAGTTGGCATGTCAGCTATTCCTATAAATGGCTTCACCGGGTTTTTTTCCCCCCCACTGGGTTTTGAATGATAGATGCTTTACATGTATACTCACTTAGTCTTCACAAGAAGCAAGACAGAGGGCACTACTCTTAACCCTAAAAGAGGGCTGTGATTCAGAGAGGTTAAGTCACTTGTCCTTAGCTGGTAAGTAACACAGCCAAGATTTCAACACAGGCAGGTTGATGCCCAGGGCTATATACTTAACCACAACACTCCCTGCCTCTCCATCCCAAGCTGGACCTAGAGCCTGCGCTTGTCTTGTCTGCTGTAGTCATGGCTTCCTAAACTGCCTGCCCAATCAATCTGCACATTTTCTCTGGCTCCGCACTCAGAAATCAGCCCCATCGTTATCACATTTCTTCAGCTTACTTCCCTTGGTTTGAGCATTTGCCCTCTGCTCTGAGCAAGAATTGGGGTTGATTTTTTAAGAGGATTTATCCTGCTCACATTGATGACTTGCCTGGGGTCTGGCCTTTGGTTATCAGTTTCCTATTTTCTTTGGCCTATTGGCCTCTGAGTGGGGAGATTTTACTCATTTCTATGGTCCCCTGACCACACCAAGCCCTCAGGCTGGAGTCTCGTGCTACTCCATGGAGTACAGTCATGCCCTCTTAATCCCAGACATTCTGAGCAACTCCCAGAATTTATGCCCAGGCAGATATGCAAGGCCTGGGTAATGCTTTCATTGCAATTCTACCAAGAAGCCACAGAAAATGTGAGACAAGGCGTCAGCTGTGTTATTATATTGTCTGTTGCCTGGGAAATGGCTGGCAATAAATTCCAAGTATATTCTACTCTTCATTCAATGTATGCTTGAATGCCTGCTGGGTACAAGGTACTGGACCACGTAGCTAGCTACAAGGTAGCAGATTAATTGGACTCAATCCAACAAGTATTTTATGCCCTTGTCCAGGCTCTGCCATTTTTACATGCTTGGCCTGTAGGATTAGTACCAGCATGTGGAGCTCCATGTTTTATGCCACGGTGGCCAAGACTGGAAAATACATATTGGTTTTAAATGTAAAAAAAACCTCTGCAAACTATTGCTAAGGGTCCCTCTCCCTCTCTCCTTTTTCATGAAACAACTGGCCATCTAGTATGCCTCTATAATTCAGGGCTCAGCCAGGGAAAGGTAAACCACTCTAGATCTTTCAGGCAGAGGGAATTTAATACAGGGATTTGGTAACATGGGTGATAGAAGGACTGAGACGCCAAATAGAGATGATGAGGTAACCTATAACATCAGCAACAGCAGGAAGCCACTATCACTCCTAGATGTGCAGGGACAAAGAGAGGAAATGATGTACCTGGAGCCCAGTGCCGAGGACCTTCCGGTAAGATCTAGAATGAGAGTGAGAAATGGTCCAGTGGAAGCAGGAGCCACACAGGGGCTGTAGCCACAGCTAAAGTGGCAGAGGAGGCAGGGGTGGGGGGTAAGAGGAGAAACAGCCTGACTTTTCTCCTCTTCTTACCCTCTAATCCTCTGCAGTGCCTCTCATTGGCCAAACCTGCTCAGCAGCAGAGGGCAAGGGAGCCAGGAAACACAGTGATGTACAGCTAAAGGAGGGAGAGGACCAAACCGAAAGCAAACTCCCATTCCAGTCCCAATATCAGGTGCTGAAAATTCAGTGTCAAAACCATCCTTCCTGCCTGTCATAGGTCACCATGCAATAGGCAAAACAGACAAATAAATGAGTAGCTATAATGCAGTGTGAGAATCACTACTGGAAAATATGAAGGCACTGAATGGAGGCATCTATGGGGAATCTCAGAAGGCTTTCCAATAGAGCTGACCCTTGGAGTTAATTCTTGAAGAGCAGGCATTAGCCAAGGGAAGAAGGGGTAGATGGACATGCACATGCAAAGCCTTGCTGATGAGAGAACAGAGCATGCCTGGGGAGCTAGAAGTGGTTTGGAATGGCTTTGGCAGCTGCAGGCTGGAGAGTGGTGGAATAAGAGGCCAGTCTAGGCCAGGCCATGACAAGCTTAGTGTGTCAGACTGAATTTGGATATGGGCCCTTACATACATAGAACGCCTTCAGTACTTTCTGTCTAGATTATGTGTGTAACATCATACTCTATTTCTTAAAGAGGAACTCAAATTGTTTAAGCTTTGGGACCCACAAAACCTGGGTCTGCCTCTGCTGGATGCAACAAAGCAGTACAACCAGCTGAGGTCGACCAGAACCCCACAGAGCTCAACCCCAATAAACACTGTGCTAGTCCCACTGAAGAGCTGAGAAAAACTCACTGAATCATTAAGTAGGGCTACCCAGTAGCCGAAAGAACCCACTAACCAGATCAAGAGCAAGACAAGGGGACATTTTGCACTTCAGTGTTTTCTGTCTCTCAGACATGATAATATAGGCAGGAAGTCCTCAGGTCTTTTGACCACAGACATCTAAATTAGACACACTAACTTTGGGGAGTGAAGGGGAGGGGTGAAGCACAGCAGGGAGAAGGGAGTGAAGGAGAGAGAATGGCAGTTGTAAAGGGAGAAGGGAGGAGAGAGGAGAGAAGATGATGAGGTACCCAGCTCATCAACACACACCAACCCCATCTCACTATTTGCAGGTTGACACTTCACACCTGCAGGTCTGGAGCAAAAGGGAACTGGGATTAGATAGGGCACCAGGAGTCCTGGTGTTTCCTCCACCTAGTTTTGCCACTGATACTATGACCTTATGGGTGCATAATAAAAATGTCAGGTCACATGCCACCCTATTACTTTCAGCTCCAAAGTTTTCATTGCTCCTCTTCAAATGCCATATCATTTCCAACACTGACTGTTGGGAAAATTATAAACGATCCAAAGTTAGCAGAAAAATGAGCTAATTGCTCTAGCTTAAAAAATGAGCATTGTAGGTTCAGCAATAATATTCATCCAGTTGATGATACTTAAATAGATATTTAAATTACAGCTTGGTCTGGTCTTCATTCTTTACAGAACTGAAAAGTGATGTGATGCTCTCCTTTCTTGGAAAAGAAGGGAGTTGTGTCAGGGCATTGGGACATGGTCAGGGTCTACAGGCCAGGGAGCCTGGAAACACAGTGATGTACAGCTGAAGGAGGGAGAGGACCAAACCGAAAGCAAATTCCCATTCCAGTCCCAATATCAGGTGTTAAAACAAAATGTGTTATGGCCAATAGCCCTTCAAAATAAGCATGAAGAATCACTATTAAGATAAATACATCTTTTATCTAGGATCCTCATCATGTTTTTCCAAGCTAGCAAAAAAGTTCAGAAGAGTCAAATTAACTGCTGTATTCACATGGTAATTTAATGTCAAAGTTAAATCCAGAACCAATGAAAATGGAAAGGATTAGTGAATATATCTTCTCTATGTATGTTTTTACCCAGCTACACAAATGCACTTTGGTATATTAATTTATTATTTATTGCTTTAAAAGCCATGTCAAAATATTCACTGAAAATGGTTTATCATAGCTAATATAAACAGCTTCAGTTTTATCATATAAACTAGTACATGTTATACTTCCATTTCCCTTGTTTATGTTCAAGGCCAGAAATGTAGAAAATGCCAAAGCACATTTCTACATTTTAAAGAAAGGGGGTGGAGAAAAGGGAATTGGATGAAGGAGGTCAAAAGATACAAACTTCCAGTTACAAGATAAATAAGTCCTAGGGATGGAATCTATAACATGATAAAAATAATTAATACTGCTGTGTATTATATATAAAAACTGTCAAGAGAGTAAATCCTAAGAGAAAAATATTTTCACAAGAAAAAAACATTTTTTTCCAATTTCTTTAACTTTGTAGCTATACGAGATGATGGATGTTCGCTAAACTAACTGTGGTCATCATTTCATGATGTATGTAAGCCAAATCATGATGCTATACACCCTAAACTTATACAGTGTATGTTAACTACACCTCAATAAAACTGGAAGAAAAAATGATAAAAAATGAAGGAAAGGGAGTCTCTCTCTCTCTCCAGATAATTTGCACATGTGCACACATACACACACCCACGCAATATAGGCGGAAGGTCCTTTGACCTTTTGACCACAGACACCTAAATTAGACACACTTAAATCTGGGCACTGAAATATCCAATGCATTTTCTATTTTATATGCATTAGGAAATGCATATAAAATATACCCAGCATAACCAAAATTTCTATTTAAAAATTTCACCTGCTTTTCTGGCTAAAATTATATGACGATGACTTGGAGAAAATGCTGACATTGTCAACTTGATGGTAATTGGCTATTAACAGGATGTCTTTGGACTGATGAACTATAACCACATGGGCTTCTGCTTTTATCATGGCTCTAGGGTTGAATGAGGAATGGCAGCCAAAAAGCTAGCCAAGTGGTAATTAACACCATAAATCACTTATGAGTCATGAAATAACTATTGGATGACAGGTATTATGAGGAATAAAAGGAAAACAGACATTAAATTTGGTTTGTGGGGAGCATGCAGGCTCATTGGTGAAATAGGATTAATAGAAGTGAAACCAATAAAGGACAATTCAAGAAAGTATATTCTACCGGGGTGCCAAATGATATGTTTTACACAGTAATGAGATAGGGATCAGCCACCCATTCATCGGTCAAATATTTGTTCAAGCTCCTTGTGGAGGATGTAGAGATAAAATGCATGGTTCCATTCAGGGAACTCACAGTCCAGCGGGAAGACAGACAAGTACATCAACAATTATAATATAATGGGAAACTGCTACAATGGAGGCATGTGTCTGGGGACCAGAGAGTACAAATGAGAGAGATCTTACTCAGATCTTCCCCCTGTTCATCCAGTTGGAATAATGCAGGGTAGCAACAACAAACACACTGGCCAAACACTATCCCATGGTGAGGGATAAGTGGTCTGGCAGAGCTGACTCTTGAGATGCATTTCAAAGTTTGAATCTGAAGAGGAAGAAAAAGAGTTCTGGGGAGTAGGAAGAGCAGGTGAAAATCCACGAAAGGCTGTAAGAAATGGGCACAACAGGAATCAGCATTGAGTATGGAAAGGAAAAGGCATGTGTGAAGGACGTGGTAAAATGAATGAGTGGTCTGAATGCTTCACCGCTGTACAATAGAATTATACACCCATTGTCTTTCAACAGGCTCATGCATATCCCCACCCCTTGGATTTGGGTTTGGCCATGTGATTTGCTTCAACCAATAGGTATCAGTGGCAATGATGTGAACAGAGATTTGAAATATGATTGGTGGGTGGGTTGCCCTGTTTATTTCTGCCATTGCCATAAAGAGAACATACTCTAGAGAGCTACTGCCCCTCCAGTCAGGGCCCCAGCAGAGCAGAGCTGCCCCTGCCTCCCACAGACACGTGATGAGAAATAATATCTATTGTTGTATGCTACTGAGATTTTTGTGGTTTGTTATGCAGCAAAAGCTGACTAATACCAAGAGCCCTGCGTAGTTCAGTTTGGCAGGAGCAAAGGGTACAGACTTGAAGTGAAACTGACTGGAAAATACGACCCAGCACTACACAAAGATATCTTACTGAGATGGCATTAATGTTGACTAGTATTTCTAGCATAACACCCATTACCCCAGACAAGGACTGAAATCCAGTGCAAAGAATCTGCTACAATCTACTACACAGACCTTCCAAGTAAGTATTTCAAAAAAGTTGAGCTACAGAAACAATTATATCAGCTTTCATGGCAAAAAGAGGATAAAACATCAGTTACAGTTTTTTTGTTATTGTAATACTCATATTACAATAGTACAAAGGGTGGAGACACAATTTAATGATAATTTTAATTTGTCAACAACTTGTTAAAATAATAATTCTTTGTGTTTGACTGGAAAATGATTTTATCCTGACTACAATAATTCCAGAAACAGAGACACAAAAGGTGTTACTCTACAAAAAGATTTTTCCAATAGGTGCTACTCTTTCAAGGTGCTTAAATCTACATCTTATATTTCCCTCTAAAAAGCTACATCTGGCATTTGAATAATTCAAAGGACGTGAGAGAGAAAGGCACCTATTTAAATGGGGAAAACAGGCTGACACAGCATGAGCCAACCCTTCACAAATGTCCTAGAAGTCAAACTGGTTGGAAATCATTCTTACGGAAGAAAGCATCACCCCGGTTACATTGCAAGGTCAGAAAACCTTGGTTTAATTTAGAGGAGTGTGATTAAATACATATTCACAAATTCTATGATACTCCTTCCTTCAAATGTGCAGCTCAGTGCCCCTTTACTTGAGCATGGGCAGGGCTGAGTGACTCCCTTTTAATAAAGAGAATATGCTGAAAGAAAAGCTGTGACTTCTGGGACTAGTTACAGAAGGCACTGTGGATTCCTCCCTGCTCTCTCACAGGGATCACTGGCTCTGAGGAAAGCAGCCGCTCATACTGTGAGAACATTCAAGCCTCCCTATGGAGAGACTCATCCTTCTCATGCAAATGTAAGCAGGAGGGCCTGAGACTGTGCCAATCACTCTTGACAGCGAGTGAGCCGGCCATCTTGGAAGCGGATCTGCAAGCCCCAGTCGAGCCTTCAGATAACTGTAGCCCTAACCGACATCTTAACTGCAACCTCATGAGAGACCCTGAGCCAGAAGAACCCAACTAAACCACTCCTGAATCCAAGACCCATAAAACCCATGATTATATAAGTTCTGTTGTTTTAAGCTGCTAAATTTTAGAGTCATTTGTTCATAGTAATAATAGATCAATACACAAAGCTTCTCTCTGCAGCCATGATGAATGGAAAGGGTCACTTTGTAATAGGAAAAAAAAAACCCTACAAAATAGAAGATGGTACAAAGAGATAAAGAGAAAGAGCATTCACTGCCAATGCCTTAAGCTCACTATATATTAAGAAAACGCAATCCATTAAACCTTCAGAGAAAGGTCTTATTCCAAAGGACATTCAAATTGGACTTTACCAGATAATTAATGGGTTAGAAAAGAGAAAACTCTGTCTTTATTTCTCTGGAAATGAGAGGGATGTGAGAGGGAGGGGATAGGGAAGCAAGAGAGGAAAAAGGCAAACGTATCTCAGCTGATTTTTATCAGCAATGAAAAGACGATGTCTCATGCAACTGAATACCAACTATAACACAACATCACAGGGAAGACTTGTAAATATTTAAGCGTCAACCAGTACATTATTATGACAGCTCTACCGGCCCTCTATCTTTCATCAAGTTGAGCTGTCCCATAAAAAGAATTTTTCCAGGAATAAACCAGGATACAAGGGACATTAAGAAGTTTCACAGATGCTTACCACTGAGGCATTCCTGGCTCACAACTACTATGCTTCATTTCTGAATTTGTGACCAAAGTTTTCTGCCAAACTTATCTTCTGTGCCAACAGCTCATTTCAACCACAGGAATACTGAACAGAAGAACACTACTTCTCTCTCCCAGATTTGAATCCATCAGGGACCCAGTTTTTTCTCTAGACTTCTCAGCCCTGCAGATTCACAGTAAACTGTGGCACAAGCATAAGGGACTCAGCATTAGCTTTAGTGTGTGTGCAGCATCTCCTGCCCTGACTGCCACTTCTACATCTCTAAAAGGTGGCATCACTGACTTACGGCAACCAGAAGGCTGATTCCTTTCTACCTGTGTTTGCTTAGGGGAGTTCAGTTGTGTTTCATCTTATCCTTCTCCCAGCCCCCTTTTCTCATTTTCTGAAACAAAGTCCATCTTTTTCAAGTTAAGCACAGAACCCTACTAATAAAAATTGATCTTTAAATACTGTCTTTCTTTACATTCAATCATGAGAAATTTGGTCTTCTGTGGCAGGGAAAGCTCGAGGAGAGTCATTTCCCAACTTCAAAAGTCACTCAGGAATTTTATCATCAAAGAATGATAACAAATTAATCTGGGGAGCCAACAGAGGGTAGCAACTGCCCTAGTGTCAAGCTTTTAGACAAATGTGATATTTTTTCTTGATTAAAGATGACATTCCACTATTAATATTTTTTAATCCTCAATAATAGTATTGGAGTGACTACAGCTCTTACATTCAAAAGATTTGATCTCATAGAGTAGACGTAAAGTACTAATGAAATTTATAGAAACCAATGAATTCCAGCAGGGCAGGTCTTTGCAAGGATACCTTCTAGTTATTTTCAGTAAGCTTTTTTCAGGTGCTGGCATGGGGAAAGACATTACCCCCATCTAGTAGGAAAAAAAGACATAATGAAAAATCAAGAGATGTGTTAACCAAAAAAATACATGCCTGAAAAAGTAGAAAGTAATTTACATTTGTTTGCATATGCCAATGATGTATTTGCTATCTGAGTAGATCTTCACTGTGAACACAACAGAGACAAATGCAGAGGCATAATTGATAAAGCTCAACTATATCACCTTGAATTTGGAGCTGTTGCATTTTAATAATTCTTAAATACAAGTATATTTTGACTTTTTCATTATGTTTCCATTGTAGTTATGCTGGAAATCTGTATATTGGAATAAATTATTTGACCGTAAGTTACTTTCCTTTTACTTCTTTATGTCACACAGTAGGACACTCTAGTTTATTTTTTTTAATTATGTGTGAAGGCAGTAATCTTTATTATCTATAAGTTTCAATTTAGAACAGTAAGAGAGATGTTCCAAATTATTTGTTATAAATGGGAGACAATATGTTTGCTAGGGCTAAGAATCACAGCTTTACAGGTTTTAAGTCCCTTCCCACCTCAGGACCTTTGCACATGCTATTGCTGTCTCTGCCTAGAATGTTCTCTTCTGACTTTCTTATTGATATGGCAAACTCCTAAACTTTCAGGTCTTGGTGAAAACATCATTGACTCAACAAACTGCGTCAGAGTCCCCTCTTCCATGTTCACAGAGCAGCCTACATTTTTTCATAACATATAACAATTGAAATTAAACTATTCATGTGTTTTTTAAAATATCTGTCTCTATGCTAAGCACATAAAAGACAAGAACTGTATCCCCTGTTTACCACTAAGTTGTTAACACCCAGCACCAGGCCTGATACGTAGTAGATAGTCAGTAAGTGCTGGTTAGATGAATGAATGAACATCCAGAAAGATTACCTGTAAGACTAAGCAGCCAAGATTACATAGCTAGTAAGTGGACCAGCTAAGATCCTAACCCACGTGTGGTTGATATTCCAAACTATATTCTTTCCATGCCATCATGCTGTTTCCTGCTAAAGCAGCATCACACATAGTGAAGTGAAAACAGTTTCTCTTCTTAAATATCAGAAGTAAAACAAGATTAAATTCCTTCATTCCAGATTTCCCCCTATTTGCCCCCAGGGTGAGATATTATAATAGAAGCATAACTTCTACACACACATCTCAAATTGCCAGATCCATGACTGATTTCTCCATAGGTTACTCCCCTCCTGGGCCTCTGCTAAAGTCTAGAAGAACTGTCAAGTGCCAAAATGTATAACCACAAAAAATGTCTTTATCATGTCCATATGTACCTGAAACAGGTCACCTGACTTCACCTCAAAGCTGGTCATCTGCCAGGTCATGGATGCCCCAAGGCTATCCAAACACAGCAGAACAGAGTGCATAAGAGGCTTGCAAATAGTACAACCATAACCCACTAAAATACTCTGGTCATTCTAGCAGTTCACATGCTTTGAACTGTGGATATTAGGAGCCGTAATGAAATAGGGTTCACCAAACGCTGCACGGTTCTGGCCTCCTCTGTGAAACTCCTGCCATGCAATGAATTCAAAGGGGACAAGAGGGCAGAGGGGAGCAAGCACAGGTATTCTGGAATCATACACAGCTGGATTTGAATTCCAGTCCCCTACTGTTCAGCAGTGTGGCCTTTGTGACAACTGACCATCTCCCTGAGCCTCAGTTTCCTCACCTAAAAAGGGGGCTAATACCAATCTCATAAAATTTTATTAATAATGTACTAAGCAATTGATAGTTTATTAAGTAATTGCTTAATAAATGATAGCACTGTTTCTTATCAAAGGCCAAAGTGATGTCGTCCTCTAAATTCTGACAGTATGTTCTTTCCACATATGCTTTGATGTTTCATATGCTTTCCTCATCCAAAGCATGTCTCCTGTTTTATCCAAATGAGAGTGTGTATGTGGGACTAAGCACAATATTGGCAGATGAATTTGGTGCCTAACAAGCAAAAGCCATAGTTATAGTATTATCTCACATACTGCCCAGCCAAGAGCCTTACATAAACTTTGCATTTCATAAATATTTGTTGATTTATTGTTCAAAATAAACCAGCTATGAATTCCAGCTGTTATGGATACACAATCTAAACGTGAAAATCTTCAGTTGGATGGTTCCTCTGATCCAATATGTTTTGGAGAATCATGGAAACTGAAGGAGCTGCATGAAGACTGAAATTAATAGAATTTCCCAGTTCTTTTCAGGTAAACAAAGAAACTGAATTTTGTGGACTAGAGACCAA
This sequence comes from Hippopotamus amphibius kiboko, assembly GCF_030028045.1. NCBI lineage: Eukaryota > Metazoa > Chordata > Mammalia > Artiodactyla > Hippopotamidae > Hippopotamus > Hippopotamus amphibius. The sequence goes on along the minus strand of NC_080190.1, from coordinate 155,772,056 downwards.
CGAACTTATTGCTCTCTGGGTTCCTAGATGGTTCAAGATACCAGGGTAGATAATGAGTGTTTACATAAATGGAATAAGGAAATAAACAGATTAGTCATCTGATAATGACATGCAGAGATCAAAATTAGAAACTGAGTTGTTGTCAAGAAGATCTAGTTAGAATCACACAAGGCTGTGATTGCAGAGAGAGTTAAGGTCAGAATTCAGGACTCAATTGTCACCGTCCAGCGAACAACAGAGGAACCTCAGAGCTGACCCAAACCATTTTCTGAATTTTGGAAGGCAGGATACGGAGCCATTTACCTGAAGACGGTGCAGGGTTTAATGGGGAGAGGCAGCAAAATTGTAGCCCGTGGAGGAATCACTTTTCTTGGACATAAGTTAACAGTGTAGTACAAGCGAGGAGAGAAAGCAGGTGAGAAATTGCGCTGCTTCACATTCTGCTTCTGTGATGCAAATGGAACCCCTTCAATTCTGGGTGCCAATGATCAGCCAAGTCTCAGCTGGAGTTTAAGCTTTGGAGCAACAATGTGAGCTACAGGATCCCTTTAACCCTTAAACTCTGAGGATTCTTCGTCTATCACATATGTGAGAAGACAGCTGAGAGACTGTTCGACGCAATCTTATGAAAAATACTTTGTTTGAGGAAAGTCATGAACGGTCGCCTACTTCACTGAGCTAGTGTGGAAGGAATATTTGTAATTTCTGTTCTCTAAAAATGCATATTCTTTGGCTGTTTCAATGATAAGAATGGCGTGAATCAAAGATCTTGAACTTGAACAGTGTATTTCAATCCAAAGGTGCCCCTTAGCCTTTTTTCTTTTTAAATTTTATATTGAAGTATAGTTGATTTACAATGTTGTGTTAGTTTCAAGTGCACAGCAAAGTGATTTAGTTATACATATACCTATATCTATTCTTTTTCAGATTCTTTTCCCATATAGGTTATTACAGAGTATTGAATACAATTCCCCTTGCTGTCCCTCAGCCTTTTAACAAAAGAAAACAGTAAACAATAGTAAGGGAAAGTATTATTTCTATTTCCCTCAGTTATATAAGTTTGAATGTACACACATGCACATGCATACTGCATCATGATGTAAAATATATTTTTTCTTGTGCATTATGTGTTAAGAAGTTTGAAAAACTTTTGAAAAATTAGAATAGAGAAATCAGATGGGGTACTTCTGATGAAAAATTAGCCAAAGTCAATAGAGTCACGAATTTTTTTTTTTTTATGAAGACTCAGCCAGAAAGTGAGGTTCCACTCACTGCTGTACCAGAGCCTCAATATCCACGTTTCTTTTAGTCTTACTTTTGTAGCTTATTATTTGTCTAAGTACACCGCCTAGTAATAATACTTATTTTTACTCATTATAAGAAAGTGTCCTTTTAAAATTGTATTCTACAGTATAGTGATAATCATATTTTATACAGAAAAAAACTCAAACATCATCTCTGATTTTTATTTCCAGTCCTGACATTGGCTGACTTCTAGCCTCTTTGGGCCTCAGTAGCTTCATATGCTTCTTTTTTATATAAAATGAAAGGGTCAGGAGAAAAGATGGAGGAAGTTTCTTTGGTTTTAAAATTCTATTGTTTTGATTTGGTGGAAAGGCAGACATTTTTCTGTATCAATCTTTCCTGGGTATTTGGACCACAAGGCCAAGATCAAAACGTGAATCACTTTGCTGTATACTTGAAACTAACACAACATGGTAAATCAACTACACTTCAATAAAATTTTCTTTTCAATCATGGTTTCTCCTTGCAACCACAAATCCCACTGCAACGGGATAGAAATACTTTGCTGGGAATGAAAAGTCCCCTGGCCGCTGGCCTATAAACCCCAACCTTAAACCCCGAAGCACACCCCCAGCTGGTGATCAACCAAAATCATCTTCCCTCATGCTCAAAGGGCATTTCTCACTTTGTCTTACTGTCATCCTCCCTCTGTTTGTGAAATACAGGATTTTGCTTGTCTAGTATACACTTTAGGAATATATGTATGTATGTCAGAAAATTGTATCATGGAAATTCATATTTCAAGGGTTGTCTGGACCATTGTTTGAGGACCCCTCACTGATTTTTCTCTGATGTAAGCATTCGAGTGTCGTTGCAGAGCGGGAAAGACTCAGTCTGGCAAGAACGAGGACAGGACTTCCAAAAAGAACAAAGACAACTTGTGACTTGCCGAGAGTGACTCAGGCGCTGGCTCTGTGCTCCCTGAGTCACAGTTGTTCCATCACCGACACCACTAGAGGGTGTCCTGCTGACAGAGGTGGCCACCTTCCTGGCTGCCAAATCGTTGGTACATTGTGAGGAAATTATGTTCTTCTCTACATCTGCTGATTTAGTGCCCTTGGCCAGGAAAAACCTTCAGAAAGGAAACTCAGAACCAGGATGCAATGAAAGCAACAATTATCTAGTGAGGACCTATTACTGCAAAGCAATTCAGGAAGCTGCTTTCTGGAAGCACGCTGTTCATTAACACATGGTGACTGCTAAAAACGGGCGGCAGAGATAGAGCATCAGGTATTCAGGGGGTGGAGACATTTGTTGGTCTAGAACAATCAACAAAAACTTCATGCATGAGACAGGGGTTAAGCTGAGCCTCGAACTAAGAGTAAGATGCGCATGAGACAGGGAAAGGGAAGGACATTTCCAAAGGGGGAAGAACAAAGTGTCCAAAAGTGCAGAGGCAGAAATACACATGGCCTGTTGGCAAGGATCAAGAATAAACATGAAATATTATCTTTGTAATCTGCATTTTATATCCCAAATTTGATCAAAGGAGTACATCCTATCTCTCATTAAAGTAATATGACTCACAGAGCAGATGGGTACTAGTTAGCTTTTCTCCCGATCTACATTCCATAAAACTGTCCTATAAAATACTTTTATTGGTTATCTCTTTTCCTATCACTTTCTTTAGGGTTAACACGTAACCCCATTTTCCCACATCTCTTTGATTTGATCTGCTTCTGGAGTGGGAGATCTTGGCCAATTACAAAATTGGGTGAAATTCAATCAAAAGAGTCCATTATTGTATTACACAATACTGCTAAGACCTGTAAAGGGTAGAAGAAAAGGCTAAGTAAGATCTCTACTTGAAAGAAACTTTAGTAGGAAAGATTAAACATCGGCCCATGGAACTGTTAAATAAAATACTGCCTCTTCTTATAGGAAGATGAGCCACAAACAGTATTTAATTTGAAGTTTAGAATTGGCATGGCCTGTGTAAGTACATGTGAATCATATGTTGATGTGACTCATGCCTTACCTCAAGCCTGCTACTGACTGTTGTCTGGTATGGGCACTGCACAAAAAAAGCACCAGACCTAGAAAGTGAGCTCTCTACTTGCCATGACACATGTGGACAAGGAAAGCCATCTGCTATATCAGCAAACGAAAGATGTTGTGTCCGTCAAGCCAGCAGCCTCTCTGGCTGCCCCCAGCAGTGCACCCTGAGGAGATTCGGGATGGAAAAGAACAGAATACTGGCCCTAGATAGTTAAGGTTCATATCAAAGGCATAATTTCAATGAGCCCAGACTCTTGCATCTTCCCATTCATAGAAAAGTGCTAAATTCATTAATTTGAGATGTCTGTTTTTCATTAATTAACAATAATCTTTTGATGTTCCCACTACCTGGTTTTTGTTGTAAAACTCCTATATATCCCAGCTCCTCCCTTACCTCTTTGGAGGAGTCCCTCAGAGCTCTCTGAGAGGCTGTATCCCAGACTTAAGTCCTCAGCAAGTCCACCAAAAAAAACATAATTCTCAACTTTTAGGTTGTGTTTTTGTTGTTGTTGTTTCAGTTGACACATACAGGTGATGCTATATCTGTCCAGAAGGGGGTATGGTTTTGTAATTCTACCCAGATGGGGCAAATTTTTTAAATTCATCCATCTAGAGGGGACATCTTTCTCTCATTAGCTCAAAAGCCTCTTAGAGGTGAATCGGGGGTTCTGATCCTCCTTTTGCATACACGCAGATGTGGCTCTTAATACATGATTTGTGGATTACTCAATTTTCTCAATATTGGGGATAAACAAGAAGCTAAAGAACATGGGGTAGAATTAATTTAGGTCCATTATTTGGAACTTTACCATTGCATATGCACCACCGTGCACTCAATGAGAGGAATGGTCCAGCTTACCTCGTTCTCCTGGGGTCCCTGGCACACCTGCATTTCCTGGGAAGCCTGGGGCACCTGGAGGTCCCTGTTCACCTGGGGTTCCAGGTGAGCCTGGTCTCCCAGGCTCTCCAGGAGGCCCTTGGATGGTCCGAACTGATGACGAGTGGCTGGGAATCTGGTTGAGGATGGCTGTGTACCTGGCCATGTGACCTGAGACACAAAGGACAAAGACAGCATTTGATGAACTGTCACACATAGAAAGGGAGAACTGGGGGTATTATTTGTCAAGGTTCCAAACAATTCTGTTAGGCACCCACCAATGGGAAAAGCACATCCCTCTGAAATAAGTTGATTTCCAACTGAAAAATGTTTGCATTTTACTCTGGGTGATATTAACAGCTAGACTGTATTCAAGTTATATCTCATGTGTTTGGAATTCTAAGGCTCACAGCAGCATCTCAGTAAACATCACTGAGCAGAAGTCATAAATTTTATCTTCACCCCCCAACATTTATCTGACCCCTAAACTCTCACCCAGCTGCCCCTTTTCTCCAGCAATTTCCACCCAAGTGATTTGTCTTTTTTCCAATCCACAAAGTCTGCTCCACCCTCTTGCTCACAAATCCCCAGACAAGTGCTCTGTTTCAACTCATTTCTTCACTGCCAAGCCTTTTTTGCAGAAACCTTTCCTTGGGTCCCAGCTGCAGAAACTCTCACTAGCTTTATTTTTTTTTTAAATCTGGCCCTCTCTCCCACAGTCCATTAACTCCGTTGTGCCTGGAAGAATGTATTTTAATAATTAGAAGTATAGATTGAGAAAGTATTTGATACCATAATGCCCCATTTTTCAGCATCATCAGGAGAGAACATTTTCCCACAGAAGCCAGTTTTCCAGATGACTATTATTTATTCCTTTTTAAACATTCAACCCTAAGTAAAGACTAGTAACCATTTTCAGAGGGACTATTTCTAAGATCTAGTCAATGCATTCTTAAGCACAGGACCATGACCGTAACTAGGACTGGCTTCCTGATGAGTCAGGAGCCATCAGTAGGCACTTCATGAATGTTAGGGTGGGATCAGACATTTCCACATCTGCTTTCTCAGCTTCCTCCTTTGATAAAAGGGCCATCCTTTATTATTGATACGTCTCTAGCTGTCATCACTTGGGCCTCACACAGTTTCCCATATAACCTTTCCTAGCATAATTCTTCTGATCTGGACTGAAAACCAGACAACTGAGCACGTGAGGAATTATGTGCTAAATGATAATCGTTCTGAGGTGAAGCCTCGGGAAGAAAATACGAAGCCCAGAGAAACGTGAAGTGTGGGTGGGCAGATGGCTGAGGTGCCAGAAATACAGCTTCTGGGTGGGTTGGGTTTTGCTCTTAAGAGTTGTATGCAATCTCTTCTACTTTTTTTCTGACAATCATATTGACAGGCAGGGCCTCCCTATTTTATGGACCTATTTCAGCTCTTGTATAACTCCTGCTGGTTTCTATTTCCTAGAAGTTATTCACAAGATTCTGAGAACTCCTAAGGGGAAAAACTGGTTTTTGAACTCTCAGATTTTAGTGCATGTATCAAATAATCACATACTTATATAAGATTTTTATTCTACACTGCAATAAGATAGCAACTATTGTAAAATCTTCCTTATATTATGGTCAGTGAGTTATATTAGGATTTAACCTTTAGGTTTCCTGAAAGTCATCACCCACCCATTTATATTGTATACTCGAAGTGAGAAACCTACAAAATAATCCAAGACAGAGGTTAGCTTTGGACATATTCTACTTAATGTTGTATCCCTTTTATTATAATTGTGTTTTCAGAGATCCTATTTTAGCATTAAACTTAAGTAGTTTCATTTAACTGGCAAATTCTCTCACACCCACTAGTTTGGGCAATATAACACAAACTGAAAGAAATTTAAAATATAGAAATTTATAAAGAAAGTTATATAAATATGTAAAATACTGCTACATCTGCAGACAGGAGCTTTGTGTTCAGTTTGCCCTGAGATTTATGTCTTAATGAAAACTATTCCAAGCACCTATAGACCCTCCCTCCATGCCTTCTGCAGGGTGAGATCTGAGTTTATCTACCACAGATGGAATTTTGCATCCAGCCAATAGCACCTTGTTGGACATTTACAGGGCTCCCAAACTTCCTGGGTTAAAAAAATATAACCTCAAAGCTGTTAAGGTAGCTTCTCAGGTAATGTCGGCCCTGGAGGTGGAGGATGCTACAGAACAGGGGGGTTTAACAGCAGAGCTAGGCCAAAGCTGGCTGCGTTTGAGAGGAATATTTCATCTCTACATGGCCTCAGATCTTTGTGGAACTAAACAAATGACTGGCAGAGAGAAGGGCCCACTCTAGTAACCCCCTGGTTAGATTATTGAGACAAAATAAAAAGTCAGTGGGCAGGGGAGAAATGCACAAAATACGTGGATATGTAAATAAATAAGCATGATTCAGTAACTGAAATACTGGCCTGTGGGAAAGTTCAAGTTTAAAATGAAGAAATGGGACAGCTGTGATGTAAAGTGTGTTTCGGTGTAATTTTTGGCACAGCGCCGAAGCATCACGTCAAATGCTCACATGAAGCCTGTTCCCCTGTGTGCATGTGTGTTTGTGTGTCTGCATTTTTTGGTGTAAATCTTAAAGAATAAAGGGAAGGGCCTTGAGCTAACCAAAAAATATGGGTAAGAAAGATATATTGATTTAAATCTAGTGATTTGAAGGTAACTTCTGATGCCTCAGTTTGGCAGCTTTCAAGTACTGAGGACCTGAGGAAAAAATATCTATCTATTTGGAGAGATGAAGAAGAAATAATAGATTTGATTTAGGCAATCAAGTTAAATCTATATGGGCCCAAGGGGGGGGGGTCGGGTTGGCGGGGAATGAATTGAGAGATTGGGATTGCCATATACGCATTACTAATAAGAAAAAAAAATCAAATTGTACACTTTAAATATATGCAGTTTATTGTATGTTAACTGTATCTCAATAAAAGTTCTTAAAAATATATGCAGTTTATTGTATGTCAATTGTATCTCAATAAAAGTTCTTAAAAAAAATCTATATGGGCAAACAGAGAGTTTCTGGACAAATGATAGAGAGGAATTTGGCCTCTGCACCATGGATGTAGAACTCTAGGGTAATCTGTAATGATCACTTAGATGGGTAGTGATGGCCATCTGTAAAGCTTATGTTTCTGCACCAAAACAAAGCTTAGTCTTTACACTTGTGTGAAAGGCAAATTCCCGTTTGGACGAGTAATAGAAAACATTTGTAACTGTAATGCACTTACTTTGGATGAGCTGTTCGCACACCTGACGTGCCACTGCTCTCACCATGGCTTGAGACTGTAGGTCACCCTGGATGAGAAAACACAGACTCCTGACTCTCAGCCACAAGCCCAGCCAATGGCAAGACTTCCAGGATGGAAATGGGACTTGACCCATTGTTCCCACCTGGGCTCTTTGGCCCCTAGCAACAGGTAGCATTGACCACCGTGGTGCACACAAAGAAGGTGTAAGCAATCTGACACTCATGGTACAAAGTTCCTGAGAGCCTTTATTAAATTGAAAAGCTGAAGTATGTATTTCCAGTCCCAGATTCTAAAAAATTTAAGAGTTTTGAAATAAACCCATACATATTTAATGCCTTATTTATCGCTCTTTAGAGCTTGTAAAATACAGCAATTTCTCAAGCAGTGGCTTATTTAATACTAATAGCAACTCAGAGGAGAGATGTTAAATCCGTTTTATAGATGAACAGAGTTAAACATGCTGCCCAGGTTTTCACAGAGGTAACTGGATGAGCCCAAGGTCACTGCTTTTTCTACTAGAGCCGAAAGCATGATAATATGAGCAGTGGCACAATTTCTCAAAGGAAAGAGAAGCCCCCTAAAATAAACTGATTTACATTTCACAGCCAGTTCTTTGATTCCACGCTGCCTTGGTCTTCCTGGGTGCCAATATCGGAAACACACAAGCGTTAATCTATCGCTTGGCATTTTGAATAGAGCTTTTACTTTTCTGAAGCCTTTTCACACTCATTATATTACTCCTTCATTAAGTTCACTTTGTGAGTTAGCTGAGTTTGATTGTCTTCATTTTATCCTTAAAGAAATGGCCTAAGATCACCTAGCTGGATTGTAGCAGATCTGTAACTAAAAACACTCCTGACTTCTAGCCCGCCGGGGGGTTTACACTTGAAAATGTGCTCACAGTCAAATGAGTTGAAGAGAGGGGGAAGAGGAGGAATGGTGTTAGAGCAATGAGAAATCATGATAGTAAACAGTCATCCTTTATCAGGCTTACGCAACAGAAGGTGTGCAGCCAGCTGCGGCTGGTCACCAGTCCAGAGGATACTTACTCTTTCTCCTCTCTCTCCTTTTGCTCCAGGGACACCCTGTAAAATTTTAAATTGTCAAGTTACTTGTGACACTAACTCAGCCAAGCATAATGACAGTGTATCTTTTCTTACTGTATGAATACTTTTTCTTAGCTCTCATAATTCTGCAGCAAAAATAGATACACAGCATCAGGAATAAACAAGCGGCAACCTGTAATCTCACCAATTGGAGATAACTCTTTTAAACAGTTTACTCCCCCAGCCTTTGAATGCATAGACACAGTAAGTTTGAATGCAAAATTGGGATCCTACAGCAATATGCTTTGCAACATAGTGTCAATGAATAAGTCATTCACACATTTTCACAGGAAACACCACTCTCTGAATTGTACTCTACTAATGCTGCATAATTGATTTCACAAATCTCTGCTGAAAAGATAAATTGTTTTTATTTTTTAAAGAATATCTCTTACAGAAAAGAAAAGAATCTTCCAACCTAAGAGTTCAAGTAAAAGATGAAATCTGTAAAATCCTACATCCTCACTCCACTTTCCATCCAGAATAACAGCACACGACTCTTTCTCCCTAATCCTCCCTGATAATATGAGCTTGTATTAACAGGAATTCTCAGCTGAATATTATTTTGTTTTGTGGCTGAGCTACTCTTTGACCTATAGGAAACTTTACCATATTTGTAAAAAAACTTTTACCGAAAAAACAATGGCATTTTTAGTGTTTCTGCAATGAAATTACATGTATAATGCAAAACATGTGTCTTCAGAAGAATTTCATCTTTTTGTTTCAACTCCAAGGCACTGTAATAGATTTACTGAACAATGCTTTTATAGTCTCTACCAAAAGGATAGTGAGTGCCATTTACAGATGGAATTTGCCATGTTGTCAGATTGTTCCCAGTTGTTACTATAATCTCAACAGGTCCCAAATCAAACTTTGTATCTTCACCAAAATCTCTATTCAGTTAGTCACCTAAATTCAAAATTCTGGGTTCACCCCATTGTGTGCAGGTGAGCTGACTTTCTGAAAAAATAAAATGCCCTGACTTGTAGTGTTTGCTGCTTTCACAGGTGTAAATACTTGTACTATGGCTGATCTCAAGTGACAGATGTGCTGTCACTGAAGATGGAGTTTCAAAGGGAGGAGAAGCACAAAATCTACACTCCCAAGCAGGTATAAGCCAGCTCAAGCCCACCACTGGTTCTATCTTTTCTCCTTCCTTCCCTTACCTCTTGCATGTCTATTACACACACACACACATTCACACACACACACACACACACTTTTTACATTGCAATTCCTCTTATATCCATCCCTTCTATTCCACCACCCAGGTGCTATCCTAACCATCTCACACCAGGGCATTTGCACCTTCCTTCTAGCTGGCTTCCCTAACGAAAGACCCTCCCTTCAAGTTCATCCTCTACAAAACCACTAGTCTCATCCTCCTCAGATACCACCAGCATACAACTTAGAAAGCTCAGTGACTACTGACTGAGGACAGCGCTTCCTCTATTCAAAATCACTCAGTGATTCTTAGATATCCATGTGACAAAGTCAAAGTCCTCGAATTCAAAGTCTTGTTAATCAGCCCCAACTTCCATATCTCCTGCTCATCAAAATTACAACTTCTCATTCCCACAGACCTGGTCCAGTCAGTGTATTAAAACATTTGAAATGTGAGAAAGGTATTAAGCATATATCTTATAAATTAAGTATCAATAATAGGAATATTCTAACGGAATACTTAGTTCAAGTATCACCTATTTGACACTAAATTTTTATTGTAGTATACATTTAACAACATGGATTTCTCTTCTCTCTGTGTAGATGGTAAGACATCTAATACCAGGGACCATAACATAGTACTTTATATTTCCAAAACCACCTAACCCATTTTTCCCATAAAATAGTCACTCGAACATTCAACTAATTTCAATATTAAATTAAAATATTTATTCTACATCTAGGACTGCTGCCTACTTCCTTTTTAAGCAATCAACACAAAACAAACAAAAAAAAAATCAGCAAACAAAAACAAGTAACTATTCCACATTTTTAATGTGTTAAGAAACTGTAAATACTAGTAGTTTAAAACTCAAGCTGCTTTTACCATGTCCCAAGCACTCTTCTCAGCGTATTAACTCATTTAACCCTTATAACAGCCCTATAAGATGAACTCATTTAATCTTTGTAAGACTCCTAATAAGATAGACTTATTTACTCTTTACAACAACCCTATGAGATATTACTTCCACTCTACGTATAAGGAAAGTTGTGCATTGAGAGGATAAATAACTTGCCCAAATTCACACAATAAGAAAATGGAAAAGCTGGGACCAGAACCCAGTCAGCTGAGCTCCAGAGTCTGCACTCTCCCTAGTACACCCTACTGCTGCCATGAAGGAGAACACTGCTCAGCAAATTTGCTAGCCAGAATCTTCTATTTCAGTGAAGATGATATTTTTCCTAATTAAGTAATAATTTAAAAAGCAAACATACCTCTTCCAAACCTCACTGTAGGCATTCAGAATTAGATTTTAATTCGAGTCATTTCTTAAAATCTACTTTATCTTGAATATTTTCGTTTCTGAACCAATGTATTCCTTGAGATTTCCATGGCTAGCTACCATTTATTAAATTGTCTTGTTTGAAATGTTTGAAACCTAGAAAAAGAAACTACAGGGACTTTCCTGGCAGTCCAGTGGTTAAGACTGTGCGCTTCCACTGCAGGGGTCGTGGGTTCGATCCCTGGTCTGGGAACTAGGATCTCGCATGCTGCACTGCATGGCCGAAGGAAAAAAAAAAAAAGAAGAAAAAAAGAAAAAGAAACTACAGTGCAAACTTGAGTGATAAGGTAAATGGACAGCATCAGCTGTTGGCACCTCCTGGTATATAGGGATGGATGTGTTTAATTGGGCCTGAAATTCCTCAAGCTCCACCTCACACTTGTTACTAAGTAGCTGCAGGACACCGCTAGGCGTCTCCAAGAGAGTGAATATATCTGTACAGCAAGAAATTATTTTTTATTCCAACTTCTTTGCCATCTTTCCTTTGATTTTTGCAAAGTAAAACAAAAACAAACTAAAAATTCCTGAGCGAGTGGAGGTCCATAATTCCACAAAAGTATGCTTTGAGGGAAAACACACATTCCCTGTACATGTAGGTAAGAAAAAGTGGCACATTTTCCTTTAATTTCAGGAACACCTGAAATGTAAAGAAAAGAAAATACAGTAGCTACATTCACAGATTTACAGAATTTTAGTGCTGAAGGGAAGAAGAACGATCTCATGGTCGAAGTCTCACGTATTAAAGATGTCTGCTAACCAAAATCAAAACATCCCTCATTCAGCTCTAAACACCTCCCATGTCTGACCTCCAATCTATAATAATCTTCTCACATTCACCTAAACATCAGACTCACTAGCGTGCAATCATACCTTCCTTCTTTCTTTTAACAAATACTCATTAAGTACTCTCTATGATACTGAGCTGGGGTCTAGGAATAAGAACATGAGTATGATAAAATTTATGCCCTCAAGGTACTCTCCTTTTCAGAGACAGATGGACACTGACAGTTGAAATGAAGTGTCTCAGCCTGAGGAGGTGAGGGTGGCCTCACACAGGAAGTGCATAGTTTTAGAGAGAGAATAGCCAGGGGCTCACCAGGTAGAGAAAGGAGGAGAAAGCAGCCCAGACCAATGGAAGAGCATCCCCAAAAGGGGGGTAAAAAAGGTGTGAAACAGGATGGCATATATTGAGGGAGCTTCAAATAATTTGGGGTGACAATTCCAAGGGATATTGTCATCCCTCCAAGAGAAAGGATGATGCCAGACCAAGTCGAAGGGTAAAGTAAAGGGCCACGTATACCTGGCTCAGTATTTGGGGCCATTCTCTGGTGACAGGGATTCAGTGAGGTGATTCAAGCCAGGAAATGACACAACAGAAAGATCTATACTAGAAAGATCTTTTGGCAACTGGAGAATGAACCAGACCAGAGCTAGAGCAGAGGTAAGAGGGCCAATGAGAGCTTCTCATGACAATCTTGGTGAGAAATGAAGAAAGTCTGAAATTAAACTATGGCAGTGGTGATGAAGCAAGATAGAGGGTTGAAAAATATTAAAATGCACAACGCGGGGACTAACCCAGTGGTTAAGACTCTGCACTCCCAACGCAGGAGGCCCGTGTTCGGTCCCTGGTCAGGGAACTAGATCCTGCATGCCACAACTAAAAATCCTGCGTGCTGCAACTAAGACCCAGCGCAGCCAAATAAATAAATATTTTAAAATAAATAATTAAAATGTACAACAAACAGGGTTGTCCTGTGTTTGCTTTATGTTTTATTACAATTCCCATCTAAATGATGCCATCCTCCTGTCTTTGTGGGGGGAAATCACACCCATCTGTGAAAGATTTCATTAAAAGACAGCCTCTTTCAGGAGCTGTTCCCCTCACACCCTCAACTCAGGGTGTGGGGTTCTCTCTCTATATATCTCTGTCTCTGTCTGTCTGTCTGTCTGTCTCCCTCAGTGGAACTTTCATAGCAACTTTCTTGTCTTTGCTTAAGGCATTTCTCACCCTCTGCCTTCGATTGTACTATACCTTCTTCTATAAAAAGAACCATTATTCTCTCTAGCTTTTCCATGAATGTGGAAAAATATCTTGGTCATCTTTTGTACCCCTGGTGGATGGACCCCTGTCCTTCATATCTCTTGTACATATTGTAGCTTCTTGGCAAATAGTTGTGAATGAATTAATTGGGAGATTGACATTCTGAGAAGCTAGATAAATTGCTGAAGTCATGTGGCTCACACAGCTAGTTAAGGTCATGTGAGAGCCACGTCTAGAACCTAGGTTTCCTGACTTCTAATGCAGCGCTCTTTAAATGATAGAGCACTGGACCTTTCTACCTATACTGATTTCAAGCTAAATGCGTGGTCCCTTCTGCCACGTGCTTCATCACTATCTGCTCTCCTGCAAGGGGAGGCACCGTATTTTAGCTTATGCTTGAGTCTCAGGTAGGAATTATGACTGCAACAGCAGCAATGCACATTCTGCTCCGGGAAGTCAGCAGCTAAAGGCAGGGTGCATGAAGGCAAAGCGGTTTCCTGGCACCAACTATAGGAAACCCACTGCTATTTTCAGGGGGGCAGTGTGTCTCTCTTGGTCTCTTTCCCTCCTGCCTTCCTAGACAGACATCCATGGGAAATCAATCAAGGCCTTAACTCCATGACGCTGAGCCTGCTTTACCAGTCACGCCAGTCTGGCAGCCAGCAGGCATGTGGCTGCTCCCAGCCCAAAGCACAGGGAGAAGTCTGGGCTGGATGATTCAGAGAACAACTGGCTTTTGAGAGGATACCCAGTGCTGTCTCTGATATAAATGCCACCATCAATGACCCTTTTCTGTTGATTTATAACAATTGAAGATAATATTATTAACAAACGTTCTACTTACAGGGAAAAATTTATTGCTATTTTTCTATGCCCCATATTTAAAGTCTACCCTAGGTTTATAAAAGGCCAGATGGGTAAGCAGGGTGGGGTGCTACTTACCTAATGTATTTCATGTCTCACTCTACCCCTCACATACCCCATCATCCTCTCCCAAGAGCCCCCTAGAGCGTGTTCTTTCCTACCCCATCCCATCCCCCTGCAATCAGGACCAGCTCAGCTTGGGTTAAGGGAAACTGCACAAATGCATTTGCTTATTGTCTAACCAAATTAAACCAGTTTTTTGTTTTTTGTTTCACCTCAAGATGCTGCAAAGCCTTTGCTATCCTAAAATCTGTCATGACTTTCTGAGAAACGGATTTAGTATACACTGTCTCTGAGACTTCTTTACCCAGAACCCCTTGCTCTCTGAGCCCTGCTGACGTATTCTGGAACTCTTGTTTCCCTGCAGCACATTTTGGGAAGTGGACTGAAGCTTGGTAGCAGAGATAACGGAAAGAGATGTGTGAGGATAAAGCAATCAAATTTTCCTCTGTGACCCACTACTAGCTTGATTTGAAAAGAGATTTAATAGGGTTTTGAACAAAGACAATGGAACTATATTCCATAAGTATATGGCTTTGTAAAATGACTACTAAGGAGAGCTTTTTTTGGGGGGTGGGGATGGGGTGAAAATTAGAATGTGTTTGCTAAAATCTGGAGGCATTTTTTATGTTCATGTCTTGTGTGCATTTGTGTACCTGCATGTGTGTCATGTGAATCTCAGCCTAGAATAGGACCCTTAGGACAAAATAATTTTATTGAAATTAGTTTCAGGAATAAAGAGTGACTATCTGGGTAGCAGTGAGAGGGAGAGAGTTTCTTTCTGAATAAGAATCAATGTTTCTGCTATGTCTTGTTCACTGTGGTAGGCAGAAAAAGGCCCCTGAAGTGTTCACACCCCTAACCCCCAGAACCTGTGAATATATTACTTTATGTGCAAAAGGATTCTGAAGCGTGATTTAGTTAGGATCTTGAAGTAATGTAGGGAGATTATCTAGGATTATCTGGGTAGCCCAAATGTAATCACATAGGTCATTCAAAGCAAAGAATATTTCTGGGCTATATTCAGAGGGAGATATGATTATGGAAAAATGGTCAGAGAGATGCGATATTGCTGGCTTCAAAGTGGGCCACAAACTAAGGGCGGTGGGAAGTCTTTAGAAGCTAGAAAAGGCAAGGAAATAGATCCTCCCCTAGAACTTCCAGAAATGAAAAGGTGACACCTTGATTTTAAAACCCAGTGAGACTACATCAGGTTTCTGACCTACAGAACTGTAAGATAATAAATTTTTGTTGTTTTAAGCCACTGAAATTGTGGTCACTTTTTCAGCAGGAAGTAGAAATCTAATTCATTAACCTCTCCTACCCTCACCCTTCAGATTTCACTGTTCCATGAATCCTTCGCACGCCTGCAATGTATATACATTGACACTTCTCAATTGCTTTAGTTTATGGATACAGATTTGGTACCTTGCAGATAATATCAGAGACTGACTAATACCTACACCCAGAAGGAATAACTTGCAAGTCACAGAAGATGCTAACTGTAGCTCTGGAGGCCGTAACGCAACTACCTTATTTTACAGATGAGATAAGTTCATCTGTTTCTCCTATCCTTACCCCTCCACAGACCACATTTAAACACAACATAAGAGATTAGAAGCACAAAAATAGGAGATAATTAGTTCCATTCTCTGGGCTTTCATTTACACCACTACTCACTTATGTGTGTGTGTGTTTTAATGGAAAGTTCTGTCTTTTTCGTAGAATTTAGAAAAGAAAAATCTACTCCCATTCTCACTAACCCTTGACTGTCTCCCGCCTTGTATTTCTCACTCAGGAGACATGCCTAATTAACAGATAGTATTGTACCCAATCCCTGTAAAGATGGCATCGAGTTGACTTAGCCAAATGCAGAACAACAAACAATGAAAATATACATAAACAGAACCTTGGCTGCAGATTATTCCCTGGTGGGATCATTTGTCTTCAGCCATGATATATGCACAGTCTGATCTTAATCTTTATCCTAGGAGATTCTCTATTTTCCTTATGGATTCCCACAGAATCCAATACTGAAAAAATCATTTTGACCAAAAGAGATGTTGTAAATTTAAATACATAAATAAAGCAGAGGGATGACTGGACAACCACCCTGACTGGCTACAGCCACATACTCACAGGTGGTCCGAGGGCGCCTTGGGGTCCCATGCTTCCTGTGATCCCTGGGACTCCAGGGGCTCCAGGAATGCCCTAATAGACAGGAAAATGGAGCAAAGATGAGGACTCACTCATTCTCATCGAAAACAGCTAGCTCTCAAGAAAAAGCAACAAACACACAGAGTTAACCCCACCTCCTCCCCAACAGCACGTCTTCAGGATTCACTGCTCATTCCTGCTTCCAACTAATGTACCACAAAAGTAAGGAAGACAGTTTTGGAAAAGGCTCCACTCTATTGCTTAGATATAGTTCTTTCAAATCTAAGCCTTTTTTATATATAGTAGTGACATATACACACTACTATATATAAAATAGATTAATAAGGACCTACTGTATAGCACAGGGAAGACTACTCAATACTCTGGAATGGCCTACATAGGAAAAGAATCTAAAAAAGAGTGGATATATGTTTATGTACAATAGATTCACTGTGCTGTATGCCTGAAACTAACACAACATTGTAAATCAACTATACTCTGATAAAAATTTAAAAAGAAAAAAAATTCAAGCCTTATCTGTGTCTAATGAAAACTAGGACTGCCCTGGTGGTGCAGTGGTTAAGAATCCGCCTGCCAATGCAGGGGACATGAGTTCGAGCCCTGGTCTGGGAAGATTCCACATGTCGCAGAGCAACTAAGCCCGGGCGCCACAACTACTGAGCCTACGGCCTAGAGCTCGTGCTCTGCAACAAGAGAAGTTACTGCAATGAGAAGCCCACGCATGGCAACGAAGAGTAGCCTCCGCTTGCCACAACTAGAGAAAGCCCACATACAGCAATGAAGACCCAACGCAGCCAAAAATTTAATTAATTAATTAATTTTAAAAAACCACCTAAATCAATGCAGGTGATCTTACAGCAAAGTGGCTCAGAGAGAGAATAATCAAGCCACATGGATACATTATTTTTCAAGGATGCTTTAGCAAGAGCTCTATACCAAAGATGGCTGCCAAGGTGAAAGGTTTGGCAGTAGAAAATCTCTCAAAAGAAATGAATTGCTTTAGAGCAGAACTACATCCCAGCAGTTCCTGGAAATACTTACAATTGGCCCTGGTGGTCCTGGAGGGCCAGAGGACCCATCCTTTCCAGGAAAGCCCTGGGGGAAGAAAAACATGGTGTATCAACTATGCAGTTGCTTTATATGGCTTTTAGAAAAGGTGCACTTAATCCCATTTAATGCCTGGGGTGGGGGCAAGTCCTGTCATTTGCTCTGGACTTCCAAGGATTCCCTGCTTTTAAACCCTTCATGGGAATTGTTCTTGGCAAAGACTTTTGTGTCTGTTGGCTCTATGAAATTGTCCAATGTAAGAATTTTAGGTGTAAGAAATGCCGCTTGCAAACTTAAACAGGAACTTGTTTCCAGAAAGTGTTTTTTATTAAACTAAGCATAACAAGTGAGAAGGGCAATCACTTCTGGTCATTAATGCCCAGACAAAAAGACAAATTAGTGTCTTTCAGAACCTAAGGGAGTTTTGGGCAGGGAATCCCTGTCACAGGAATCTATATTACAAATTAGGAGTATTACAATATCTGCAACTCTACAGCTCGGCAGGAGCTGCCTGGGGGTGAATCTGGGGGGATTTCCTGCTGTAATAATACAGTTTTGACGGCTCAGTAGGTTTGCTGAATGTGTGTCATCACGAGTACATGTTTGCTTCCCTTTCCATGATGGAAGAGTTTAAGGCAGAAAGCAAATGATGTTCTTTACAAAAATATCTTCCTCAATTGTTGAATGTGTGTATGTGCATGTTATTTTTATGTCAGTGTTAAAAACATGGAACAGCTGGAGTGACTTACTCTCCAGTGGTTACCGTTCTTAATTGTGGGTGCTGGTCTTTCCAATGCAGTTAAAACCATAAGAGAGGATCTTCAGTCTGAATTTTATAATAAGTTTATAAAGTTTTGTTTAAGTTATTACCTTCTACTACATGGAAAAATGGACTTTTTATCTTGGGATTTTTTCCCTACAAGAATAACCCATTCTCATCTCAAGTCAACTCAAACCAACATCTCCTGGCTTCCCTGCTGCCTCTCCCAATTCCCTTTCTGAAATATGTGCCACTTTTCCAGTGAGCTGTCTTTTCCATTTATCTTTCTCATGAAAATCCATCTCCTTAGGGATCCCCATCCACATGCACATTATTTCTCCTTATTTCAAGGTATCAAATAAAAGAGAGTAAAGATGAGGCTGGAAGAAAGGAAATGGTGTGAGTTGGGAGAAAAGGTATGAAATGAAAAGTGGCGTGAAGAGGGGGTAGGATAGGTATGTAGGAAAAGCAATAGTCTGCACGGCCCTTTCATCAGGCTCTCAAGCTTGAATACTAGCAAGTCTTAAAACCAACTAAAGCAGAAGATTCTAGAACCCACCAATCCTCATGGTTTTCCTTTTCTGCCTTTTTGTGAGGTTCCTCCTGTTCCAGCAATTCTGTTAGAGCCACGGGACTGCGTTCTGGCCAATTCCAGTTCTGGCTCATAAAAATTTCCCATGGGTAATCCTCCACTTTATTTTCCCCTTCTTTAACAACTTTAGTGCCCACATGTTGCAGATCAAAGCATCCCAAGACAGAAAGACCCCGAGTTCCTAAATGACTGTATGGATCAGAGACTAGCCCCATCCCACCCCTCCTCTACCTATTCTGTCGATAGCACTGGATTGTGACCAAGCAACAGACTTTTTTTCTTTCATTTCATTTATTATGTTTTTTTTACTGCTTTAAACTGCTGAGATTTTAGGGGTTTTGTTATGACAGTTATCCTATACTAATATAAAAGCTAGTGTTTTTTTTTTCCACTACTTCTATTTATTCACTTTATTTACTTATTCAAAAATATTGTCAGAAAGCTGCAGTGATAGGCCCTGATACAGATTAAATTCTGCACGCACACGTACACACACACACACATCCTTCCTTGGATTTGCTAGCTAAACAACAAAAATTAATACTGACATAATTGAAAGAAATATTTTACATGGAGTTTAAAAATAGCATATCCAAGAAGAGGGCATAAAAAAATCAGAATATGTAAGAGAAAAACAGAATCTTAGAACTCCTCCAGCCCACCTCCCTCACACTATAAGTCAGAAAATTTGGGACCAAAAGAGATTAGGAGACCTTACCATTAAAAAAAATTTTTTTTAATCTACTATTATTTCCTAGATGAAGTTCATACAAGAGAAAAAGGGACTCTGAGCACATTCAATAATTTAAGAAGATATTTTTCAAACGACATCATTTGCTTCCTGCCTTAAAACTCTTCCAGCACTGGAGGGGAAGCAAATACACATTTGTGTGTAAGGGCACACATGATACACAGCCAACACCACTGCCCGGCAGTCAAAAGTGTAGCATTGCTGCAGGAAGCCTGCCCTGACTCTTCCACACTGTCTCCAGAGAGAGAAAAAATCTCAAAAAAAAGCAAGGGCAGTTTTATTCACAGAGGGAGGCATCCATGCATATTTTCTGAAACGAAAACTGCATTATTCCAAGGAAGATCTGCAGGAAATAACACATGGACTCCCCTCTCCCACTCATGTGGAAGGAGTTTACAAAGCAATGATCTGTCAGTGCTCTCCTCCATGGTGGCTCTGGAAGGATGCTCTTGAGAAAAGTTTTGAATTCACCTGATTTACAGACACCATGTGGACAGAAAGAGGATGGAATATCATTCTTAAGTAGGAGCTAAATTTGGCCAAGAGGCTGTTGCTTTTGTGTGATCAAATCAAAAGAGACTAGATGTTTGTTCACTCTGTGCTTTTCCACCTAAAGAGCATCCTCAGAAGCTGAGATTTATTTTTTTTGAGCACAGAAATTCTCTCTTGTTCACTGTTCCATTCCTAATATCTCCCCAGCACACAGTTGGCACAAAATAGGTACTAATAAAAAGTTAAACTTGAATAAAATTGAGGCTCCTGGAAAAAAGAGCTCTTATTTTCATGTTGAATAAATAAATATTAACTGTGAGTATCATTAGTCCGGAAATGCGTAGGGCAGGGGGAAGGGACTCTGGGAGGCCAATCTTGTTCGTCTTTGCTCTTGAATCTTCCACAAGCCTGGAGGAAAGGGATTGGGAGTTATCTAGCCTCGGAAGCTGAGATTTCATTTCAGTGACTATCTGAGAGGTGGTTTCCTAGAAGCAGACTTGATTGTTGTGCCTTTGGTTTGTGGAGAGAGTGTTCCTGGGAAAAATCTTTTAGGTAGTGAAGGAAGCAGGAGAGGGCAGGCAAAGAGGTTAGGTTAGAATTGGATTTCGTGGAAGTCTGGCTTCAGTCTGACCCCATGGGGAGCTCTGGAGTGTGAGTTACGTTTCAAACTTGCCCCACCACAAGGTTTTATATACCCACATCAGTTAGTCACTGACTGGAGCCAAGGTGGCATTTCCAAGGGTAATTCTCTGTAGAAGACGTAAATGTGAGTTGTTAGCAATCAAACCCATAGCAGCCGAGAGATGGAGTACACCTGCCATGTAAAGGGGCTCTGACCAGGGCACCAGTAGCATCCACTCCAGTGCATTTTACTCTAGCCCTTTCGTTTATGGAATGTCATGAATGATTACACATTTTTACATACAATAGTTCAAGAATATGGGCTTTCTTAAGGGTACTGTGAGTTTCTTGTTTCCCTCATTCCAAATTAAAATTTGCCTGCTATACCTGGTTATAATTAAAAGGATGTTAGGCTCAATATTATTTTAGAAACATAATGACAGCCCCTTTTCCCCCAATTCTTTCTAACCCTAAAAACGTTCACAATTTCATCACATAAGCAGTTTTATTTTTTAACCTTTGAATCATCCTTTAAATTTATCTTTGAAAGATTTTTTTTTTTTACTTGTAAACCTCACATTTGTCACATTATTAAAACACATTTGCAGAACTACTATGTGCTGGGCATTTTGCTAGGCTTTGGGTAGACAATGATGAACAAGAGAGTTTCTTTTCAAGGAGGTGATGGTTTTGAGAAAAGTCAACAATCGGAAGTAAACGACAACGAGCTATGATGATGGACTAGAGAGTTCCATGGGAACATGCAGGAAGGGCACCTAATCCAGGTGTGCGGGTACAGGGAGGGTTCACAGGAGAGGTGGATTTTAAGTCAAGGGCTCCAGGATGGCTGGGACACTGCATCACTCTCCCTGCTCAGGTACCACCATAGCATCCACATTACAGCCCATCCTCATGTGCCAGTCAACACTTAGGCAGGGCTCCGGTCCCTTTCTTCACCACTTCATCTCAGGCTGGGGAGCAATGGCAGCAGCTTTTTATATCAAAGCAATAAACTTGGTGAAGAGAAAAGCCATATGAAATGTCTGCATTTTACGAGGCAAAATAATTGGCAAAGTCTAGCTTTGTGATTCAGCTTCACTTTAATCAAAGCCTGCTGAACAGTTTTCAACCCTTAACAGCTAGAAATGGGTTTGTATTTCCCCAAACATTTCTAGATCTATAACTTTTCCATTTCATATCAGGAAGCCCATCTCAGCACATGTGTGTTTGTGGATTAAGCACTCTCATAAAAAAACAGAAACCTTTAATTAAGCAATGGGGAATGAATATTAGGGGACAGAAGATTAAATGATAAGCATAATGTAAGAATTCACTTAGACCGGCACATATATTTTTTAAAGCGCATAAAATCAGCCACCTACAAACAGGGGTGTTTTATAACATGAGTAGCTCCAATCATTTTTCCTTTTTGAGATTCCCACCTCAAAATATTAATATGCACCCACAATCCACATTAAAAACAATTTTTGCTATAAAAACTTGAAAGGCTTTTTATATAATTTGTTTTTGAAAACATTTGACTCTGAGCAACTTATTAAGTTATGGTTGGCTATGATTTATCAGCAAAAGGAACTCTATCCAAAACATGTTTTCCAAAATCACTGATGTTTGAATAAACACTAAATTTAACTATGGTTGAAATTAGCAAAGTGTAATGTTTTATAGACATTTAACTAATTTATTAATTTTCAGTTTTTCAGTTTTCCATACTCTAGAGCAAACACATATGCTTTTTACAGGTGGCAAGCATTTTGTGTAGGCTCTTAAAAAGTTTGTAGTTTCAAGATACTGTGTCTATGGCATCTAAAGGATGAAACAGATGTGTCCATAAAGTGTGTTGTAACTAAAATTAATGTCAGAAGCTAGCATATTTATGTTTATGTAGCTATCAGAAATAGCACTCAGAGCCAGTGACTTGGTTATGACATTCACATCCATGCTTTCCTTGAAGCTGCGATGGTGAACCACAGACACGAACCGTAATTGGCTGAAACACGGTCCTTTGATGGACACCACACTCTCAGGTACAGTGGGATCTGTAAGCAGCTGGCATCTGATGAGTTTGTTGAAAGGGAACAAACTCAAGCAATGCGGACTAAAGAAACACTTGGAGGAACTCCCGCTGCACAATTTCAACCCTGAGAGCAATGGCAAGAGACTAGCATGGCAGTTTGCCATACGAAATAAGGCTGCTACTTGTGACTAAGGATTAAGACCAACCACCAGATTAAGAAGCCAAGGAGCAAAAAGCCACAGACTCTGTAAACACTGGCCCAGGTTAGAGATCCAAGATCAGTCCTGAGTGTGATACCATATTGAGTCACACTGGGAAATTTTCAGTCACACACACACATACAAACACACACACACAGTATGTGTGTGTGTATATATATATGTATATATAAACAAATACATATTTTATATATGTGCACAATACACTATGTTTTAAATGTACAAATATATATATTACATATATAAGTTAAATGCATATACAGAAGTATAAATGTGTATGGTTTTAGTAACCTGCAATGGTAACTTCAGTGAATTACAACAATAATATTCTACCCAAGAAATTACTTTGACGCATAAAGGGCTTAACATAACATACTATCCAGTGATTCTAAAACCTAGCTGATTATTAGAATTATTAAGCTTTTTTAAAACTGTACATGCCTAAGTCATACCCAAGACCTTTCGTATCTGAATCTTTAAGGCTGAAGCCCAGGAATCTGCGTATTTAAAAAACAAAACACAAAACGACAACTTGGTCATTTAAGTTGTGGAACTGCTGGTTTACAAATATAAAAATGTCTGGCCTGACCCCAAAGGACAGCATTAGAATCAGAGTGCAAGACCGATATCATGTGTACCCTGTGCCCCAACAGAAGCTTCTTTAAAGCCAGTAATAACATGAAACTAATTCCCTAAGTGATGGTTCACTACCCAAGTAAAGGTAAAAAGTAATCAAAGAAATATTCTTATGTGTGAACAATCAATTTCTACATCATCAAGAAAGTAACCCAAACTGGGGTCTTCTGACCAAAAAATGCCAGGTGAGATATCTTCAGTGACAAAGTCCTGCTTATTAATATCTTTACTGGAAGAGCTGCCCATATTAACAAAATTCCACATTAACCTTTAACATAATTTTGTGGAAAGAAAGAGTGCAGTATGGGAGCCTGAGAGATGGATTATAACCCTGGCTGCAATGCTTGCTAGCTGTGTGGCATTGTTTGAGTTACTTCAACTTTCTGAGCTGCAGATTCTTCGTCTGTATAATGGGATAACAGTGCCTAGCATTTGTGGCTATTCTGAGGATTGGAAACATAACATCTATAAAGCACTGCACTTAAGAATCAATGAGAGTGGCTGTTGCTCTTTTTATTAAAATAATCTGCCAAGTCCCAATTGCATATACTGTCATCACTGTGGTTGACTGGGAGAATGTTTTCCTGGGATTTTGTAAAAAACTGCCTAGACCCACGAAAAAGAAAATCATATCATTCTCTCCACTAGCTTTGTGATGGTTTTTACATTTCCTCTTCTGGAGGAGGAAGATACTCAAGGGGATAATTACCACGAATCTTAGTATTTAACAAAATATTCCTTAGACGGATCTCTCATCATTGTTTGACATTTACGATAGGAGTTAAATCCAGATCGTTGACTCAAGTTCAATTTTTCAAGTATGTTTTAAGTCCAACTCACTTTGATGAAGTGGGACATTCATCACAAATATGGCCTTTGTGTACATCAAACCCACATAAAAAGGAAACGTGTTCCAAGCATCCTTTCAATGTGGACTCCAAGAAAATTAAGCAACAAGAAGCCACTTGCTCTTTCTTTAGACTTTTTTCATAGTTCATTAAACTTTTCTAAGGTCCCTTAATAATGTTAAGGACAGGCCTTACCAAATATTGTACTGTCCTGACTCATTAGGTCTCCACTGAAAATAGCGAATACTCGTATCAGCTAAAGTTGAAATTTTACATAGAAATTCTTTATATGAATTAATTCCCACAATAGCACTATGCAGTCAAATATTATTTTTTCCACTTCATAGATGAGGAAAGTGAGGCTTGGACTTTTTAAGTAACTGGCTCACTATCATGTTTAGGGTTCAAACTGAGGTCTGGCTAACTGTCCAAGTCTCTGATATTTACCACTGTGCCATCCTGCTTCTCGTAACCACACAAGTTCAGCAGAATTCATAAGTAGAACTTTTAAACAGTATTTCATCTTTTACAGATGAAAAAGGAAGGTTGTGGTTATGGCATGAAGACGGGAGATGCAGGGAGCGGTAACTTGGGGGAAAGGAAGCATTCCAATTTCAGTTTACTTGGAATTTTAAAACTAGCACCCTTGGTATAAGGGGGGAATTACTATCTTCCAGGTGCCATAAAATATATATCTTCTGGTCATTTTTATTTCTTTTCTCTCTAATTTTTTATAAAACCATATTAAGAATTGGAAAATAAAAACAATTTTAAAAGTTTCTATTTGGAGTGCTTTGACAGAATGCTGGTGGTCTTGGATACAAGTGAGCCTCAGAATTAGAAAAGAGGTAGTTTTTCCTTTCTTTGTAGTTCTTTCTTTCACTTCTTATACTTACCATCCATGTCTTGCCTGTTCTTCCTGGTTTCTCTAAGGACCACCTGGATGTCTAGGGTGGGGGTTGAGAGGTCCACCCTATATCAGAGGAACCCAAAGATCACAGGATAGACTCTGGGGTCACAGACACCAAGAAAAGAGGAGGAAGGTGACAAAAGGGAGACGGCAAAATTGACAGTGGAAAAGAAAGATGAGATGAGGATGATGTTGGTAGGAATGACTCAGAATGAAAACTGATGCCTGAATACATTCGGCTGTTAAATCTGCACTTGCACTGTTGCTTTATACAGTGTGGTCCAGCCTTGTGCTCTACTGGCTTCCCAGCAAGAGGCTGGCTGAGACCAGTTCAGTGAAGAAGTCCAATTTTTGCTGGACTTGCTCATGGCCTGACGCCAAGGGTTGAATACGAGCTGCCTCTACAAGTCAAATATTCCCCTTGGGAAAAGCCAGAATAAGCTAGAAACATTAGAAAACACGTTTCCTGTTTAAAGAGGAGATGCTTAATCTTCTATTATTCTCTGCTAAACTCTCCCTCCTTGCAGACTGAATGAAGAAGTGACACTGGCACTGGCTCCAGGTAAGGGATGCTAAACTTTCCCTAAGCTAATAGTCAAGGGGACGATCCTAGCTTTGGGCTATGAATTCTTAAGTCTCAATAAGAAAAGACAAAGATTAAAAAAAAAAAAAAATGACCAGTTAAGGACTAAGCCCATCACTTACAGCACACCTTACTCACCTACTCTCTGTGACTCCAAGGAGCTAGAAGCACTGATTAGACATCATCATGCATATTTATCCCAGCTTCCACCTTCTTTGCCTTGAGTGGGCTTTACTCACTTAGGGTCAGAAGAAATAAGGCACAGTAACGGGAAGTGATATCAGTGCTGGGAGTAAAGAAAAGACAAAGTAACCCTGCCTTCTTGATTACCTGGACAGTTTTCTGGAAGTGGCTTCTCAGGCATTTCAGCAGTAAGTTGCATCATCCAATGTGTTTGCTCTCAGTCTGTTCTAGGCCATGGTTGCTATTGTCATTATTATTATTATTATTATTATTATTATTATTATTATTATTATCTTTCTGAATGCAACTTTGCCTTTTAGGATGGCCTAAGGCAGAGCAGGAATAATCGTACGTGTTTGTCCTTAGTTCTCTTTCAGCAATTCCCCCTTTCTAACCAGAGAGACCTGGACCTCAAGGAAGGAGCGTCACATCTGAGATCTGTTCCTACCACTATGAAAGTTGGTCCTGGACCTCCCACTGTACAATCCTGCTAAGCAACTATCTAACTTTAGACCTTTTACTTTCATTAAGCCCCCACATACTTGACTAAACAGATCAGAGCCACCTAAATAACTGTTTTCACCCATCTTTCCTCGCATCTTGACTGTCTCTGATGAAGACCCGTTGGTTTTCCTGGCCCTAGGGAAGAGTCATGCTCTTGACTCCACTTCATCCTTCTACTTCTTCCAGGCTGATGATGTACAAACTGCCTCCTTTAGCTACTGAAAGTCTCTCCCCTTCCAGATCCTTCCCTTCTGGAGGTGGTAATGGACAATTCTCTCTAGCCGAGCACAGTCCGTGGTACATAGTCTGTACTCAATTTAGGTATGTACTCAACTAATATCCTATTAAATAAGATCTTAAGATACTGAAAACTATATATATGCAGTCTCTCCCTCAAGCAGGGCAGCCGTGTTACACAATTCCGGGAGGCACCACAATATTTTATTCTGTGTTCATGGCGCCCCCTAGAGTTGTCTCATGGCGCTCCCTAGAGTTGTCCACTGGAATAGTATTGCCCTCAAATATCTTTTCTAAAGCAATTGCCATAGGATTTGCAGAATCTTTTTTTTTCTTTAACATGGCTCTATAAAGAATGAGTATCCTCTGGAAACCAGTTTTAAAAAGCAATTCCATTCCCATCCAATAATTTTTCAAAATAGGAATTAGAGGGGCTTCCTAGGTGGCGCAGTGGTTAAGAATCCGCCTGCCAATGCAGAGGACACGGGTTTGATCCCTGCTCCAGGAAGATCCCACATGCCGTGGAGCAACTAAGCCCATGCGCCAAAAAAAAAAAAGAAAAAAAAAATAGGAATTAGAGACACTTGAAAGTTTTACCTCCAAATTGAGGGAGAGAGGGAAATAAAATCCATGTACAGATATATTAACACTTTATTACACTCTAAGACTTTTTATCCTATAGAATAAAGCATGTTTGGAAGAATGGCAAAATATTTATAAAAATTCTGTGTTGGTATATCGGTTTTAAAAGAATTCCAAACCCAAATAATCTAGACACTAATCCAATATGTTTAGCAAGTTCTGTGCCAAGACTAAACTCTATGCATAGATATATCAAGTAAATCCACTGAACCAAATCTTTAGAATTGCTGTTTTCAGAGCTTCAGGAATCATGAAGAAATCTAGGTGTGTAACCACACAGGAACTTAGCCTAAGCCCTTTGCCAAAACATATAAATACTTTTAGACACTCTTTCCACATGTACAAGAAATCTACATAAATCTAACTTTTAGAGAATGCCACTTTTAGATACATTCACCTGGACATGCTTTACCGACTAATTCCATTTGATGGATAGAGACTAAACTGAGATTTTAAGGAAATGAAAGTTGAATGTGAAACCAAAAAAAAAAAAAAAAAAAAAACCCCAACATGGAAGGAATTTGAATTCACATAGCTACACTCCTATAGAAAAAATGATTTCCTTGTTCTTGAGCAGTATAGCTAAAGGCAGCCTTGTCTGAGTAGAGAAGTGTGTCTTCCAGCTAATCATTTGCTAACCTACTGGGTTAGTTGTCCCTGGAAAATACCAGTGAATGTCACCAAATGTGTTGTCCTTTACTGGATTGGATCTAAGTGGTGGCCACTATATACAATTCAGTCTTGAGAGAAACGGTAGCTGCCCACCTGTCTACATCGGTGACATTTTAAGGAAGATTGGCCTCTCTTCCTTGCTGAAAATGTAATGACTTCCTGTTAAAGCTCAGAATCCTTGATCTGAAAAAGTAATAGATGATGTGAGTTTGTGTTTACTTCTTCGGTTTCGTCTCTTGACAATCTCTCCACACCTAGGTGTGTGCACAAGTGTTCACTTGTGCATGTACACAAACACACACACACACACTGCACTCTAATCTCCAGCCATGCTGAACTATGTACCTTAATGGAGATGCCCTACCTTTTCCTCAACGCTACTCCTTTATACACCATATATGTTGTTCTCTCTACTTGCAATAGCTTTCCTTTTCTCATGTATCTGGTTAATTTCTATCTCTTAGCTGAAATCCAGTCTGTTTTCCCTGACCCTCCAAGTCAGGCTTAGTTATCTATTCTTTGTGCTCCCATAGGGCTCTGTCAATACTCCCGTTACAGCATATGTTTCTTATTTGGTTCTATTTCCCCCAATAAGCTATAAATTCTTTGAGAACAAGAACCTCAAACCTGCCTCAGTGAAGACATGTTAACTAAACAAACTCTAGATGTTAACTCCTCCCTCAGCCATCCTTATACTTTCTTTTATTGCTGTCCACTTGAACAGGTTCCAAGAATTGATAATTGATGCATATTAAATAAATGGAGACTCTTATAGCTTGTCAAATAAATTCCAATTCATATGATTCTTGATCTCCTTTAGGTTTATTCCTTGAGAATTTGAAACAACTGGAAAATCTGTTAGACCAATGCACACAATTCAGTGCAAACTATATTCAGGTTATGGGAACATTCAGAAAGAGGTTTGATGAAAGTTTCTAGGTTTTGAGGAAAGTTATGGACATGGAAGAACACCAGTTAAGAGAAACAGATGCAGAATCAGTAGAATGTAGATAGATAGGAGGAAATATAAAGGAACAAACAAAAACAAAGGCAAAAAACACCTGGTTTGATTTCCTTGCAACAACAAACTTGCCAACAGCAAAGAATGACTTGGTGAGAAAATCTACTGTGCTCATAGCCAGTCTTGGGCAAGTCCTTACCCTTTGGCCTGGTGAACCATCGCGTCCTGGTGAACCAACACTTCCCGGGATGCCCTAGATAGAGCAAGGACAGGAAAGTGTCAGAGTCATAGAGACCGATTACCCCTTCACCCAGCTTCCCTGAAATAAATCAAGGCCTCCAAACACACCTGACAGCGTAAAGGTGAGGCCTTCCTGACTGAGAATTCAGAACCCAGAAGTTATTCACCAGAAGGGAAATAAACGTCCCCCACCAGGACGCACCCATGGCAGCATCAGCAGGACCCTCAAAGAGGGCTGAAGGTAAATGAACACAGGCTAAGTAACGGTCCTCAAGCTAGAAACCACTCATTGCCAAGATCACAGCTGACTTCAAAAGCTACAGTCTTCTTTTTTCTTGGCAAAGCTCTAGAGCTGACAGCAATGGACTAAAGAAATAAAAATAACACCTGAGGGCCAGGAAGTCCGGTCTCTCCTTTCTCTCCTTTTTCGCCCGTCATTCCCTGAACATCCAAAAGGACATGGGGTTAAGTTCACATAGGTAAATAGGTACATTCTTATTTTAGCCTTTTCTTTTTCTCCACTGATTCATTTAACATTTTCAACATGAAATTGCTTTCACACTAACATCCAAATACAGCATATTTTCATATAAGCTATACCACTTATGCAAGCATGTCTACGGAGTGGAACATTTATAGAGCAGAATAGTTTAAACACAGCGTATACAGTGTGATATGGCTATGCTCATACTGTAAATATGTGAGAGGTGTCGAATATTTCAGTATTCTTTATTGTTTAGATTTTAAAGCTTATGTCTATATATATTTTTGTTTTGTTTTGGCTAGAAATTTATAAGAATGGAAAAGCAAACACAGTACCTGGCAAGTAGCAAGACCTCAACAAATACTTAGTAGTAGTAGTAGTGATTATACAAACTGGTATGTTAATGCTCTCTAAGATGTGAAGATAACTCTGGAAAAGAAGACTTCTTAGCTAGGGAGACACAATCATATATGCACAGAACGATTGCTAAAAATGTGCTTAAAAGCATCATGCTTCAAATACGAATTACAGAGACGAGTTTTATTCCTTAAATCTAGATCCCTCTAGCAAGATTAATGAAAATCAGTGAGTGGAATTGAATTTGTTTTCAACAGTACAAACAGCTCATACAAAGAAATGTGGCTGTAGAGAGTATACTGTCTACAACACAAAACTCAGAGCCCCCCACTCTGAGGCCTGTTGAGAAGAAGATCAAAAGTAAATGGCTTTGGTGAATCTATTTCCACAGTTACTAAGGATACAAAATGAATAACTTAAATTTGTATACCATTTGTCACCTTCTAGATTTTATCACACCTACTAAGGACTTAGTCAAACAAGAAAAAGGGCCATACATGTCAAGCCCTGCTTTCTTTTCTATAGACAAATTATCTGTGGATATACCTACTCCTTAGGCACACAGCTGTTGGTAAAAGACCCCCTTCGCTGGACAAAAAGTTGGCTAATAAATGAACTCTCAATCATTACTTTCATTTCTCAGTTCTTATTCTTAGGGGTTGGAAGAAGCTGAGGGTTATTATTAAGGCACAGAAGACAAGAGGTCATTCGATATAACTCACGGAGAAGTGATAACAATAAAACCCATCCGAATGTTTACACACAACTCACAGGCATTCCTTGAATGGACAGACCACTTGGTCCTTGGGGTCCAGGGGGACCCTGAGGTCCTGGAGGGCCTGTTTCACCCCGAGGGCCATCTGGTCCCTAGAAGGCAAGAAAGTCATCCCAAAGGTAAGTTAAACCCTCTGGTACCCAGAAATATCTGCTAACCAGATATTTCTGCTTACAGCATTTATAAATTTAGTTCATTAAATAATTTTTCCTAAGACATAAAGCACTCATAGGATAACAAGACACCAAGCCTTAGATGATTCACCTCCCGGGCCAAGTGTCATCAGTAAGCCAAAAGAGTAAACACACAGTAGTTACTGCAACTTCATTTATTTATTTTTGCTTCCATAATTAGGAACCTTGTGCCAATTATGTGAGTAACTAGACCCCCCCACACCTCATAACAAATCCAAAAGATAAAAGTGATACAAGACCACCCTCTTGGTCTATGAAGGTGCACACTATCCAACCAAACTACAGTCTCTCCACCTTCACTACTGCGAACCATCTGTCTCTGGGACACGCTTCTGCATTTACTGACGACATTGCCTCCCTTGTAGCACATAAGAGATGGAGCCAAGACATCAAGTCTCTGCCTGAGAAAATGTGCCACAATCTCAAAAAATAAAACAAAACCAAAAAAGAAGAACCCTTACAGTCTGAATTCTGAGTTGGGTAGTACCTGATTAATTATCTTCAGCCTTCTTTCATTTATCTCTCTCCTGCCCGCCCACCCCACCCCCCCGTAGTCTCTCTTACCTTGCTCCACTTGTTTCCAATTTTCTAGTTAAAAAAAAATTTCAATGTTCTCTTCTTCATGAATAAATACTGTGCAAATTTAATAAGTAACCATATTGAAGCAGTACATCAAGCAAGATGGATGGAGAGATGATGCAGAGCAACGTGGTAAAAGTGAGACACAGAGTCAAATCAGAAAGAGCCTTGAATGCCATGCCCAGGAGGATGAATTGTATTCTCAAGGCAACTGCACATGACTGCAGGTTTTAAGAGTATGATATGATCCAGTATAACTTTAAAGAAATGAATCTGGGGGCAGATGTGAAGAATCAATCAAAAAATCAAGCCACTGGAGCCAGAAGGCCAATTAGAAGATTTGCCAAAAAGCCAGGTATGAGATGATGGGGCCTGAACTCAATTAGTGGCTGGGTTTCTGCCATTCCTTAAGGGTGCCTTCGTGCAAAGTAGAAAAAGTGTGCCTTGACATGGATTGGCACAACCTGGTCCTCTTCATTGGTGCCTTTGCACAGTGTACAACCTGAACCACCACACATGGTGGCCTTGGGCAGTGAGAATGGGAAATAGAGCTGTGTGTTTGATTATACAGTACACGGTGGGAAGGGAGAAGGAGGAGTCTAAAACCTGAGAAACTACCTGGAGGACTGCTCCCTAGCTGTGAATCAGTGCTCCCTCTAAGATACGTCTTTTTTGCAGATAGAGGAAAAGAGGATTATAAGAGCAAGAACTAGCTGAGCAACTAAACCACTCAGAACATTGACACTCTAGAAATCTTTCTCTTCACTGAGATACTAATTTTTTTTTTTTTTTGATGAAAAAAATACAAGCTTTTAAGAATAAGGGTAAAGGCTTCCACACAACTTTTATAAAAATATAAGGAGATTTAAATTGTAAAGGGTAAATATTACGTAACTCCAAAATTATATTATGGCTAGTGGTGAGAAGGTAAAAGAACAGTACCTTTGGGCCCTGTTCACCTCGTTGGCCCTTCGGTCCTCGGAGTCCAGGACCACCCTGGCAAACAGATGTTAAGTATTAGCACAAAGACAAATCTAAGAGCAACATATTTCATTCATTTTCCTCAATAATATGGATTGCGTAATTCTCATTTGGTAGAAAGCCCCACACATTATGTAATGGTATATGTTTATCATGATCCTGAAATGGAAATCTGCCCCCCAGATTCACCCCTTCCTGCTGATGATTTCATAGTTTGAGCAAACTTTTTAAATTAAAAAAAAAAAGCTACAGGATCTTTTAATTGAGTGTGTAAGACTATTGCTATTAATGACGCAAATGATAAAAATATACTATTAATCTAAAAAATAAATAAAATAAAATTATGCATGCCCTAGACCACCACTTGGAGATTAAATTGTTTAATTAAATTGTAAAAAGCATATAAAGTAGTAACAATTTAATTTTCTTTACACCATAGAAAGCTAATTAGATTAGTGGTTCTGAAACTTCAGTTATTTGCATTTTCCCCTCAAAATTTTTGTCATAGTAATGCACTGCCTGTTCTATTATTTAATACCATTTTCCATATATATACACATATATGTACACACATAATAAATATGTATATATGTATATATGTGTATATGCATTCTTTGCAAAACATATTCTTTGTATATGTGTGCATGCATATATGCAAATAAACTCTGAATATTTTTTAATTGACTCACTATTTCACTTAAATCTATTTTAAAAGCAAATATCATGTACTATAGTAGATGGAAAAACATATAGCTTATTAAGAATGTAAGGTAAACCTAAACATATACTATAGCTAGCAATGGTTTTGTGCTTTGTTAAAAAGGGACATGAATAAGTATTAGAAGGGTCATAGGGGCACCAGTCTGAGAATACTGCTTTCACTCGGCAGAAGGATGAAAAGATCATTGAAAATGGAATAGCTTTCTCACTATGTGAGTCCAGTTGATTTCCTGCTATGTTTACGAGTACCGAAATCATTTTGTGTACCACCAGCGAAATATTTGCATCACTTGGGGAAAAAGTGGATCAGGTGGCAAAGCTTCTTCTAGTTTGTTTTAAGCACTTAAATTCACTCCCCACCTCAATATCAGTTGGTTGCTTATCTTCCAGGCTTTTAAAATCCAATTATAAAATTGTATTTTATGTATGTGTATATGTATCTGTAGAAAATATTACCTATAGTATTTTTGTGGTATCATTTGATATATATAGAGAGAGACTGCATATGTGATACAACACTTTTTATATATTTCTGAGTTAACCGAATATGTTTTTCCATAACATGACATATAGATTTAACTTATTCTAAATAAGTTGCATAGGGACTTCCCTGGTGGCACAGTGGTTAAGAATCCGCCTGCCAGTGCAGGAGACACAGGTTCGAGCCCAGGTCAGGGAAGATCCCACATGCCTCAGAGCAACTAAGTCTGTGCACCACAACTACTAAGCCTGCACTCTAAAGCCCATGGGCCACAGCTACTGAGCCCGCATACTGCAACTACTGAAGCCTGCACGCCTAGAGCCCATGCTCCACAACAAGAGAAGCCACTGCAATGAGAAGCAGCCAAAAATAAATAAGTAAATAAATAAGTAAATAAATTTATATTAAAAAAAATAATAAATAAAATAAATAAATAAATGAGTTGCATAGTTGTCTGAACAATGGAGTTTGTTTAACCATTCTTTCATTATTGGAAATGTAGGAGTTTTCCCCACAATTTGTTGCTGTCTAAACAATACTACAATTAACAGCCTTATATATGTCCTAAGTACAAACTCTAATATTTAAGTACAAATGTTAATATTTAAGATATCAACAAGTAGAATTTTAAATGAAATTTAATGGATAGGTAGATATATTGTCAAATTGTGCTCCAAAAAAACTGCCAGTTTATTTGTCTGCTAGGAGTTTAAGAGGGTCTCTGTTTCTCCAAATCTTAGTCAGCACTTGATATTTTCAAACTTTGCATTTTTATGAACCTGATTGGTAAAAATAATACCTTATCCTATTTAAATTTTTATTTCCCTTAAAACTACTGTCACTGAGTAACAGCTGACAATTTATATACTTCATCCAGTTTCTACTGGGTTACAAGTCTTTTTCTCTTTAATGCACAGAAATTCCTCCTATACTTGGATACTACATCTTTAACTGTATGCAAATGTTTTTCTCAACTGTGGCAGACACTTTGGTTGACTATCAGAGAGTCTTTCTTGACTCCCTTCTCCATTTTATTTTTGCTACTATAAAGACAGACATTTGTTTGCCCAGCCTCCTTTGCAACCAGGAATGGGCATGTTAACTGGTTTGGGCCAATCTGATCAAGAAGCCACAAGCCTAATGAAAGCAAATCTGGAAGCTGAAACAAGCATGGGTCTTGATAAAGTTGTTGAGCAGCCATATTTGCTTGGGACCCATCTGCTACCAACAGCAAACAATGACTGTCCAAATGTCCCAATGATTCACACCACTGTGGTAGTCAAATTTTCTGTTTCTTGCAACAAACCCAATGCATCCCAATTAACATACCCATTCTGGCACACCTCTTTAATTTTGTTTGCTTGTCTTAAATGATTGGTTTTTATCTGAAGATTTTGTCCAAATGTGGCAATTTGGCTAACAGATATTTATACCTGAGGTACCAAGTCTATAAAATCCAGAAACCTTTTTATACTTCTAACTTATTTTCTACCTTACCGTTAGCCCTCATTGTGGAGTAGATGACAAGAATTCAACAAATGTTTGTGGAGGTAAACTTCCATCCTTTTAATAAGAAAGGGTTAGTCTAGGCAACAGGAATGTGGTTCTTTTACTCATGGCTTCCTATGGCTCTTCTAGAGTTTTATTGGCACATAATACCACTGTGTAAATTCTTGAATGAGAAAATAATCACAACTGTGTTAAATCATCAGACATAGTCTATTATAGGGTTTATTGCATATTGTGATACTATTTCTTAAATAGTTTATTATACTTTAAATAATTGAAAATGTCAATAGCTTTTCTATTTTACCTCTTCTTTCTCTCCAAGTCAGAACTCAACCCTTCTCTTTCACTTCTTTGCTGCTTTTTTTTCTCATTACAAAGTTTGACTCTTAGGTCATACATAAATATTTTATAACTTGTTCCAGCAGCACTGCAGATGAAAAAAATTTGATAACCCTCTAGCTAAAAAAGCTTATTCATGCTGTTTAAAATAAAATAAATATTATTCTAATTAAGAACTGAATCATTAAGTATCAGGAATGAAGAAGAAACAAAACACCAGAGCAGGAGTCATGTACACTGAGGCTGTCCTGGGGGAGGAAGGGGAAGATGGGTCAGGTTTGCTGGAAAGTGTGTATTTTATAGCCCACACAAGGTAATGAAATGTGAACTGGGACCTATGATAAGTGGGGGAAGGGAAGAATATGAAACATCCTTTAAAGCTGAGGAACATGAAAGGCTGCACTCTGAATGAGCTCGGACAAAAAAAATCCCACTACAGGTGCAGGATCAAGATGTTGTTTCCACTTTAGCTATGGAAGGGGTAGTAAATGTCTCCACTAAGAAATATTATCTAGAAACTGATTCTCATATAATCTGGGGACCAGAATTTACACTACCTGTGAGGGTCAAATAAAACTAGAAAGTCAAATTTTTAAGGTGGTTTTCAGTTGGTTGTACACCCAGGAGCTTAGCAGAAGCAGACCGATACACTCTCTTGAAAAATACAGCTCAAACATGGGTTCAAAATATTCCCAAAGACAAAGCTTCAAATAATGCAAGCTCAAATATACACCAAAAAAAACCCAAAAGACACATGGAAACAACACAGCATGAGTAAAACCAGCAAAAAACAAATGGCAGAATCAGAACCACATATACTGCCGATATTGAAATTATCAGATAAAGAATGTAAACCATATTGAATATATTTAAAGAAAAAATAGTTCTGAAAGTGTTACAAAAGAAGAAGAGACTATTCAAATGACTTCTGGTCATTTGAATGGTCATTTGAATATAACTTCTAGATACACTAAATATAATAATCAAAATCAGAAACACAACAGATAAGTTAAGTAGCATATTAAACACAGCTACACACAGACTACACCAGAAAGTAATTTTGAAGATATTACACAGAATAAAGCCTGGAGACACAAGTAGGAAATAAATGAGAGGTTAAAAAGAGATGAGAGTAAAATTAGAAAGTATAATGTACATCTAGTTGGAGTTTCAGAAAAACATAGAAATGATCAGAGAGAGGTAATATTCAAAGAGAAAATGACTCAGAAAACTCCAAACGTAATGATAAATATTGGTATTCAAATTCATGAAGCCCCAAATTTTCTAAGACTGCAAAACAATAACATCGAAAATCCACATCCAAATACACTGTAGGGGAACTTCAGATCATGAAAGACAAAGGAATTGTGAAAGCAACTAAAGGAGAAAATATTTCTCACAGAAGAATGACAATTAATTCAACTGACAGCTGACTTTTCTATAGCAACAATGGAAGTGACAAGACATTGTAACAGCATCTACAAAGTGCTCAGAGGACATAACTGTTAATCTAGAATTGTACTCCCAGTTTATTAGTTTGGAAAGTTGTCTGACTGCTTTAATGGATATCAATATTAAAATTTTAAGCAAGGTAGGAGGTTTATTATTCTCTTACATTAAAATCTGAGCTGGTTCAGAGTATCAGGGCAGTGTGAAACCTCTGTTGCTTCCATCTTACTGCTGTGCTGTGCCCAACAGCATAGCTTATCAAAGTGAAATCAGTACCACATGTTCCCATTCTAGTCTGTTGGGAAGGGTGAAAATGGTTAAAGAAGGAATTTGGCTTTCATTTAAGAACAACATCCACGGTGATTCCATGTACCTTCTCTATCCCTGGCCAGAACTTAGTCACAAGGTCATATTTACTTGCATAAATGCTAAGAAATCAAGTCTCTAGCTGAATGGCCACATACTTGGCTAAAACTCAGGGGCATCTACTATTAAAAAGAAGCAGTGAATTCAGGGGGGCAATTAGCAATCTCTGTAACTGGGAGATAAAGGCATTTTCAGGTGAACAAAAACTGAAAATTTACTACCAACAGTCTCTCATTAAAGGAACACTTGGAGGATGTACTTTAGGAAAAATAAACATGATAACAGAAAACATTGTGAGCGAAGCAATAACAAATATGTAGGCAAGTCTTAACATACATTAATTTACAACAAGTAATAACGATAAAATATATAATTTGTGATGTTAAAAAAGGACTAAAATACTGGATAGAAACAGCACATAAATTATAAAAAGGATGGTCCAAGAGAAGAGAATTCCAAGAATATCATGTTGGTTGAAAGAAGGATAGAAATCTTGACTCTTTCCAGACTTTGTCAGGCTAAACACGTGTATTAAAATTTCCAGGTTCGCTATTAAAGGGACAGACATAGAGAGTATAATTTCCAAATTAGTGGAAGGGAGTTAAAAAAAGAATGTGAATAAAAGCAAAGAGCCAAAAAGTGCAAATAAATAAGTAAAGAAAACCTCAATCAACCAAGAAAGTCACACACACACACACACGCACACAATTAGAAAGCAAAAATTGAGATGATGGATATAGCAATATAAACCTGAATAGGTTAATTATTACAAACAACACAATGGACTAAACTCTCAAAAAGACTGTAAAACCAGATTAAGAATAAAATCGTAGCATATGCTATTTAAAGGGACACATCTAAAATACAAAGACACAGAAAGGTTGAAACTAAAAGGATGAAGAAAATATATACCAGGAAAATAATCTGAGAGAGAAATGTTGACATAGCAAGTCACTAGGAAGATAATTATTCTAAATTTTTGCATATTATAACACAATCTCAGGATACACAATACAGAATTACAAACAGAACTTGACAAAAGAGGGGAAGACTTTAATCATCTATCTTAGTAATCGAAAGATAAAGAACTAATTCAGGTAAAGAAGATTCTAACAACACAATTTACAACTTGATTTACTGAATAAATATTAAGAATTCTGAACTCTACAATTAGAGGACAAACATTCTGCTAAAGCATACATGGAACATCTATAAAACCTGACAAAAGGCCACAGAGAAATTGTTAAAGAAGCAACAAATGCCAAAGAACTGGTACTACACACTTTCTTCACGATAAAGTGCAATAAGTTAATACAGCAATAAGAAAAAGATAAAAATTGCATACACAATTGGAAATTTAAAAAGACACTTCTAAGAAATCATGGCTAAAAGAAGGGATAAAGAAAAATAGAAAAGACGACAGCTGACAGAAATATTAAATCTGACTACATTAGAATTAAAATTTCTAGACAATATACTTGCCACAGACAACAACAAACAAGTCACAGACCAGGAAAAGATATTTGCAAAACACATCATTAATAAAGGACTAGTGTCCAAAATACATAAAACTACTTACAAATCAATGAGAAAAAAACTGCACAACAAAAACCCAGCAAAGTGTATAAATAGGTATTTATATAGGAAGAAATCCAAATGGTTCAGAGACAAATGAAAAACTGCCCCATCTCACTATCAGGGAGAGAAAGTCCTATTTTAAAGGACAAGGACATAAGAGTCTTATAGTCATCAAATAAGTGCAAGCTCTCATATCTAGCAACATCAGACAGTGCTGGTGAGATGCAGAGCAACTAGACTTCTTATACAGAGTGTGTGGGAGAGAATATTGGGACAACCACCTTGAAGAGCAACTTGGGGTTTTTTCATGAAGTTGAAGATGCACCTTCTTTATTCTCCAACACATCTGATTCTAGGTATTATTACAAGAGCACTTAAGCTTGTAGAGAGACATACAAAGGATTATCACTATAATGACACTGTAGTAGGAAAATAATCCACAGTTATGGGTCAGTAAACTCTTATTTATATAGTGGCATTCCTTCAGCAAGTACAACGAGTAAACTAAACAATGCACATTAACCTTGATGAAGTCCAAAGACATAATTTTGGTTGAAAAAAAAAGCAAGCCGCACACAGTTGAAAATAAATCTTTGTTTTCAACTCCCAGGTTAAACTAAAGACAACTCCTTATATCTGATGAATGAGTTATAATACACAAAATACAGTTCTACATAGTACCCTGTGTGTTCCTCACAATACCAGTTAGAGAGGTGAGTGCTGTTTATACGTGAGGAAATGGAGGTACACAGTGGTTCCATGACTTACCTAGTCTTATTTAAATTTAATGCTTTTACCATTAACTCCGCATTTGCTTCTTTGGGATAGAGTTTTTTGTTAAAATAAAATAAAATAAAATAAAATAAAATAAAATAAAATAAAATAAAATAAAATAAAATAAAATAAAATAAAATAAAATAAAATAAAATAAAATAAAATAAAATAAATAAAAAATTGGGGTCTATGTCCAGAGCTTGAAAGAATGTTCTATGTGCCAAAGATAAAGGAGAGACAGCTGGGATATACTCCAGATACATTCTGCAGGTTCTCTTCCTTTTTGTTCAGTTCGGGAAGTGTGGTCCGCAAACGAAGACAAAGGATGTTGGTGGGGCCAACCTGCACCGAACTTCCAAGCTGCAAGCCAGCAGTCAGCGAGGGTTATCTACGCATGCGTGCTGAGTGCTCCCGGCTGCCAATTGCGGACGGCAAGCCACCTGCAAGCCCTGGTCCGTGTCCAAATATTCCTCCTGTAAGGTCTGGACTTCTTTATTTGCTCCTGCATTTTCTCCCTATTTTCTTTGTCTTTCTGCCTTGATACATTTGTCATTTCCTAACCAATGACCAGCTATATCATATTTATCTTAAAGAAATACTTATAACCCCAGATTAGCAGGTTAGAAGTAAAGCATTTAGACATAGTACAAAAGATCTATCACGGTAAATTCAAAAAGACCCAGAGAGTGCACTTATATACACTTTATATTTTTTTAAACGTTTTCTTGCCTATTAGGTGTAAGACAGGCTCAAGGATACATTGTACAACACAGGTAATATAGCCAGTATTTTGTAATAACAGTAAATGGAAAGAAATCTTTAAAACTGTATAAAAAATGTTCAAAGACCTATTTGTAGAGAAATACAGACAGTTGCCAGACCGTGCTAAGAATTTTTAAATGTCTTCTTTGAGTGAAAAACAATATAAAATAGCATAATTTTGCAAATTAACAACACCACCACCAACAAAAACCTTTCATTTTCAAACAGAATTATGTAGTATTTGACCAAATGAGAAAAGGTTATGTTTACTTTTTAATGTTGATCAAATAGACATGTATGAATCTATACATACATATAGTGTTTATAAGAAAAAATGTGTTCTTTCTCTCTTTCCCTCTCTCCTCCTTTCCTCTCTTCCTTCCCCCCTCTCCTTTCTTTTTCCTTCCTCTCACCCCTGCTGCACCCTCCTCTCTCTCTTCTTTTCTGTAGGAAGTTCCGGTCAGTAATGGAGAACTTCATGCTCACATGGGGTACTTTTCCCAGGGATTTTGAAATCCTCCCTCACATATAAATGTTGATATAGAATGGGCAGAAGGAATGTATGCAAATCTTGCAGCTACAAGCAGGGGGCCAATGTGTGAAACAGTCACACTGAAAATAAGCCACAGGACTTCAAAGGGAAGATTCTGAATAGATAGCACTGAGAGACATAGTATGATGTAGGGATTAAGAGCATCATCTATAGGACTCACAGAGACCTGGATTTGAAGAGCAGCTCCTCCAAGCTGTGTTCTTTAGGCAAGTTACTTGACCTCTCTGTGCTTCAATTTGCTTGTAGGATTAAGTGAGTAAGTGTTTAGCACAGTGGTGGGCACATATTAGACACATGACAAGTGACAGTTATAAATATTATTAAAGAACATTTAAGTTCAAACTAGGCAAGACTTACTGGTGGGCCTGCTGGTCCCAGAGCCGCTTTATTGATTTCAGAACAGGAGCAGGAATGTGGAAGCTCTGGGCAGGTCTCCTCGTCCCTCTGAGGAGAAAAAGAAATAGCATAACTATTAACAAGGTGGTCTATACAAATGGTTTTATGGACTCAAAGAAAACACTTTAAGACACTTCAAAAAAATTCTTAAGTGAGCATTAGTCTAGAAAGGCAGAGAATATTCTCTTCTGACCACAAAATATTCTCTTCTTTTCTTTAAAGGAACAATGAATGGAAACTATAAGCAAGACGAAAAGACAACCCTCAGAATGGGAGAAAATATTTGCAAACGAATCAACAGACAAAGGATTAATCTCCAAAACATATATAAACAGTTCATCCAGCTCAATATCAAAAAAACAAACAACCCAATCAAAAAATGGTCAGAAGACCTAAACAGGCATTTCTCCAAAGAAGACATACGGATGGCCAAGAGGCACATGAAAAGCTGCTCAACATCACTAACTATTAAAGAAATGAAAATCAAAACTACACACCGGTGAGAATGGACATCATCAAAAAATCTACAAACAGTAAATGCTGGAGAGAGTGTGGAGAAAAGGGAATGCTCTTGCACTGTTGGTGGGAATGTAAATTGATACAGCCACTATGGAGAATAGTATGGAGGTTCCTTGCAAAACTAAAAATAGAGTTACCATATGAACCAGCAATCCCACTACTGGGCCTATACCCAGAGAACACCATAATGCAAAAAGACACATGCACTCCAATGTTCACTGCAGCACTATGTACAATAGCCAGGACATGGAAGCAACCTAAATGTCCATCAACAGATGAATGGATAAAGAAGATGTGGTACATATATACAATGGAATATTACTCAGCTGTAAAAAGCAATGAAACTGGGACACTTGCAGAGACATGGATGGACCTAGAGACTGTCATACAGAGTGAAGTGAGTCAGAAAGAGAAAAGCAAATACCGTATATTAACACATATATGCGGACTATAGAAAAATGGTACAAATTGACCAGTTTGCAAGGCAGAAATAGAGACACAGATGCAGAGAACAAACATATGGACACCAAGTGGGGAAAGTGGGGAGGGTTGGGAGGAAATGAATTGGGAGATTGAGATTGCCATATATACATTACTAAAAAGGAAAAAAATACCAAATTGTACACTCTAAATATATACAGTTTATTGTATGTTAACTGTATCTCAGTAAAATTATTAAAAAAAGAAAAAAACGAATGGGTGTCTAGTGAGGCACCGGTCATCATCATTATCAAAGAATGTTGATAAAACCAGCTTGGGAATCCAGGTGAAGAAAGAAAGGCATAAGTAGGTGCAAATTAAAAAAAAAAAGATTCTGGTTACTATTTAATTCAGTTGAAGAAGTAGTACTCTATGAACTAAAAGTCCTGAAAACTTTATTAGTGTTACAACATTTTTTTCCGTTTCAAAGGATAAAAGAAAACTTGGTGGAATAGTGCATCAAAACAACTGCATCTACACGAAAACAAAGAACCAAAAGAACACAAAAACAGTGCTTAAACACACCATCGATTCCCCGTAACAATTTTAACTACTGCTCACATTCTGTGACTGAGAGTAAGAAAAACATCACAGCACCAATCAAAAGCTTTGGGACAGGAGGTCATTTCCCCTTGGAGAATTCTGCTATCGGGTGACACTATGAGATAGACTACGAATGTCAGGCTGCATATACCTAAATGAGTTACTGGAGTGTAGAGAAAGACAGAGCACCTGCTAAGGGCTATTGAACGATTTTTGAATATCCCATTTGGAGTAGCAGCCAAAAAGAAGCCTGTCCTGGGATAAGAAACTACAGGACGTCAAAGGGTTCATCAGTCCCTTTGGATAGAGAGAAAGTGAGCTTCATTTCCTAAGACCTTAGGGAAATGTAATGTAAGAGCTGAATAGAGCACAGAAGATAATTAAATTATCAAGATAAAAATCATCTCAGGCTCTGAAATATTCATAACAGAAACCCAAAAAATGTTGAGCAAAGAGCCTTTAAATGCTTTTCTCTAAATGTTGGACAATAGTCAAAAGTTTCAGCTCATTACAGGAGAAAAAAAACAAAATCCTGCTAACATATCTGGCCTGATATCTTGGGCAGCTAGAATGAATACAAACTTAAGTATCCTGAAAGATTCCCCCAATTAGGCTGACAGCGGCCTCTAGGAATGGTTTTGCCATTGCTGTTCACCGTATCTCCATCCATGTCTTTCTACCATGGGATCTACGTATCCTCAGTGATAGAAATGAAAAGAAAAGCTCTGAGAAGGGCTGGGTCCTTCCTAGGAGATGCGGTGATCACATTTTGCTTGATTCAGCATAAGATTCTGAGTGTTTCCCTTTACAATTTACAATCAACCTGCCCTTAAGCATAACACCACAGAGTCTCTGATTTAATTCCTCACCATAGTTTCATGGAAACTTATTTTGATGAAGAAAAAAAGTTACTTCCTTCTCAAACATAGTCACCATGAATTTACTGCGTGCAATAGATGACGTGATCTGGTGTAAGGTCTTAAAAAAGCAAGTCTTGCAGACTTGATGAAGTCTTCCCCACACCCATTCTCCAGCTTGAATTCTTAAGATGTGACTCCTGTCCAACGATAACAGGGTCAACATT
Organism: Hippopotamus amphibius kiboko; assembly: GCF_030028045.1. Lineage (NCBI taxonomy): Eukaryota > Metazoa > Chordata > Mammalia > Artiodactyla > Hippopotamidae > Hippopotamus > Hippopotamus amphibius. Next base: position 155,727,967 of record NC_080190.1, on the reverse strand, counting down.
TCAATTCACTGGCCCTAAAGATCCTTAGATGTGAACAATCTGTTTTTATATATACAGGTAACCCCACCCCCCAGTGAATTACACTTGCTATTAATAATGAGAAAAAGCTTATTTTTCTAGCAGCCTTGTATAGGTTATATAGATTATAACTATGATTCCCAAACTGTGTGGAAAGATGGCCTGGAGTGGTACAGCAAACTTACAGGGGCACTCTGAGTGTTTTTTAAAAAAGAAAAATCAAAAGAAACAGCAAAATTCAGTACCCATTGGACTTCATATACACAACTAGCTCAAGGTAGTTCACAGTTTCAACACTAGATTTTGAAACACTATTTTTGATGATATATATTTTGCAAATCTAGGTTTTCAGCAGTTGCTATGAAGGAAAGCAAGTACCACGGGGAAAATCAATGTGGAAAAAGAAGTGAGGGCGTGATGTCTGATCGGATTCCAAGATATGAGCAACTCTCCATTCTCAACAGGCACACATCCCATTAGTAAGTAGTTGTGGTTATTTAAAAATAAGTATATCATTTTAAAATTTCTATTTATGTATGTTATTTTTTCATACAGCTTCTGAGTGGTTAAAGACTAACCAAGATGTTTGGACTTCATATATAGAATTATTTCTTTTGGCTCGGGAGTGCCATGAAAAAAAATATTGTGATACTAAAGGCTTCATAAACCGTGAAACTGGGGAACATCTGGACTCTGTAAATGGCCCCCGTGGAGTGGTGCAGTTCCCACTGTGTGCGGCAGTGTCCTACTGATTCCAGACATGCCTCCTTCTTAACCTCTTTCCAATTTTCATCAACATCATCACAATGAGTTATCTGTGACATGAGTTTTGTGAAATAGCCTTTCATTTTCAGGGAGAATTAAATATAACTTTAGAAAACTGCGGTAAAGAACAGACCAAATAATGAAAGAAGAATTCTTACCAGGCCAGGAAGTTCACAGCATTGGTCGTTATTGGCCCATGATGTGGAACAAACAATATCAAACATCTGTAACTGGAACTGCAATTTAAAAAGAAAATTGTCCTTCAATAAAAGCTATATAGATACCTTGTTTTTATAATTATAATGATTTCATAGTTTATATTACATAATAGAACACCAGTACATTTACAACATAATATTATAGTGAACAAATTAAAAAGTCATTCCAACAATATCAATCTAATTTTGTTCCTCAAACACACAGTGATTTAAGATTTTTGTCAGTAATTACTCCACCTGCCATCCAAACTCCCTTATTTATCACAATTCCTCCTCCCATCTCTACCTAAAAAAGTTTAGCACCTCTGTTGACATCTTCCTTGTACTGCCCATCAGTTACTCCAAGTGCCTGGGTAATCCCACAACACTCCATATGTCTTTTATAGCATATCTCCTACCATCCAGTACAATTATTTATATTTTTCCCTCAGACTGGGAGTTCATCAAAGGACACAGAACCACTTATTCATCTTTGTGCCCCCTTTCATAACATGTGGCATATTGTAGGTATTCATGAAGCCTCGTTGAACTAATTCTGACTCCCGTCATTCATGCATACATTTGGCCACTTTTTCTGTAGTGCATAATGCAAGCCAGATACCATGTGGACCTTTAGGATATGAAAATGAACAAAACCAGAGTTCTGCTCTCAAAAAATTTATAGGGAGTAAGAGACAGACACATAAATACTGTTTACAATGTGGTAAGTGTTGTGACAGATTCACATATGGCATTGTGAGAACCTGTGCCAAGTGCATTTCTATTTAAGCCATGGATCACACCATAAATACTTAGACAGTCTTGTTCTACTCATGTACATTGGCAACAACTTAATGTATATTTTGAAATATTTAGGAATATCATTATAACATCATTAAGGGCTCACACTAGCTTCATGACCGAACCATTTCTAATACTATATTTCTTCCTATATTATTTTCAAATATTGAGTATTGTCAGGAGTTTGGGATTAACAGATACTACTATATATAAAAAAGATAAACAACAAGGACCTACTGGGACTTCTCTGGTAGCACAGTGGTTAAGAATCCGCCTGCCAATGCAGAGGACACAGGTTCGATTCCCTGGTCTGGGAAGATCCCACATGCCGTGGAGCAACTAAGCCCGTGCACCACAACTACTGAGCCCACATGCTGCAACTACTGAAGCCCGAGAGCCTAGAGCCCATGCTCCGCAACAAGAGAAGCCAACACAGTGAGAAGCCTGTGCACTGTGACGAAGACCCAACGCAGCCAAAGAAATAAATAAATAAAACAAAACATAACAAGGACCTACTGTATAGGACAGGCTACTATATTCAATATCTTATAATAATATATAATGGAAAAGAATCTGAAAAAGAATATATTATAATTATCTATAATTGAATCACTTTGCTATACACCTGAAACACATTATAAATCAACTATACTTCCATTTAAAAAAGAAAAAAAGAAAAAAGTGTCATCAATTACAGAGCTGGGAGAATGATGAAATTCTTTTCATTTTAAATCTGTAACTTTCCTTCAGCAAGTGGTGGTTTTCAGCATAAGCTGAAACTCTTGGTGCCTTACTTTCTCTTATCCCCATCAAGGGTCCCCTGGATGAAGAGTAGGATACTCAAGTAGTTGGTGTGACTGAAATAGTTACTGACAATGCATCCAGCCTCACAAGAGAGCCTGCCCTATCTGACAGTAAAGAAAACGAAGTCAGGCTTTCTCTTGGTACACCCAGGAAGAACCATGCCTTGCTGTAAACATCTTTCCCCAAGTGAGCTTCGCAAGATTAATAAAATAACACAAATTTTGAAAGCAGATCCATAAATCAAGACACCATATTTTCTCTTTTCAGTAGAAAACCATTGTGTTGTTTGAAGAAATAAGTGCATGGCTTACTACTCTTTTTTCTTCCATATTAAAAATGTTTTTTTCCCTGAAAGGGTATGATATTTAAGTGTGTTCAGGGCAACCATACAACAAAATTACGATCATTAAAAAATTAGGTTTTTAAAATTAAAGGATTTTTTTTAATTAAAGGATTTTTTAAAGAACATGGATGCTAATTTTCATAAACAAGAGCAACAAAGATTTTTTTTTGCATTATAATCAGATTTTATTATTTATTTATTTTTTTTTTGATAATTTTTTTAAAGCTCTTTATTGGAACAGAATTGCTTTACACTCTTGTGCCAGTTTTTGAGGTACACCAAAGTGAACCAGCTGTATTTAGACATATAGCCCCATATCCCCTCCCTCGCGACTCCCTCCCACCCTCCCTGTCCTGGCCCTCTAAGGCATCACCCATCATCGAGTTGATCTCCCTTTGTTATACAGCAACTTCCCACTAGCTATGTATTTGACAATTGATAGTGTATCTATGTCTATGCTACTCTCTCACTTCGTCCCAGCTTCCCCTTCGCCCCCCCCCCAACCCCATGTCCTCCAGTCCATTCTCTGCATCTGCATCCTTATTCTTGCCCTGTCACTGGGTTCATCAGTACCAGTTTTTTAGATTCCGTATATATGAGTTAGCATACGGTGTTTGTCTTTCTCTTTCTGGCTTACTTTGTAGAACAACAAAGATATTTCAAGGAGCATAAGGATTAGGAGGCTGTGGATCTAGAATGCCTGGGTGTAATTCACTCACAAGCTAAGTCATTTTAAACAAATTATTTAATGTGTTGGAGTCTCAATTTTCCTCATCTGTAAAATCAGTATAACAGTAGCTATTCAATAGTTATTCATTAGAATAACAATAGTAGCCACAATAATAAAATGAACTCATAAAGGGAAATATTTACAACAGTTCCTGAAATACAGTCATAAATAATAAATATTATTTTAATGCAACATGTACAAAAGCCTTTTTATAGATGATCTTTAAGCTGCAGGAGTATCTAATACAGAGGCCAAAAGAGTAGAATCAAAATGAAAGTGATGCAATAATTGAATGCAGAAATATAACAGTAGTTTGTGTTCACAATAATCACACCTGTTTAATATTTTGGTTGAGAAAAATCTTAGCAAATAACAACAGCAGCAAACATTTGTTGAAAAACTATGTGTCAGACACCACGCTAAGGACTTTGCCTATATCATTTCATCTTTCAGTCACCACTATAAGGTATGATAATAGAAACATCAACCCCATTCTGTAAATTAGGACCTGGGACGAAAAAGCCTAAGTAATTGAAGCACATGTTGAAAGCTGAATTCTGGTTGGGATTTGAACAGCACACATCATTTTCTGGTGGTTTATTCTGCAGTGAACAGATCATTAGTCTCATGTTTAAAATGTAAATACCACAGCCTAACTTTACAATGCTATTTGTCTGGGGGCATTTATTAAATGGGTTCCATTATGACAGCATTAGATAGATTCAGTTAATTCTGTCATTCATCCATTAAGAAATTTTCCATTTCTGAATAGAGCCCTCAGTGTGAACACATTTTGGTGAATGGAAAGATTTATTTAAAGCAAAGGCCTTTCACTAGCCCCAGGATACACCAGGCTTTCGTGAAGTTTTTCAAATAAACATTCACTACCCAATCACCTATAGCAGTATAATGTCTCCATACAAACCTTTGCTAAACTTCTTTTGCCCTACTGAATTACTGAGATTCTTATGAGTCATTTCATTTATTCAAGAGGTCGAATACCTACTAAGTGCTGAATGAGGCCAATACTATCATTTGAAGAATGCTTGTGGGCTGTCTTTTCTTTTTCAAGTTAGATGAAGTCAGCAGCCTTTTTTGTGTGAGTACAACAAATTTATTCATAATTGTTTTGCATTCGTAATAGTTTAGATTCCTCAGCCTTTATTTAGAGACTTCTTTTCTAAGGCACATTTTTGGGGATTGATTTTTAAAAATCTGGCTTTTATTCCAGAAGCAATTATACACACATTTATACAGATTATGGAGGAAACGTTATAGAGATGATGTGTCAAAAGATCTTATATTTGAGTGCCTAAAAAATGCAAGACAATATGGTTCAAAATAAATCATACTTCAAGCAACTAAGAGGCAGAGCCTTTTTACTTTTGCAACTTTTTTCCTTTGTAACTAACTGAACATTATGAAAAATTATATCTGTGCAAAAAAAAAGAAAACCCAAAACCCTCCCACTTCCACTTTTTAATCATCTCTTTCAAGGGAATACTTAGACAATTACAAATGCTCATTTTTTATTATTGGACATTTTTGTCTGGGTGTAGCACAAAAGGCAAGTCATTTGGGGTCAAATGTTAGCATGAAAATAAGATTAAAATATTTCTTGGCAGTTGAGTCACTGTGATCTGTGAATGGAAATTAAAATGTACCCCTGGCTCAACTTTCCACTCAGTACCAGATTTCATTTTCTGACTTTTTTCGAGCATAACATTTTTAAGATTATAATTTGAAGTCAAGCTGTACCTGAACTTATACAAATATTTAAAGAGCTTTACATTAACTGAGAACATAGGAGAAAGAGTCCTGAGGACCGAGGCCTTTGAATTTGGTGTGTAACTCATTGACTCCACCTCCAAACTAAGATTTATTAAGCATTTATCACTTGTCAGCTATTGAAAAGGGTATTTTTACTTGTTCTCAATCAACTTACTGAATTTAAGGAAAACCATGATGGCACTATTCAATTAGGAGATGAAAATGAACAGCTGTTGTAGTTATTGGTAGTAATTAGAATGTTCAGATGTAGACATGCTCGGGGGAACATTCTAATTATGTTTATTTTAAGATTGTAATTCAAATAATGGTGAGTTTTTGAACTTGCCAGTGAATAGACAGGGCATATGGTCACTGTTACAGACCAGATTCCTTCCTCTGCCTTGAGTTCTATCATAATCAACCTGATTCAATGGAAAAGAGCTCAGGATGGAAAGTGGGTAACCGCATGCAACTCAGATAAAATCTCATATCTTACTTTCCTCACTTTTGAAAGGGGATTCCTCCCTAACTTATTCAAGTCTCAGTTTCTGCATCTATAAAATGGGGATAATAATAAGTATCTCTTCCTAGAGTTATTACAGGATTAAACGAGATAATCTCAGAAATGTTCACACTGCCTAGTCCATAGTAGGCAATAAATATTAGCCACTATCATAATTTTAAGGATTAAAAGATAAAATCCAATGGAAACACAACCATTTCCTTGCAATTTAAAAACACTGGTCTACTATTGATTCCTACATGAAAGCTTTAACTCAGTAAATAAAATTACTAAAAACTCCATAACATAATTTGTATTTGTCTTTACACATCAGAGGACTATAAAAAATGTCAATTGGATAATTAAATGTTAGATTTGAAAAGGTGGAGAAAAGACACTAAGAAACATCATCAATGCTGGAATCTTAAAACTTCTCTTGAATCATCTCTGATTGGCAGCATGATAATTTCATTAAGTATCAGAAAAGGTAGAAGAAACTTCTTAGGAGAAAGAAGATTGGAAGAAGAAGCACAGTTGTTAAGTATCTTCCCACATGTGTTTTGACAGCTAAATTAAGCCTGCTTATTAGTTTAGTCCCACTAGGGATTCTGCTGCCTGTAAAATCTTGCATCGCTGAACGCAAGTTGTTTTTATTTCAAATATGAATAATTTCAGTACAGTAGTTACTGTATCTCTAAATTCATCAATCTCTCCTCCACTCAACTTTGGTTTAAAAAGACTATAGTCTTTAAAGAGTGAAAATTTAGTTTTTCCATCACCTGGCATTTTTTGAATCATTGCTGAATTTGCCAAGGAATGCTGACCTATAAACTACGAATCTTTCTTAGATGATAATTACTTCTCCTGGAATGACCCAAAACTTGTACATATACATATTCCCTTTTACTGGGTATTAGAGTACATACGTATTTCAAGATTATGTTAGCAATCTGTGATTTCTAATCTGAGAACTGAAGACTAAAGCTTCTCTCTTGCCTTGCACTGAAACAATAACCCCCAAAATCAAGTGAGCTTTCAATCACATTCTTGAGATCTAATCTAATATCATCCATTTCAACATAATCAAATTCCTCAATAAGTGGGTAGACTGAAAATCTATTTAGTAATCCTTTGTAGACTTCTAGAGTCTAGCGAAAGCCACAATTTTTTTCCTACTAGGCTTACAAAGAACTCTTTAATGATTAACGTCTATAAATTCTCCTTTGTCTACTACTGGGTGGAAGTTACCACAGAGGGTGCTCTGTTTAATTGCTTTTCTTTCATGGTCAAAAGTAAAGACTTATCACCGGTAGGCCTGAAACCCACAGTCATTTTTGCTTTCAGAAATAAATTCTTTAATATTTAATTGGTCACAGATTCGGAGTAAAATTACTGCAGAGTGTAATTTGAAATACAATTAATTTGTAACTAATTATAAAACTTTAGTTGTAAAGTAAAAATTATAATCAGGAGATGGCATGATGTATATTAGTGGACTGTTGTCAGTACCACATGTGGAATATGATATACACAAAACATTTTAAGAAAAGCCATGATACAATTCAAATAGATGACTTTCTGTTTAATTCCTATAAAGTGTTTCTTGATAATGTACTCTGTTCATATGACTTTATTAGATACTGTGATGTAGGGTAAAAGGGGGCAGTTGCAAATGAAGACCATGACATGATTTCTATTTTGAGGGATTTATATCTGGCTAGAGAGGTGAAATGCAGATATATGAAAGAGCAAGAAAATAATATATGACTATAATTAATTAAGGGTTAAGCAAATACTAGAGGTTTAGAAAAGGTGAGATGGAAAAGGTATTGCTGATATCCTTCACTAATAATAGCTGCTCTTCACTGAATGCCTACTAAGTGTCAGAGATTTTATATGCATTATGTCTCAAATAAAAAAAATAATAATAGAGGCTTCCCTAGTGGCGCAGTGGTTAAGAATCCGCCTGCCAATGCAGAGGACACAGGTGTGAATCCTGGTCCAGGAAAATCCCACATGCCATGGAGCAAATAAGCCTGTGCACCGCAACTACTGAGCCTGCACTCTAGAGACCACAAACCACAACTATTGAGCCCACGGGCCACAACTACTGAAGCCCACAAGCCTAGAGCCCGTGCTCCACAACAAAAGAAGCCACCACAATGAGAAGCTGGCGCACTGCAACGAAGAGTAGCCCCCACTCGCCGCAACTAGAGAAAGTCCATGTGCAGCAACAAAGACCCAACTCAGCCAATAAATAAATAAATTAATTAAAAATAATAATATCATACAGAGTGAAGTAAGCCAGAAAGAGAAAAACAAATATTGTATGCTAACTCATATATACGGAATCTAAAAAAAAAAAAAAAAAAAGGTACTGATGAACCCAGTGACAGGGCAAGAATAAGGATGCAGATGCAGAGAATGGACTGGAGGACACGGGGTTGGGCGGGGCGAAGGGGAAGCTGGGACGAAGTGAGAGAGTAGCATAGACATAGATACACTATCAATTGTCAAATAGATAGCTAGTGGGAAGTTGCTGCATAACACAGGGAGATCAACTCGATGATGGGTGATGCCTTAGAGGGCCAGGACAGGGAGGGTGGGAGGGAGTCGAGGGAGGGAGGGGATATGGGGCTATATGTCTAAATACAGCTGATTCACTTTGGTGTACCTCAAAAACTGGCACAAGAGTGTAAAGCAATTATATTCCAATAAAGAGCTTTAAAAATAATAATAGTACTAAGTGATATGGGCCATAATCTCGTATACCTGGAATTGTTTCTTTTTTTTAAATTAGTCTATTCATTCAACCATGTAAGCATCCATCTATACACATCCATTTATCCACACAAGGTATCCATAGTTTGCCCATTCTGGAGGCTTATAAATTCTGGAGTGTGCTATCATAGAAGTATCTTCCCTGAAGCAGAAGCTGATATGTTTCTTAATCCACATGGAATACCACAAATTAAGAGAAGACAACTCCTCAATATCATGTAAACATTCTCAAAAGTCTCTTACCACAACTGAAAACACTAGAGCCCTCCACAGCTGTTATATTCCCTCTTTTCAAACATCTAATGCATAGTTCTCCAAAGCAAAGAAGAAACAAAAGTACTTTTAAAGATACTTCAAAGCTAAGTGTTAAACTAATTAGCACACATCTATGAAGATCTGAAAGCATCAGTGTTCCCCTATTGTGCACAAGGATTTCATTTCTATTGTCACCACAAAGAGAAATACCATGAAATAGCAAAGGGTCCCAAAGTACATCCCTCTACCACTCTTGGACTATTTCCTGGTGTATAAAGTAAGTGGGTTATACTAGAGCAGAGGAATTAGAACTGTGTTCCTCAAAGCTCCCTTTGGGACCATTGGAGGGTGGGAGCACTTTCTACTCCACGTTCCCTCTCCTGTTCAATCAGCATGGTTGTGTTTTAATTATATACATTTATTCGATATACTAGAAGATTTCATTTGTACTAACTGATTTCAGCTTAAAAAGACTTAGAGAATCACCAGGTCTTTCTAAAATTCCATATAGCTGGCTAATTCTACAGGTCTCTGAAAGCACAAGACAGTAAGAGTGAATCATAATTAACCTGATTATGCTGTTACACAGAAGAGAAGTGTAGATCTGAATATTTGGACTGACTTACAAGAAAAAAATTCCCTCCAGGCTAATTGGTTCTAATTATAGAATGACTCAAATTAGAGACTGTTGCTAATTAGTTGTGAATGTGTGGTGTTAAAAGAAAAGCTTGTGTACACTGCTCCTTTTTGCAGACAGTAACTGAAGGGAATGTAATTTCTTTGCCAATTTGAAGTCTCCTGGTCTGAAACTCCATGCTGTATGATGAAAAATCTATCTTAGAATTATTTGTTATTTAAATAACTATTAATGATCAAAGGGTTAACTTTACACTAGCAACAGCAAGAATCTAGTTTTAAAATGCCCAAATCTAACCCAAATGAGAGGCTCATGTCAATTTCCTGTGTACAATAATAACATATTTTAAATGGATTTGTATCTGCTTATATAAATGCGGTTCATTTACAGTTTTGATTGTCATTAACAAACCTTTTATGCCACAATATTTTTTTTAGATTTTTATTTCTTATTTTATTTTATTTATTTATTTTTTAATTTTTAAGCTCTTTATTGGAATAGAACTGCTTTACACTGTTGGGCCAGTTTCTGCTGTACATCAAAGTGAATCAGCTGTATTTATACATATATCCCCATATCCCCTCCCTCCTGCGACTCCTTCCCACCCTCCCTATCCCACCCCTCTAGGTCATCACCCATCATCGAGTTGATCTCCCTGTGTTATGCAGCAGCTTCCCACTAGCTATCTATTTTACATTTGGTGGTGTATATATGTTAATGCTACTCTCTCACTTTGTCCCAGCTTCCCCTTCGCCACCCCTCTTTATCCTCAAGTCCGTTCTCTACATTTGCATCTTTATTCTTGCCCTGTCACTGGGTTCATCAGTACCATTGTTTTAGATTCCATATATATGCATTAGCATGTGGTATTTGTTTTTCTCTTTCTGGCTTACTTCACTCTTCATGACAGACTCTAGGTCCATCCCCCTCACTACACATAACTCAATTTCATTCCTTTTTAGGGCTGAGTAATATTCCATCATATATATGTGCTACATCTTCTTTACCCACTCATCTGTTGATGGGCATTTAGGTTGCTTCCATGTCCTGGCTACTGTAAATAGTGCTGCAGTGAACACTGTGCCACAATATTTTATTTGAATTTTAAAATATGAATATTTTACTATTTGAATTTAAAAATCCATTTAGAAAACAAACTAGTCTAATTCCTGGAGCATTCTCCTTATAATATAGCAGAAGCATACTATGAGAGCGTTGAACATTCCTATTGTAATTCATTTGGAGAAGCCTTTATCTATTTTTTTATCCATTAATCAATCTGTCATTCATCCATCCCTCCCTCCATCTGTCCCTTCACCAAAGTTTTCCCCTGGAAAATAGATAATTATATTTTAAGAGGATTTTTTTTCTTTAAAAATAATACAGATTGACTTATTTTTCCACTTACTGGTGCAGAGTTTCCATTTGGTCCTCTTGATCTAACCATTCTCCCTAGGACTTCGACACCATCTGATGTGATATTAGATGATGCATTTATTGCTTTCTCACCCACTTGCTTGCAGTCAATAACCACTTTGGCCAAAGTCTTGCTGACAATAATGTGTAGCTGGAAAAGTAAAGATGTTTTAGAAGTTAAGAAGCAGGAGAAAATATCAACCAAATTTACATAATTGCATGACTCATCACCAAAAAAGTATGCAAGAGAAGAGAAGGAATTCTGTCACTATGCATTTTGCTTAAGGAGAAGCATTCTACTTTTACCACTTTCATGACTGTCCCACATTCAGGTACCATCTCTATGTTTTGTTTTTTATTAAACACTAATGAAATCTCACATGCTTTTCATTTCTCCTGTAATATTTCTTGACTACTTTGTGACTGACTCTGCCTAACCAAGAAAAGAATCATGTCTAGAGGAAGTTGCTAAATAAATGACAATAATTCCAAAGAAATGCTAATAAGACTCTTTTGAACCATGAACTAATAAATCATCTGCATCTCATGTGTTTTTAAGAAACCTTGTACTTCTGGTTGTACAGTCCTATTAAACCAGAAAAAAAAAAGATTTTTGTGCAACTTTTCTTATGCAAGAAGAGTCAGAATTTTGTTATGCAATTGTTCTTATATGGTTACGGTATTCAAAACCCCGGAAAGTAGCAAAGTTGTGTAGATTAGATAAAATCTGACCACACTCTACATCAGGAGACAGAAGCCAAGATGAAGACTGCTTTGCATCCCATCCCTCCCTCTGACAGGACAAGAAAGGCATGGTTAAGAGGCAAGGCTTTTTGCAGTACCACTTAGTAAAAGCCCTGCTCTCAACCACTCTTGGTGTTGCATTACGTAACACCGCACCAATCAGTGGGATTATTCACTAAACACAAAGGAAACAGTATAGTTTGGAAGGAAGTATGTCTACTCCAGTGATCACCAAAACGAAGTGTTTCAGAAATGTGAAATGTGAAGGAACAGAGTTCTATCACAAGGGCCAGGTTAAAATAAGAACAACTAAGGTCAGGTTTTATCCGCTTCCTCAGGGTAACTTATATGATGGCAGTGATGGGTTGTCTGTAAATCTATAAAAGTCTCAGTAAGTCTCAGTGCAATCTGTCTTCATATTACAACATAATTTGGCTGCTGGTATTTATCTATATTGGTGGCCAGGTAGACCAGCAATCCTTCCTACATCACACATAATGTAGCAAATTAACAACTATCTGCTTAATAATACAGTACCCTCTACTACATGGTTCTTCAAAGTAGGAACCTGGACCACTTCTATGGTAGGGGACCAAAATTTGCCATCCCAAAATATCTCTTTGGTATGTGGGTTATTTCAAGATGAAAGCAATCAAAGCCCAAAAGACTCAGAAAGCAACTTTGACCTTCCTTTTAACTGCATAAAAGAATTTAGACAGAGGGCCTATTCCCAGAACAGAGCTGTCACCAGAGATATCTGCAAAGAATATGGGCTAGGTGTGGTGGGGGAAAATCTGCATCCCATTGTCACTGCAAGACCCAGCAAATACTTATTTACCAAACATTTGCTTTTCCATCTCCATGTGCATTGCCTTCCTTTCCTCTGAGGTCTCAAACCACTACCCATAAAATCCTCTTTTGTCTTTAGCTTAAGATGCTATTTAAGTTGACGGTTTGGGCTATTTTGGTGACTTTCTCAGTTTTCCTGTGTCTCTCCCATGTATATATGTTATTAAACTTTTGTTTGATGACTTCCCTGGTGGCACAGTGGTTAAGAATCTGCCTGCCACGTCAAGGAAGGGAGGGAATATGGGGATATGTGTATAAAAACAGTTGATTGAACCTGGTGTACCCCCCAAAAAAAAAAAAAAAAAGAATCTGCCTGCCAATGTAGGAGACACAGGTTCAATCCCTGCGCCGGGAAGATCCCACATGCCGTGGAGCAACCAAGCCCGTGTGCCACAACTACTGAGCCTGAGCTCTAGAGCCCGTACACTGCAACCTGCACCTACAGCCCCCACTTGCCACAACTAGAGAAAGCCTGAGCACAGCAACGGAGACCCAACGCAGCCTAAAAAAAAAAAAAAAGACTCAAGATTTAAAAAAACAAAAAACAAAAAACTTTTGTTTGAGTTTTCACCATTAATCAATCTCATGTCAATTTAATTCTTAGACTAGCCAGAAGAACCTAGAAGTGTAAAGGAAAATGTTTTCCTTGGAACACAATCAATACCTCTTGGGATATGGGATAAAAATGTAGGGTTCCACCCCAGAACTACCAAATCAGAATCTCTGGGCACTGTTAACAAGCTTCACAGGTAATTCTTAATTCAGTTGAAAAATGAGATCCAAAGCTGCGTGGATTTTTTCTTCATATCTTCTGTTGCTTGGCACACAGCAAACAGCATAAAAATATATGTATAAAAGGCATTACTCACCTTGTGAAAGCTTCCATAGAAAATTTTCCTAATTTCGGGTCCTTCAAAAGTAACTGTTTGAAAATCCCCAGTATAGTCATAGTTGAAATATGTTAGGGTTTTCCCACCATCTAACCAAACAAAGGAAAACAAAAACATTTTAGAAAGTATTAAAATGGGTAATTTTTTAAAAAGTCAACTCAAAATAATGTAACCTTTGTTCTGAGGCTATGTTTAGGACAAAGTGATGAGTGGGTAAGGAGATGACCTACAGTCCTTGGGTTGCCCCAGCCTTTCAATTGGCCAGATTAACTGACTTAACCATGTAGTGATGACCACAAGGCAAGGACCCCAACACAAGCTCTTCCCCTGCACCTCCCTGCCTAGTCCCTCATCCCCATCGCCCTTTTGGGAGATGCCTGTCTGAAGTTGGAAGTAGAAGCAGGCAAAAAGAAGGAATGAAGTTAATCAAACTGTTGCCAGAGCTGCTCCAGATCTTTGCTTAAAACCCAACAACCTTCCAACCTCTACCTATGGCAGGAATGTCCTTGCTCAAAACCTGCCAACCTCCCACCTTTAGCAGGAGTGAACATAAATTTTTGGTCCAGAGATAAGAAAGGAAGCTACAAAAACAGACAAGCAAGCAAACAAAACAACAATAACAAAAAAACCCCAAAAGCAATAAAAAAAACAGATGGACCCAGCTGGGACCAGATGGTGATAAGTCTGACCTCCAATAGACTTTGAGTTTCATTATACATTGATTTTATTACATTAGCATATTAAATCACACACCTACTTATTAAGGACCAAAAAAAAAAAAAAAAATGATAAAAAGGGGGTGGGACCCCACTCTGTTGGGAAAAGCCCTGCCCCTTCCCTGGTAGACTAATGCATATGCCTCCCCACCAGTAGCCTCACTCCTCCTCTCTTTGTCTTTACTCTTTAAAATTAAATCTCTCTCCCCAGGTGGGTGAGAAGTTGATCTGTGAACTTTGTTCCCTCTTCTTCTTTCTTTGGTCACTGAATAAAGCTTGTGATGTGTAAATCTCAGCTTCGGTTTTGCTAGTCACCTACTTAAATCCCCAACAGAAAAAGAACCCTCCCCCACGAAGGCAGAGAGCCTGGACCAGGCTAGGGCCTGAGCAGGGTAACAAAATTAATTGTGCTAATTCGGTAACAAAATCTTAAGAAATAAAAACCAGACTCTTTGCCTTATTTAAGCACTGAAGCAACCAATTTTCCCAGGACATGTAACTTATACTGCCCCAAAATAGTGATATTTCAATGTCTTTTATTATGAACAAACAAATAAGCAAAACTTTCCTACTCTCAAGTACTTCATGTTACAAGGAATATTTTATTACAAAAAGAAAGGGATATTTTTCTCACTAATTCATTCCCAGGGTACAATTAAATTTTTCACTCTGCTTTCAAAAGGAGCAAGTAATTATTAATCATTTCAAGAAATTGTTTTGTTTTCAAGTCCTGGTTGTATACAGAGTTAGCAACTTACACCTTTTTAATCTACAGCTTTCCCTTAGTTTCAATATCAATGCAAAAATGCTTTCACAATGTTTAGTTTTTGATTTATTTCCATGTACTGAAAAGTCAAAACACTAGTTGGAAATAATATAACAGGGAAAAACAACATATGACTACATGTTGGATCTGTTTCTTTCACTTTAACCTTTGCTTCCTGTTGCTTTTGTTCACTAAAAGGATACCGTCTATACATGATGGCCTGCCTCCGGGAACACTGCCCCTCTGCCTGAATGTTAAACCCAAAGTGCCTTTGTTCAGGGAAATATCCTGACCCTGTCCACCTATGAATGGCCGCAAGAAAGAAGAAATTAACACGTCTCCTCCCTGAGGCTGGCCATTCCAGGAGATATTTGCAAGACTTGAGGTCTTTTTACTTTACTTCCACCTCCTCCCCTTCTCTGTTCTATAAAAGAAACTGGCATCTTTTTGAGACACTGATCTGCCATCTTCTCCATCTGCTGGCTTTCCAAATAAAGTCACTATTCCTTGCCTCAACACTTCGTCTTCCGATTCACTGGTCTGTCATGCAGTGAGCAGAGCGAACTTGCACTTGGTAACAACAAGCCTAAGATATTTTCGTTATCCAATGTTTGAGTTAGTATACAAAAATAGCCACCAAATTTTGGTTCCCAGCTTGACTGGAACCCTAAACTAAAAATATACTTAGAAAACTCAGGGACATTAACCCAAAACTTGATAATTCTCTTAAGTAATCATCACTTATGACACCCAAGGGCAAAGGTTAAGACAATTCCTTCATTGTCTCCTCCTCAACTTTCCAACCTCCAAACAATGGAATTTCTCATTCTTCACAATTATTCTCTTTTCTTTCTACACTCACTAGATGACTCTCTAGATGATCTCACCCAGTATCAGGGCTTATATATCACACATATACAACTTTCAATTTTATATCTCCACCCCAGAATTCTTCCCCAAATATGCTGCTGCCAGTCTGACTTTTTTCTGGGATATGAAAGAGGCACTGCAATATTGTGACTTAGAAAGAAATACATATTTGTTATTCAGATGACCAAAATATATTTCTCATATATACTTGGCTTTTGTGTATGGTTCCTGCCTCACAGCTCCTAACACTCTTGGAATTTCCTGTGGTAAGAGCAATAAATGTGCCTTTTGTTATGTTAATAAGGTGGATTTTGGAAAGCCCTTAGGTAACCTGTGGATGCGGGCTGGTCGCCAGGAGAACCAATCATGTGATGAGAGGGTTGGAACTTTCAGTACCCACCTCCCACCCTCAGCTTCTAGGGAGGGGAGAAGGGTTGTAGATTGATTGACTTAATTAAGCATTCCTATGTAATGAAGCCTCCACGAAAACCCAAAAGGATGAGGTTGAGAGAGCTCCTGAGTTGGTGAACACACGGAGGTGCTGGGAGAGTGGTGCAGGTGCAGAGGGCATGGACGCTCCCCATCTCTTCCCCATGCCTTGCTCCAGGCATCTCTTCCATCTGGCTGTTCCTGAGATCTATCCTATTATAATAAACTGGTGATCCAGAAAGTCAAATGCTTCTCTGAGTTCTGTGAGCCACGCTGGCAAATTCATCGAACCTGAGGAAGAATTTGTGGGAGCTTTTGATGTATAGACTGTGAGTCAGAAGTACAGGTAACAACCTGCACTTGCAGTTGACATCCTGACTTGGAGGGGGTTGCTGGAATCTCCAGTTCATAGCCAGGAACAGCCTGAGCTTGCCACTGGTGGCTGAAACGGAGGGCGGACGGAGGGCAGTCTTATAGGAATGAGCCCTTAGCCTGTGGAATCTGATGCTACCTCTGGGTAAATAGTGTCAGACTGGAGTTGAGTTCTCAGATACTCTGCTGGTGTCCAAGAATTTCTTGGTGTTGTGTGAGAAGCCTCCCCTTCACCCCCCGTGCCCCAACACGCATGTTGGAATCCATAGAACCCAAAAGAGGCATCTTACACTTATCACATCCATATAGGAAAAGCGACTTCTGATCCCACCCCTCCCACTGATTCCTCCCCACATCAGTTTTGGTCCTCCTGCAGTCTCCCCACCTCAGGAATTGTCTCTCCACCTCGCTTACTACTGAATCCCAGAGCCTGGCTCACTACTGAATCCCAGAGCCTGGTGCTGGCACATCGTAGGAACTCAGTGAATATTTGTTGGAAGAAAGTGGATACATGAATGAATGAACTATTATTTAGTTCAATATTAGCATCTACAAAATGGCTTAAAATAAGTAAGTTACTCTACAATACACACACGACAGGCAAGATGACATGACATATGCATTACTCATATGTGTGTGCAAATGTTTTATAAATAAATACACTTACTATCTAAAATGACTCCCACCAATGGATCAGAATTTTTATTTAAAATCTCCCAAACAGCAAATGGCTCCTCTGGGGTATCAGGAA
Source organism: Hippopotamus amphibius kiboko (assembly GCF_030028045.1). Classification (NCBI taxonomy): domain Eukaryota; kingdom Metazoa; phylum Chordata; class Mammalia; order Artiodactyla; family Hippopotamidae; genus Hippopotamus; species Hippopotamus amphibius. The sequence continues at coordinate 155,710,561 of NC_080190.1, read as the reverse complement.
GAATCCGGAAGAGAAAACTGATTGTATAGTCAGAGGGCAATCCTTCTGGATGTAAATATCTGAAAATGGCAACAAAAGAGTCTATTTTATTGTATCCCTCGTCAAGAAGTTATTTATATGACTATAAAAGCAAATACACTTTCATTATACAAGATGTGAAAAAACAGAAAAGAAGAAAATAACAGATCACCATGAGCCCCATTCAGAAATGATCACTCTTTTGGTGGCCTGCATTTCCCTACAGTCTTTAAAGAATGTCTGTAAGTATTTGTCCAATTTAGATAATTTTGCCCCTTTCTTTTCTTAGCACTATTTTTACTACACACTTCACATTCCCTTAAATATTTTTAAGAGCATGATATTTACTAGCTGCACAACCTTCTCTTGTTCAGCTATTCCATAATTTATCTGACTGGTCACTTCTTATTAAACATTTAAGTAGTTTCAAGTTTTAGTATTATAAACAATGTTTATCTACACTCCTTTCAGAAAACTTAAGACGTCACTTTCCACCACATGTTGTAGTTAGTTGCACGCCTGTCTGTGCTGTGTGCTGTGATGCAACATCTGGATCCACCTTTAAGAATTAAGAATCTCCCACTCCTGCTTCTGGGAGTGATGTGTACAGACAGCTCTCAGAGACCAGCTCTCTCAGGAGTCACCTCGACAGATGAGCGAGGCCTCCCCCGAGGTCATGCCAACATTTTCATGGTGCCTCTTTTCAATGACTGGTCTTTGAGAGAATATAAGAATCAGAGCCTCTCATTCCGAAGGAGATAGCTCCATTCTAAGAACTCTCGTGTGGGGGTCAGCTGAGGCTTTTACTGAGACTGCTTCATAGCTTGACTTCTCTTCTTTGCCCTATCCTACTTCCTTCTGTTCCCTTCCAGAAGAGCATAGCCTCATCAACTTCCTGCACAGTAATCTCCATCTTTGGATCTGCTTCCTGGGGAACCCAACCTGCTACACCATCTCACGTCTCTAACGATCAACTGGATCACTTACATACTTTAAAATTTTTCCCTCAAGCAACAAATATAGTCTTTTAGATATGCAACCTTTTAATAATATTTACTAATTAAATTGACAAATTGGTGAATAGGTGGGAATTTAGCATAAATTTAAAAGTGAAAGTTTGATTTGCATACATCAAATATCTATGTATTCATTCATTCATTCATTCAATACTTGTTGAGAGCCTATTATGTACCAGATATGGTAACAGGCATTTAAGATATATCAGTGAGTCAAACTGGCAAGGAAATCTCTGTAGGAGCACTTAAATTTGAGCAGGATAAATTATACAGTATATTAGAAGGTAAGAACAGCCATCAAAAACAACAAAAAGAGCCACATAATGGGGACTGGGAATGCTAGAATGTATTATTTTGCAATTTTAATTAAAGTCATCAGCATTGGCTTCACTTAGAAGGTTCATTGAGAAGACTGCGTTTGAGCAAAGGTTCACTGCGAAAACCTTCATTTGAAGAAAAACTCACAGGAAATGAAGACATCCAGCCAGTGCAAAGATACTAAAGTGGCGTGTGCCTGGTATATTTTGAGAACAGACTAAAAGAGACAAGAGGTTAAGTCAAAGAGGTAATAGCCACCCAGATAATGTAGAGCCTTTTGGCCATTCAAGAGCTTCGACTTTTATTCCAAGCGAGATGAGGACTCACTGGTAGATTCTGGAGGGACATGATCTGATTTATACATTAAAAAAAAAATCATTCTGACTGCTGCTTGGGGAACAGACTCTAAGAAGGCAAGGGTTGCAGCAGGAAGACCAGTGAGGAGGCTACTGCAATAATGTAGGGTGTAGAAATAATGTAGAAATGATGGTGGCTTATATCAGGGTGATGACAACGGAGGAGGTGAGAAGGAATAGACAATGAGATTCCTTGGTAGATTGATGTGAGGCCTAAGAGAAAGAGAGGAGTCCAGCTTCTTTGCCTAAGAACTCATTAGATGTGGTTGTCATTCAGATGAAAAAGGTCAGAGGTGAAGCTGGAGGGAGGAGCAGGGATGCGGTACTGAACCTATGAAGTGTGAAATACCTACGAGACATCCAAGTAGAGATGTCTAGTAAGCAATTGAACATGTAGGTCTAAATTTTGGGAAGTGGGGACTTCTGTGGTGGTCCAGTGGTTAAGACTCTGGGCTTCCACCGTAGGCGATGCGGGTTCAATCCCTAGTAAGGGAACTAAGATCCTGCATGCCACGCAGCGCAACCAAAAATAAAACAAAAACAAAACAAACAAAAAACTGGGGGGAAATAGATCTAGACTGGAAATACAAATTTAGGAGTCCTTGGCATATAGATGGGGTTGAACACTATGATACTGCAAACATCACTAGGAAGTAGGGGACAGACGGAGAAAGCAAGGAGGTCTTGAGCAAGTCCTGGTCCCTCCAACATAAAGAGGTGGAGGAGAAAGAGGAGCCGGCACTGGAAAGGAACAGCCTGTACTGTAGACAGAAGCTCAAGACAAGTGTGTGTCCCAGAAGCCCCAGGAGGAGCATGTGATCAGCTGTATCAAATGCTGGTGACAGGGTGAATGAGATAAGGGCTGGGAACCAGTGATTGGATTTATTTAGCAAGGTGGAGGGCAAGGGCACTGCCAACTGGATGAACAATTTCAGTGGAGTGGTAGAAGATTTTTCCCTCTGGCAATTCTCACTTTTGGCTAGGCTTCCAGCCATGATTCTCAAACATTCATTTTAATATTCATTGCTAGACAGTATAAAAGAACCTGCCGAAAGGTAACATCAGATATTGTCTTTATCTAAAACCACATATATGCAATAAAATTTTTAAAAATAGTAAAAAAAAAAATAATAAAAAAAACTGCATATAGTACTGTAACAGGCTCAAATTCAACAAACAATATTTTGGAAAAAGGTAGAAAAGCAAGTTGTTTATAAATTGGACAGATGAATTTAATACTCAAATGTAATCTCCTCCACTTTTTCATGCATATGTACACACCACATGAAAATGTTTCACATTAAAATTCTGAAGGTATTTTGAGACAAAAGCAAATGATGATTTGGAATGTAAAGTAGCAGATCACATCTTGAAAGATGACCCCTTAAACCAGGAATTCCTACTTTGTAATCTCAAGTACCTCTGGAGTTTGCAGAATTGCTGAAAATGGCACCAGGAATCCCTATGTGCATCATAGACGTAGAATGACTAGATAATGTGATTTTTACATCAACCATATGGAGCTGCTGTTGTGACTTCTCAAAGATAAAAACCATCTGAATTCATGGCTCTAGCGTAAAACGGTTCAGGGCGTGGGTTTTGGGGCCTGATTGCCAGGTGCAGATCCCAGCATGGTCCTCAACACACATGTGATCTCACACAAGTCATTTAGCTTCTTTGTGCTTTAGTTTCATTATTTGTAAAACTGAGATAATAAATGACTCTACTTCAGGCTTCTCTGGTGGCGGAGTGGGTAAAAATCTGCCTGCCAATGCAGGGGACACGGGTTTGATCCCTGGTCCGGGAAGATCCCACATGCCATGGAGCAACTAAGCCTGTGTGCCACAACTACTGAGCCTGTGCTCTAGAGCCCACAAGCCACAACTACTGAGCCCAGGTGCCACAACTACTGAAGCCCGGATGCCTAGAGCCTGTGCTCTGCAACAAGAGAAGCCACTGCAATGAGAAGCCCTAGCACCCCAACAAAGAGTAGCCCCCCGCTCACTGCAACTAAAGAAAGCCCACATGCAGCAATGAAGACCCAACACAGCCAATAAATTAAAATAAAATAAAATAAATAAATGACTCTACTGCACAGAGTTGTTGGGAGGTTTGAGTGAGTTACTATACATAAGCATTTAGAACAATGCTTGGTATATGGTAGTTCTGAGAAAAATATAAAGAGTTAATAAAAACTTTTCTCAGATCAACAGATATGAAAGTTCAACCAGTATTATGTGAGTCTAATGTTTTCAAAGAAATCGAAACATCAACTGCTCTATCCATCATGGAAAATCCCGCTGGGAATTACTACAGCATATTTCAAGTTGATACCATTTTCATACTGAAATATAATAAACCATTATTGACTTTAGTATCTTGCAATGGAAACATACTTGGTTGGCTGGGAAACCAGGGCATCTTTATGAAGTTGATAACAAGGATACAAATTGAAGGTACCAGGCTCCATAGAAACCCCTTCCACTGATGAAAACTCCTTTTCAACCAAACCAAACATTTCCATCATCTTAAATCCTAAAAAAAACCAAACAAAAAAACCAAACCAAAAAAAAACAAAAAAACAGGACAGAGAAAAAAGAATAAACAAGCACTTTAGGATTTTAAATTTCAAAATTAGTCTATTAAGGATGAAAAAAATCTGGACCTCAAATGGGAGTTATATAATACATTTGTATTTGGAAAATTTGTGGTACTGCATACCTGCAAGATCAATGCCATCCTTATGCACCAGTGGGCAGGCTGGAAGACAAAACAAACAAGATAAAACCCTAATTTAGATATTTTCCAAACATATTCTTTCCTTGTCCTGAGAACAGGAAGCTAAAATAATCTTTACGGAAGTCAGTTGTGGAGGGAATCCAAACCAGATGTGGCTACGGCTTTCAGTGGATTCCTGAAGACTGAAACGCTCTCACTTCTCCTTTTAAAACCAAAGGGTCCCAGCTTCCTTCTCTTCTCCTGCGTCCATTAAAATCGACAGTGGTCACTTGAGAGCACGTGGTGAGAGAAGTCCCACTTCTAATGTGTTACCCCAATGAACAGCCTTAACACATTTTTGAAAACTGTCTGCTACAGCTGTTTAAGAGAGTTGCTTTTAAATACACACTCTCATCTTTTTAGAGAAAGTCTTTATCAACATAAAACCCTGAACTGAGGAGAGGTGGGATTAACTTCCCATAGGCTCAAAACCACAAAACTCAATATCTGCATAACAACTAGTTTTCCAAGTTCATTTTCTTTCTTTGCATCAGGATGGGACTCATTATTTAACCGGTATAAACATCTCAGCCTTTATGCAATGTAAGGGCAAATTCCAAAGAACTAACTTGCTGACGCGGTTTCGCAGACAAAAGTAATCAACTCATCTTCAATTTTCTTAAAGGCGTCGAAGTCATCCACAAAGAAGACATGTCGGGCGCTGGGCTTACTGCCAATGCTAACCAACTCCGAGTAATCTGCATCGGCCACACCGACTGCAAAAATGCTGTAGCCTGTGGTAAAAGGGGAACAGATTTCTGATGACTTTAAATTGCACCAAAAACAAATAATGCAATGTTAGTCATGTCCAAATATTTAAAATATGTTTATTTAGGAGGGCCAGTGGGGGTAGATAATTCATTCTTTAGAGTTCATCAGAATTCTGGAAGCACATAATTCACTATATGATAATTAACCCATCATCCCCTAAAGAAAGTTTCCATTTTAAAGAAGCTTAAGAGAGCCAGTGCTTCAGACAGGCTAGTTACCATTTGAGTAACATCTTTACGTTTGCATATTTTTAATAATGATTTTAGTATTTATGGGATAAAGTGCAATTGAAACAGAGAAACTATCTCGGTTTTTTTTTTTTTTTTTTCAGAAGAAGAAACTGAGACATTAATAGGCTTAGAAGCCTAAGATGGGTCACAGTTCAATGCTTGGCAAATACATAATAAATTAGACTTTGCCATGCATATCTTATACAATGTAATCTCCACATTTTGCCTTCTCCATTTTACAGATGAGGAGGCTGAGGGTGAGGAGTTTCTGTGATTAGGTTCTCTCCCTGGTCCTTTTTCATACTGTTGCACTTAATTTTCTTTCTTTCCTTTTTTTTTTTTTGGTTTTTGTTTTTGTTTTTTGGCTGTGCCGTGAGGCTGGAATTAAACGTGCACCCCCTGCAGTGGAGTCTTAACCACTGGACTGCCAGGGAAGTCCCATATTGCACTTAATTGATGGAGTTTCTCATATAGGACATCCTGTATATAACACAAGTATTAGAGAAAATACAGCAAAATAACAGATGTGTAACCTGGAAACTGTTCTTAAAATTACACTGTCCAGTTAATATTAAGAAAGATTTAGAAACATTTGAGTCATGGTGACGTACCCTACAAATGTTTATTCAGAAAACAAGGCTAACGGTATTACTCGTAGCCTCTATTGCTTATCTGCGTAAAACTTACCATCTGATTGCATCTCCTTGGAGATTTTGTTCACATCATCTTGTGATCTTCCATCAGTTATAACCACGATGACCTTTGGGATGCCTCTTCTGGTCCCTGACTCTGTAGTAAACAAGGTATCTCGGACATGCTTAATTGCTTTTCCTGAAACAAAGGAAGGCAATAGTTCAATTGCATTCCCTCCCATTTCTGTATTCCTAGATTTGCAAGGGTGGAAACAAAGTTCTTAAGTCAATGAAAAATCGTTTTTAAAAGTCTATTATTATTACTATGCTTTAAAAAGAAGTAATTTCAGTAATTAGTAATAATTACTTTGGGTCTTAGCTGGGCTTTTTTTTTTTTCTTCGGTCTTACCTGTTTTTGTATTTCCTCCTTTGTATGAGATATGTTTAATTGCATCAAGAAGCGTCTCTTTGGTCTTGTAAGAGTTAAGTTTAAACTCTGTCCTGGGGTCATCAGTGAATTGAACCATTGCAACCTAGATAAAGAAGGTGTATTCGTTTTTATGTGTATTATAGAATTCCTCTCTGCCAGAGAGCACACACTATAGCATGATCATAACTACAGTTTTAACTTCTTTTTTAACCCAGTCCACAATTTCCTTGGTTTAAACCATACAAGTTACATACCAAATCTGATGACTCATTAACTAGCATTTTTTCTCTAAGTACTTTTCAGGAAGTAGTTTATTTTAAAAATCTCTCCCTAAAGCATGAAGACCTTGCAGCCTAGATCTTCTGCCTTGACAAAGTTCAAAGAATCGAAGCTGGACTCTTTACAAAGATTTCTTTAGGAAACAAACCTAGGAAATAATTACTACTATTCTACCATCTTACAGATCAGGAAGCTGAGGCACACAAAGTCAGGTAATTTACCCAAGATTACAAGAGGAGCCACTGGCAGAAGAAACAGCTGAAGCCCGGTAATTCTACTTTAGAATCTGTGTTCTTAATCACTGCAATATGAACCATCCTGGCTTCATTTCCTACAATTTGCTTTTATTCCTGTGCAACTTTGGGGACATTTTAAATTTATTCTATTTTTTGTTTGTTTTTCAGAATTATCATGCAAGAGGTAAATATAGCATCTTCGGAGTGCTTTCCTCGACTTTGTGAGCCTTCAGCTGCTGCCAGTTTATCAAGGTCTACTGTAAGTATCATCATCTTTAGGAAACCTCCTCTGAGTTCTCTAATCAAAACAAATTGCTCCCTCCCTGAAATGCCTGAGCACTTTATCTATTCTTCTCTTCTGGTCCCCCTCACATCCAAGTTTTCTCAGCCATTTTTCCAAGACATAGTCCCAATCTGTTCACTTCACTGCATCGCATTGCTACCACCCTAGCCCAGGCCTCCATCATCTCTGTGCTGGACCATGAGAGCAGCATCCCAGGTGGTTTCTCCACGTCCACTTTTACCTTAATTAGCATTCATACTCCACAAAACAGTCAGAATGATCTCTTTTAAAAAGCAGATCAGACCTTCTCTCCTTAAAACTTCCCAGTGGCTTCCCATTGCATTTAGGATGGCCCCAAACGTCTTCAGTGGGTAGTAAGACTCCAGGTGATCTAGCTTTGCCTACTTCTTCGACCTCTTCTTCCCCACCCCCGCCCCCCACATGCTCATCCACTGTATTCCAGCCTCAAGTTTCCACACCTGAAGCTTCAGAACTCGTTCTCAACTCAGGCCCTCCGCACTTACTACTCTCTCTGTCTGGAAACTCTACTTTCAGATCTTCTCAGCATCACTCACGTCTCAGTTCAGAAGCCACCTCCTCAAAGAAGCCTTCGCTGATCACACAATTTAAAATAAACTTTGGGGGACTACCCTGGTGGTCCAGTGGTTAAGAATCTGCCTTCCAGTGCAGGGGATGTGGGTTCAATCCCTGGCCAGGGAACTAAGATCCCACATGCGGCGGGGCAGCTAAGCCCACACTCTGCAACTACTACTGAGCACACAGGCCACAACTAGAGAGTTCATGTGCCGCAACTACAGAGCCCACAGGCTCTGAAACCCACGTCCTCTGGAGCCTGTGCCCCACAAAGAAAGATCCCGCATGCTGCAATGAAGATCCCAAAGAAAATCTTGTATGCTATAACTGACTCGATATAGCCAAAAATAAATAAATAAATATTTTAAATAAACCGGTAAATTTAAATCTCAGTTCAAAAGCTCACATCCCGGGCTCCCCTGGTGGCACAGTGGTTAAGAATCTACCGGCCAATACAGGGGACATGGGTTCGAGCCCTGGGCTGGGAAGATCCCACATGCTGCGGAGCAACTAAGCCCGTGCACCACAACTACTGAGCCTGCACTCTAGAGCCCGTGAGCCACAACTACTGAGCCGATGTGCCACAACTACTGAAGCCCATGCACCTAGAGCCCATGCTCCACAAGAGAAGCCATCACACTGAGAAGCCCGTGCACCACAACGAAGAGTAGCCCCCGCTCATCGCAACTAGAGAAAGCCCGTGTGCAGCAATGAAGACCCAATGTAGCCAATAAAGAAATTAATTAATTAATTAATTAATTTTAAAAAAGGCTCACCTCTCTACCTTGTGAATTTATTTGTTTGCCAATTTCTATCTGTCTCTCATTCTCCTCCTCTCCCTGACGTTAAGAATACGAGCACCACGAAATTAGGGACATTGTCTGTCACACCCATTATGACAGTACTGTACCCAACCAAAATAAGTCCTCAATAAATGTTTGTTGAATAAATAAATTAGTTTTCTATCTGCTACTTGTTCTGTAGTAATTTGTGACCATGACCTCTCTTTCAAGATTTTAATGTCCTCGAGGGCAAGGAAAATATTGGATGTTCCTTTAGAGAGATACTCTATCCTAGTATATAGAAGACATATCTGCTGACATGGCCATTCTACCTATCTTAGTTTGCTGAACTCAAGAGCTTTTAAGGATTAGCATCTTCTCAAGCTCTGTCAGACACCAGTAAGCTGCTTCTAAACTCAGACTTGTCTATTCTCTCATTTAGGGTTGGTTGATTCTCCAGTCAGTATAGTTCTTTGCCCATATTCCCTGAAGAGTAGCCATGATACCATGAATAATATTTTCATGCATAGACTGAATCAATGATTGATTGATTAGCCTTACTTGAGTTCCATCTGCACCGATCTTGTTCAGAGCTCCAACAGTGCTGTACAGGAAATTAATGATCTTATTGAAATTTTCATCACCAATACTCCAGGATCCATCCACCATAAACACCAGGTCAGCTTTGGCAGCTTTACATACTGGAGACCACGAATGAATTTTGAATAAGAGAAAGGGGAAAAACATAGTAGTTATCAACCAACAAAGAGATAATGGTTTCCCTCTGGTAACTAGAGCTCTTTCCTGAAGGAAGAGTATACATCCTACTCCAAGCTCTTGCTCACTCTGCTTTCTGATCATCATTGCTCTCCTACACCCAACTCTCCTAGTCGTGACTAAGAAGCTTCAATCAAACGTGTAGAATTAAAGAGAAAAAAAAATCCATCAATCTCAGCCCCAAAGACTAGAAGTAAGAGAATGGGAAATGTGGAGCTAAAGTGATTTAGAGGCAGAAGCATCAGCAAACATTCTAGTGCCTACTGATTAGAAGAAAATCCAAGCTATCACTCTATGCACCCTGTCCTCTGCTTATCGAGTTAATAACGAGAGAGATTCAGATTCCAGGAGGAAGGCATACCACACAATGAAAGCAGATTAATCTAAAACTTGATATGCATTTGGACTGAGGCCGTAAGCAAACTCTAATTTCAGCCTTGCTCAAAAATTCTGTCTATGCTCTCTGACACCCATCGATACACGTCAAGAAAAGTACACTAATGCTAGCTCAGGGAAACTTTTATCAGTAGGTAATACTGATATCAACGCTAACAAACAAGCAGAAAAACACATTAGGAAAAAACTATTCCACTGAAAGTATTTTTTAACAGTCTTGTATCACATGCTGCTTCAGATTATTAATGCCTCTCTTCCCCTTCATTAGTGTAGACATGGTGGTTAACGCTATTTTGTAATGAAACAAACAATTTAGTCTTTAGTGAACTGAATCTTTTAATCTTAGACCATTTGCACACAAATATTCTGTGAGATAATATGCCTTTCACCTTTCTTTAGAAAAAAACATTCACTTGATTTTTATTTTATTAAGTGCAACTTTATTCCCTTAAAGCTATTTACCATGTAAAATAAACCATCTCCAAGTGAGTCAGTACTCCAAGGACAATAAGGATTTGATGAGGTTGTTCTCATGAGTTCCATTATGTATAAAATTTTACATGTATATGGTTTGAATTTAAAGCTCAAAGGGATCACAAGATCTGCTAATTATAAGCTTATAAAAGAAAACCTGGTGTTCTGTTTCCAAGGAAAGATGGAATCTAGATTAGGTTTAACCTTCTAAGTGAGAGCAAAATCTATTTGAAAATATACTCAAATTGAAAATTTTACTTAATACTATGAAGGAAAAACGAAAACACATCAAAATACATGAAGGGACTACCTCTGGGGTATGAAATTATGTTTTTAATTTTCTTTATGTACTCTTTTCTATTTCTTAATGTTTGTTTTATAAATATTCAGTATCACTTGAATAATAAAAATTTACACACTTTTTAATTAAATACACTCAGGACAACTAGAACCTAAAATGCATAATGCCTTCAAGTTGCGAAAGCTCCGCTGCTTAAAACCATCACGATAAAAACTACAGGAACAGTGTTCTTACATTGTCAATCCCCACTCTCACAGACCCTTCCAAATCGCATGTCTCCCATGAGCACTCATGAATGTTGACTGCATGATATTCATGTTCTGCTATAAATAAAAATATTCTGACCTCAGAGAGTTCTGTAACATCTGTATCAGAAATGTCTAATAAACTCATCAATTAGGATTCTGTTTCCAGTTCCAATAGTGAAAATCATCACAGACAGACTAGAAAAAGCTAGATATGAAGATGGAAGAGGAAAGAGTCTGGCATTCCAAGTAGAACAAATAGCATTAAAAGCTTCAGGACAGCAGCATAAGACACGTAGGGGGAACCCGGAGTTAGACAGTTTTGCTGTTAACTAATACAGCCTGGGAAACGATGCCACAACATAGGTTGTTCATTGAAGACTTTGCCTGGTATGCTAGGAAAGATGCTGAGCTTTATTTTTGTACAGATTCTCATTATCTCTTTGTTTCATTGATCCTTACACTCTCCATCATCAGACCCTCTGACGATGCTTCTGTCCCCTGCAGGACACTTGGTCCTGTCCTAAATGTCGATAAGACGTTTGGCCTACACCAACAGGTTCTTGAAATCCGATCCTATCCAAAATCCCCACAAGCATATTTGGTCCATGCCAAATGGTTCTGGATAGCACCAAAGATTAAGGATCTTTTGGCACAGACCAAATGTCTGCTAACACTCTGAAAGGTGGGAACAACTTACTTTTCATTGTATCTTTGGTTTGTAATAGGTACTTTAAAATGCTTGGTCAATGGAAGAAGTCTTCCAAAACAACCTTCGGACTATGTGTTCTACCTTTATCCTCTTCTGCCCTAATCCCTCGTCCCCATGCCATCGAGGTTATCTTTCTCAAACACAGATTTTTGCAGGTCACCCTCCCTTTGTAAAACTCCTCATGGCACACCATGTCCTATAGGATAAAGCCCAGCCTCCTTATTCAGGCACACAAACCACTGCATAACTCTATCTTCACCCTTCTCTATGGGTCACACTAAAGCACTTATGTATGGTTCCCCAAACACATTAAGTGCTTAGGTCACTCCATGACTTTGAGTGCTCCTTTCTCCATTATTTACTTGTAAAACTCATTCTTCAAAATGTAAATCAAATTCCTCCTCCTCCTTTACAAGTAATTAACCTGCAGCAGCATTAACTGTTCTCATTTCTGGGCTACCACAGTATAATCTCCACTTTTTAACTCACTTTCCTTGGCTGGTAATTACCTAGGCAAACACCTATTTCTCTTGCAACACTGAAAATAAGCAGAGAGCAGCAGTCATAGATTGCCATTGTATTCCAAGAATCTGGCATAAGAGCTTTGAGAACAAATAGCAGGGTTAACAGATGTTCATTAATGGAATAAAAAAAATTAATGATCACTACTGTGTTTGGAAGTTTTTTAGAAAGTTACCTTGGGACTTCCCAGGTGGTGCAGTGGTTAAGAATCCACCTGCCAATGCAGGGGGACATGGGTTCGATCCCTGGTCTGGGAAAATCCCACTTGCCATGGAGCAACTAAGCCCGTGTGCCACAACTAACTGAGCCTGTGCTCTAGAGCCCTTGAGCCACAACTACTAAGCCCACGTGACACAACTACCAAAGCCCGCGTGCCTAGAGCCCGTGTCCACAACAAGAGAAGCCACCGCAATGAGAAGCCTGCACACCACAACGAAGAGTAACCCCCGCTCGGCACAACTAGAGAAAGCCAGTGAGCAGCAACGAGGACCCAATGCAGCCAATACATAAATAAATAAACAAAATTTAAAAACAGAAAAAGAAAGTTACCTTAATGGCTCAAGTAAGAGGTGATAAGAAACTCTTGTGATGAAGACAGAAAGAAACAACTGGGAGAGGCACTTCAGAGGTAAGCTGGAACACTGTTACCCTTGTCTGCAGAATTATAAACTACATTCTCACTCATCAATTACCTAACTACTCTTCCTTGGTAAAGGTGTACTACTCTGATATTTTTGATGAAATAAATCTGAAGAAATTCTGTTAGAAAATATATTCTGTGTGTACAGAATCTACCATTAGGTGAATTTTTGTTGAATATATTTGACATATAATAGTGCATAAATTTAAAGTGTGTAACATTAATTTGATACATTTATACATTGTAATATGGTTGATGTAGTGATATTTAACATCTCTGTCACATCACATGATTACACGTTAGATCTCTATGTCTTATTTACTACCCATTGCAAAGTTGTACCCATAAGGGTTTGATAAGCATTTGTATTGAGAAAATATCTTTTATGAATACCTTGGTTTTTAAATGAACAAACAAGCAAAACCAACAGAAATCCAAATCCTAAAATCACATCATGATTGTATTATTCTTTTACCTTCTTTTGCTGGTGGAATGGTTGGAGGAAAAGTCGGTGGTTGAGTAGGAAGTGATTCTGTAAAGGAGCAGGAGAAAGAACATCAATTAACCATCTCATCTGCGGTGAAAAGAGGGAGGTCATGGAGTCATAACTCTTCAGGGGAGTCAATGATTTTGACAACTGTCTTCTTTGAGAATTTCGTGAATTTAGTACCCATTATAAATCAGCCAAAGCCTGTGAAAACTGGTTCCAACCATCCCCTCCACCTCAGACTGAAGGCCTGAAATGCCATTTTGCCACAATTAAGTTTACCCAGCGGGAGTCAATGCAATCAAACTGTCAACGAAAAGTGGTTTTAATGCTGATTTAAGGAAGGAACCCTGCCAACCTATTTCAGATTAGTCTCTGGCTGCTTTCACACTTATAATAAACTTCATTTGCATTCTGCCTAGGGATTGACCATCAATCCATGCTCAAAAGAACTTTCTCCCTTTTTACCCTGCATCCCCAGGATGTGGTCCCCAAGGGAATCTGATTCACTTTTGATTACATTCAGAGTGTGTCTGGGAAACTTTCAGTTCTGAAATGGCAGGACATTGAGACGCTACAGTGTGTCCTGATCAGTTTAGCCTGAATGATGAGGGCTGAGAAATCTGTGTAATATGTGGAGGTGTGATTTGGATGAAGGTCACGGATATAGTCACGTCAGAGCAGTGACTTTCCTACCAATTCACATGGCAAGGTACCAGGAAGTTACGGCATGATTAGGTAAACATCCTAATATTATTTTTTTACATATTCTTTTTTTATTCTTATTTGACACTAAAGATTTAAGAAAAATTGAGAAAATTATTTTTATTATTCTAGTTTAATAAGAGGGAAAACCCTCAAGGAATCATAGCCATTCACACAGAGGGATGTTCAGCCTCTGCAGACAGTAAGCGCCAACTAGCTGGAAGGATCTGAGCTCAGGCAGGCTCCTGGGGATGCTGTAAAGGGAATTCCTTCACTGGGCAGGAATTTTAAGGTCTCTTCCAATTCTAGGAGCCAATAAAATAACATTATTTGAGGGACTTCCCTGGTGGTGCAGTGAATTAAGAATTCCCCTGCCAATGCAAGGGACACAGGTTCAATCCCTGCTCTAGGAAGATCCCACATGCTGCGTGCACCACAATGAAGAGTGGCCCCTGCCTGCCCCTCCCAACCAGAGAAAGCCCATGCGCAGCAACGAAGACCCAACACAGCCAATAAATAAATAAATAAATTTATAATAAAGTGATATTTAAAAAAAATAACCTTTGAGTAAAGTGATTCAACGTTTAAAGGAATGAGGTAGGAAAAATGGAGAAATGTTTGAGATTAATCATGTGAAATGAATCAGAAAACCATGGAATGATAGCATATGTGAAAAATTAAAAAAATTCTATTTAACTGATAAATATAATATTGATTTACCTATATACATCTCTATGGTTTTATATATATATATATATATATACACACACACACACACACACACCAAAAACAAAACAAACAAACAAAAACAGATAACAGGTAGAATTTCCTGAAGGAGACCAAGCTGGTACAAATAGGTATTTCTGGGAAGAAAGAATGAGGAAAGAGGGAAGGTGACAACATACTTTATACCTTCTATTGCATTATTACAGATATGGAATATCACTTTTATCTTTTAAAGGCACTTTTTTGGAAACAAAAAAGTTTCAGAAGTAAAAACATTGGAGACATTTTAATATTAAAATTAGGATTGCAAAACTTTTTTGAAAGTACCATAAAATGCTTCTAAAGCCAGATTTATTTGTCTTAAAATTTGTGGAAGCAGTGGGTCATGTTTATAATTGTGCATTTTCTTTAATGTGAAAATCTGAGGCATATCCTAAGTTCAGTCAGAAAATCAAGAACAAAACCAGTGAGCAGCTATGGCAGCCAGATCAATATGTTTAATATGTTTGGTCAGAACATCTGGCCTAAGAGTCTCTTGGGTAAGAAGAACCACAATGAACTGGCAACACGTGTTTATATTCTCTGTGTGGCACACAGATGGTCCCTGTCTTCAAGTCTGTGAGAAGCTGTCACATAGAGGAGGGAACAGTCTTGATCTGCATTTGCTTCAGAAGGTTGAACTAGAGCCAGTGGGTAGAAGCTATAAGATGACAGATGTCCCCAATAGAAGGAAAACATTTACATCAAACAGAGCTTTCCAAAATAACCCTGGACTGGTAGTTAACAGTTGTGACGTTAAGCTTGGGGGAAGTTGAAGTAGACCAGGGGCCCCAAACTCAAATATTTTTAGAGGTCAGGCAAGTAATGAATCGGAACAAAGAACTTAGCCTAAACATTAAGGAATAACAAACTGTCTAAAAGAGACAGCAGTTACTGGGTTTCTGTAGATTTAACACCATGAGGATATGTCTGCCCTATGTTGTCAGATCTTTTGCATTTTCAAGAATACTTTAAAACTTAAAAAAAAAAAGAAAGAAAATGGCCCAGAGAAAACATGCCTGACAGTGAGATCTAACCCCATGGCCATCAGTTTGTGACTTCCAGGAAGACAGCAAGGGGGATAACAAAAGTACTTGTTCAATAAGAGACAGGTTGAAAAGTCCCTCAGCAGGTTCTTTTCATTGGATCTTTACCACCGTCAAAGGCGGAAAGAGAGTAGGTATTTAATTTTATTGGTAAGCAAAAAGCAGCTCAGAGATGTTAAACTGCCCAGGGCCACAATGCTAAAAAGGACCCCAACCAAGTCTGTTTGACTCCAAATTCCATGCACTACCAGGCCCCTAGTAATTTCGAAATTATATAATCCTCTACCCATAAAACAAATTTTAATGTGTAATAAAAAGCAACAAACGACTGATAGATTCTCCAACGTGGATAAACTTCAAAAACATATACTAAGTGAAAGATGCCAGATGCAAAAGGCTACTTAGTACATATTTCCATTTATATGAAATGTCTAGAAAAGACAAATGTATTAGCAAAGCAAGTATGGCCTGGAGCAGACTGTAGGAAAGGGGACTCACTGGGAATGAGCTTGAAAGGTCTCTGGGTTCATGGGAATGTCCTGACGGTGGATTGCAGTGATGTCTGCACAACTCTTTAAATGTACCAAAAATCACTGAATTGTACACTACAACAGCTGAATTTTATGGATGGTAAATTATACCTCAAAAATACATGAGTAATGTAAAATGTTGAATATTTCAGTGTTATGAAATATTGTCTTATGTTGGAAAGTAGATGATTTCATTAACTATACTTTCACCTTCCGTGTTTGAAGATTATATTTTGATGATGATTTCTTTCTGCATGTGCAGAGCAACAGAAAGACCTATATACATGGGGAATAGAACTCCTAAACGTCAAATACATGATAGAAGGGCTACCAAGAAAGCCCATCACCCACCAGCTATTCAGACACCAGTCCTCGGAGATTTCAAGTTTAAGTTCAAGATACTGAGTTGGGGACACACAAATGTCCCCCGGAATTCACTACCATTCAAACCATCTTAATGTTTGTGGCCTCTAGGTCAGGAATCCTTGATTAAAAGGATACCAAGAAGCTGACATACCAAGAAGCTGATACCCTCCTTGCTCTTTAGAACATGTAAAAAGTGCTTTGTTTTCATTTTATACTTTGCCTTTCCCTTCAGTGCGTCAGATTTCCAGCCAGCTTGGAAAAAGCGCAAGAGCCTCTTGAGTAGGCAAGCCTAGGGTCAGCCAGTTGGAACGTCTTGGCTCCATTCCTGCCCGCATGGCTGTAGTAATTAATGTGCCATTGTTTTAATGTCGGGACCTAGTCCTTACACTTCATTTCACACTCCACATACCACAGATGTTCCTAATGGAAACAGATCACAATATAGGTCATTGTTTCAAGCACTTTGCCATCCTATGGCCTTATACTCCCTTGTGACAACATATGGAGAATAGAAAAAACCACACAGATGGTATTAGTGGGCCACAGGCAGTGAACTCTGGGACAGGATAAGGTGAGCAAAACCTGTATTACAGATATTACCAGACAGCAGTGGCTAATATTTTTCTAAATGGAATAAGGTTTTTGAACCAAAATGGGACGCCTAAAATACTGTTTGTTTATGAAAGACAGGGATCGGGAGAGAATACGCTTGACTTACGTGTTTTCACCATTATGCTCACACTGGGTCCCTCAATCTCTTGGAGCTTTGTGTAAACACTGATTTTATACTCTGAATCAGGCTGAAGACCATAGAAGCAATGCCTGTTTGTCCCTCCACCCAGAGTGGATTCTTGCTTTTGTGTATCTATAATCAAAACAAAACAAAACATATATGAACAGAACATACATACAGGAAGTTTTTAAAACAGCCATCAATAGACGATTTGCTTCTAAAATGCTTAATATGCATGGCCTATTCAGATAACTTCAGAATGAATTAAACTTGTTTGAGGAGTTGTTTCCATTTTTAAAGAGTTACTATATCCCCTTTTTTTTAGATTGAAAATCACATTTTACATGTTCAGAAATGAGACTGAGTAGTAAAAGGCTGCTGAGGTCAATCCTCTAACAAATGGAGAACTGTGAATGTTTATAATTATATGTACCTATTTTAATTGATATTCTGGACAGGTGTGGAGATGAGTATATTATTTTTTAAAAAATTCGAGTTCACTTTTATTCAATATGATTCTCCAGAACACAGTCAATTAAAAATTGACATAAAAAGATACATCCTTTTGGACCCATACAACTTATTATCATACAATAGGATGCCCTTCTTGGCAGTGGCCTAAATATATAACTATGGAGTTAGAAATTGTAGGGTGGGACTTTCCAGTGGTCCAGTGGTAAAGAATCCGCCCTGAATGCAAGGGACGCGGGTTCGATCTCTGGTTGGGGAACTAAGATCCCACATGCCGCGGGGCAACTAAGCCTGTGCACTGCAACTACGCCTGTGCACTGCAACTACTGAGCCCGTGCATGGCAACAAAAGATCCCACGTGCCGCAATGAAGACCTGACGCAGCCTAAATAAATACACAAATAAAATAGAAATTGTAGGTGCTAAGCAGGCCTCACGACTGTGGGCTTCCAGGGTCTCAGAAGCTTTGCCCATGGGTCCAGCCTGTTTGCAAAGTTGCCACAAATGCGGGCAAGAGCTTGGAGCTGCACTGGGACAACCAGGGTGTCCCCGGACTGTCTAATTCCTACCTTCAGTCTTGATTTTTAACTGACACTCATGATTTCTTTCAATAGCAAAGGAGACTCCTAGGGAGCTCAGAGGAGGCTCTCCAAATTCCTTGGATTCACTTTAAAATGCTTTTTATTCTTTTAAAATCATAATTGAGGAAACAGGACACGGTGCTTAAGTGGTTTAGGACCATATATCATTCCATATGTCTTGGTCTCCCAACTCCTGATTCCAGTGTTCTTTTTGTTCTACCAAGGAGACATGCCACACACAGCCATGTCCACTACCACTTTCTCTGTCCCATCTCCACCATGGCAGAGACCTGACAAAGAACCTAGGAGGCCTGATTAACTGTTGGCTAATTTCTTCACTCCCATAACCACAGCAAAATTGTCTTGCCTTCCTAGAGGAATTAGTCCTTGCCCTCAGGTTTGGAGTCTGGGAGAGGTTGGATCAATTATATTAATCTTTTCCTGAGAGCTTACTACGGTATCAGGCTTTGTGTTTGGTATTTAATGATGAAAATAACAGCAAAGGTAACAATGGCCAACATTTGGTGAGCACTTACCATGTCCCAGGCACTATTCTAAAGATGTGATATGTATTGATTCATTTGATGCTTATAATATTTATAATTATCCCTAATTAAAGACAAGAAACTGGAGGCTAGAAAAGTTAGTAATTTAGCCAAGTGCATACACTAAGTAGCAGAAGTAAAATGTAAATTCAGAACTCGAAAGCCCATCAGAGGATGTTGCTTTAATTTCCATTAACATATCATAAAATAAGTTAAATATACACTGTTTTCAAAATGAAACAGTTGTAGAGCTGCTGAGTGCATATGAAATTAGTACGCATAATAGCAGGGAGATCAGATGAGGAGTCCTCACGGCTCAGTGCTTTATCACTACATTGGACCTGGCTGCCTACCTTGCTGGCTTCCATTACTGAAGAATTTCAAATAGGTTTTTTTCATAGGCATAGAGTGTTCATTATTTTTTTTAACCACATGGATAACTGGTTAAAAAGAATACCTGCTACCATGAAAAAAATTACCATGCAAATTTCCCTCTAGATTAATTTTCATCTAATTCGCAGATTGCATTCTAGTCGAAGCCTTATATAACTTTATTTCTAGGAATTTTAAAAACCAGTTTTAAAAACTATATTGATTAAACATTATACATATTATTGAGTGGTTAAAAAGAACTCCTGCAAAATGCTATTTATAGTTTATTAAATATGAACAAAATAGAGAAAATATTTAAAAAAAAACAGTTGCAGGGAACTATACTCAATATTTTGCAATAACCTGTATGGGAAAAGAATCTGAAAAAGAATACATATGTATGTATATATGTATATACACACACACACACATATATATATATATAACTGAATCACTTGGCTGTACACCTGAAACTAACACAACAGTGTAAATCAACTATACTTCAATAAAAAATAAATTTTTCAAAAAGAGCAAAAAAAAAAAAATCAATTGCTTTTTTAAGCAAAAAATGAAAAATTGTTAAAAAGTGACTTTGGTCTATTTTGAAAGTAAAAATATCTATTACATTTCAATCCATATCTTAAACACATATAAACAAAAATATACTTATTGTAATACATATGCCAGAATAAACATGTCACTTAAAATTCTGTCTATGCACAGCTTTGAAATCTCTAGTACTGAACCAGTTATATCTAACACTCTAATGTCATGAAACCTGGGCCAAAATGGCAAGTTCAAAAACAATGAGCTCATAATTTTGACATTTTCAAGTTAAGGCTTGGTAAGAAACTCTTCCTATTCTCTAAATATTGTTGTTGTTTAAGTCTTCTGCATCTTTTCCTTTCCCATCAGTGAACACGTTTACATATCAGAATATAAAGATAAATGAAGCAAACACCATAAGGTTCCTTGTAAAAAATATTTCTACCATAAAATGAAAAGGTGATAAATACATGGTTATGAAAAGTGTAGGAGAGATTTATCCCAGGTATGCAAGCCAGTTTCAACATTTGAGAGTTTGTTTATGTAATCCATCACATCGACAGGCTAAAAGAAAACTCAGATACATGTCATTCCACATTCGTCCAAACACTTAGAATGTACAACATCAAAAATGAACCCTGATGTAAATCACGGACTTTGGGTGATAGTAATGTGTTAATATAGGTTCCTCAGTTGTAACAAATAGCATAACAAATTCTAGCATGGGATTTGATAATACAGGAAGCCGTTTTGTGAGGGACAGGGATTATATGGGAAATCTCCGTGCCTTCCTCTCAATTTTTTTGTGACTCAAAAGCTGCTCTCAAAAAGTTTTAAAATAAAAAACAAATGAAATAGAGAAAAATAAAAATAAATAAAATTTTGTCTATGGACAAATCCTGATTTCTTAAATATAATTAAAGTCCACTTGTTGAATGGAATTTGAAATTTATTTTTATAATTGTGAATATTAAAGGGTTTCAAAAGTGAACTTCATAATATACTCTCTAGTAATATATTTGTTTCAAATGACTTCAGATCTATCTCAATATTTATATTATACAAAATAATGAAATTTTAAAAATGTTGAGGTGTTTGTGAGATTATTTCTGTGAAAGGAGGTTAATAGTAAGAAAATAGTAGTACACCCTGCCCTCTGCTTTGCTGATGTCCAAGTTCAGTCTGGGGTCCCCAGGCCCAGAACTCCACAACAGCAGCTTCTTTCTGACCCTTAACCACTCTTTGGAGCCTCCTGCAAGCATCTGTGAGCCACCTGTAACACAGACACTTCCCAAATCCTGTGGACGGATCATCTTTATCTAGCTCCACAAAAGCTTCCAGGACTCTCCAGGAATCAGTTCTAGAAATGCACCTTTCTGTCATTTCCTCTATTTCTCATGAATACCCACGCATTTTACAGACCCTTGACAATAGAGTATAAAAGGGTTTCACTGCTACAACAAAAACAAAAACAAAAATCTACAAATCATTGGAAAACTGGAACAGGCACTATAAAATCAACGGGAAACAGTATCGGTTTGATCCCAATGCTAACAAAGAGGGGTTACATGAATGGGGGTGTATCCATGTTGCTTTTGGCATGTGTGATTCAGGTCTGATGGCTTTTTGCCTTAAAGGAAAACATTTAACCTGATCAAATGATGACTAATTTCCTCAACCCCTTGTGCCAAAAGCTGGGAGTTAAAATTTATTTTTTGGAACAAGGGGGGAAAATCTGTCATTATGTATTCATTCTTATGAAGCAAGACTGAATACATTCTCTGGGTTACTTCCATACGGATCATCATACTACCAGCTTGACGCCCCAGAATGTCCTCTGAGTGCTTACTGAGATCCACAAGCAAAGAATATCCATGATCCAGGATACTCAGCTGGAAACTGATGATATATGCTTCCACTCTCCAAGTCTTTCAAATAACCTGACTCCCAAGCATAATATCACTGCTTCAAAAAGTTTAATCTTGAGAATAGGTTTTTGTTTCATATGATTGTTTTGGGGGGGAGGGGATCTGGTCCCTGATAAAGTAGGCTCTCCACTATGCTGCAATTCTCTATTCTTACTAATGACTGACACAGCAAAATATGCAATTCAATATCTAAAGAAAGAAGACAAGTTGAGCATGCTTTGAAACAAAAAAAGTCAGGCTAAAAAGAAAGTCACCAAGTTAATAGGATTAGGGAGGGACTACAGTATCATGGTCCATGTGGTATATAAATACATGAACTTGAAGGGAAAAGCTACATCAAACCTTGGGTGCCACGTCAACTCAAAAACAGATGGACAGAGAGACAGAATGCTTGAGCATCTGCAGAACTAATGGAGGCTCTCATGGGGTTCTGTTACTCAAAACCAACCCAAAGTCTCTGACTTTGGTCCGTCCTACGGTCAACCAAAAGCCTATAATTTAATTTTGAAAGTGGATGACTGACTCAAAAGCAGATTTGATTTCAGTCTCTCTTGAGAGGACTTGATCCTTCTGGTAATCTTTTTTTTCTTCTTGGCTATAAAAAAAAGTCATAATATTTACATGGGTAGAGGGCAGCTGTTGTTTTTGCCTGTATTGCATCTAATCTTTCTTTCTTTAAATCCATTCCTCTCCATTCTTGGTCTTTTTAATTTGGACAGGACTGAATAAGAACGCCCACCTACTCCACCAGACACCAGGTCTCACCCCTCATTTTATTTCATGACCTTGAACTCAATGACAGATTTAGAAGCATGTGACCCCAAACCACGCCAATGTGACTCAGTTCCTGGACTTTTGTGGGAATTATTGAGAAAGAGGAGCTTTCTTTTTTCTAAGACTATTAAGCTGGAAGCTAGGAGGATGTAATTCTGGATTTGACAGGGACCAACTCACAATGTGCCTAAGCACAAAGGCAGAGGAGAGCAGAGCAGAGGACGGAGCAGGGCTTCATCTCGATGACATTGTGTGAACACCTAGATTTAGATGTGCCTGAAGCCAAATGCTGTTGAACTTCTCAGTATGTTAGCTAATAAACTGACCCTTTTGCTTAAGTCCCCTTTTATTTGTGTTTCTACCATTCACAAACAAAACAAGCAAATCTGAATGATACAGCCTTGCTGCTTTACTCACAAAATCCTTGGAAATTTATAAGTGTTACCTCAGGTAAAAACTTCAAAAGAAGTCATTTGGGAAAACTGAAGGCCAGAGAAGGAAGTTGACCAGCAGTTGTGGTTACAGCAGAGGCAGACCCACTGACTCCATCTCAGAATAAAAGTGCACTGACCAGAGCATGGGGAATTTAAACACACACACACACACACCCCCACACACTGAGGAAACTACCTGTCAAACAGTAGGGGTTTGGCAGAGGCATTCAGAAATAATCCAGCCTGGGATAAGGCTTTTCTCCATCACATGGAGGAACTGGGTCCCATTTCTCTCTAGTTTCTTCTCTGATTGAGGGGGAAGGGCTAACATTTCTGCATAGGCTGCATATGTAGCCAGTGGGAGATATTACAGAGTTAAAACAGTGGCAACCTTGGGCCTCATGTGCCCGGGGAAGGAGGGGCATCTGATCACAGGTCCTTCAAAGGCGGTGATCAGGATAATGATTACATTTCTCTGTAAGATAAAGAAACTCAACCTAATTCTTCTCCACTCCAATGAGGAAAGACTATCCCCTGACCTAAACTGTGTAAGTTAAAATATTTAAACATATTCCCTACTGCTATCCCCATATTAACTCCCCAACCCCAACCATCAATTAGAAGCTGTTGCTGTCTAGTTGGTTTATAATATTCAGTTGGGGACTTCCCTGGTGGCTCAGCGGTTAAGAATCCACCTGCCAATGCAGGGGACACAGGTTCAATCCCTGGTCCAGGAAGATCTCACATGCTGTGGAACAACTAAGCCCATGCGCCACAACTACTGAGCCTGTGCTCTAGAGCCTGTGAGCCACAACTACTGAGCCCAAGTGCTACAACTACTGAAGCCCGTGCACCTAGAGCCCATGCTCCGCAACAAGAGAGGCCACCGCAATGAGAAGCCTGCGTACCACAACGAAGAGTAGCCCCCTGATCGCCACAACTAGAGAAAGCCCTCACACAGCAATAAAGACCCAACACAGTCATAAATAAATAAATAAATAATAGATTTATTTAAAAAAATAATATTCAGCTGGACACCTGAGTGAATCAGATGTAGGCTAACTGGGCTTATAAATCTCTCAGCTATAAGTGCTGATGAAAAATAAATTGAACAACACTTTCGGTCATTCCTGTTGAATTGAGATTGTTGAGGCTCAGGTGAAAAGGTTTTTCGCAGCCTGAAAATAATCCTGGGGGAGTACAAATTAACTTACCTGTAAGATAAGGAAATGGGGACGTACATTTCTTGCTAGTAAAGATCTTGGCTTCAGAAAGAGCATATTGAGGTTTTAAATGACCGGATCAATGTTATCAGACCCATCAATCACACCCTCTGATAAGAATCCCAGTGCCATTTTGCAAATATGCTAAAGTAAAAGCATTTAATAAAAAAAAACTGATGGATTTCATTAACCCCATGATAGACAGTTTTGATATCTTTATGTCAATTTATATAATTGTAATTTTAAATGAAAGCCAATGAATATCTACAGGAACCTATGTCCCATCATGTCAATTTCTAAATGATATAAAAGATAAAGATATTCTGGGGTAGTTTGGAAGTGTGATTTTTATAGTTACTATTTTTCTAAAGCTTAACAAATACCATCAAATGTGATAAATGTCAACCCTTCTATGTTAAAGTGTGACTTAGCTAGTCTTAAAAAGATATATGACATTACTAACAAGAAAAAAAATCACATCGTACACTTTAAATATATGCAGTTTATTGTATGCCAATTATATCTCAAGAAAGGTCCTTAAAAAAAAGATACTTGAAACACAACTCAAGATTTTATAGTTGTTTCTCAAATGGTTGCGTATCTTTCATCTAATTCTGCTTAAGCATCCCATAAAGCACATAAAACCACCACAAAACCCATGTGATTTGTCCGGACTTTCCCTTATTCAATGTTTATTCCAGATGAAAGCCACTCCTGTATGCTTAGCTGATGTCTGGCTAAAGGGACCCTTACAGGATCACATTCAGGGAATCAAGGAATTAGTGGCTTAGCATGCCTGTGGAGACAATGCCTTGGCTGGTGTTGGCAGGAATCTCTTCTCACGTTCCTCATATTCTATTCTTGTATTTTCAGCGTATTTCCAAACACTTTCAGCACTCTACTAAACTGTGCTTTCCACTTTCTGGATTGGATCAGAAGTGGGACTTCTTCATTTTGAATGTAGTTATAGCCAGGGATGTGGACTACTAACTAAACTCAATCCTATCCAGACCCCAAAAATTAGCTCTTTCTGCTTTTTTAAATGGGGAAACTATGATCATTTATTCAGAAAGAAAAAAAATTTAACGATTTTATTAGCAAGTTTGAAAGATTAAAAAAAAAAATCATCTAGGATTCTCTAAGGTCTCCTATGTCCCCCTCAAAAAATAACAAGATGCATCTCTTAAGAGATAAACAAATACTGTATGCTAACTCATATATACGGAATCTTAAAAAAAAATGGTACTGATGAATTCAGTGACAGGACAAGAACAACGATGCAGATGCAGAGAATGGACTGGAGGACATGGAGTTGGGGGTGGGGGGCAGTGGGCGAAGGGGAAGCTGGGACAAAGTGAGAGAGTAACATAGACATATATATACTACCAACTGTACAATAGATAGCTAGTGGGAAGTTGCTGTATAACAAAGGGAGATCAACTCGATGATGGGAGATGTCTTAGAAGGCTAGGACGGGGAGGGTGGGAGGGAGTCGCGGGGGGAGAGGATATGGGGATATATGTATAAATACAGCTGATTCACTTTGGTGTACCTCAAAAGCTGGTACAAAAGTGTTAAGCAATTCTATTCCAATAAAGAGCTTAAAAAAGAAAATAAAAATATGCATCTCTTCTACTGAAAACACAAATCTGATTAACTTTCATTATTCGATCTCATTTTCTAAATATTATCCATGCTGATGTGAAAAGAGGATTAACAGTCCCTGGAAGCTCACTTTTGCAGAATCAGTCTTTTATTATTGTTCTTGATACTTTTAGTGAAAATAAGCAGACATTTTTAGTATTTCAATGTTGAAACCAAGTCCCAAACTGTAGATATACTTGAGAGCTATGATGCTAAAGAACGTGCCCATGACAGCATAGATATACGGTATCACCTCCTGAATGAGAGTTTGCTGCTCATCAATTATCCCCAAAATTTAAAAAAAAAAAACAAAAAAAAAAACACTGAGAAAAACATTAAAATCAAAGCTAGATCCCCATGGAGTAAAGACCAAAATAATAGCACTACACAATTTTTTTTTTACACTCTAAACATATGCAGTTTATTGTCCGTTAAAAAAAATATACATGCAGATCAGTCTTCTTAATTTGGCCAGCATTTTATTTTTTTTTTAAGCTTTTTATTGGAATAGAATTGCTTTACACTTTTGTACCAGCTTTTGAGGTACACCAAAGTGAATCAGCTGTATTTAGACATATATCCCCATATTCCCTCCCCCCACGACTCCCCCCGACCCTTCCCATCCCAGCCCTCTAAGGCATCACCCATCATCGAGTTGATCTCCCTTTGTTATACAGCAACTTCCCACTAGCTATCTATTTTACAGTTGGTAGTATATATAATGTCTATGTTACTCTCTCATTTCATCCCAGCTTCCCCTTTGCCCCCCGCCCCCCCAACCCCATGTCCTCCAGTCCCTTCTCTGCATCTGCATCCTTATTCTTGTCCTGTCACTGGGTTCATCAGTACCATTTTTTTTTTTTTTTTTTAGATTCCATATATATGAGTTAGCATACAATATTTGTTTTTCTCTTTCTGGCTTACTTCGCTCTGTATGACAGACTCTAGGTCTATCCACCTCATTACATATAGCTCTGTTTCATTCCTTTTTATGGCTGAGTAATATTCCATTGTATATATATGCCACATCTTCTTTATCCATTCATTTGCTGATGGGCATTTAGGTTGCTTCCATGTCCTAGCTATTGTAGATAGTGCTGCAATAAACATTACGGTACATGTTTCTTTTTGGATTATGGTTTTCTCTGGGTATATGCCCAGTAGTGGGATTATTGGATCATATGGTAGTTCTATTTTTAGTTTTTTAAGGAACCTCCAAACTGTTTTCCACAGTGGCTGTACCAACTTACATTCCCACCAAAAACCACTATACAATTTTAATGTACGTTATCAGTCCTGCCTATTTAGCTCCTACCAATAATAGCAGCTTACATTTCCTGGGTGCTTAATATATGCAAAGCACTGTTGCAAATGTTTTACATGGATTATCTCAGCTTAATCCTTGCAGAATGCCACCAGATCAGCACAGGGTTCTACCCATTAACCATAGGTGGGAAAATGGAGGTTTGGAGAGGTTACATAATTGGCTTAACCAGACATCCTGACTCCATATCCTGCACAAGCCATAACATAATATTGCCTCCTCAAGAAGAATGCTTTTGTCAGGTTCCTTGTGTGTTGTCCACAGTGATTGGCACAGAGTACGTGAGTACTTGACCAAAACATACGTGATGGAGTGCACTTACCCTGGCGGGATTCCATAACTATCCTGTAGGCTGTGGCATGACGCTGCACCTGCCAGCGAGCACACAAGCTGGTCATTTGGACCTGGTCTGCCCGAAGATCGGTCACACCCAGAAACACTATCGTGAAATAGAAACATAACTATGTCACACTGCAGACAATGCCACAAACGTCCCCAAGTATGAAATTAACTTCAATGTGGTAAAATTCAAATTCAAAGTTCCATAGCCAGTGGTGGGAAATTCATCATGTCACGATAAATTAGTGCACAAAAGATAACTGTTTTATGACTTAAAAAAGACGTTGCAAAGCATCATGCTGTATGATAGGGTCTGTCTGCTATTTGTAAACAAAAAAAGAAAATATATATTCTGGAAACGACCAGATGCAAGGATGATAAAATTACGGATGATTTTAAATCTTCCCTCTTTATTTATTTGTGCTTTTTTTAAATATTCTCCAATTGATATACAATACTTTTATAATAAAAAAAGTTTAATATGCACTTATCAACCACTGAAAGATAATCACGGTTGAAATAAAAAGAAAGAGCAAAGCAGACAAAATGGAAGTCCTACTCAACACGGACTGGCCTTCAAAACATGATTGAATGAGAATGAACAAGTTTTGGAAAATTTAGAAAGGAAAGATTTTACACACATACAAAATAATCAAAAGAAATACACAGATTCTTATTAATCTTAGAACAAACACTATGATATACAAAAATGATTGTCAGGGAATTTATTTGGGGAAGCAGTAAAAATATTGTTTCTCTGATACAACAGACTCTACTGTGTTGAATAGAGGACTGAGCATTCAGTGTTTATTACTTAGATCCAAGCAGGAAAAGGAGAAAATTAATAATATTTACTTTCTCTAATGCCCTCTGACTTCTTCCACATCATTTTATCATACTTTCCTTCTCCTTTAGCTACTTCATAAAATTAAAAAATAGCTTCAAATTATTTTTCAAGATGATAAAAATAATCTGAACTAATCATAATTGCATCTTGACGTTGTTCCTTTCTGTTAGATCAGCAAGGGAAGAACTTTTTTCCTAAGGCCAATTAAACAACCCACTGCCCCCACAAAAAAGGAAATCAATATTGATTTATACAACCACACTAAATTTAGAAAACAGCTTGAATTAATTTATTTGCCATTATATGGTGTTTTATTTTGCTCGGGAGAAAGAGAGAAAACAAATAATAAGCCAATCTAATTTTTATTTTAAGGACAGACTATAAAACAATTCAATACTCTAGGCCCTTTAAAATATACTTGAAATACTCACCACACTTATTATGGGAGAGAAGAGGGATGAAATAGAAGAAAGAGGGGAGCAGAGAAAGGAGGACAGAAAGAGACAAGAAAGACTAAGGAGAAGAAAGACCAATGAAGAATCACGGACATAAAATGTGGCACAGACAGAAAGGGTAATCTCGAGAAGAAAGTGAAGACAGATTAGAGGAGAGAGGAGATAAAGGTGGAGAAATGCACAGGTGACTCCAAGCTGTTCCTAAGGAGGGACTGAGGAGTTGCTACAATGGCACAACACAGGGAAATTACTTGCAGTTTACAGTAGGACCTAAAACAGTATCACTTCAACAGCCAAATACGAGATCACAACTACAGGCCAAAGCCTTTCTAGATCCGTCGAAGACAGAGACTATTTCTTCTGAGATTAAGTTGATTCTGTATCTAGCCTTTAAAATCTAAAGATATTTTGATTATAAATATCTTTAAAATCTAAAGATATTTCATAAAAGAGAACTGAGGAAGCTTTCGCTAATGAAAGGGTAGGTCCTATATAAAACATAGGTCGCCAGATATAGGTGGCTTGGGGTTTGGTCTAATATATGCCTCATCCTTAGAAAATTCCTTTTATTGGATTAATTTTTTTTTTTGATTAGCAGTGAGAGTGAGATATGGCCCAAAGGTATAAAGCACAATTATTACAATAATAATAGTGGTTATTCATGGAGTGCTTGCCACACGGTAGACACTTTTTATACATTATCTCTTTAATCCTCCCAAGCAGCCCGTGAACAGCTACGATTCTCTTCATTTTCGATTGAGAAAATTTGGGCTCGGAGAAGTTATGTAATTTGCTCAAGGCCTTAGCTAATAAGAAGACTTAAGGTTTATACTTCCAATTATATCATGACTACTGTCCTCAAGTGTGGGGCACTTGTATATTATCTTTAATGTGTATTGAAAATACTGGTTTTCTGTATAATGATGTGGGTTTTGAAAGCATTTAAGTGAAAAAGAAAAAAGAAAGAAACTGTAAGTCGATTTAAAGAAATATATTAAACAGATGGTGTGGAAGCAGAGCAAACATTAGGAATCTGGAACATACGTGCTGGCGTTTGGAAAACACTGTGTTATGGCATGGGTGTCTGCGAGGGGCACATGCCAAAGAGAAGTCCCAGATGGTGCGCAGACAGCATGTAAACCCTTAAGAGACAGAGAAGGAAGTCTTTCGAGTAGTGCAAGTGTCTTTTATGGATGGTGTGGGGGTGAGGGGTGGGGGGCAGAGGGGCAAAGTCTTTGAGAAAAGGCAGATTTCTCCCTGGCTCAACTTTGACTGGCTTTGGCCACATCAGGCTATACAGGCTGGTTGGAAAATTTCACCTAATTTGAAAAATACCAGCAAAGACTTTCCAGAAGGAAATCCCATCCACCACCATCAAGTATATTGGAACGCCAGGTTCTGACATTCCGCCTGCCAACTAGGACTCTGAACTACAGCCCTGAGTAAGGAGCACACCTTTCTTTCCATGAAATACCATCCAGAAAGGGCAACGCTGAGGAAAAGAAAAACCAACCACCAGGTTGAAGCAGGGGTTGAGTTACAGGAAAAACAAAGCAGCAGAACCAAATGTGGGGGCCGAAGTGATAGGACATCAGTCTTACGTGTTTTCACCACGCCGGTCAGAGCATCGCTGAAACCTGAGGCCTGAGAAGCAAATATTTTCACGTTGTAGTCCATTCCGCTGAGGAGGTTTGTGATAAGGATGGTGTTAATGTTAGCTCCCACGAATGTCTCCAGTGTTGGGCCAGCAACTAAAGAAGAGTGCATTTCAGTCACAACAGGATATGGAAAAATGGAAACACTCCTAAAATAATTGCACGAGTACTTATTCCACTATGTTTCAGATTGTCCCAAAGGTAAAAAGCAGAGCTGGGGTTTGAATCCCGCCCCATTTAGCGCCAAGACTTACATACCTGACTCCCAGGCTAGGGCTCTTTTTAGGCATCTAGTTCTTTTCTCAAATATAGTTCTTCCCCTAGTACTTAACTCGAAGAAGTTGGTTCACCTCAATCCACCATCTACCATATTGTGAGGCCTTCACAGTGGAGCTACTATGTTGTCATAGGCTTTGGGGCATGTGCCAAACAGCTATCCCACCTCAGACACCCAGCTTTGTCCCCAGAAGGCATGCAAGTGGCCCTAGCAGCAAATTTTATCATGGACTCTATGGCATACCTTACTACATGGGGGACCAGCATATATGTTACCATTATGGGTTTTATCCACTCCTCTTAAGGCTTTTTTAGACCAGACAGATGACACTCTTACTCCAAGGCCCTTGACCATCTAGCATCTTTGGGCTTTTACATTTTGCTCTCTGTTTCAACCCAGTGGTAACTTTTTTTTTTTTAATTCTAATTTTTCTATTTATTTCATTTGGCTTCTCTCTTTCACATCAGACTTCCTTAAGTGCCAGGTCATGCTTTTCTGTTTGTTTGGCTGCATTGGGTCTTTGTTGCTATGTGTGGATTTTCTCTAGTTGCAATGAGCAGGGGCTACTCTTCATTTTGGTGTGTGGGCTTCTCACTATGGTGGCTTCTCTTGCTGCAGAGCATGGACTCTAGGCACACGGGCTTCAGTAGTTGTGGCACATGGGCTCTATAATTGTGGCTCGTGAGCTCTAGAGCATAGGCTCAGTAGTTGTGGCGCACGGGCTTAGTTGCTACTTGCATGTGGGATCTTCCCAAACTAGGGATCAAACCCATGTCGCCTGTACTGGCAGGCAGATTCTTAAGCACTATGCCACCAGGGAAGTCCCAACTCAGTGGTATCTTT
This sequence comes from Hippopotamus amphibius kiboko, assembly GCF_030028045.1. NCBI lineage: Eukaryota > Metazoa > Chordata > Mammalia > Artiodactyla > Hippopotamidae > Hippopotamus > Hippopotamus amphibius. The sequence goes on along the minus strand of NC_080190.1, from coordinate 155,678,882 downwards.
GATTGATCATTACAAACACTGCATGCTATGTCCTATACAAATTTACTTATCTCCCGCCTCTTCCGATATGTGCTAATTCTTTAAGAGCTTTGAGTTAGTGACAAGTTCCTAAAAGACTCATTACTTTACTACAGAAACCCCCTTCCAACAATATATTTATATTTTTCTGTATGTATGTGTCATCTCAGCAGAGATTTTCCCATACCCCAAACTCTCAACACAAATGACATCATGTAATTCTTCTACTTGACCTAGAAGAGGATTTTTCAGCCTCAGCACTGTTGACATTTGGGGCTAAATAATTCTTTACTCTGGAGCAATGGGGGAGCAAGTTGCCTACAGTGATTTGTAAGATGCTTAACTGTACCTGCTAGAGGCTAATAGCGACCCCCTATCTCCCAAGTTAGGACAATCAAAAATATCTCTGCTGGGCAGCAAAACTGCACCTGTTTGAGAACCACTGGCCTAAAATCAAGCTATTTTCCCTCAGAAAATCTGACAAGTATTTATAGAATGGTCCAAAGAACAAATTCAGCAAGGCTGTTTTGCAAATGAACACATGCCTCAGGCCTACAGATCCCAAGGCATCAGTCTTGAGCAGACTAGTGCACCCATGGTATATTCTTGCTATTTCATTTTTACGGTTCATAGGACATTGGAGAAATTGGAGGTGGAGTATTTTAAGTATGGTCCTAGACAATGGGACACAATAGAAAAGTCTGGAAAGTGTTATAGAGGCAAGAGCAACATCTCAGATGACAGACTGAGATTCAAAGAGTTTTTGAGGGCAGAAAGAGCTTTTTCATGACCCAAAGGATACTTTTTAAATTTTCCATCAAATCAAGAAAAATAATTGGAGAACCCCTTTCTGCTGAACAACCAGAGTACTGAAGGCCCAGGCCCAGAAAACTGAGAAGACTCTAGTAATATCTATTTTTAGTCTCCTGTTTAAACTTCAGGAAAGTGCTCACTGTCAGGAGATGATACTGTAACAGGTGAAGTTGCACATGGTCTCCACCAGCACATGGACCAAGGGCACAATCTCCCCCATCTGGGTCATTCTCTTGCCTTCAGGATATAATGATGTGGGAAGTAGAAGAGGTAATCAAGGTGGCTGAGAGGCTGTGGAAAGCCTTTCACTACCACAATCTCAGGGCTCTGAAGAATTTTCTACCTTAACATAGTTTCCAAAATGAGGAGGCTGAGAAGTTGGTAAATGGACTTTTTCCAACTAATTCAAGAAGTAAGAGGTAGAAGAGGAATTAGAAGTTAGAGATTCCAAATGTTTAGAGCTTACATCTCCATCAAGCCACAGAAGCCTCCTATTGCCAGGGAGTCAAGGTCTGCTTAGGCTGGCTCCTTGTCTGGGGTGTGTGTAGGTCAGGGGTAAACCAACTATATATTCTGCTCGTTAACGTACCAGTTATTTTTTAGGTGAGGTCGTAAGTTCAAAGCATTTTCTTTTCAAAAAGGTAAGAAACTCTTTCCACTTCTTAAAGCCAGAGATGAAACCAAGGATAGAAAGTAAAAACAAAAAAACCCCTAATTTTAAAGACAATATTTTTTAAAAAGCATGACTTACCACTGACAGGTTTGTAGACAATCCTATAGCCCTTTACAGGGGAAGCCGGGGGATCCCATGTGATGCGCAATCTGTTATACCATTCTTCCGAAACCCGTAAGTTTTGGGGACCAGAGGGTGCCACTAGGCAGGAGGCAAAATGAAAAAAGGGGAGTTAGTGTGGTTTCCATCTTTACAACCTACTCTGTTGTTACCAAAATCTAAGATATCTTCCCATAAGGTTAAAAATACTTACAAGGGAAAATGTACTAAAACACACAGTAAGAAGCCTTTGAGAATCCATGGTTGTGTCAAATCTTAAACAATAGAAAATAATTGTTCCTTTGGTAAAAAACTTCTATCTGAAGATCAGTAGTTCATTCAATCAAATTTGGGTTCCTTTTTCTTCGCTTACTTTTAAGTACAATTGCACTGAATAGTGTTTATTAAAAAATTTCTGTCGACACACCACTCTGCTCCACTATCAAAGGATGTTTGTACAGCCGTATCAAGGATGATTAGATAATAGTAATGAGAGTAAATTTTGGCAGTAAGATTCGAATGATTTTTTTTTTTGGTTTCGTCTCCATATCGCCTATACTGCTTGAAATTTTAAATCATCATTCATTTAATTTTTATCAAAACATTAAAGCCATTTATATGAAGGACCTTTGTAAACTACTGTGCATCTTGATGGGTATTATTATCACTTTGTTGTTGACAGCATTTAGTTGTGTGGACCACCGCTTAAAATAAGTGGACCATCCAAAATTATTTCAAAGAACACACTTTGAGATCATTGTAATGTATAAATACTGTTAAATGTGACACTATTTCTGTAATGAGATTTAAGTCATATTTCTATAGTAATAGTCTTCAAATAGATTTTATTTGTGTGAGAGTATATGTGTGATCATCGTGGAACCCACTTACCAATTACACTAATTTAAAATTTTTTTATTTTTATACAATTTTTACAGGTTACTTTCCATTTACCGTGATTAAAAATCAGGGGCTATGTTCCCCGTGTTCTACAAGACCTCCCTGAGCCTTACACCCAAGAGTCTGTGCCTCCCCACGCCCCCTCCCATGCCCCTCCCTGCCACTGTTAACCCACTAGTACGTTCTCTGTATCTGTGAGACTGCTTCTTTTATGTTATATTCACTACTGTGTTGTATTTTTTAGAACCCACATATACAGATTATGCTAATTTTTAACATGGGGAAGTTACAAGCAGACCTCTGAGCCCAGATCCTCAGCTGTTGGAGGTAGCCCTTTGCCTTCCCATCGCCTTCTTCCCCTCCCTGCCAACAGTGGTGGATTTAAGGCAACTTCATAGAACTTTAGAGTATTAAATAATACAACCCAAAACCAATCAGAATAGCAGAATTTACTATGCTACTTTTAAACCACTCTTGCCCGTTTTGTTTTGTTTTTTTTAACTTAGATTTAAAAGCACATGGTAGATGCTTCATAAATGTTAGGTGAATACTCATTCTTTTCTTCTTAAATTACTTTTTAGGTCTGGTTCTCAAACATTTATTTAGCAGCAAAATACCACAAGATGCTAGAAGTGCCCATATGGGAACCAAATCAAGATGCCAAGCTACAGGTAAAAGTGAAGTGAAGAGCTGAGTGCTTTCCCACGGCTCTGCTCTTCCCCTTTCCTTCTCTCCTTCCACATGACCCCTAAGGAAATAACAGTAGCAGCCCATGTGGCTCCTAATGCTCTTATCTGGGTGATGTTTAGCAAAATGTGCAGGCTTGGTGTGAGGCTGGGTGGAGACACTCATAGCATGGGTCCAGTTAGCAGGGGGAGATGCCAACACTGCCAAAGGAGGAGCTGATACCCATCTGCTCAATTGAGCAGAGTCAGGACTGTGGGTTTTGCAGCTACAGAATTTTAATAACTTGTATACTTAATTGAAAAATCCATACTTAGGTGCCCAGGTACAGAACTCAGCCCTTGCCACCATTCTGCACCTAATCACACACAACTGCTTGGTAACTGTGGTAGATTAAAGATGAGCACAGGTTTTTTGACCTCCCTCCCATTGAGAGGTGGAGGGTATGATGCTGTCTTTGAACTGGGTCCTATGACCACCTTGACCAACAGACAAAAGCAGAAATGACATTGTGCTAGTTCCAAGCACAGCCCTCACTGTCCTGACAGTTTCCATGTTCCACTTCCTGGAAGTCTTGCTCTTATAATCCAGAGTCATGGTGTAAAAACCCTTACTATCCTGCTGGAAAGACCACATGAAAAGATGCTGAAAGGACATGAAGAGGCCCAGCTAAGTCCAGCCTCTGGGCATCTCCACCAAGATGCCAGGCATGCGGGTAGAAATGTCTCGGACCTTCCAGACCAACCCAGCCACCAGGTAACTGTAGTCAATACTACGTGAAACAGAAGGATTTTCCAGCAAGCCTTGCCTCATTTCCTGACCCCAAAAATCAAGCAATACAATAAAATGGTTGCTGTTTTAAGCCACCAGGTTCTGGGGTGGTCTTCATGCAAGTACAATCCCAACAGTCGTGAAGACAACTTAGACTCTGCGGTGCTTTGACCTGGTGTTTTCCTGCATGTTTCTCACTTGATTGTCATGGCCAAGTCATCTACAGCACACATTCTGTGCTGCCTCCTCTGTGCTACAGCACTGTAAGAGCTTGGCATTCAGAGGTCACAGTACAGATGAGGTCCTGGGCTGCCCTCCAGGGATGGGAGATAGACAATGAGTAGATAAGAAAATATCAGAGAGCAAATAGGGCCATGATATGACCAAAAACAACAAACAAACAAACAAACAAAAACAACCCAGGATGATATCAGAGAGAGTGGGAGATACTTTGCATGGGTGGTCAGAAAAGCCTGAACAGGTGACATTGAGCTGAGACCAAAATGACAAGAAAAAGCCAGAAATGAAAGCATCTGGGAAAGGATATTCCCTATGGAACAAATGGCTAGTGTATAGGTTTTAAGGCAGAAACGAGCTTAAAAAATCCCGTGAAGAGCAGGAAAGGAGGTACAGCTTGGGGAGCTGTCAGGAGAGGAGATGAAAGAGATCAGCAGAGTCCAGGTCACCTAGGGCCTTGTAGGGCCATGGAAAGGACGTTAGATTTTTATCCCGAGTACAACGGGAAGCCATTTCGGTGGCTTGAAACAGAGGTGTGACATGAGATCATTTATATTTTAAAAAGCTTCTCTGGGGGGGGGGGGTCGAGGGAGGGAGGGGATATGGGGATATGTGTATAAATACAGATGATTGACCTTGGTGTACCTCAAAAACTGGTACAAGAGTGTAAAGCAATTATATTCCAATTAAAAGAAAAAAAAAAAAAAGCTTCTCAGGCTGCTGTGAGGAGAAAAAGGATCCAAGAATGGAAGTAGAAAGACCCGTGCACTCATTCGAGTGGGAGAGGGGGCTCGGACTGGGCTGGAGCAGTTAGATGAAGAGAAAGTGGACAGGCACCTAGAATGTATTTTAGAGATGCAACAGGACTTGGGATGAATTAGATGCTAGAGGAGTAAGATGTAGTTGTTTTTTAAGACTTAGGTTTTCGAGACAAGAAAACGGAAGCCCAGAGCAGTAAAACAACTTGCCCAAAGGCACACACCTTGAATGTAGAAGACAGAATTCAAACAGATTTTCTCTCTCCAAATCTCTTTCACTCTTTTCACCCCCCTACATTGCTGCTACTGGGTTGCATTACATGGGACAAGTATTTTCACCTAATTTGCCAGCTAGCGACCACAGGGGGAAAGCTTCACTCACAGGTTTTTCCAGGGGCAGAGACACTGACCCCTTCTCCATCATCGTAAATAGGAGTCACTGTGACTTTGTATTCAGTATCGGAAAGCAGATTCTTCAGAAGGAGATTGTTCTGGCTTCCAGGCACCATAACCTGAAGAGAAAAGCAAAGGACCATGGTCTTAGTAAGACTTTCATTCCTGCTGCTCTACTAACGCGGTAGGACTGTAGGCACTTTGAAATAATCAGAAGCAAGGAGATGTGCTTGGAGGGTGATGAAAAAAAAAGAAGGGCATCCGTGCAAAAGCATTTCTCTCTGAAATTCCCCTCCGAGCACCCTTTAGTTTCTAATTACTAATGCAGAAGGCTTAAACTTGAAGCTCTTAAGCCCCAAGGAGTAGCCTTCTCTCAACATCTTTTCAGTATTTGTAAAGCAGCCAGAAGAGAGAATAATCTTCCTTTTGGAAAGCAGGTGTTTATAGCTTAGGAGTATTCATTCTATAACCTAGCCTGCATACCATATTTGATTCTACTTAAATATCCTCTTTAAAATTCAGCCTTCCATTCTTCCCCTTGCAGAGATCATCTAATCCCAGTATTTTAGAGAAGGATGGATGCTAGCCAAGAACAAGATAACCACACACTAAATCCAAGATTTCCAAGTCGAAAGATATTTACCAATGACACTAAAAAATGTCACAGCTTTTTTATTTCTGAAAGGAGATGTCTTCCTCAATCTGAAATCACCATTCCTCTGACTCTAAAGGCTGCAAAACATAAAACACAGCGGTGGGGTGGACACCACTCAAGCATCACTGCAATGTTCCATGTGGCTCAGCAGTGCAAATCCTGGCATCCCTAAAAGAATATATGGACCAGAAAAGCCACATGTTCTCAATACTAAAACCACAAAACTCTCTGCCTAGGCTTCAGCAGTTAGATGCTGGCACATCTCTGCGCCATTTAAAAGACTTAATCATGGCTGGAAAAAATGCTAGGATGTAAGAACTGACCCAAACGCGTTTAAGGGAGTCACAAGACTGGGACAGCTGGAGATGCTTTTGGATTCAAGAACTGGGTAAAATGCCAGCAGGCAAAGGGCGTGCTGTCTACTTCTGGATGAGGGAAGGAACCTATAAATCATGGAATAAGCCTTAGAAAGCCTCGAGTTGAACTCAGAAGCAGCTGTTGCTAAGATATTGCTAAGATCTAAAAGCAGGATTTTTTTTTTTTTAATCTGAAAAAAGGAAGTTTGAATTAGGTGATTAATATTAGATTAATATGATTTTGCTACTCACATGAAATGACACTGAAATATACAGGATGGTACTGATGTAGTCCTGGGAGGGAGATTTTACAGGAGGAGCTCTGTTTTACTCTAGAATGAGTTAGATAATCCTGGCATTAAGAACTTGTAAAGGAATAATTGTGGTTGCCCTGTCTTCTCTTACCCCATCCATGTAGCTTCTTTTAGGTCATTTCTTTTCTATATAACCCTCTGGAGACCAGAGGCTGGGTATTTGTTCCAAGCTGTCTGCCTAGCAAACCACCCATGTTGATGTTCCTTAAATAAGGTCATCTCTCAAATTGAGAAGGATATGGTCTTGGAACCAATCAAATTTAGCCTGTAGGGTACTGAAAAGCAGTGGGACCATTCAGGGGTGGGGAGGGGGCTCATTTAGCTTGCCAGGTAGTAGTTGCTGTGGTTTATAATAATAGCCCTCATTTAGCTAGCTGCTATTATCTGCCAAGTACACCTCTAACTATTCTAATGTAGTAATTCACTTACTCTTCACCACAACCTTTTGAGGTAAGAAGTATCATTACACTCATTTAACAGATGGGAAACTGATTCACACTGAAATCCTGAATATCTGGCCTGTGCCTTTTTTTAACCACCACCCTCTACTCCACCTGACTGCACTACACAAACCTCTTTATCATCATGATACTCATTCCCAAGAATAAAATGTAAGCTTCCTCTTGTGCATGCAAAGTTCCTTCTCCTTGACCTCTGCTTGTTTGCACAAAGCAAGGTAAAGATGGGTGCCCACTCAGAAAATCTAAATAGACATTTCTCCAAGAAGACACATACAGATGGCCAAAAAGCACACGAAAAGATGCTCAACATCACAAATTATCAGAGAAATGCAAATCAAAACTACAATGAGGTATCACCTCACACTGGTCAGAATGACTATCAAAAAGTCTACAAACAATAATTGCTGGAGAGGGTGTGGAGAAAAGGGAACTCTCCTACATTGTTTGTGGGAATGTAAATTGGTTCAACCACAATGGAGAACAGTGCGGAGGGTCCTTAAAAAACTAAAAAGAGAGCTACCATATGATCTAGCAATCCCACTCCTGGGCATATATCCAGAGAAAACCATAATTTGAAAAGATACATGCACTATTCATTGCAAGTTCATTGCAGCACTATTTACAATAGCCAGGACATAGAAAGCAACCTAAATGTCTATCAACAGAGGAATGGAAAAAGATGTGGTACATATATACAATGGAACAATACTCAGCCATAAAAAAGAATGAAATAACGTCATTTGCAGCAACATGGATAGACCTAGAGATTAGCATACTAAATGAAGTAAGTCAGACAGAGAGAGACAAATACTGGGCTGGCCAAAAAGTTCATTTGTGTTTTCCACAAGATGTTAGGATGTTACGGAAAAATCTGAACAAACTTTTTGACCAACCCAGTATCATATGATATCACTCATGTGTGGAATCTAATTTTTAAAAATGATATAAATGAACTAATTTACAAAGCAAAAAGACTCAAAGATTTCAAAAACAAACTTACGGTTACCAAAGGGGAAATGTGGAGGGGCAGAGGGATAAATTAGGAGCTTGGGATTAACATACACACACTACTATATATAAAATAGATAATCAACAAGGACTTACTGTATAGCACAGGGAACTCTACTTAATATTCTGTAATAACCTACATGGGAAAAGAATCTGAAAAAGAATGAAGATATGCATATGTATAACTGAATCACTTTGCTGTACACCTGAAACTAACATAACATTGTAAATCAACTATACTCCAATAAAATTTTTTTAAAAATGGGTGCCCACTAAAAACAGATGCTAAAGGTCATGGCAAATGGTGGTTTTATTTATAGAACAATCCTATAAAAGATGCTCATGGTTAAATGAGATGCAAATCTAACCAGTGAACTTCATGTTTTTAATTTTTTTGGAAATGCAACTTTAGGTCTGGCTCCATTATTGCCCAAAGCTCTTCAGAGCAGCCTGGCTCCAGCAAGCTGCTTCCACAGTAGAAAAAGGATTCCTCACATCTCATTTTGTTCCTCTCTTAGAAAGTTCTGTTTCTAGATGTGATTCTCATGCTTTCTATGGTGAAGGACTAGATAGGGTTGGTGCTGTTGTTTTAATCCCAATCGCTAAAGACCAATATTTTTATAAAATACAATAAAATAAAATTGTTAGGAAATACTATCATACTCTTGGATATTCCAGCAATGTCAGATTGCTGTAAATGTTTCTAAGAGCTTAATCTTAATACCTGCACTTATCTTGTAGGAGACTGAGCCATATTCTTAGTTTCCCTGCACTAGTACATTTCTTGCAACTTAGAATTCAGGACACGGTTTTAGATTTTTACATGTAGGCTCTAGAAAAGCCTGGAATCCTGATCAGCCTTTCACAAATAAAAACATGTGTCCCTCCCCTGACAACAAAATTCAGGGCAATGTTATTGCCAAGTCTCCATATTTCTGAGCACAGTTGAAAGTCAATCCTTATGAAACGTTTGACAGGGAGTTTTACTTTCTAGGAGTTCCAAAGCTTTTCACTGGGAATATTTAGTAGATTTGATTATGCTTAGAAAATATAGAAATACTTCACGTAACTCAATTGGAAAAGTAAATTTAATTCCCCTTGCTTCATTAAAGCTTGATTTTGGTTTACAATATACCAATACTATTCTCCAACTTCAATACTCTAGCTTATCATTTCCTCAGGTAAATGTAATCAGCTATTTATTTATTTATTTATTTATTTATTTATTTATTTATTTGGGCTGTGTTGGGTTTTCACTGCTGTGCCCAGGCTTTCTCTAGCTGTGGCGAGCGGGGGCCACTCTTCATTGCAGTGCCCGGGCTTCTCATTGCGGTGACTTCTCTTGTGGAACATGGGATCTAGGCACGTGGGCTTCAGTGGTTGTGGCGTGTGAGCTCTAGAGCACAGGCTCACTAGTCGTGGCACACAGACTTTGTTCCTCCGCAGCACGTGGAAACTTCCCAGACCAGGGATCAAGCCCCTTTCCCCTGCATTGGCAGGCAGATTCTTAACCATTGCACCACCAGGGAAGTTAAGGAAAATTTGGAAAGATGCTAAGAGGCATTTCTCTTATCTGGACACATTTCCTTTCTCACTTTTGTAATATGTTTTAGCCATCTGTCTTTCCCTGCCTGCATCATTATTTAAATATATTCATTTGGTTGATCCTATCTACAAAACAGAAACAGACTTATGGACATTGAGAACAGCCTTGTGGTTGCCAAGCGGGGAGGGGTTGGGGGAGGGGTCAGTGGGAGGTTGGGGTTAGCAGATGTAAGCTATTATACATATAATGGATAAACAACAAGGTCCTACTGTATAGCACAGGGATGATAAACCCTAATGGAAAAGAATATTTTTAAAAAGAATGTGTATAGGTATATAACTGAATCACTTAGCTGTACAGCAGAAATTAATACAACATTGTAAATCAATTATACTTCAATTAAAAAAAGAGAGAAAATAATTAAGATATTCACGTGGTATGTGGAAGTTAATATAGATCTTCAAGTGCCTGACCTACCTTGGTTTTATAATCTAAATCTAGATGCATGCACTTTTTGTCTCCAATAATATATTACATTTATATAGCAGTAACATTTCATAAAACAAGGAGTTATAAATTCTCAATTACTCCTCAGTTGAGTCCCTGAAAATATGCCTGTAAATTAAGAGTGCACAAATCCAATTTCATTGGAATTAAATAAAGGGGCTTGATAGTTAAAGAATCCTAAACTTTCTTCTGTGTAGCAAAATATTTCTGCACAGTAAATAATCACCATCAAATTTATCAATATTTTTCATTTTTACTGAGGGTTTGTTTAACTGGGGCACATATGTGTTGAAGACTTTTGATCTTTTTTCCCTTCATCTAGGTGTCCACGTGTTTCAAAATAAACAGTGTGAAACGAAAGAAACCAGCAAAGGGAAAATTATATAGAGACAATCCAAAGTAAATATTTTTATTATTTTACCTTGTATAGCTTACAAGTGCATGCACGAGATTAAACTGTAACTCATTCCAAATTAGCGGGAATAGTTTAGCAAGAAGCTTAATGTGTTTCTTGGAAAGATATGAAACAAAAACCAAAAACCAAAACTCTCACTCTGGGAAGTGTTTATGGGTTTCATTTCAGGGACTAAGTTAAAACATAAGGACAATAACAGGGAAAATAAAACACTCAAGTTGTATCTTTAGTTACCATGGCTAAGCACAATTTTTAATTTTTTTGAATTTTCCAATCATGGATTATTTGAATCTATGATCTGAGTGAATTTATAATTCAACCTATTTTGTTCAAGTGTCCATTAACTTTCCAAAAGTACTCCCAGACCAATTTCATGGACCTTCTGGTTATTCACGGTGGATATGGTTATTGTCCACTGTGTTATCATTGTTCTACGATGATTCATCCATCAGCTTGAAATTAAGTGCTTTCCTGAGAGACTCTTGAGCTCAAACAATTGTTTATGTATTGATACCATACAGATACAAATAATTTGCCATCAAAGGCTTTGTAAGTAAAGAAGAGGAACTTCCCTGGTAGAACAGTGGTTAAGAATCCGCCTGCCAATGCAGGGAACATGGGTTCCAGCCCTGGTCTGGGAAGATCTCACGTGTTGCGGAGCAACTAAGCCTGTGTGCCACAACTACTGAGCCTGTGCTCTAGAGCCCATGAGCCACAACTATGGAGCCCATGCTCTGCAACTACTGAAGCCCACCTGTCTAGAGCCCAGATGCAAACCAGAGTTATTGGGTCTGATGGGAAGCATCCTTAGGAAACAATTTTCAGGTTCTAGAGTAAAAGGAATGGTATGGAGTAAATGAAGAAAACACAGGAAGGCCATGATTAAGACTGTACCCAAGCTTTCCAAGAACATTAATTCAAAAAGATACATGCACTCCAATGTTCATAGCAGCACTATCTATAACTGCCAAAATATGGAAGCAACATAAGTGTCCATCAACAAATGAATGGATAAAGAAGATGTGGTACATATACACAATGGAATATTACTCAGCCATAAAAGAGAATGAAATCTTGCCATTTGTGACAACTTGGATGGACTTGAAGGGCACTATGCTAAGTGAAATAAGTCAGAGAGAAAAAGACAAATACTGTATGAGATCACTTATATGTGGAATCTAAAAAATACAACACACTAGTGAATAAGACAAACAAGAAGCCGACTCACAGATATAGAGGACAAACTGGTAGTTACCAGTGGGAAGAGGTGGGGAAATGGGGAGTTAGAGGCACAAACTCTTGGGTGTAAGATCAGCTAAGGGATATATTATACAACACAGGGAATACAGACAATATTTTGTAATAACTGTAAATGGTAAGTAACCTTTAAAAATTGTATAAAACTTTTTTAATTAAAAAAATAAAACCACTTTCTTTCTTTTTTTTTTTTGCAAGGTGGTAAACGTATTTTTAATGCTGACCATGGTGTGGGCTTTCTCATACATTGCAAATGAAAATATACATTATCAGTACCTTTTTTTTTTTATTTTTTATTTTTTTAATTTATTTATTTTTTATTTGAGGTACACCAAGTTCAATCATCTGTATTTATACACATATCCCCGTATTCCCTCCCTCCCTCGACACTTTATTTCTTAATAAAAAAGAGTGTACCCAGGTTTTCAATAGAGAAAAACAAATATAGATGAAACAACTTAAAGAAAACGCGACACATAAAAATCTAAATCCCTTATGGAGACACTCACAATTAAGAATACATTAGAAATGACTATAAATCTACTCAAAGAGTATCAATGTCAGTGAAAAATACAACTATTTGTTAATGGACAGCATTTTATTAGGAAGCTTCAACTACATAAAGAAGACCTTCGAATTATGTTTTGTTTAAAACCTTTTCATCAGATTCCCAAGGGCAAAAAAGTTATAATGTGTATATACATAGAAGTTTATATATTAAAAGTTTATACATCAAAAGTACACAGATACACACACACACACACACACACACACAGAGACAAGTGTATAATGGACTATTTATGACCCAATTTTTGTGCTCTAACAGTTGTCAAGGCAACAGAAGCAAAGCGGTAAAGAAGGTTCAGATGCTTCATCAATTTAAAGCAGGTTGTATGTGGAGCAAGTTTCAGGGACAGAAAAGTCATCAAGAAACCAGTCGTTAAGTTTGGATCAAGCAAAAACATTAGTTTCCAGAGAAATTAAGAAATGAGCAGTAAAGCTTGCATTAATCTCGGTCTTGCGTTAGTCTCATTAGCCTGGTTAGTCAGGAAACTCGCAAGGTTGCTAGTCAGCTGTATTTATACAGACCATTCCTACCACTTCTTCCGCAGGGTCCCCTTGAGCAGTCAGGTAGGTCACCCTGAACTGCTGCACACTGCTGTCTGAAATGTCCCACTCTACCCGCAGGCTAGAAGTGGTTTCATCATCTACAACCAGGTTTCTGATTCCTGTGCGGAAAGCTGGAATAAACACAACCAAGGATTTAAAGAACTTTTCATCCATCATATTCCAAAATGAGCTACAGAGATGATTTGTGGACATGGCAACAAGTATCATTTAATGCATCTTCATCATGTAGACCCAGGTGAAGCAAGAACAACTCAGCTTTAGTTAATAGAGAGCCACGATACCTACTGGTAGCAAACAAAAATGGGTTTAAGGGATGCTTTCAAGGTGAGACTGTGGACCCCTCAAAACCACCAGCTCTGTAAATACACGAGGAAGGGGAACGGGGGAGCGGCCCTTGGACCAGGAAACCAGAAAGGGAGCCCAAAAGGAAGCACGACTGTGAGAACTTCACATGAAGTGCTGAGTTGGAGGAGTGAGCATGGGTGGCCAAATGGGGTCAGCCTCAGCGTGCAATCCAGCATCCAACACACTTCCCATCACCTGCTTCCCCATTTCTGTAATAACACGTCACTCAAAGCACATATCTCCTGCCAGGGCTGCCTCTACCTGCTCAGCCCACATGGATATCATCCTTTCTCTGACATCTGTCTACCCTCCTTCACCCCTGTTCTCTGACATGTTCCTTCTCATCTCCCAAGTTGACTGCTCTCTCATTTGTCCAATGTTTTCTTCTCCTTCTTGTGCCAACTCCCTTTCGTTCTATCCATCTCCACTGACTCTTCCTTCTTTCATTCATTTATTCATTCATTCAGCAAACATTCACTGAACTTCTCCTGTATGTCAGACTGTTAGGCCTTTAAGACATACAATGATTAATACTTGACAAAAGTAGTAAAAGTGTCACAGAGGAGGCAGGAGAGTGACATTTACCAGGCAAAACTGGGGGAGGGTACTAGACTTTCGGTACATAATACAACATCTCACCCTCAGGGCTAGGAGTTCTAGATGGCAGGAGGATATGGGGAAAGCATGAAACATATGGTTGAGGCCAGGAAGGGAAACAGAACCCAAATCAGGAAGCATTTCAGATGTTATGACAAAGGGATCTGGGGGCATAAAGAAGGGCTCAGTAAAGGTTAACTGAAGCATGAATGAATCAGTGAAGGAATGAATAAATGAATGGTAATGGAGATCCACTGAAAAGTTTTAAGTCAGGAAATAAATATCATCAAACTTGTTTTATCTAGTTGACTCTGACAAGTAGTTGGAAGGTGTATTATAATGGAGGGTAAAGTTACACTGAGAGAGAAAATAGCTGATGTAGGAAGACCAATGCACCCGTCAGGTCTCAGTTACCCATAGAAATGCACAGAAACCATGATATAAATAATTCTCAACAGAGACTAACAGGAGAAGTCATTGAGATCAAGAGTAGAGCAGAGACTCCTAGGACTGGAGGCTAACATCCTCTAAAAGATTAGATGGGAATCTAAAACAAAGATGGAAAAAATAGAGAGTGATAAAGTGATAAAGATTAGTAGACTAGAAGACTGATCGGCATTTAGGGATAAGAAGAGATCAACAGCTCTGAGAGAAGTGAAATTTGAAGTGGCATGCCCCATTCCTAATAATAATATAAATCAAGTAAAACTGGGATAACATAACTTCTGTTTAGGTCAAACTTTCCTTATGGGTAAACAGGCTTCTATCTGTCCTTACCTGTTGTCACAGGTCTGGTAGGTGCTTCAGTCGTAGGTGGTTCTGTCCAAATACTGTCAACTAAAAAAATATTCATAACTTTAAAATTCGGTAATGATGATAACTCTATACATTTGTGTATAGTATTTTATAGTTTTCAAAGAAAAGCACACTTATATTATCTCACTTGTTTCTCACAACAACCTTGACCACGGCTGCAAGAGAGAAGAAGTGAGTTATAAGGCAGTTATTGTATCTATTTCACAGATAAGGAAACTGAAACCCATAGAAGTTAGCTTCTCATCACAGATACTAGCCATCATATAAACATCTGAAACATCTATAAAATTGTGAAACCACTCAGTTACTTTGAAATGAGGCATAACCATGGTTACTAAAGGAAATTAAACAGTGCTGTAGATCAAGTTGTAAAGGGGCTTCCAAACAGGACCAGCAAGGAAGACAATAAGAAGTACATCTGCAGACGTCCCTGGTGGTCCAATGGTTAAGAATCCGCCTCTCAACCCAGGGGACGTGGGTTCAATCCTTGGTCAGGGAACTAAGATCCCACATGCTGCAGGGCAACTAAGCCTGCATGCTGCAACTACTGAGTCTGTGAGCCACAACTAGAGAGCCTGCATGCCACAACTAGAGAGAAGTCTGCATGCTGCAACGAAGATCCCGAACAACTAAGACCCAACACAAACAAAAATAAATAAATATTAAAAAAAAAGGAGAAGAAGAAGTGCATCTCTACTTCTTGTACCCACCCTGAGCAACCAGTGGATGGAGTGGCTGTGTGGTGCTCTGCTCAGATGCCCTTTTCATCTACATACTCATCCAGCAGCTTCTGGAGTACTGGCTGCCAATGGCTCGGAGCTCTTGGAATTGCCTTGCCTGAAGTTGTAGACTCTGTCAAGGGATGGCCTACCTCCAGTCACTGGGGATGCAGGGATACAAAGGCCCAGCCCCTTTGACTCAATTTGGGACCACTCAGAAGGGTCATACCAGGTCCAGAATTTCTAATACAATTAGCTGACGGCTCAGTTTTAGCTTCTCCCTGTGCCCTATCCTTTCATCCTTATTTCCTTACAGATGTATCTCCCAACTACACTCTTAAATAAACCTTCTGGATGCAATTTTCTACTTCAGAATCTGGTTCCAGGGAACCCAATCAAAGACAATTTAATATGTGGTTAATACCTCATATTTAAAAAACGAAGGGATGGATGAGTCAGCAAGTGAATTTTGTGCAAGATTCTTGGAATCAAGATCAACTTGGGAAATTCCAGAAACTCTTGGACATTTTTGCCCTACATTTATTTTTTTGCTCATTTATTCATTTATAAATTATTTTATCCATCTGTCCGTCCATCCATCCATCCATCTATCCATTCCCCGATTCAACAAATATTCATTGCACAGTTAAAATATGCCAAGAACAGTGCTAAGTGTTGAGGATACAATGGTGAGCAAGACAGATATGGTCCCTGCCTTTAGGTGATAGACTGGGAGTCTGAGATGCTCCGCATATTGGTTTCATTAAAGGTGAAGATGTATGAAGAATTCTAGGGACAAAGCCTCCGTAGCTAGGCATAAGGCTGATGAGCAGGGAACCTGGTGGGGTGAAGAGGGTGTCAATAAAAGGTGGGAGCTTGTGAGGTCCATCTTGGCCCAACCAAGACTTACGTGTGGTCCCAACAGCAGTCACCACTTCACTCTCACTTCCATCATCCAGTACAGCCAACAGGGAAACTTCATACTCAGTGCCAGGTTCCAGGCCTTCAATTACATATGAGTCTTGGTCTTCGTTGAGGTCAATCTGAAAAGTACTTGGTGCTTAGTAACTGGGTTTACTTGAATAACAGAGGAGAAAGTTAAGAAAAAAATAATAAAAATGAAAGAAGTTATCCCGAGTGTAAGAAGTGACTAAATATGAACAAATCCAGAGCCATTGACGTTAATTTTAAAGTCAAATCAGAGATGTTTTTCTTTTCAAATCGCTCAGCAAATAAATGATTAATATTGCAAAAGTGGCATTTTTGAAGTTTTATTAAATGTCATTTATGAATACCAAAGAACCTGCGAATATATGAGATATGTAACTAAAGCCGTAGCAAAAATGCATTTTAATCTTAGAAAAGTCATATGACATTCCTGACTTTTTACAGAACTTATCATTATAGCATTGTGTTTGAGATACAACCATGTGTCAGTCTTTATAGCTTTTAATGTGTTACCAAAATACAAATGACTAATTCATTTTAGTCTCATGTGGGTTAAGTTTAGTTTGTCCAAAATTGCATTTTAACTGTATACAAAAAAAAAAAAAGGAAGGAAGAAAGAAAGAAATGGGCAAAAAAATTTTCACTTTGTTTTTTGTATTTCAGAAGAAAAAATAAGTCATATGATTTGACATTTATAAAACCCCAGGTCATGCAAAATATTAATTTCTGGGAGTCTCAATTTATTTTAGAACAAAGACCAACTCAAATGCAACAGTGGGCATTCACTTCCAGATACTATGTTCTTGATTAATATTCAGGCTCAGATAACTCACTTCCTCAGCCCTCCCACCGTAGACTGGAATCCACATCAACTTGTGTTGCCCTTCATCAGCCGAGAGGGGATGCCAGGTCACTCTAAAGCTATCCGTCGTCACCTCGTCAATTTCCAAGTATTGCTGGGCTGGAACTTCCTCTGTAAGCCAAGGAGGGAGATTTTGTTAGGGAACTGAGAAGGTAAGAAAACCATAACTCAAGCAGCTCCCCAGGGGTCATGGGTAGAGCAGACTCTGGCAAATCTCTTGTTTTAAGAAAGCACATGGAAGCAGGGAAAGCAGTGTCAACCAGTCCAGTGTGGGCTTATGTTTCTGTTTCCAGCATTTACCAACAGTGTAAATTAGGAAGACCAGGGACACAGCAGAGTTTTACAGTTTTCCAGTAATTTCCAGAACTCTTAGATTCTCTGCTTGGCTCTTTTCATTAACTATAAAAAAATGAGTGCCATATTCATTATTTTACAAAGAGACTATTTTCCAAGTATTTTGAAGAAATTAACAAAATGACCTAGATCCCTGAGAAATGTCACTTTTAGCTTTATTTGCTTTCGTGCCTGAATCACTCTAAGTTAAATCCTAGAGAAGAACGTTCATCCTTTTAATCTTGTACATGTGGCTGCCATCAGAAATGAAATATAATTTATCAGACATGTACTATTGCACTGTTTACACACTTCTGGGATGTACAACAAAGACCATAACATCTAATTACACCCAAAATGAATTGTCAGCCATTGATTTTTATTATTTGAAATCAGAGATTTCAAAACTCTTTGACAGAATATCATAAGAATTCCAACTAGAGTTAGCCCTTGGGAGATTTTGTGAAATTACTGAACTTTTTTCTATGATCACTATTTCTCAATCCAGCTTATTTCTCATCTCTCTTCAAATTACCTTCTCATCTCCTCAATACAGCACTAAATTTGTTTCCAAGTGCAATTAATGATAGGTCCAGAAAGCAAAGAATAGAATTCTTCCACCAAGAGGCAAAAAAAAAGTTATATTTACTGAGTGACTACAGGGTGTATATAGAAAAGGAAAATAATGTATTCATGCTTTATTTTTTATTTTAGTATTTAAAATATCCCATATTGTTGTATTACTATTTCAAGTTGCATGAAAATACATTATTGGCTATAGATTGATGTATTAGGTTAAATGGTATGAAATTATCATTTTTTTAGGTCAGAAACTGTTGGAGAGCTGTAATTTAGGAAATGTAACTTAATATACACATATATCAATGGAAGAAATATGAAAATTTTCTGTCAATAGAACAAAAGAAACTGTGAGATTAGGAAGAGAATAATACACACTTTTATTTAACTGAGACCTTTGAACATAGATGGTCCTGTCCCTTTTTCCCTTGCTTTTTTGGTTTTTTTTTAATGTGTTTAAAGTTTTTATTAAATTTGTTACAATATTGCTTCTGCTTTATGTTTCGGTTTTTTGGCCATGAGGCACGTGGGATCCTAGCTCCCCACCAGGGATCAAACCCGCACCCCCTGCATTGGAAGGCGAAGTCTTAACCACTGGACCACCAGGGAAGTCCCTCCTCTTTCCGTTGCTTTGACAGAAAATAATTAGCCAGTCAGCACTCCACTCACCTAATCGTTCATTGGGTAATAATAGCATAAAATAAACAAAAATTAAAATGTAATCTCTTCAAAATCATAATTGAAGAAGCTGCTCCAGCTTCCGGTGTCCACACAGTTACTCTTGGAAACTTTTCAAACCGCAGTGAGGCTTACCTGTGGTAAAAATTCCAGTCAGAGGTTCTGACTGCCCTTCCTCATAGATGGAGAAAATGGCAACAGTGTACTCGGTGAGGGGTGTCAGGCCCTTCAGAGGGAAGGTAGTAACAGGATCGACTTCAACCTTCAAAAAAGAGAGAAGTCATAAGCGCTATATCAGGTACTCTCTAAATACAGGAAACGGCAGTCATTTTATTACTGTCTGCAGTTCACTGGGCTGGCAGCAGAGCTGTAAGTCCTGCAAAAGAGATACGAAAGTATAAAACCATTCAGATACTCACATTTCTAATCTTATACCCTTAAACAGAATACCTATCAGTTGATTCTTAAGACATAGTTCAACCAATATTATTTCCATTTATTAAAGATACAGAAATTGAAGTGCACACAATTTGCAATGCAAATATGAATAAATGTAATGTTTACAGCTAGATTTGCTAGGAGCAGCCAGTCATGCACAATAACTTTTATAGGAGTTAATATTAAATAGATGATCAACCACGCAGGGGAAGGTGAGCACAGCTGTTGTGTTATTTTGGTTGTTCAATGAGTCAACATTTTTTAATTGGTAAGTTTCACATAAAAAGAGAAATCCCTGGTCAGCCACACCAACCTTCTTTCCATGTCTTTCCCACCTCAGGGTCTTTGCACATGCAATTCATTCTTTCTGGGACCCTATTTCCTAGGCTCTTTTCAAAATCAGGCTTTTGCCATCTGTTAGGGCTGTGCTTATATTTCACCTCCTGCGGTGGGGGTCGGGGGAGGGAATCATCTTTCCATCCACCTCAGTAGGGTGATTCTCTAACATTGTCCTTGTTAAATATATATATATTTTTCCTTTTGGCTGCACTGCATGGCATGCGGGATCTTAGTTTCCTGACCAGGGATCAAACTGGTGCCCCTGCAGTGGAAGCGTGGAGTCCTAGCCAGTGGACTACCAGGGAAGTCCCTCTAACACCGCCCTTGTTTGTTTCATCCCTAGCACCATCCCAACCTGAAATTATTTTCTTTCCTAAGTAGAAGATGTTTATTATTTGCTGCATAGAGTGTAAGCCCCTTGAGGGCAGGACCTTGTTTAGCTTCTTTACTACTGTATGTTGAATTATATATATATATATATTTTTTTTTTTAAGTGACTAGAATAAGTAAATGAAGACTGAAATGGAGGCACCAGAGATCCATTTTACAAGAGATAAAAAAAAGAAAAAGAAAAAGAAAAAAGGGCTCATCTGAACCAAGAGTTAATCCAGAAACCATAGACATCTTGAAGGAATTGACCCAGGTCAAAAAAAAGATTGCCAGCCCTGGGGGAAGGAGCTTCCCTTTCCACACTTTCAGAACCCTGAGCCACTCTGCTAGAGAAGGTCAGCCAGCCCCAGCTTTCTCAGCCACCCCAGACATGGAGTGAAGTCATCTTGGAAGTTCCAGCCCAGTCAAGTTTCCAGATGAATGCAGGAGTCACCTTAGCTGACACCACATGAGCAGAGACAAGCTGACCCTGCTGGGCCTGCCCAAGTTACTTAGCCATGGGTTGTTATTTTAAGCCAGGATGTTGGCTACACAGCAACAGTGAACTGAAAACATGTATTATCTTCCTCTGAATCTAGCCCTGATAATATTATGGGTAACTGTTAGCATTAAATGTTTAGTCTGGTCTGGGTATCATCTGCATGTTTTACGTGCATTAGTTGTACTTAATCCTGATCACAGCATTGTAAGGTAGCTCACTATTACCCCTAAGTGAATGATGGGGAAAATGAGACTCCGAAAAGTTATGGAACTTGCCCAAGGGAAAGCCAGCTAGCTCCTAAAACTTAAACACAAGTGTTTCACACTCTACATTCTCTGCTTGTAAATACTATTTACAGTACGGCCCCATTACTTAAACTCACAGAAAAGACAAATCCATACTTAAAATATGAGTTCAAGGTGTTCTTCTAAACTATATTTCCTATTGCTTTCTGTTATTCTGAATCATAATGGCTAAGATTTACTGAGCACTTATGATGTGTCAAGGACCTTACAATCATTGTTTTATTCAGCCTCCTCACCCCCCTTCAAACACGAGGTATTTATAATGTCTATTTTACAAACAAGGAACCCGAGGCCCAAAAACCTTAGCCAACTTTCCTGGAGCCATAAAACTATTAACTGGAATGAACAGTTAGGCCTTGGTATACTTATATATAAGTATATATATGTGAAAGCGTATGTATTTTCAACATTATATATTGAATATATATATTTTTCAACAGATGTATATCTGCTGAAAAGATCTAGTTTATTAAAAGCATTTTATTTGATGCTGAACAGACCATATTTTATGCATTAATTATTGATCATTTTATTTCATCAAATGAAAACTTTTAGGTATCATTTATTTTTACTTGTTATCATATTATGTTTTAGGTTAAATTCTGGAACTCATTTTATTGGCAGGACATTTAAGATGTAAGAAAAGAATTTGGGAAAATGGTAACAAATGACTGTGATTTATTGTTATGCAACTATTTTTAAGAATAATTTTTCAAACAATCTAACAAACACTTCACTTCAGTCTGTTCTAGGATGGATGAAGAGAGTCCTTGATGAGGAACGAGAGACTTGGGCTTTGCTCTGGGCTCTGTTGTTGAGTCATTGCTGTAGGGGACTGGACCTGCCTCTCAGAGTCTAAAAACTGTGGCCTTTCATTTATAGAACTCAAATGGCAGCACTTTATTTCTCCATCATATTTGCACATTTCCCCAAATCTTTTCACAGTACACGCTATCTGAGATGACTTCTTTCTGCAGTTTCACAAGTCAGGCTTTGGCAACATTTTTTTCTATAAAAATTGTATCAGGTGATCTCTGTAAAAGAGGCTGGCTCAGGATTAGCACTCCACGTGGGTTAGCTGCCACCATCATCATCATCATGATCACCTTCATCACCACCACCATCATCACCACCACCATCACCATCATCACCACTACCATCACCATCACCACCATCATCACCACCATCACCACCACCATCATCATCACCATCATCACCATCACCACTGTCATCACCACCATCACCACCATCATCACCACCACCATCACCATCATCACCACCATCATCATCACCACCACCACCATCATCACCAGCACCACCATCAACATCATCCCCACCATCACCATCATCACCACCACCACCACCATCATCACCATCACCACCACCATCACCACCACCACCATCACTACCATCATCATCATCACCATCACCACCATCATCACCACCACCAGCACCATCATCACCACCATCACCATCATCATCATCAGCAGCATTTAAGTGCTCTGTTTTATTTTTCTTCATTGGTCCCCAAAAGTTAGGGAGAGAGATAATGCAGAAAAGACACAGAGGAGGAAGAGGAAGTGAAGGGGGGAAGATGGGAGGAAGAGGAAGTGAAGCAGAGAAATATAAGTTGAGTTGAAAACAAAGCTTTTACAATCAATAACATGTTATGTAGTAAGTAGATTTTAGTTGGGACTTTTAAAATTCATTCCAGAATATTTTGGGAATTTCCTAAAAATCCAATTACATACCCATTATCTTTAAATAAAAGCTTAAATTAATAGAAGTAAAGCAAAATATGATAGGAATATTCACCCTTAAAATCATACATTCCAAAACTAGGTAAAGTAATAATTTGACTTATACAAAATACTTGTCCAGCAACCTCTAGTCTCAATTGCATGGGTAAAAATTAAGAATTAAGAACACACACACTAGTCAAAATTGAAATGTTACAAAATCTACACACTGTTTATGCATGTTCCTCAAATAAAATGTTCTCAGATTTGTATTCATGGTCTATTTACTCATATTTTAAATTCAGTTTTATCAAACATAGTTTTCTAATTTCCCAGCACAATACAAATTAGAAATAGCAAGTTCTGAAGGCACTCCCAAGACTGAAAAACACTGCAAAAAGGCACAAGTGTTTCTCAACAAATATATTATTAGTCTGGGGTCATTATTTATAAAGCCAAATAACATAAAGTGCCATGGGAGTCCAGAACAGCTATAATTTTTTTAAGCTCTTTATTGGAATAGAATTGCTTTACACTCTTGTATCAGCTTATGAGGTACACCAAAATGAATCAGCTGTTATTTATACATATATCCCCACATCTCCTCCTTCCCGCGACTCCCTCCCACCCTCCCTATCCTGGCCCTCTAAGGCATCACCCATCATCGAGTTGATCTCCCTTTGTTATACAGCAACTTCCCACTAGCTAACTATTTTACAGTTGGTAGTGTATCCATGTCTATGCTACTCTCTCACTTTGTCCCAGCTTCGCCTTTGCCTGCCCCCCCAACCCTGTGTCCTCCAGCCCATTTTCTGCATCTCCATCCTTATTCTTGTCCTGTCACTGGGTTCATCAGTACCATTTTTTTTAGATTCCGTATATATGAGTTAGCATATGGTATTTGTTTTTCTCTTTCTGGCTTACTTCACTCTGTATGACAGACTCTAGGTCTATCCACCTCATTACATATAGCTCCGTTTCATTCCTTTTTATGGCTGAGTAATATTCCATTGTATATATGTACCACATCTTCTTTATCCATTCATCTGTTGATGGGCATTTAGGTTGCTTCCATGTCCTGGCTATTGTAAATAGTACTGCCATGAATATTATAGTACATGTTTCTTTTTGGATTATGGTTTTCTCTGGGTATATGCCCAGTAGTGGGATTACTGGATCATATGGTAGTTCTATTTTTAGTTTTTGAAGGAACCTCCAAACTGTTTTCCATAGTGGCTGTATTAACTTACATTCCCACCAACAGTGCAGGAGAGTTCCCTTTTCTCCACACCCTCTCCAACATCTGTTGTTTCTAGATTTTTTGATGATGGCCATTCTGACCAGTGTGAGGTGATACCTCATTGTGACTTTGACTTGCATTACTCTCATGATTAGTGATGTTGAAGAACAGCTATAATTTTTTTAAATAGACATTAACTAGACCTATTATGATCATTTCACAATGAATACAAATATTGAATCATCATGTTGTATACCTAAAACTAATATTATATGTCAATTATACCTCAGTAAAAATATACAATTATATTTATACAACTCATATTTACATATGCATGACAGTTTGTTTTTGTGTCATGAAAAATTATTGCCAAATAAGAATGTCTTGCAGTGAAAAAACACCTGTTAATGAATGCAGTTGTTATTGTTATTTTAATTGTTCAATGAGTCAACACTTTAAAATTGGTAAGTTTCACATAAAAATAAAAATCCCTGGTCACATAGTCAAGGCGAACAAGATCTGGCAGCCCCCACCTAGATTTCTATGCAGCAATAACCTTCAGGAGCTGAGACTGTAGATGAACATGTACAAACTCCCCAGCAAGGCAGTCTCCACCACTTCCTAGCATCTCCATCACTGTAACCCATTGTCCATTGTTATTTATCATCAGTCTTGAATTGTTGCCTTTCAGTAGAGAATTTCTTTCACATGCATGTCCCCAAAATGGGAATATGAAATATAACCTAAGGTAGCCTCATGTTTCAAGAAAAACAGGTAAGACTGTATTCAGGTGTGACAATTTCTGTACTCATTTACGTTTTCCGCATAACCTTCCTATACAGCTGAATTTTCAACCCTTGGGAAAGGAGTTGATTCATCAGTGATAACAAAGAAACACTGACAGCTCAGTGCGTTTGATTTCCCTCCTTTTCTACTCCAGGCTCTCACCTTCAAAAACAAAGCAGGTAGTCTAAAGATTCCAGTTCGTCAGAATTATTTGCCCTCAGGATTTTTGAAGATTTAATGAAAGATGTTGAACAGTATTTCTGTACTGTCAGCAAATGTGCAGTTATTGTCCATTCATTACCTAGTGTCCTGTATGATGGCACATTCCACAAAATATTACTTGGATTTAATTGTAGGAAAAGAGTTCGTCTCTGCGTATGAAAATATTTGCTTTATTTGGTCAGAAAATAGAAATGATGTAATCCAACATATTTCCCTTGTCTTGGCTTCTTGGATCAAGATAAGGAAAAATAAAAATAAAAACAAAAATAAAAATAAAAATAACTGCTATCTGGCCTGCTAAGATATATTTCCAAGGGAAGAATTTCTAAAGAGTATTAATCACTGAGTGCAAAATACTATATTTTCCAGGGTTTCAGTAAGTTCTATTATTTGAAAGTATCTTCCTACACAAAACTTGAATGATTCAGTTTTCAATGTAAGCTCATTGAACTAGGGTCCTTCAGATGCCAGTTTACTAAAAAGCAGAGGGATAACCTGGAAAACACTGACATTTCTAGTTTACTACTTCTGTGAAGATACATACTTCCTCATCCTTATTCACTGAGTCAGATTGTATTTTCCAAAGATGGCTGTATCAATATCTATCTTCCATCCCGCTTGCCTCCCACCATAGGTGGATGCTGTGCTGGTCCCCATCCTCAATCCATGCAGGGACTTGTGACATCTCCTAGCAATGGAGTGTGGTGGAGGTGGTATTCTGTGGCTTCTGATGTTAGGTAACAAAAGGTGACACAGCTTTTACCTAGCACTCTCTCTGTGTCTCTGGATACATGTCTTGGGACTCCTGGGCCAGCATGTAAAAAGCCCAGCTCCCCTAAAGCTGCCATGCTGAAAGAATCATGTGAAAAATCTACTTAGAGATACAGAGAGCCACTCCAGCTCCTAGCTGGTCCAGTCTTCCCAGACCAGGTAGCAGACATGAATACGGAAGCTGCTGTGATGACCTCAGCTCCAGCCACTATCTGGCTACAATCTCAAGAGTGACCCCAAGCCACAACTACACACCCAACTCCAATTTCTGACCCACAGAAACAGCAGAGAAAATAATTAGTACTGTTTTAAGCCACTGTGTTTGGGGATGATTGGTTACATAGCCATAAAAAGCTAAGACCCAACCACTGGAAAACATGTCATGCTCCACAGCTTACCTCATTGATCTCAGTACCATCGGCGTTGTTATATACAATTCGATAACCACTGATGTTTTCTGAAGTTGGGTCCCAGGCTAACCGAGCGCTGTTAGAGCCAACATTGGAGATTCTCAGGTTTCTGGGTGGACTTAAGGGCACTGTGCAGTAAATGGAATAAAAAATAATATTCTAAATAACATACATGTAAAAAAGACCCCCCAAACACAGCACTTTTGTCTTTTGAACTACTAATGTAAGAAAAATTTCACCCAGATAATAACTTATAACAAAGAACATTAACAAATTAACAAAGAAAAAAGGTCCTCCTTGTAGAGAAGGAATAGTAGCAACAAATTACATATGCTTAGAAATAAAGTTTAGACAAATTTTCTGTGCCTTTCTTCTCTAGTCAAAGCTATTGTTATAGGCTGATATAAATAGAAAACCTAATGGATCAAAAACCAGGATACCTGAAATTAAATCTTAGCTATTGCATTCAACTATCATCAGATTCTGGCAAAGTCACTCTACTCCTCCAATCCACAATTTCCCATGTGTAAAATGGTTTCCCATCTGCCGTCTCCACTTGAGTATATATTAGGCATTTCCAACTCAACATGTCCAAATTGGAACCACTGACTCCTGCCACCTGTCCCAATCTTCTCTCTTAGTCTCTCCCTCTGAACAAATGAAAACTCCATTTTTTCCCATTGCTCAGGCCGACAACCTTTGAGTCATCCAAGATTCAGGTTTCTGAACATGTGTTCCCTTCTCAGTGAAGCTTTCCATGATCACCTTATGTAAAATAACACTTCCACCTCAATTCTACTATCTCCCTTTCCTGATTCTTTTTTTGTTTTCCAGTGGTTTAGAACAAACGTTTAGTTCTTGCTCAGCCTTCAGGTTCACCGCAGATGGCCTATAACTCTGCTCCATGTCACCTTCATCCTGAGACACAGAGTGAAAGAGCAGTTTCCTTCTGGGACATGCCTTACCTTTCTTTTTTTTTTAAGCTTTTCATTGGAGTAAAACTGCTTTACACTGTTGTGCCAGTTTCTGCTGTACAACAAAGCAAATCAGCTGTATTTATACATATATTCCCATATCCCCTGCCTCCCGTGATTCCTTCCCACCCTCCCTATCCCACCCCTCTAAATCATCATCCATCACGGAGTTGATCTCCCTGTGTTATGCAGCAGCTTCCCACTAGCTATCTATTTTATATTTGGTAGTGTATACATGTCAATGCTACTCTCTCACTTCATCCCAGCTTCCCCTTCGCCCCCACCTTGTGCCTTCAAGTCCATTCTCTACATCTGCATCTTTATCCTTGCCCTGTCACTGGGTTCATCAGTACCATTTTTTTTAGATTCCATATATATGAGTTAGCATACGGTATTTGTTTATCTCTTTCTGGCTTACTTCACTCTGCATGACAGACTCTAGGTCCATCCAACTTATTACAAGTAATTCAATCAATCTTATTCCTTTTTATGGCTGAGTAATATTCCATTGTATATATATGCCACATCTTCTTTATCCATTCATCTGTTGATGGGCATTTAGGTTGCTTCCAAGTCCTGGCTATTGTAAACAGTACTTCAGTGAACACTGTGGTACATATTTCTTCTTGGATTATGGTTTTCTCAGGGTATACGCCCAGTAGTGGGATTGCTAGGTCATATGATAGTTCTATTTTTAGTTTTTTAAGGAACCTCCATACTGTTTTCCATAGTGGCTGTACCAATTTACATTCCACCAGCAATGCAGGAGGGTTCCCTTTTCTCTGTACCCTCTCCAACATTTATTGTTTCTAGATTTTTTGATGATGGCCATTCTGACCAGTGTGAGGTGATACCTCATTGTGACTTTGACTTGCATTTCTCTAATGATTAGTGATGTTGAGCATCTTTTCATGTGTTTGTTAGCCATCTGCATGTCTTCTCTGGAGAAATGTCTATTTAGGTCTTCTGACTATTTGTGGATTGGGTTATTTGCTTTTTTGGTATTGAGCTGCATGAGCTGCTTGCATGTTTTAGAGATTAATTCTTTCTCAGTTGCTTTGCTGGCAAATATTTTCTCCCATTCTGAGGGTTGTCTTGTCTTGTTTATGGTTTCTTTTGCTGTTTCCATTATTCTAGGAGGTGGATCAAAAAGGATCTTGCTTTGATTTATGTCATAGAGTGTTCTGCCTAGGTTTTCCTCTAAGAGTTTTATAGTGTCTGGCCTTACTTTTAGCTCTTTAATCCATTTTGAGTTTATTTTTGTGTATGGTGTTCAGGAGTGTTCTAATTTCATTCTTTTATATGTAGCTGTCCAATTTTCCCTGCACCACTTATTGAAGAGGCTATCTTTTCTCCACTGTATATTTTTGCCTCCTTTGTCAAAGATAAGGTGTCCATATGTGCGTGGGTTTATCTCTGGGCTCTCTATTCTGTTCCATTGATCTATATTTCTGTTTTTGTGCCAGTACCATACTGTCTTGATCACTGTAGCCTTGTAGTATAGTTTTTGTTGTTTGTTTGTATTTTTTAACAGACAATAAACAGTATATATTTAGAGTGTACAATTTGGTATCCCGATCTCCCAATTCATCCCCGCCCCCAACCCTCCCCGCTTTCCCCAGTTGGTGTCCATGTGTTTGTTCTCTACATCTGTGTCTCTATCTCTGCCTTGCATTCCCTCTTTCATAGTTGTTAGCATTTGCCTTATGCATTGAGGTGCTCCTATATTGGGTGCATATATATTTAAAATTGTTATCTCCTCTTCTTGGATGGATCCCTTGATCTTTATGTAATGTCCTTTCTTGTCTCTTGTAATATTTTTTATTTTTAAGTCTATTTTATCTGATATGACTATTGCTACTCCAGCTTTCTTTTGATTTTCATTTGCATGGAATATCTTTTTCCATCCCCTCACTTTCAGTCTGTATGTGTCCCTAGGTCTGAAGTGGGTCTCTTGTAGACAGCATATATATGGGTCTTGTTTTTGTATCCATTCACCCAGTCTGTGTCTCTTGGTTGGTGCATTTAGTCCATTTACATTCAAGGTAATTATCAATATGTATGTTCCTAGTACCATTTTCTTAACTGTTTTGTTTTTGTTTTTGTAGGTCCTTTTCTTATGTTTCCCGCTTAGAGAAGTTCCTTTAGCATTTGTTGTAGGGCTGGTTTGGTGGTGCTGAATTCTCTTAGCTGTTGCTTGTCTGTAAATCTTTAGATTTCTCCGTCGAATCTGAATGAGATCCTTGCTGGGTAGAGTACTCTTGGTTGTAGGTTCTTCCCTTTCATCACTTGAAATATATCATGCCACTCCCTTCTGGCTTGCAGTTTCTGCTGAGAAATCAGCTCTTACCCTTATGGGAGTTCCCTTGTATGTTATTTGTTGTTTTTCCCTTGTTGCTTTTAATAACATTTCTCTGTCTTTAATTTTTGTCAGCTTGACTACTATATGTCTTGGCATGTTTCTCCTTGGGTTTATCCTGCCTGGGACTCTCTGCGCTTCCTGGACTTGGGTAGCTGTTTCCTTTCCCATGTTAGGGAAGTTTTCAACTATAATCTCTTCCAATATTTTCTCAGGTCCTTTCTCTCTCTCGTCTCCTTCTGGGACCCCTATAATGCGAATGTTGGCACATTTAACATTGTCCCAGAGGTATCTTAGGCTGTCTTCAGTTCTTTTCATTCTTTTTTCCTTATTCTTTTCTGCATCAGTGATTTTCACCATTCTGTCTTCCAGGTCACTTATTTGCCCTTCTGCCTCAGTTAATCTGCTATTTATTCCTTCTCGTGTATTTTTCATTTCAGTTATTGTGTTATATATCTCTGTTTGTTTGCTCTTTAATTCTTCTAGGTCTTTGGTAAACTTTTTGATCTTTGCATCCAGTCTTTTTTCAAAGTCCTAGATCATCTTCACTATCATTATTCTGAATTCTTTTTCTGGAAGGATGCCTATCTCCTCTTCATTTAGTTGTTTTTCTGGGGTTTTATTCTGTCCCTTCATCTGGTACAAAGTCCTGTGCTTTTTCTTTTTCTCTATCTTTCTGTGGCTGTGGTTTTCAGTTCCACAAGACGAAATACTGCTGATACTGCTTGATACTGCTGTCTGCCCTCTTGTGGAGGAAGCTATCTAGGAGGCTCGTGCGTGCTTCCTGATGGGAGGGACTGATGGTGGTTAGGGCTGGGTGGGCAGAGCTCAGTAAGACTTTAATCCGATTTGGTGGGCAGAGCTCAGTAAAACTTTAATCTGCTTGTCTGCTAATGGGTGTGGCTGTGTTCACACCTTGTTGGTTGTTTGGCCTGAGGCTACTTAGAACTGGAGTTTACAGGCTCTTTGGTGGGGCTAATGGTGGACTCTGGGAGGGTTCACGCCAATGAGCACTTCCCAGAACCCCTGCTGCCAGTGCCCCTGTCTCCTTGGTGAGCCACAGCTGTCCCCCACCACTGCAGACAGCCCTCCAACACCAGCAGGTAGGTCTGGTTCAGTCTCCTATGGGGTCACTGCTCCTTCCCCCTGGGTCCTGGTGAGCACACTGTTTTGTGTGCCCTCCAAGAGTGGAGTCTCGGTTTCCCCCAGTCCTGTGGAGGTCCTGCCATCAAATCCTGCTGGCTTTCAAAGTCTGATTCTCTGGGGATTCCTCCTCCTGTTGCTGGACTCCCAGGTTGGGAAGCCTAATGTGGGGCTCAGAACCCTCACTTTAGTGGGTGGACTTCTGCAGTATAACTGTTCTCCAGTTTGTGAGTCACCCACCCAGCATTTATGGGATTTGATTTTAACACAATTGCGCCCCTCCTACCATCTCACTGAGGTTTCTCCTTTGTCCCTGGATGTGGGGTGTCTTCTTTGGTGAGTTCCAGTGTCTTTCTGTCAATGATTGTTCAGCATTTAGTTGTAATTCCAGTGCTCTTGCAAGAGGGAGTCTAGCCTTGTAGTATAGTTTGAAGTCAGGGAGCCTGATTCCTCCAGCTGCATCTTTCCTTTTCAAGATTGCTTTGGCTATTCGGGGTCTTTTCTGTTTCTATACAAACCATAAAATTTCTTGTTCTAGTTCTGTGAAAAATGCCATTGGTAATTTGATAGGGATTGCACTGAATCTGTAAATTGCTTTGGGTAGGATAGTCATTTTCATAATGTTGATTCTTCCAATCCAAGAACGTGGTATGTCCCTCCATCTGTTTGTGTCGTCTTTGGTTTCTTTCATCAGTGTCTTATAGTTTTCTGCATACAGGTCCTTTGCCTCCTTGGGCAAGTTTATTCTTAGGTATTTTATTCTTTTTGTCGCAGTGGTAAATGGAAGTGTTTCCTTAATTTCTCTTTCTGATTTTTCGTTGTTAGTGTATAGGAATGCAAGAGATTTCTGTGCATTAATTTTGTACCCTGCTACTTTACTAAATTAATCAACTAGTGCTAGCAGTTGTCTGGTAGAGTCTTTAGGATTTTCTATGTGTAATATGACATCATCTGCAAAGAGTGACAATTTTACTTCTTTTCCAATTTGGATTCCTTTTGTTTCGTTTTCTTCTCTGATTGCTGTGGCTAACACTTGCAAAACTATGTTGAATAATAATGGTGAGAGTGGGCACCATTGTCTTGTTCCTGTTCTTAGAGGGAATGCTTTCAGTTTTTCACCATTGAGAATGATGTTGGCTGTTGGTTTGTCACATATGGCTTTTATTATGTTGAGGTAATTTCCTTCTATGCCCACTTTCTGGAGAGTTTTTATCATAAATAGATGTTGAATTTGTCAAAAGCTTTTTCTGCATCTACTGAGATTATCATATGGTTTTTATCTTTCAATTTGTTAATATAATGTATCACATTGATTGATTTATGTATATTGAAGAATCCTTGCATTCGAGGGATAAACCCTACTTGATCATGGTGTATGATCTTTTTAATGTGCTGTTGGATTCTGTTAGCTAGTATTTTGTTGAGGATTTTTGCATTTATATTCATCAGTGATATCGGCCTGTAATTTTCTTTTTTGGTGACATCTTTGCCTGGTTTTGGTATCAGGGTGATGGTGGCCTCGTAGAATGAGTTTGGGAGTGTTCCTCCTTCTGCTATATTTTGGAAGAATTTGAGAAGGACAGGTGTTAGTTCTTCTCTAAATGTTTGATAGAATTTGCTTGCAAAGCCATCTGGCCCTGGGCTTTTGTTTGTTGGGAGATTTTTAATCACAGTCTCAATTTCAGTGCTTGTGATTAGTCTGTTCATATTTTCTGTTTCTTCCTGGTTCAGTCTTGGAAGATTGTACTTTTCTAAGAACTTATCCATTTCTTCCAGGTTATCCAATTTATTGGTATATAGTTGCTTGTAGTAGTCTCTCATGATCTTTCGTATTTCTGCAGTGTCAGTTGTTACTTCTCCTTTTTCATTTCTAATTCTGTTGATTTGCATCTTCTCCCTTTTGTTCCTGATGAGTCTGGCTAATGGTTTATCAATTTTGTTTATCCTCTCAAAGAACCATTTAGTTTTATTGATCTTTGCTATTGTTTCCTTCATTTTTTTTTTTTGTTTATTTCTGATCTTATCTTTATGATTTCTTTCCTTCTGCTCACTTTGGGGTTTTTTTGTTCTTCTTTCTCTGTTTTAGGTGTAAGGTTAGGTTGATTCATTTTTTTACTGCACATTTATTGGTCTATTGTCTCTCTCTTCCAATATACTGTAATCTTGGGGGATCACAGAATTTGGTTTAATTTTGTTCCCATCTTTATCCCCAATATTGCAAATTTTCAAAAAATATTTCTTGAATCCACAAGTAGGATTCTTACCCTGGATAAACCCCACTGGCTTTGTGAGACTAGATAAAAATAAACATTTTGCTGTGGCTTTAAAAACATTTAAAGAGGTGTTGATATTTTTGCAGGTTTCTGACTACCGATTCCATAGCTTTTTGCACTTTTTCAAGGACCCCTTTCTGAGTCAACAGGTTAAAATTTATCAATAATCTTTGAGAGCTCTGTGAGGTTTTACAGGTTTACAATAAAAAGCAATTGTTAAGATTGACTGCAGACTTTCTATGAGAATGGGATGTAACAAGTTATCTCATTAAATCCTTATGTTAGACAGCAAGGATAGAGTTACAATTAGCCCCATTATATAGATCATGAAACTGAGGTTACTTGGCCAAGGTCACAGTTAGTAGAAGCAGAAGAGCAATTTCAATTTAACACAGGGAATTGGTCGATTGATTTGAGAGCCTGTGCTGATAGAGCCAGCAGAATAACAACCTAGGAGATAAATCATGACAACTGTCAGCTGTAGCCACAAACATGATGCTTCCTTACCCCAAAAGCTAATTCTTTCATTAATTTGATACACACTGATTGTATGGTAATAAAGAGCTTATAAGACTTGGTGACTCTCTATACTTAATGGGCTAAAAGAAAGTGTAGGAGAGAGAAAAGCAATGTAATTTTTTTTAAGTGCCGTGCACACTTAGCTCGAAAGCTAAACTTGGCAGTATAGTTATAAAATGTCTAGTTTCCTCAGTGCATAAAAGTGCCAGTCTCAGGAACAGGTAGCCAAGACATCATTTTTTAGGACTCTTTTTTTTTTAATCAACTACTAATGGGAAGAGTCATGGACGCTTTTTAAAAGCACAAGTATCTGCTTTTTGAAAGTTCACTTTAGGCCACTTTGCTCTTACAGAAGACCCACATTAGTACCTAACTGAAGGTTTCACTAACTGAAAGAAATCTAAAGAGGATTTTTGCTTTTACAAAAAAAGGCAAAAAGAGAAAATAGCATTCAGCCTTTGCTTTGCAGCAAGCCATTATGAAGACAGCGTGTACCCCAGGCAGCAAGAGCGGCCCCGTCAAGCTCCTTCCCCTGGGAACTACACTCAGAATCTCAGCATCAAGCCACCACAGCTTTGAACTGTGTCTGTGAACATCTCTGCTTTATCTTGATTTACTGTGTGCATCCATTAGAAAGATGTGTCCTAAAATTAATTGCTTCTTTGCTGTATGTCATTTCAGCTTACGAAAGGTTCATAGAACACTCTACTTTCAAGTAGTGGGGGGACCCGTATAAAGAAATAAGTATTCTGAGTGAAAAAGAGAGATGGGCAGTTGGGAAAAGTTTTCCTTCCACATCTACAATGTCCCAAAATTGACTTAAGTCAAGTGATATATTACATGCTTTCTGACATTTCTTTTTTCTTCTTCTGTCTTGGGCTCTCCCAGTTTGGTTGTCTGTTGTTTTAACTGCATGGGTCTTTCTCTGAAGAGCAAGACAACATAGCCTTGACTAACAAAGAATGGATGTGGGAGAAAACTTCCTTATCATTAAATTTCTTTGTTTCTCAAGTAGAATCTTATAGATGACAGCACTGTAGAAACTGTGCTATTCACCTCCTCCCAGGCTCAGGGTGATGTGAGAGACCACATCTCCTTGCACTTTCTTATTCAAAACACTGCAAAGAGACCCCTATTTTTAACTGTAGGTGACAAGACATTGTCAGTTTGTCAGGGTAGCATTTTCTCTATGTCATATTTTCAAATAGAT